>NC_044037.1:235424337-236103623 GCF_901765095.1 Microcaecilia unicolor
TGGACTATTGTATTTGTCATTTTGAAAGTTTGTCATGTTTGCCCTACCCGGGGAGACCTGATGGTATAGGCCCCATGCTTAAGGACTTAGGGGTGTCGTTATTGTAACACAGTTTAAACTAGTTTATGTCATTGAAGTACTTGAAGTGTTTTCAGGCTGAACACTCATTATATGAAATTTGTCATTTCTGAGGTAAAGATTTCACTTGGCATCCATGACACCTAACTAACAGTAGAAAGTAAAATAATCACATACAGTGATGTGTTATCAACATGGGCTACTGCTATTTACCACTAATTGGTGCTATTTTAGCACCGGTCTCATTTTATGCAATGAGACCTAGTTACTCATGACTGGTGTTAAAAGTAATATAACAAGTTAATAACATCCCCTCTAGTGTTGTCTTGTCTGCCATAGGAGGGTGCTCTGGCTGGAGCATAGTATGATACAATGGCATGTTCCTAAAAAAAAAAAAAAAATCCATAAACTATTAAGATGGACTTGGGAAAATCCACTGCTTATTCCTGAGATACGTGGCATAAAATCTGTTTTACTCTTTGGGATCTTGCCAGGTACTTGTGACCTGGATTGGCTACTGCTGGAATCAGGATACTGGGCTTGATGGACCTTTGGATTGTCCCAGTATGGCAATGCATCTGTTCTTATGTTATGTTCTTAAATACTGGAAGGACAGAGCTAGGCAGACAGCTGCTCCTATTTTCTTACCTTCTGTAAAACACTCCTCTGGCTCAAAAGCTTCTTCATATTCAATCTCCGCTAGGTCAGCCTCTTCCCCTCCTCCAAGGGGCCTAACATCAACTGTGCTGGCTTCGGATGAACTGGAAGCAACTGCTTTCTGTAAGCAAAATTTACAGCAAAATGTTTTTTAAAATGTTTTTTTATTAATAACATGGAATATCTATTGAATGCAGGCAAATCAAAAACACCTTATGCATGCCTTGTCAATCTCAGCCATATCTCTAAACTAGAAATAGTGTTTTCAAATATGCATCATACGTACATTTTTTCTGCTGTAGGCCATGTCACAAGATCAGAAAGGTTATAAACATATTTCTTCTCAGTAAAAACATGTGTACAATCTGCTATAATTTCCTAGCTGTAGTTTTCAGACCTAGACAAAAAAATTAGTTTAACTGAACCTTACTAAATTTTATGACTGGAAGCCACATTATTAGGAAATGTGCATATTTTACCTAGCCTTCTTATTCGTGTTCTCAATATCATGTTCATGCTTTCTATCTTTATGGCTCAATTAAAATTAATTTCATGTTTTGAGAAACTAGGTTTGTCAAGTATGTATCAAAAAAAGAGATAAATCTGTATCAGGGGTTCTCAAGCCAGTCCTCGGGGCACACCTTGCCAGTCTGATTTGCAGGATATCCACAATAAATATGCATGAGAGAGATTTGCATACAATGAAGGCAGTATATGCATATCTAGACAATGCATATTCATTGGAGATATCCTGAAAACCAGAATGACTAGGTGTGTCCGAAGGACTGGTTTGAGAACCCCTGAGCTATATTCATCTATCTCTATATAGCAATATATTAACTAAAATATGTTAGACAGTTGGGGGCAAATTGCAAAGGGATTTATGCTGGTAAATGGGTATTAACTTGTAGGAAAAAAAAACTGAAATTTCCCCCCCCCCCCCCCCCCCCCCCAACACACATACACATATGTGGAGGAAACTACTACTTGACATTTCTAAAGCGCTACTAGGGTTACGCAGCGCTGTACAATTTAACATAGAAGGACAGTCCCTGCTCAAAGGAGCTTACAATCTAAACGTAGAGGTACCAGGGGTCAGATTAGGGCCTGACCAAATGAAAACTAAGGGGTCTTTACAAAGGTGCGCTAACGTTTTTAGCGTGTGATATATGCTAAAGACGCCCATAGGAATATATGGGCGTCTCTAAAGTTTAGTCACACTTATTTTTAGCGCGTGCTAAAAATACTAGCGCTTCTTTGTAAAAGGGGCCCTATGTGAGATAAAGAACCTTTTCTAAAGAGAAACACTGAAGTGTTTTCCTTTTTCAAATCTCGATTTCTATGTCCCTGGCCCAGAAGCACTGCCTACAAGCAATTAAAAAACTGACTTTCATTTTTATTTATTTATTAGGATTTATTTACCGCCTTTTTGAAGGAATTCACTCAAGGTGGTGTACAGTAAGTTTGCATGGTTAACATAGAAATATTAGGAATATTACTGGTTTTCTGTGAGCTGTTCACACATTTTTGCAATTTTTGAAAGGTACTATGTGGTTTCTCAAAGTCAATAAAATGAAGCAGTGTATATTGTACATGTGCACCAATGTTCATCTTGCAGCTCTAATATGCAAATCTATCCTTCTATCTCTCTCTCTCTCTCTCTCTCTCCTCCCTCCCCCAAATTCTAGATAAATTAATCATTTGGTGCACATTGTTACTGAATTGCAAGTTCTCACGTTTTACCTTATTATACATTTACAATTGTAGAGTGCAGTCAAAATCTCCATTCCAGTATTTTAAAAGAAGGACTGTGTGGTTATTCAATGACTAGTAAGACTATCACCCTAAGCCACAGCATCATTCCACAAATCAGTTTGTCCAATTTCTACATTAACAATAAAGGCTGTATTGTTAAAAAGACAATACACACACCAGAAATTGAGTAAGCACAATAAGATTATAAAAATATATCTGGTCATGTAAAATCAGAATTGGATGGATGCCATTTGGCAGCATTATTTACTAATACTGTCTATAGTTTTCTGATGCTTATGTAATAAATTAGAGACAATATCTTTCAACTTGGTCAATTACATTTTTAAAATTAATAGTTTGTATTCTGCCTTTACAAGGATCACAGGAAAGAATACAAGAATAAACAAAGATAGTTTAAAACATAAGTTAAAATGAGAATAATATAAAACACACCAAAAGAAGTCTAAATATAACTCTAATACCCTGAAAATAAAATGTAAACACCTATAAGCTAAATTTAAAACAATCAATTAAAAACACTCTGAAAAATAGTGAATGGCCTGTGTTGTGTGGAATTAGTTCACTTTGGTTTAGTTTGATAATAACTGGGACTACTTTCGTTTCTCGTTTTTTTTTTGCTTGTTTTTTTTGAAAATTCAAATACATCAGACATAAAAATTAGCCTTTGAAACAGAATGTGAACAACCAAGGCTTCAGGTTCTTGTAGAAGATTGTACTGCTCCACTCAGTTTTCAAATCAGTTGAAAGCTGGTTCCATATTACAAACCATGGGCCCTGTTTACAAAGGTGCGCTAGCGTTCTTTAGCGTGTGCTAATTGTGTAGTCCACAATAATCCTATGGGCGCCTACACAGAGTACCAAAGAACACTAGTGCGCCTTTTGTAAACAGGGTCCCCTATGACTTAAAGTGAAGCAGGGTCTGACAGAACTGTGAAAATCCTGACAACAGTGTTTAGCAGAAGGAAAAGGAAGTGTGACTGCATCATCTAAAATATGGGGTACAGTTTTTGGCCACTTTTGTACTAAAATGATACACATGTACAAACTGAAGGAAGTTAAAGGGAAACATCTAAGCCTAAAAGGGGAAAACAGCATTAAAAGTAACAAGAAGAGAGAAGAAAGACCATAAATATCCACTAAGGTAGAAAATAAAATAAAGAAAGTGAAGCAGATAGTACAGCAGATGTAACACTTTGAGCCAATGGTAACATCTTTTCCCTGCAGCCATTTTGAGAATACGACACCACCAGGACTTCTAAGGAATGCTTGGGAAGGGTATATGGGTGGTGGGAGGGCGGCGGCAGCTTTCTTTCAGGGGGGTGGGATGGAGGGCTTTCTGCCAGGGGAGACCTGTGACCCGCTTTTGGTTTAGGGGGGGGGGTAGTTTTGGTTTTGGCTGAAACTTTGTGACAAATTTTCATTGCAGATTTGGTTTCTGCTGAACCAAAAAAAACCAGTTTCGGATGCACTCTATACTAGCAATTATGCACCTGACTGCCTATAGTTACACCAGATAATGAGCTAGTATAAGTGCTTACACCTAAATTTGGGCACATAAATGCAGATTTATGCTAGTACTCTATAACGGCATTGCGCACACAACTCCTGTTATCAAATTCACATTTAGCACATATCATCCCAGTGCATAACTTGAAGCAGTAGGCACTCTATAGAGAATTATCCCTTTAACATTTAGCACACTTGGAAAAGAGCAAACATCTAGCTGAACTGTAGTCTAAAAAGTCAGAACTTGCAAAAGCAATGCACAATGACTCAGGAGCCCTACTGAATGCACAGTATATCAAATATTTAGCACTGAGATGAAAAAGCTGTGTTCTTTCACAGGTGTACTTTCTAGATGCCCCTCCCCCCCCCCTTTTTTTTTAAATGTGCAGACAGACATGTCTCAGTACTAATCCTCTAGCTGGGAGCTCTCAAGAGAAACCACAATGTCACTGTTGGCTGACCACCAAAGAATGCCAATAGCAACACGCTCATTATCATTTCTCAGGAGGCTGAGCATATGAGCTCTGCAATGCTTCCAGCCAGAACAAAGAAGCAAAACCCTGCTGCTACTTGCTAGTTCTCATGCAGTGGGAGCCAAAATCTGCATTCATCATACATATCTGAAGTACAGTATCATCAATTAAACCTATTCAATTTGATGACTGTGTTCCTAGATATTGCAAAAAAATAGCATTAATAATTATGTAAATATAATTGCACTGCGATGTGCATACTTTTTACGCATTCAAATTCTAAGGACTTAGGGGAGTAGTTAGCCATATGAGCTATCGTTAAGATGTGTTATTTTACCATTAACTCGTTCTATTTTAGCAAAGGTCCAATTTTATGCAATGAGACCTAGTTACCAATAACAGGGATTAACAGTAAAATAACACATTTTAAGTGGCCAACATTGAAACTTACCTCCTTAAATGGTAATATAACTTTTGTTCTTTTTTTCTTCCAATGGAGCCTCAGGTTCATTTATGGTTCCAGCAGATACTAGAGCAGAAGTAGGCAATGGTGACAACTCTTTCAAATAGAAGACACCAATTCCAGGTTACTTTTGAGGGCTGGGCGTAAACCTTTAGGGATGTGCACAGGCAACTTGGGGGGGGGGGGGGGGGGTTAAATATTCAACCACTGTTGATCAGTATTTTTTAAACGCTGATTGTGGCTGGCTAAATTAGCCCCAGATATTCAGTGCCAGGCCATGTGTGTGCGCCAGCATTGAATTTTTGGGGCTAATTTAAACTGCCCTGGCTGCTGGAGCTTATGTGGATCTCTGTTGATATTCAGCTGGGGCTCTCATAAGACAGCTATGTGGGCCCTGACGGAATATCAGCTGAGACCCACATAAAGTTTCTTCTCTTCCCTCCCCCCTGAGCCCCCTCCTGCCCTCCAAAGCAGTCCCTCTCCTTCTAGGCACCCTCCCCCCTTCAGAATGTCCCCCCCCCCCAACTCTCAAGGTATCAATAGGCCCCCCGGGCCTACCTTCTATCATTGGTGGTCCAGTGGGGGTTGAGGGGATGTTCTGAGGGGAGGGGGTTTTGGTAATATTTTGGTTTGGGGGAGGGGGAGGGTGCCTGAAAGAAGAGGGCCTGCTTCAAAAGGTGGGAGGGGGCTCAGGGTGAGAAGAAAATGTATGCAGTTCCCAGCCGATATTCAGTGCTGGGACCCATATAGCTAAACTGGCCAAGTTAGGACAGCTTTTGAGCTGTCCTAAGTTGATGGTATTAGCTATTCAGGTCCCAGCACTGAATACTGCTGGCATCCACATAACCGCCGGATCTTCCCCAATGCTGCCCACTGTACTGCTCCTGACCTGCCCACTTTCTTGGGGGCCATTCAGAGAAGATATTCAGCAGCACTGCTTGGTTAACTGCCACTGAATATTGGAAATTGTGTGGCACCAGGTAATTTAAGTGGGCAGGAGCCTCTCCAGTCTGCTTAAATTGATTTGAGTACCAGTCATATTATAGATATATTTTTTTGTTTTCTTCCAAATATTCCCTGAATTTTGGATGTTCAATTCACACGGTAAAATTTGCAGTTACCATGGCTTGATATAGGATTTTATTGCACAGTATCTGCCTATTTAACATTGCACCAACTGTGGGCATTCCCGCTATTTTTTTAAATTGCAGGTCATGCATTAATATTCAGATTAACTCATGGTACCTATGTAGGAGACGTAAATGGTCTCACATTAACTCTGTGTTAGGCAAGTTAACTGCCAAATAGCTTCTATGTTCCTGACACAAAAATGAATCTGAGATGTAGAATGTGCTGAGCCATTTTAATGGGTAAGCTATTGCACTTGATACTGGTTGAACTGGGATTAAAATAGTTTCAAACTTGTATGCTGGTCTTCTCAGTTAAGCTCAGGAAGAGAAACAGCTGCAACTGGGACCAGAAGTTCAGAACTGATTCAGTTCCGAGAAACGTTATGCACAGATTTTAATATTTTTGTTTACTTCAGCTGCAGCAGGTAACCTGGACTTTGGTGGGAATAGCAAACTGAAAAAGTGACTGACCGCTCTGCAAGAAGTAGAAGCGTGCAGCTTGAAATTTTTGTGTCTTATTTCCTGTGTCAGGTATTTTTTCATTATGGGAGCAATGTCATTAGGGGCCCTGTTTACTAAGCCACACTATAGGCACGCTAGTGTTTTTAGCTCAAGCTAAAGATTAACACACACTAACACTAGAGACGCCCATGAGAATATATGGGCATCTGTAGCGTTTAGTGTACACTAAAAACGCTAGCACACCTTAGTAAACAGGGCCCTACTAGTGTCCACTCTTTGGATAGAGTGTACACGCTTCAGAATGAGTGCACACTCTTTCAGAAAGTTGCAAAATATTAACACATGTATACACATTTTGTATTTTTCCCTGTTATTTTCATTTGAAATTGGCATGGGGAATGCTGTTTCTCATGTTGTTTCAAATAAATGAATGTCCCTAGGCAAGAAGCCACTACACGTGGTGATCAGTAGGACGCAGCACTTGAGATACACATGCTCAACTGTTTCTTTGCTAGGCCAGAAAAGTTGAACTACCTTACCTTATATTCTGTCCTACCCTGACAGAATATTCCAGGCTACTTTTGTGGAAACTGCTGATTCATGCTTATTTGAATACTTGTGTGGAAATATATCACACTGCTTTAGGATTGCACTGGCTCCAGATTTTCTGGACAGGTTGATCCAGTCCTGGTTTTATCCTAGAGTGTGGCGGGACTTGTAGTCTTTGCTTTTCTTAGATAATGCAATAGAGAAATAAAAAACAGAAGTCCATGTATGAAATGAGGTAAAACCAGAACTGGATAAACCTCTTCTCAAAATCTGTAGCCAGTTGAAAACTCCATATCCCTTCAGTAAAACAGATCTGTTGATACTCTGTATTACCAGAGCTTTATTACTAACTGCCAGAGGTGCCTTAGGGACAATTTTCAAACTGCTCACACTAGGAGAAAGACCCTATTTTAACATGAGAGCTGTGCACATCTCATTTATCAAGCTAATATTCTGTAAAGGAAAATGGGTGCCTACTTTTCATTATAGAATAAGTGCCCTATATGCACCCTATTATAAAATTATCCACAAAGAGCTGAAAATGACATTTATGTATATATTGGTGCTTATTTTAGAAGCTCTATTCCTGTAAACTGGCATTTAGACATTCACATTGCATGGACATCCAAAGACTGATGTTATAAAGCCAGGGACATCTAACACTGCAGTATGTCCCAAGGAGGTTTGATGAACAGGAGACAGTGTGATGTCACAAAGATGATGCCGATCTCCACCCAAGGAGGTTTTAATTCTCCTCAATGCAACTACTGCCATCTTGGTACACCCAAAACAATGTAACTGATAGGGAGACAAGCTCCACCCAGGGTTGCCAGGTGGAAAATGTTTTTCCCACCCAAACGAGCCCAAAACCAGCCCAAAGTCAAACCCCGCCCCTGACACCCCACCCCCGCCGTCATCAACCCCGCCCGTCATCATCAACCCCGCCTCTTCCGTCACCGTCCCGCCTCCCCGTCATCGGCCCTGCCCAGAACGTCACTAACCCCGCCCAAAACGCCACTAGCCCCGCCCCCGCGGCACGAAAAACCGCAAAAATAAAGCCGAAAGACCCCAAAACAAGCCCCAAAAACCGCAACCCGCCGCAGGCAAAAATTTCCCGCGGCGGGTCGCGGAAAACCGCCCAATTGGGCAGGAAAACCGCCCACCTGGCAACACTGGCTCCACCTTCTGGCTTCAGCCCAGATAATGGGCCAGGTAGACTCATGCTGTCTCCTGTTATCAAACTTCATTGGTATGCCCATATGGCAAAGGGGGATGGTGTGGGTGTGTTCTGGGCAGGACTAGGAAATGGCCAAAAGATGGACTTCCAGTTCCGATTGCAGAAAAGGGATGTCCATGTTCAAAAGGATGGACGTCTGTATTTAGACATGATACTTGGTATGTCTAGGTTACAGAAAGGTGCTCTGATTAAGCAGTTCTCCACTGAATGTATTCTGTTTTAAAATACATATGAGATGGATGTCCATTTGTGATGTACTGACTGAGACATCCACAATCTGAGTTGGACGTCCTTTCTAAAATGCGCCTCTATATTTTTTCCCCAATGAAAACATTTTGCTGGGAATGCTTTCTATATTAATGTGGCTGAAAGATCATGCATATGGAAAACAATTAAGTGGATTATAGACACCCAGGTATAGCTTTGGCAAGTGTTTAAGAGTAGTTAATAAGCCTCATCTTCTAAATGAATATCAGGTTAACATTAAAACTTTGACCTGTTTTTTTTGTATAATGTATTAATTCATTGGTACCAAGAATGGAATGACTTATTTTAGCAATGTGGAAATTCAAGATTTTGGGCAGAATTGTTTTGTATGCTCCCTCATGCACAATTCTGTCACATTTTCCAAGATGAGTCAGACTTTGTACTTATGTGTGATATATAGCAATCTCTTTTATATGTCCTTTACTAACACAGAGTATGTGATCTTCCTGGAGATGCTGCAGTACTGAAGAGAACCTCCAGATGGCACATAATGATGGTTTAGTTTATTTTTGTCTTTGCTCTTATGATCGTTTTTAAATATAAAATGTGTAGATTTTCCCCTGTGCTGTTTTAATATGTTTTTATTGTATCTCCTCAACTGTAGATTTGTATATTAAAGGGTAAAGACAGATGGGAAACAAACATACACCCACCCCTCCCGATATTCAAAGCTATTTAATCGGCCAGACACAGCCACTGACCGGCTAAATAGCATACTGGTGCCTAACCGTGAATATTCAGTGGGAGATAACCGGTTACCTCCCGCTAAATAGCCACCATTAGCAGCTAGCCACTAACTGGCTATATCGCATGACATAGCCAGTTGGGCATGGATAACTGCAAATGGGTGGGAAAATGTAGGATACAAATGCAGTAAATAAATAAAAATATTCAGAGCTTAAATGGCTATATTCAGTGGTTAAAATACAACGCATAGCAAGCCTATCTTTAACCACTAAAAAGTTAACCGTATAGTGCTGTTAACTTTTTAGCAGACAAAAAATCCTGGATATTCAATGCCATCACTGGAAACGGCCTGGCATTGAATATCTGGATTTAACACCGCTGGCAGACAACAAAAGTGCTGCTGGCCGCCAGCTGAATATTGGGCCCACAGTAATTACAAGAAGTGCTAAAGATACCAAATAAACAGGCACTAAGTGAGAAAATTTAAGTTGCAGGGTGAAGTCTTCAGTGTTGACACATTTGAAAGTGTCCAATGCTGAACACTGAGGGCTCTGTTTACTAAGCCGCGCTAGCATTTTTAGCGCTCGCTAATGATTAGCATGCGCTAAACACTAAGTCGCCCATAGGAACATATGGGTGACTCTTGCGCTTAGCGTGCCCTCATTTTAGCGTGCGCTAAAAACGCTAGCGCACCTTATTAAACAGGGCCCTGACTTTTACATACAGGTCAATTCTATTCCTTGCGTAAGTGCCAACAAAATTGGCATGGCCATGCATAAGTGCATCACACACTATTTTGTAACAGCGAGTGTAAGTGCTTTTGCGAGTAACTGCAAGGGGGAAACAAGTGGACGGAACATAGGAGTGAAATGGATTGTTTAAAAATGAATTTTGTTTTGTTACATTTGTACGCTGTGCTTTCCCACTCATGGCAGGCTCAATGCGGCTTACATGGGGCAATGGAGGGTTAAGTGGCTTGCCCAGAGTCACAAGGAGCTGCCTGTGCCTGAAGTGGGAATTGAACTCAGTTCCCCAGGACCAAGGTCTACCACCCCAACCACTAGGTCACTCCTCTTAACAAAAAGAGCTTTCTTGGGTTGAAGGTTCAACTCTTTCCTGACGTTACTAAAGAAACGCAAAAGCGCAGACAGAGATTTTTACTTATGAGACCTGGTGTAACTCAGTTGGGTGGGACCTTTTTCCTAAAGTACCCTTGCAAATGTATTAATTAAATATCAGTATAAGTATGTATTCTACAAACCTTCACAACTTTCCTCTTTTCTGGCTGCAAAAGGGATTAAGGGAGATGTTAGATCATAGCTCTATATATGTAAAGGGGTATCAAGTATGAGCTTCTGACAAAGTGCTTTTTCTTATAAATTTTCTTTAATTTTTCCATAATTGAATATTTTGAATCTCAGAAGTGTGGACTTTAGTAAACTTGCTGTATGTAATTGCTTAATTAAGGATTTTTTTCTTTTTCCTGTGAAAAATAGAAAACAGTAATTGTTTAATTTCCTGACAAGTATGTATTTTGCTTGTTTTATATTTGTAAATTGATAATTTCATTTTTTATTTATTTAACAGCTGCCAAAAAATAGGAGTTAACTATCAATTTTCTAGATGTGTTTACATGATTAAATTTTAATTATGGGAAAGTTGCTCCCAAAGGTAATGGGGGTACTGTTACTACAACAGTGCTGTGATCAACAAGAACAAATATTTGTGTCCTGAGGACTGCAGGAGGCAATTAAAAGGCATGTATGTATTTAACTGATTAGTTATTTACATCAGTGGTGGCTCCTTTTCCTCCATGCTCCAAGTATCTTTGCTCAGGCCATGATGATTACTGATATCTGTTTGCCAAATTCTGGTTTTGACAGTTGCTATTCAGTCCCACCAAAACATTTTCTGATTTTCACCCCCCCAGAAGTCAAAATGAATTTGGGTGAATCAAGCTTACTTCATGCTATTATGCATCATTCTACTGTGTTGATGATGACTGGTGATTTGTTGACTATTAATAAAATTCTTTAAAAAATATGAAAATAAGTAAGGTGATATCTTTTTATTGGACTAATGTAATTTATTTTTTTGTCTGGTTTTCAGGAGCTTGAATCTCTTCAGCTCCAAACAAAGTAAATTAAATTTCAATGTTATTGTTTGCTGTCAATTGTTTTTATACTCCCTACATTTTCCTTTTGATTGTTGCAGTTGTCCAGGTTTTGCTGAATCTGAGTAAGTAGAACTGGCATTTCAACCATCGTGCTGTAGCTTTCTTCAGGGTATGCTGTGAGACCTGCAGTTTGAATTTAAATAGTGGGTTCTCAAACCTGAGAAGTCAACATTTGGGGAAAGTGTGGTATGCAAAAAATCCATGAGAGAATAATAAACATGGTTAAAGTGTATTTGTGTGGAAGTATTCATCAGAAAGTTAAGGGAGTGAAAAAACCCCCAGATTGTTCGGCTGGTACACAAGCTAAAGCTTGGTTTGGTACTGTGAATATTACTATTTCATGCTAGCAGGGTTTAAATGGTAGGGGTGTAGAATGGCTGAGTGTCATGAATTAGCTTTGTAGTTTGAGAAGAGAATATTGGCTATAGTGGAGAAGTTGGGGGTGGGGGAGTTGCAATTGCGAAACAATGTTCAGTATAATGTTCCTTAGGTGAAAATGGATGCTTTTTACCAACTAAGCAAAGGTATACAGATTTTGGATATAAATCTAGTCAGTGTTGTCTGGATCCCTGCCCTTCCTGATTGCTTAAATAATGTGTGATTGAGTTGATGTAGCCTTTGCTCAGTGTCATTACTTTTCTTTAACCATGTGTTTTTTTCCAGATCGATATAAAGAGTCTGTGATCTTTCCAGTATTAAAGAAATCCAGGTTAGATGGAATCTTAAAAGGCCTGTTTCTAACTTGCCTTTTGTAGGGAGAGAGGGTTAGAGAATTTTCTGGTTGGACTGAAAATACTGGACATAGGTCAGTCAGGATTCCAACAAAGATATAGAACAGTAAGTTTGCTATTAACTTTTTTAGATGATCTACATCTTTATTTAGACTTGGGATCTGATGCACTATTGTGTGAGCAATAAAGTTTTGTTATGCCATTTGCAGGCTTTGGGAGTGGATGGGATGCTGCTGCAGTGGTTTAGCTCCTTTTTCAGAAGGGTGCAAATAGCGATCAAAATAAATACTTACAGGAAGAATCAAGCACAAAGCAAGTTACACGCAAGTACAGAAGGTCTTGACATGTGGCTTAAATGGGAACAAATTTCTTTGTTATATCTTGTAGCACGTAATAGCAGTGGAGGGGTGGAAGCCAAAACAGTAATGGAAAGAAACCTTATGCTTTCTATATGACCTCTGACATAGAAATTCAGTGCCAGTTTCTATGCTGGTGCTATTACTTTGGTTTCAGTGCACACACGTTGCAGGTGTGTCCTTTGGGGGTCTTATTTTGCATATTCTGTATAAATTGTTCCTGAATGAACAATTAGAGAAAATAAATATCTTGATTCAGACATGTCTATTTTTATATTTTAACTTATAAAGTGCAAAAACTGAGGAAAAGACCCCAAACATATGTGGACATAAATAGTCTTGTATAATTGTCTCAACCAACTAACTTTCAATCATCGCCAAAAATCTCCAGCACTTTTGTGCAAACTTACTCATGCAAAATATAATGATTGTGTATGATTTTCTTTCAAACACATCTCCACCTTAACTAAAAATATGACCAAATCCAAGCCATTTGGGCATGGGAGGAGCCAGCATTCATAGTGCACTGGTCCCCCTGACATGCCAGGACACCAACCGGGCACCCTAGGGGGCACTGCAGTGGACTTCACAAATTGCTCCCAGGTGCATAACTTCCTTACCTTGGGTGCTGAGCACCCCACCCCCCCCCCCCAAACCCCCCCCCCCCCCACTCCCCACAACTGTACAACACTACTATAGCCCTAAGGGGTGAAAGGGGGCACCTACATGTGGGTTTCGGGTGGGTTTTGAAGGGCTCCCATTTACCACCACAAGTGTAATAGGTGGGGGGGATGGGCCTGGGTCCGCCTGCCTGAAGTGCACTGCACCCACTAAAACTGCTCCACGGACCTGCATACTGCTGTCAGGGAGCTGGATATGACATTTGAGGCTGGCAAAAAAAAAATTTTAAGTTTTTTTTTTTTTAGGGTGGGGGTTGGTGACCACTGGGGGACTAAGGGAAGGTCACCCCCAATTCCCTCTGGTGGTCATCTGGTCAGTTCGGGCTTGGTTGTGAAAAAAATGGACCAAGTAAAGTCGGCCAAGTGCTCGTCAGGGACGCCCTTCTTTTCTCCATTATCGGCCGAGGACGCCCAACTGTTGAGCATGCCCCAGTCCCACCTTCGCTACGCCTCCGACACTTCCCCAGGAACTTTGGTCGTCCCCGTAACGGAATGCGGTTGACGCCCAAAATCAGCTTTCGATTATGCCAATTTGGGTGACCCTGAGAGAAGGATGCCCATCTCCCAATTTGTCGGAAGATGGGTGCCCTCCTCTTTCGAAAACAAGCCTGATAGTGTTCTTGTAGAAATTTTGTGGCTACTACTTCACTCTCATGACAAGGTTCTCTATATAGTGAGATAATGACTACATTCAAGTCTGGCTCAGTTTAATCAACTGAATCTAATTATTAATTAAATTTGGTCAACTGGTTGATTGTTTAACTAAGGGGCAGTTTACTTTTCGATATGGGTGTTGGATAACTTTGTTGGTTAAATAAATGATGTAGTAATTTAAAAACTGTGTTATGTGTTTACTCATGTCTAATATTACATTTTTGTTTAAAGATCAGAAACCATTCGGTGTAACATATATACAATAATAGAGGAAAACAGAAGCAGGGGGAGGGGCACTTTCTCACTATAGAATCTAGTCTGGCCCGAAATATTGATTGAATTGGCAGCTGAAACTCATATGAGTGAAGAAGGTGGACTGGAGTGTACACAATGCCTTATGTGTAAGAATCCAGGATGAAATGGGAAAGCAATAACACTGGTAAAGAAGTGGACAGCTATTTATACAGTGCTATCTTTATGCGCTAGGCCATGGCCGGTTAAGTCTGAATATTAACCAGGCATGCACTAGCCAGCTTTTAAAAAACTGCAAATTAAATATTAAAGCCTGCACAGGGCCTGGTGTTGAATTTACAGTTTTAGCACAGGACAAAAAATGCTGTCCTCCACCAGCTGAATATTGGTTGGTAAGAGATCAATTTTCAGGGGTCTGGCAACTGCATACAAATATGTGGATAACTTAATCACATAACTTTTTTGTGCGTTTTTAGTAGACCTATGCATCTAAGCCAGAGCAGTTCTATAAAAGAGCACTTATATTTAGGCACCTAGAGGGCACCTGTCTGGAGCTATTCTATAAAGGGAAGTAGCTGCCTTCTTTTCTTTATAGAATACTAGTGTAACAGGTCAATTTGCACCTATATTTTAGGTGCGATCACTTATACCAGCCATAGACCTGGTATAAATGCTTGTGCCTAGATTGTTTAAAAAGTACATAAATTATCGCATTTCTACCTAGGCCTGTATTCTGTATACCATGCCTAGATTTAGGCACAGGTTATAGGACACACCTAGCAGCCATGTCTGCGCCTAACTCTAGGCGTAAATACTAGCACTAAGTTAGGCACGGAGTAGGTGTATTATATAAACATGCACATCGATTTTCAGAATGCCCATGGTCCGCCCATGTCACACCCCCTTTTTGGAAGAACAAGTTAGAATTTACACACACCAGTTTACAGAATACGCCTAACAAGTTCTGCATGTCAATTCTAATTAATAACAATTAGTATCAATAATTGCTTATTAAGTGGCAATTATTGGTGCTGACTGGTTTATTAAGTATCGTGTGCGCAAATCCAGAATACAACTGGATTTGCGCATGCAATTTCGGTCTTGCTATATAAAATCCTGGGTATCTGTGTAACTTCTGGCCTCGAGCCACGACCTGGGCGAATTCCACCCCACTTTAGCCAATCTTTGTTTGCAGGTTTGGGAAATCAAAAAGAAAATGCAACTTATCTAGTCAGCATGCAATACTGACCACATGAATGGTTTTCAATATGACCCCTAAAGATGTTCAGGAGAGCTGCAAATGAAAGTATTCACATTCTGAGTTTCAAAATAATGCTGTAGCTGAGCTGCAAATAGTATCACTTGTGCAACTGAGATTTACATGAAATCCGAGCCCTGCTCTGCTTCTCTGGAGAATATATTTGGGATGTCATGATCAAGTATACACAAATTATTTTCATTAATAAGTAGAAGAAACATTGGGAAAATTTTAAACTTCTATAAAATATCGACTTTTGTAAATAGCAAACCGGTTATAAGAGGTTTTCAAGAAAACTTAGGAAGCATTCAGAAATATCCAAAGAAAGAGAGAGATTGAGCATAAATATTCTTTTTAAAGATGTGATTTATCTTCATTATTTGTATATGTAAACTGCTCTCATTGTTGACTTTTTGTATTTTAACAGAAGGCAAGATTTTTTAAAAACAAGTTAAAGATCTATTGTGTGTACATGAGATCCTCTGAGAAATTATATGCTCCCTTAGTTCTTTTGAATTAGCATTCATTATTTTATATTCCAAACTGAAACACCATGCACTTTGTATTGCTTAAGAAAAGTGATAGTAGCTAGCATCATCTGCCATTAAGCTTAACATACCTCAGGCATGTTGGTTACATGTCTGCAATCTGAAGCAGGGAAAGGATAGGTATGGTGTTGCATGCTAAAAGGCCACGTGCTGTACCATGGCAAGTGGCAAGGGACACTGCTGTTCCATAAAAGACTCTAGAAAAATAATTTGCTGAACTTTAACACATACTGATAGCAGGTCTTGCCTGACCATGCTGTGGGATACGCCTCATGACTCAGCTTG
Organism: Microcaecilia unicolor; assembly: GCF_901765095.1. Classification (NCBI taxonomy): domain Eukaryota; kingdom Metazoa; phylum Chordata; class Amphibia; order Gymnophiona; family Siphonopidae; genus Microcaecilia; species Microcaecilia unicolor. The sequence continues at coordinate 235,440,563 of NC_044037.1, forward strand.
GAGAACAGCTGTGCATGATGCTCTTATACTGAAATGAATGGGGGAGGAACATAGCTGAGTTGCATGCAGGCCAATCAATATTCATTTACAAAGTAATCATATATTATTTGTTTGGTGACCTTTGGAAAAGTGGTGATGCGCTGCCCTGTCTTAAAAGCACCAGAGCTGCATTCTTGATTACTCCAGCTTGATATTACCCCTGTGAGAAGTAAAAAGGGTAAGCAAAGGAGATAAAAAAGAACAAGGTACCCACATTATAGATTTCATTTCAAAGTAGAGGTGCTCAGATTCTTAAAACACCACAGTCACTGCAACAACAGCTCTTTTATTTTTGGATAGGAGACCTATATGCTGTGTTCCCCTCATAGCATTCCACCCCCAACAGTTCACTGGAGAGATGCAGTGTAATACTATGAACAAGTAAGTTGGAAAAAATATTTTGATTTTTCTCTCTCAGGAAGTCAGATATGTTGAAAATAAAGAGGGACTCAGTACAAAACTGTTACGATATCTGAGCATCTCTATGTAGATGAACATACACAGTATTTATTAAACATTCTAATATAAAGCATCTAGGGGTGATAAGAGATTTCAAGAAGTGCTGCTTAGAAATTTCAGCACAAACCAGTACTGCACAATAACTTTAAACATGTTAAAAGTGCTGTATAATGAACCAATTGTGGAAATAAATCTATGAAAATCAAGATTCTAATTGCGCACAGGAGGATATAAAAGAACCAAAATGTGACATTAATGGAAAAAAGTATAAAAGTTAAAGCTCCAAACAGGAATTCAGCCCATAAAAAATTGAACTGTTGTACAAATAATCGCTAGAATAAAGATGCAATATTTCCATTCTCATATTGTGGATAATCACTGATGGCCTGATTGCAAATTTTGCTTCCTGCTGTAACTCATGAATTTAATATAACACCAATGCTTTATTAGTACATAATTGTGAAAGTAAGGGATTCCTTTTACTAAGCTGTGATAAACACCAATGCATGCTTACCACAGCTTAAAAGGCTTACTGCAGAGCGCACTGAGGCGTCCGGTGGTAACTTTCAAATGTGTGTGTTTTACCCAAGTGCTAAATTTTTTTTTTTTTTTGGCTGAGGAGGGGGGGCGTGTCTGGGGAGGTGGAAAGTGGGTGTTTCTGTGCTAATCAGTTAGCAAATCAGCATTGCCACATGATAACTGATTAGCACAGAATTAGCATGTGAGCCCTTTGTGTTACTTTACGTTAATGGCCGCACACTAATAGCAAACAAACACAGCAGGGGTGACACGCAAGATGATGCAAAACAAAAAGTCCAATGGACTCAAAGAGTTCACAGCAAAAACTTTATTCAAAGTGCAATGGGCTCAACACGAATTGTGTTTCGGCCCCAAGGCCTGCTTCAGGAGTCCTGGTGAACTGTAAATATGCTGTTTGTTTAGCAGCAACTCTGATTATTTGGCGCTCCTGTTACCAACACATAAAGATGAGGTTTACTTTGGCTGCTATACCTTTAGAGCACTAAGTAACCACATAGTTACAGTTCACAGGGACTCCTGAAGCAGGCCTTTGGGGCCAAAAAACAATTTGTGTCGAGTCCATTGCATTTTGAATAAAGCTTCTGAACTCTTTGAGACCATTGGACATTTTGGTTTGCATCATCTTGTGTGTCACTCCTGCTATGTTTGTTTGCTTTGATTTTCCTACGCAGAGAACTTTTGTTCTTACGCACACTAATAGCAACATAAGCACATGGCTATTAATTTGGAAAATGGAAAATCAGCCATTTTACAGCTGTGGAAGAAATGGTTTTAGCACGAGGGAAAGACCAGTGTAAGGGTGCACTAAGGACCCCTAAGTTTGTTGCTTATGCCTTTGGACACTATTCAAGTACGGAAAACCAGACTTCGCAGGGGATACCTTTTCATCTTGAGAAAGGTCATGGATTACATTTTGATCCAAAATGTTAGTCTTCTCCAAGCTAAATACTTGAAACTGAGGCTCATGTTTCACTCTGAGAAGCACATACAACACTTTTTTCTGACTTTCTCTCTCAGAAATATACAGTACCTCTCTCACTCGCACTAAGGCTGTAATGAATATTCGTATTCGATTTGATTCGGTCCCAAATGCAACTCAATTGGTTAACAAGACAATCGGTGCCAATAATTGGATGTTAACAAGCAATTATTGACACTAATTAGAATTTAAGCACACTACCCACTAAGCATATTCTATAAAGTAGTCTGCGTAAATTTTTACCACGTGGATCTTAAAAGAAGACTTGGCTACAATAGGAGCATGGGCAAGTCGTGGGTGTTCCTATAATTTACACACAGTGTTATGGAATAACCCGTTCCGCACCTAAAGTTAGGAATGGGCATTTAAACCAGCTTTTCATTGACGTAAATAGCTACGCCTAAATTTTAACCACGTGGATAGTGCTACACAATTCTATAAACCATGCCTAACTTTAGGTGCGGTTTATAGAATATGTGTAGGCGTGTTTTCCATTGGCACCAATTTTTTCAGTGACAAATATAGAATCTGGCCCTATTTGTATACGGCCGAATAGTGAATTAAATTCGAATACGAATAATCCGGGCCTCTACTGTGCTAAATCCTACTAAAATAAACACTTGATCTCTGATTTCATGTTGCTTCTTTTATTATTTGTTATGATAAAGCTCAATGCCTATTATTCGTATTCAGCCAAATAATATTTTTTATTATTCATATTCGGCTTGAGAAGCACAGGCACTCCCTCTCTGACATACTTTATAAGATACATACTTTTTTTCTGATTCTGTGAGAGACAAACACTCTCCCCCTGGGCAGGATTAAAAAATAGGCAAACTAGCCTAGGGTCCAAATATACTGGACAGGCCTTCTCAGATGAACTAATTTAATGGATCTCAAGGCACACAGTTCCCTGATAAGTCAGCTGCTGGCAGAAAGAAGTGTGGTAGGTGGGACCATAACCACCACTCCCTGCAGACTTGTTTATTTTCCCTACCCCCTTTGCATTGACCTGTTTATAGAAATTTTAAAATGTATTTATATTATCATAGGCACCCAATGTGCTTGTTTGCCTAGAGCCCACCAAAAGGTTCCTACCCTGCTCTCTCCTGTTCTTTCTTTCGCTGAGAAACACAAGCACTTACTCTTCCTTTGACTCTCCATCAATAAAGCTCAAGGGCAGTCAGTAAAGCTCTCATTTTAGAAGTCCTATTTGCAATTTACACATGTATCTCAGATGCATATAGAAACCCCAATTTTAGAAAGCTTGGATTTACATGTGAAAATCGCAATAAGTGCACATGAGAAGGGGGCGTGCTTTGGGGTGGGACTCAGGCGTATTCCCCATTTTAGAAGGGAGAATGCACATCTATGCTCACTGAGATCAATGATGGGATTTACAGCAGTCCATGGGCAAGTCTAGATTATAGAAAAGAGCTCATTTTGAGCAGTGCTCTACTGGACGGCTAAAGGAAGATTGCCTCCTTCATCCACCAGTGGCTTTCTGCCCCTATAATCGATTGTGTCACATAACTGCATGATCTGTACTTATCTGGCAACACTTAGATGTGTAGGTTTCTAAAATGGCAGACATGCATGTCTATTTGTCAATGCCTACATGGCTATGTTTTTAAATACCAGCATAAACGAGTAATGGCAACACTTGGATGTGCATGTTGCTGGGTTGCCCCTATCGATGTTTTAGATGTTGACAGCTGTAAATTGGCTGCTTTCACTGCACTCAGCTGGCACATATACATTCATTCCAGCATGTATTTTAGAAAAGGATCCATGTTGGCAGATCCTTTTCTGAAATACTACTGGATTTGAAATTGTGAGGGAATCTAAAGGATGCTGCCACTTCCCCTTAAGAACACTCCCTCACACTCTCAGGGCCACCTTAACCCTTTAGTCCTGCCCAAGAGGCAAGTGACACGGGAGGGAGTGGAGCCAAGAGGGCAAAAGCTAGGAAGTATAAAAGGCCAGGCCAAAGCTAGGTTAAGGACGCCCCAGAGAGAAGCAGCGATGCCAACTGTAGATGACTCCATCCTAAGAACCTGCAGGTTCATCTTAGAACCTTGAAGAGTTTGTGTTTTACTGGCCAGTTGCAGGCCAGCTGTGTGTACCTGCTAGAGACTGTGCTGGTGACACTGGAACCAGGGACCAGACCAGGGACTTGTGGCAGAGAAAAAGACATTCATGTTTGCTGTGGCCCTGAGGAGAAGGCCACCCAAAGACATTGTTATGCTTACAGACTTAGCTTTGGATATTGTTTTCTCTCCTCCTTGAAGTAAACAGGAGCCCTTCCCAGACACCTTTAATAAAATATTATTTGTTTTCACGTAACTTTTGGAGTGTGTTTGGCTTGTCTTACCGGGCTCCATGGCTTGCCCTCACTCACAGTATCAAATGTGATGACAGCGGTGGGATCTGAGTGTACCTTGCCAGAATCCTTAGCCTCCAGGCTCTGGGCCTTGTAGGAGCGTCATAGGGGACTGACAGCCTAAAAAGGTTAGCTCTGCCCAGAGAAAGAAAGGGAACCTTTAAAGAGTTTAGTAAGAGCCGGACAGGCAGGTTTTCTTTTTGATCCAATTTTCATGCAGTGCACGCTGCAGGTGTACAGAAAATATGGAGGAAATGATCCAGGCCCTATTGGAAGGACAACAGCAACAGCTTATACAAGCTCAGTGTGAGCAGCAACGGCAACAGCAGCAGCAGTTTATATAAACTCACTAGAGGCAACAACAGCAGCAGCAGGCATAGCAGCAAATGTTTTAGAAGTTGATATAGCTGCAACAAGGCTCTCTGGGACAGGCAACCCCGGAGTGCCAGGCATCCCTGACCCTCCAGGCACCCAGGTTACAAGCTACTCCTCCAGTTCCTGTGCTACAAAATGGTACCGGAAGATGACCTGGACTATTTTTTGACAAACTTTGAGAGGACCACTTGCTTATCAGGTTGACCAGAAGTATCATGGACTGTCTATTTAGGAAACCTCCTAATCGGTAGCAGCCAGACTACCTTCCAGGATGTCAACTTTACTAGGATGGCCACCTATGTGGAAATGAAGGCCGCAATTCTAGAGAGGGCAGGCTGCACACCAGAAGCATATTGGCAAGAATTTTGGAAAGGGTCTCTACAAGTAAAAGAGAATCTCTGAAGCTTCTTTTACAGGCTCAAAGAAGTGGCCTGGAGATGGCTCCAACCGGAGGGCAAGACTGGCATGGAGCTAGCAAGAATTGTTCTCCTCGAACAGTTCCTTGAGGGGATACCCCAGTCCATGAAACAGTGGGTAAGACGGCACTCTAAGTTGACACTGGAGAGTGCTTTGGAAGTGGCTGAGGCCTTTTACCAAGCACAACCAGAATCTGAAACCTACAAGGAAAGCAAGCAAGCTGGGAGTCCTGGGAAGAAAAGAGAGAAGTCAGGATCCGAGAACCCAAAGTATCAGAAGCTGCCTTCCAGCCCAGCATCCCCAAAAAGGGGCCAGAGTGATTGAGACCTTAATCCCCAAAAATCCAGAACTCTCCACTGACCCAGTTGCGGGAACCACACTTGCTCACCTGTTTCAGATGTGGGAAGAAGATGGGAAGAACTGGGACACCCTGTTCCTATATACTGTTTGCCATCCAGGAGGTGCCCAGAGTTCAACATGATTCTCTCCGTTTCAACTGTTATATGGCTGGAGACCTAGAGGAATCCTGGATGTGGTTCAACAAACCAGGGAGGAGAAGCCTAGTCAGGGAAGGAATCTAGCCGAATATGTGCTCACCATGCAGGAAAGGCTGAAGAAAGCGAGTGCGGCAGCCAAGCTCTGCTTAGAGAAGGCTCAGGTGGGGCAAGACCGAGCCTACAACCAGAAGGCTGTGCAGAAAACCTTCCAGCTGAGGGACAGTGTTTTAGTTGTTCTACCCTCATCAGAAATCAAACTGCTATGCAAATGGCAAGGGCCATATGAAATAATAGAAAAGACAGGACCTGTCAATTACAAGGTGGCCCAACTAGACAAAAGAAATAAGGCAAAGATGTTCTATATTAATTTGTTAAAGAAGTGAGTCCCAGTAACTGCAGTGCTTGTCCCAACACAGGTACTGGCACAGCTAGAGTTCTTTTAAGTCCTGTTTGTTGAGCAGCTTTCACCTTTACAGAAAGCTAACCTGGAACAGTTGGTTCACCAGAACTAAGACGTCTTTTCCAATCTGCCGGGCCGGACCTATCTTGCAACCCATGATGTCATCACTGAATCAGGAATGGTGATCCAGCAATGCCCGCACCAGATTCCAGAAGCTTGTCAGCAGGAGGTAGCGAAAGAAATAGCTGAGATGCTAGACCTGGAGGTTATCGAAGAATCCACCAGTAATTGGTCGTCACCCATTGTGCTGGTACCTAAACCTGAAGGGAGCCTCCGGTTCTCCATCAACTTCTGTATGACCCTAGATCTGACCAAATGATATTGGTAGGTACTCCTCCAGCATCCAAGGGGAAGACAGCCTTTTCTATGCTCCACGATCTGTTCCAGTTCGTGGTATTATCTTTTGGCCTTCACGGAGCTCCAGCTACCTTCCAACACCTTGTTAACTGTCTGCAGCTGCCTACTTAGGCAACATCTCATTCAGGTAGAAGCAATACTGGATAGTTTATGGACTGCTGGGTTGACAGCAAATCCTAAAAAGTACTTCCTGGGAGGACAGGAGGTCCAAAACCTGGGGTATTCTGTTGGGAAGGGCAAGTGAAACCCCAGGTCCAGAAAGTAGAAGCAATCACATAAGTGCTGGTACCCCAGATCAAGAAGCAGGTGCGAGCCTTCCTGGGGCTTGCTGTGTACTACTGCCAATTTATCCCAGGATTTGCTGAGAAGGCAGAACCACTGACCCACCTCCTGCAGAAGAAAGCCCCTGAGAAGGTACAATGAACGTCAGACCCAGACACTGCTGTCCAGACATATGTTCAGAGCCAGTGCTGCTCATCCCAGACTTTAACTGATCCTTTCTAATGCAGACATTGCATCAGATGTTGGGCTCTGGGCTGTCTTCGCTCAAGAAGTGGATGGTGAAGAACAACCTGTGGCTTACAATAGTTGTAAGCTGTTTCCTAGGGAGAGAAACTATGCTGTGTTGGAAAAAGAAACCCAATCTGTTAAGTGGGCCTTAGGGACATTCCAGTATTATTTACCGGTACATCAATTCTTACTCATTATGGATCATGAACACCTCAAGCAGATGGCTCACCACAAAGATATGAATGGTTTCTCAACCTGCAGCCCTTCAGTTTTGAAATTCGATATGGGGCTGACTGAGAGAATGCCAATGATGATTCTTGATGTAGGAGGTAGACCCTGACATGGCAGGTGCTCAACCGGCCACAGCTGAGCTGAGGGGGAAGGTATGAGAAGGAGTCTATAGGATGCTGCCACTTCCCCTTAAAAACATTCCCTCACAGTCTCAGGGCCACCTTAAAGTCCCTAGTACCGCCCAAGGGAATGTGACACAGTGTGCTTAAGAGCTGAAATTGGAAACATTTTTATATATTCACTTCTAACTCTAAAACAACAACAACAAAAACTTCATACATCCTAAAGCTAACCAATAAAAATCTGATCTATAAATTTTGCTAAATTTATTTTACTTTGACTATTTTCTAATATGTCATCCATTAGATAATGGATTTCCCAAGCAGCGCCGGGTAATTCAGCTAGTGAATAAACAATGCTTTCTTGCCTAGATATTTTTATTTATGGAGCTTTATTTAATTAGGAGTTTTGCAATGTTGTGCTTTCAGAAAAACATCTTTTTTTTTAAAAAAATCCCGATTTCTAACTAAGGGGGCCCTTTTTACAAAACTGCGGTAAGCACTAATATGTGCTTACCACAGCAAAAAAAAATGGCTTACTGCAGGGCCTGCTGAGGTATCCCCTGGTAATCTGGGGATGTTCGAGTGCTACTCACATATTGGGCTGGGTCTGGGAGCAGAGAGTAGCCATGTTCTGTGCTAATAGGTTAGCATGTGGGCACTGTTGTGCGCTAACCAATTAGTGCAGGTTTAATGCATGAGTACCTAGCACCTTGCAAAATAGGTGGCGGTAGGGGCTCATGTGCTAATGTAAAAATTAGCATGTGGCCACTAATACAAAAATTAGGAAATGCGGCCATTTTACTCCAGTGGTTAAAGTACCTTAGCACGCCGGAATGACCAACATAAAGGCAAGCTAAAGGCACTTTTTACCTCTGTTTGGTAAAAAAGCCCCTAAATTTGCCCCAGTATGAATTTAAAATGGAAAAAAATAAAACATCTTAACTACCTATAATGAGAAGTACTCCCATTAATACAATTCTTATCTCTTGCGCAAAACACTCATTGTTTTTACTCAGGTCTCTGGCTAAACTTGAAATCTCTAATGTTGTATCATTACCTTCTACCTTGAGAAAAGGCAGAATTTGTAACTTCTGTTTGTTCAGTACAGTTATGTTATACTGATTGTCTTATGTAGAATGGAAATAGCCACATTGGTTCCTGGAGAAAACTTGATTTGTTGTAGACTGTGACACCTTTGAAAGGACTAAGAGGAAGGATGTTGCAGTGCATGACTTCTGAGACATCGCAGGCCTTCTCATCACTACAACATGTTTTCTGTTGATCCTTTCAAAGATACAGCAACATACAAAAATATACTTTTTTAAAATGAAATCTTGAGCTTGTCAAATAACCTCTTAAAAGCAAACAAAAGAAATATGAGTAGTCACAGCTGACACTACTGCAAAAAATTCCTACCTGCTTGCGTTCCTCTTGATCTGATTCACTACTAAAATCTTCTGTGTTAACGTTTTCAAAATCTGATTCTCCAACAGCAATGGGAACCGCTACAGTGAGGCCTGGCTGGGTCACAAAGGTCACATATTCCTTTTCATCAGTTACGTACTTCTCCATGTTGCTGTCAATGCCACTGGTGGTTCCATTTCCATCTTTGAGGCACTCAAAGTCTTTCATTATTTCAACTGTGGCATGGTTAAACAAGCAACTCTCCTTCTTGCCTTGTAAATCTTCCAGTTGTTTTATTTCATCACACGTTTCTTGTTTAACAAAGGCCTTTTGGATTAATTCATGTAAATATTTGTTCATATAATCTATCCCCCTCTGTAGCCTGCCTACAGCAATTTGAAGGTTGTTCATTTCACTGTCTTCATCTGTAGCACAAAGATTGTCTGAACTAAAAGAGCTCAGAAGCAAGGCCAGAAACAGGTTCAAGACCTATGAAAGATGCCAAAGAAGAATGCTTTTATACTGCACATTATTTATGCTTTAATTTAAAGGCTGACATCACAATAAAATTTGAAATTAATTCTGATAATGAAGAAGAGCAATGAAATATCTGTATGCTGTCTACAAATGTCACCACATGAGTACCTAATGAACATGTCAATCTCTTATCACCTCCTAATATCCAGACCAAAAAGCGAAAGTGAAACCTCATGTAATAAGATGCCAGTGCTTTTTAAAACCAAGGATATAGCCAGCCAAATACAGTGCCTCTGCTCCCCTCCTTATCGCGCAGCTTCCTTCCTGCAGACATCGGCAGCCTATGTCAAGAATTCTCATGCATGCTCATGTGCGAGAAGTCCTGGCATCGGTGGCTGAAGGCATGCCACTGTCTACAGGAAGGAAGCTGCTCAAGGAGTTGAGGAGCGGCTTGGGCACTGTATTTATTTGGCTGACAGGGCCTCAGCATTCCCACCAGCAAAGATATGGTAAGCGCATGGGGGGGGGGGGGATGTGTTGCCCCCTCAGTCCACCCCCAAAATTGGATGTCTGGCTACACCCCTGCCTATTATTGTGCCCTGTGTGGCTGTACCGCTCACACAGCCTTTGGTACCAGGCTGTTAAAACTCAATGGGAACCGAAAATGAAAACCATGTTGGGTCACTATAAGAAAGCATTTTAAATGTAAACAAAAACTAGAAGTTGAAACCATGCACTTATAGTGTGACACATATTGCATTTCCTCTTTTTTCATCTGCAGACTCAGTGGACATTATAAGAGGCATATTTTCAAAGCACTTTGGGAGGCTAAGTTCCATAGGTTTCTATGGAACTTTGGGAGGCTAAGTGCTTTGAAAATGAGCCCCCATTGGTGGGAATAGCCATAGTAAAGTGTCTCAGTAGAATAGAAGGGGTTTGGAGTGCATTTACTGAATGTGTCTGTGTATGTTTGAGTGTGTGAGTGGTATGCAGTGCACAGTATTTCCATGGGGAGACTTTAGATGTACATCTGTGGAGATGTGTGAGTGGGATGTTGGGGAGTTGGGAGAGTGTATATGTGTCAGAGTATATGTGTATTTGTCAGTGTATGTGTGTGTATGTGGGGGGGGGGGCGGTTTGAATCTTTGAGAACCAGTGATGAAAACCTTAGACTCCAGTAAAAACTTAACTGATTTTCCCTATTATATGAGGTCCCATCCTTGTATTTCTGGTGTAGACAGTACTGAGTTAGAATGGGTAGAAGTATTTCTCTGGGTATTCATATGGTGACATTCTTGTAACAATGATCACTGAAAGGAAAGAGTGACAAAGAAAGCAAATGCACCTTTTAGCCTTAAAAAAGTCAATTCTAAAAGTATGCACCTGAGCACAAAAATGCAGCAAAAAGTGCCACCTCCATGTGCAAAAAGTGCCACTTCCATGTGCAAGTGCCCTATGCACTATTCTATAAGGGTATGTGTAAGCGGCATACTGCACAACTGCAGTATGGGTGTGCAAGGGGGTGTGCATGTGGAAGGAGCATGCACAGAACATGGGCATGTCTCCCACCTAAAGCGAACAAGTTATATAAGTTGTGTGCACTATTTGCTGCACTTAGGTATACCCATTTATGCCTGCCATAGACCTGGTGAAACTGGGTAAGCCTACATTTAAGCGCACCGACGCTGGTTTACACTGCTAATCTGTAATGGAATCTGGGTGCTCAGATGCTAGCTCCCAAGCGCTGCATCAAGGCACCTAAATGACTATGAATAGTAAGGAGCTGTTTGGTGTGTCCTATCCATGAAAATATTGAAAGTGTTTAATACATAAACCCATGGATTCTATATAGCGTCTAGATATCTGTGCTGAAATCCAGGCTCTATAAAAACGCACATTAACAAGCCCAATCAGCATTGTTAACAGTACTTAACAAGCAATAAAGAGCACTAATTGGCAATAATTAGAATTTACAAACACAGCTCCCTAAGTGTGTTCTATAATGCACTAAGCCTAAATTTTAATGTGCACAGGCAAAAAGAAGCGTGGTTATGGGTAGAGAAATGGGCGTTTCAAAATTTACGTGCACTGTTATAGAACATGGCCCTCCGTGCCTAAATCTACATGCACTTTTAGCTGCTTGATGAGGGGAGATTTTCTGGGGACATATTTTGGTAAAGGAAGGAAAATAATACATGAAGATTGCATTTTCAACCCGATGCATTTTATTTTCAATGAGAAGAATATTTGCAGAAAAAGGAGTAGTAAATGCCCTAGCACACTATACCTGTAGCAAGTTGCAAGACAAAAGAACATACCTACTTTCTCCTTGAAACCTGGGGCAAAGTCCATGCTAAAAAGTACCTAAGTTTGAAAGTTTGAAAATTGCGCCCATCAGAGGTAATTCTATAAAGTAATCCCTCCACGTATGTAGCCACATACATGTGCAAATAACCTCTTACACTGGGGATCCGTGCCCATCTTATATGCCAGGATTTACACCAGGATGCAGTAGGCTTAAGCCTTCGCCTCCACAGTTGGACATGGGAATCCACACTAGGCACTATTCTATAAAGAGCATTCATCTCTAATTTGAGCGCCATCTACGGAATCCAGCCCTATGTGTGTAAATTATGAAATTCTATCATTTATGAATGTACTTGTAAAATATAGGCATGGACATCTATATCAGCTCTAGGGCTTGTGTAAGGGTTTGCGTCTGCAAGAGAGGTGTGTGTTTGGCGACTTACACACTAGTTATTATTTATAATAAAAAGTAGGTGCCTACTTTCTTTGTAAAATAGCACTTACTTATGCACCTCTGTAGGAGCTTATAAAATGTACAATAGCCTCACAAAATACAACATACTACAGTTGTAGGGTCAAACAAACATTTTATTTTAGAATATAATTTAAGAGCCACATGCAGCGCATTAAACAATTAGATCAAGAGGATGGACCAAAACTGCTGTTTCCAATTTTCAGATTTTCTAATGTATAACAGGATCAGATTTTTCAGAACACATTTTTTAAGGTAAAGAGATTTTATAAATGTTTAATGTTTTTCTTAAATTGTTATTTTATTTCCGAGCTTTGAACTAGACAAAAAACGACAACCACGCGACTTTATCCATCAGTGTTTAAGTTACTCACCACCAGATTTCCAATCACCATGACCATCATGAAAACAACGAGGCACATGGATTGTTCTGCAACCTCCATGCAGTCCCACATCGTCTCTATCCATTCACCACATAAGACCCGGAACACAATCAGAAAGGAGTGGAAGAAGTCATTCATGTGCCAGCGTGGAAGCTCACAGTCATCACTGATCTTGCAGACATGCTCTTTGTAGCTTTTGCCAAACAGCTGCATCCCAACCACAGCAAAAATGAAGACAATGATGGCCAGCACCAAAGTGAGATTTCCCAAAGCTCCAACTGAGTTGCCAATAATTTTTATCAGCATATTAAGTGTTGGCCAAGACTTTGCTAACTTGAAAACTCGTAGCTGAAAAATATGAATAAAAGCTGTGAGTATAACTTGCAATAAAGTAATGGATACATACCGTTTTCTAATATTTGAAAAATCTCCTACTTCCAAATGCTTTATTTTTAGTGGAACTGAGATAAGAAAAAGTTTCACTTATTTTGTGCCCATAGGAAAAGTGTGGCACAGGCCTTATGTAGAGCTGACCCTAACAAGGCTGTGAAACATGGAGCAAATTTGTTGAGTGGACACCCCATCACCACAGTAGGATGAAGAATAGTGGAGGCAGTCCCCAGAGGTTCAAGAATATCTGCCAATTATTTTACTTCTACTGCCGTATGAGCTGTCACAATTCCTGGCCTACAAGTGAAGGAAAAGGTGTCAGGAGGTGCAGCTACCAAGCATGGGGCAAGAGGCAATTGCCCTTACTCTCTTTCTGCTACGGATATCTCAGTTCCTAGGTGTTCTATTATTCCACCCAACACTAAGGGCTCCTTTTATAAAGTGGTGCTATTGATTAACGGCATGCTGAATACAAAGAAGCTCATTTAATTCCCATGGGCTTCTTCACATTCAGCGAACGCTAATCGGTAATGCTGCTTTAATTTCTGAAGGTAAACATTCAAAGAGACAGTTCTGAAATCTTCTGAAACTAGCCGTTGAGCCCGTAAAAACAGGCTAGTAAAGGAAAGGGGGGTTGAAAGCCCCCCCCCCAGATAGGTCGCCGTCACCGCCCCCCCCCCCCCGGAGACCCCTCCGTCACCCCTCCACCCGGGCCGGGTACCTGGCTTCACTATTCAAACCGCCGGAACACAGCACACAGCTCATCTGAGCTGCCGTCGGCCTTCCTTCTTCTCTGTGTGTGTTCCGCCCTCGTGTGACGTAACGTCGGCGAGGGCGGGACACAGGCAGGTAAGGAAGCCAACGGCAGCTCAGATGAACTGTGTGCTGCGTTCCGGCGGTTTGAATAGTGAAGCCAGGTACCCGGGCCAGGTGGAGGGTGGGTGGGGGGAGCGGTAGCGGCAACCCTTGAGGGTGGGGGGAGCGGTGGCGACGGCGGTTCCCTCACTCGCAGGTGCGCAGGTTCCCTCTCTGTCACCCCCCCCCTCATCACGTATTGATGCGGGGGCGGGACAGAGAGGGTCTCTACTGCGCATTTGCGAGTGAGTACGCCTCTTGCCATTTATATGTTTGATATGTGAGGAACTGCAGACTATAGAGTTAGATCCTTTCCATAACCATCATAGCAATATTTTGCTAATTCTATCAGAATTATTATACAAAGTCTGATGCTGTCACTAAATAGGAGAACAGTATTAGAGATGGAATGGGAGGAACTATTTTCAAAAACAATACATAGAAGTTCATTGTTTGTTATTTTTGCAAACTTTGTAGAACAATGCTTTCAAAACAACAAAAAACAGCGGTGAGGACCAACTTTCTATTGATCCCTACTACCAGAAAACTGGGCATTAAAGCAAGTACAAAAATGATAAACTATGTACCAAGCAATAGCAGAAACTACTAACTCAAGTAATACATTTCACAGCCATATTGATTTTTCATCAAGGACCAGGCCAGAGTGACACTGTGTACGCTTTTTTATAATATGCTATGTGCATTTTATTTTGTGAGCTTCATCAATTCATCAAAGCACAAATTGCTGGGCTGCAATCCTAGGAGGAGTAGCCTAATGGTTAGAGTAGCAGGATGAGAACCAGGAATGCCAGGTTGAACTCTTGCTGTGGTTCCTTGTGATCTTGAGCAATTCACTTAATCTATTGCCTCAGGTGCACACTTACATTGTAAACCCTTCATGGATAGAAAATTCCCCAACTGTATTTGAATGTAACTCACCTTGAGCTACAACTATAAAGGGAGTGTGCGAAATTCAAAATCCCAACCCTTTTCTTTCCCTGTGACCAGCTGTTTATCCTAGGGACATTCTAAAGGAAGAGATCTTCTCAGGATAGAAAACATTCATCCTAGTGATTATTTACAGAAAATGCTACAGCTGAAGGACTGCTGGCCTTATGGAGAAACTATTGTGCATCTCTAAGTTAAGAACTATATTGTAAATGAAATCCCGTAAACATTCTACGAAGAAGTAGGGGTGGACCAAGAGACCTCCAAAGCCAAGTAGTGATTATGAAATGTTTATTGACAAAGCACCATGAACCTGAGTGTCCGGACTGAAGTCCACTGCATTGAACACTAGATTGCCCCTCTGCTGTGCAGGGACTTCTGTGTGGAAATTTTTGTACTTGTCCCTGGTTTTGTGGCATTCATAATTTGGACCTTTCATTTTGGAAAATGGCTGTCCATTTTGGACATCTTCACATATTTTTGAACAGGAAACCCCAACGTTCATATTCCACTGCAACTCTGTTATTTTAAATGGTGAGCCCTCTAGATACAGGGAAATACCTACTGTAACTGAGTGTGTATCACCTCAATAGCCCTCAGGCTTGTAGGTGTCTTTAATATTGATACAGTAGAGATATCTTTCTTTCTGGAGGGCTCACAATTTAAAAGGTTAAAAAAACGAGAGAGAACTGATGTGGTTTATAGTCCACTGCACTGACCACTAGGCTATCCAGATATGCTTGCTGCTTTGTTCAGAATGCCCATAATTGCTGATGTTGTCAGGAAGCCTAGTTTACTTTTCCAATGCCACTTTCAGGGGTGAGGGAGCAGGACAGTAACCATGGGGGGATTAAGAAGGGGTCATGCCTTAATCCCTCCAGTGGCCAGCTACTTAATCAGGACACCGTTTTATACCCTGGACTAACATGTCAAACTTAAGATGCCTTCTTTTTTGCCTTGGACATTTCTTCCCATTCGATTATCGCTGATGAATGCCCTAAATTTTGGCTCTCCTTAGTCCCACCCTGAAACACTTAGAACACACCCCCTTGCTATCTGGATGAACTGCAGTATAGGATGTCCAAATTCTGCCTTTCGAAAATTGCAATTTGGACTTTTTTTGGCCATTTTGAGATGACCATTTGCTTTGAAAATGAATGCTACAGGTTGTTTTATATGATAGATGGAACAAATGTGCCTAGGTACCCTGTTATAAAATTACCTTCAGTGTTTTTTTAACTATATAAATGTATAGGAATAAAAACTATATATGCCATAAGAGTAAATGCACAGAACTTAAACAAAATTTTGCAAATATGAACTGCACTGGTGAAGTGGTTTTGCCATAGACACCAAGGGGACAATTCTATAAAAGGCTCAAAAAATTACATGCCAAAATGCAGTGCACTGAACATAATTTCTAAAATGACATCTTTGTGCTCAGATTCCATTATAGAACACCCGAGGCTTCGCCATAGACAATTTTGTGGACCATGGTTCAGATTTTGAAAGTAATACATTCTTTGATTGGGAGCCAGTGTAGTTTTTCACGGAGCGGTTTTGCGCTTTCAAATCACGTTTTTCCGAATATAAGCCTGGCTGAGGTTTTGACCAGTCTGAAGTTTCTTTATGATCTGTTCTTTACATCCTGCATAAATTCCATTGCAGTAGTCTACATGGCTTAATACCATTGATTGTATCAGGTTGCAAAATGTTTCCCTCGGGAAGAATGGTTTCACGCTTTTGTGTTTCCACATTGAGTGGAACATTTTCTTTGTTGTGGATTTTGCTTGGCTCTCTAGTGTAAGGTTTCGGTCGATTATAACGCCGAGGATTTTCAGGCTGTCTGAGATAGGGAGGGTGTAATCTGGGGTGTATATATGTGTGGGGTTGTCCGTATTGTAGTGGGATGTAAGGATAAGACAGTGTGTTCTTTCTGCATTGCGTTTCAGTTGGAATGCATTTGCCCATGATTTCATGATGTTCAAGCTGAGCTTGATTTCGTTGGTGATTTCTGTCAGATCATGTTTGTAAGGGATGTATATTGTGACATCAGTCTGCATAGATGAAAGGGTTAAGGCCGTGGTTGGTTATGGACTTGGCTAGTGAGGTCATCATTAGGTTGAAAAGGATCGGTGAAAGTGGTGATCCTTGAGGTACTCCACAGTCTGCTTTCCACGGTGATGACATGTTTGAATTTGATTTCACTTGATAAGTTCTAGTGGTTAGGAAACCCTTGATCCAGCTGAGTATATTGCCACCAATCCCGAAGTAATCTAATAGTCTTAGTAGCAGGGGCGTATCTGCGTGGGCCACAGGGGGCCTGGGCCCCCGTGGATTTGGCCCTGGACCCCCATGCCGACGACCCTCTCCACCCCCTTCCTGCTGCCAACCCGCCGTCGCCTATCTTTGCTGGCGGGGGACCCCATCCCCCGCCAGCCGAGGTCCTCTCTTCCGTTACAGCAAAGCTTCTTGTTCTGAGTCTGACGTCCTGCACGTACAACGTGCAGGACGTCAGACTCAGAATTTGAAACTGAAGGAAGCTTTGCTGCAACTGAAGAGAGGACCTCGGCTGGCAGGGGTTGGGGTCCCCCGCCAGCTTTGCAACGAAAGGACCTCGGCTGGTGGGGGTTGGGGTCCCCTCCCAGCTTTGCAATGGAAGGACCTCGGCTAGTGGGGGTGGGGGTCCCCCGCAGCAAAGATAGGCGACGGCGGCGGGGGAGGGTTGGCGGCGGGAGGGGGTGGAGAGGGTCGGCAGCGGGGGGGTCAAAGTTGCTGACGGGGGAGGGGTCCGGCAATGGCGGGGGGGGGGGGGGGGGGTCGGCGGCGCTGGGGGAAGGGGGGCTAAAATGTGTCCCCTCACTCTGGCTCTGGCCCCCCTCCCGCCAAAGTCCAGATATGCCTTTGCTTAGTAGTATGTTATGGTTAACCATGTCGAATGCACTAGATATTTCAAATTGGAGGAGAAGTATGCTTTTTCCTGTTGCTATTTCCTGCTTGAATTTGGCTAGGAGAGTAATTAGTACTGTTTCAGTGCTATGGAGGGGGCAAAATCCTGATTGTGATTCATGTAGTATTGAGAATTTATTTATATATTCAGTGAGTTGTTTGGTTACCATGCTTTCCATCAATTTGACTATTAGTGGAATAGATGCTACTGGGCAGTAGTTTGAGATATTGTTTGCTTTTTTCGTTGGTATCTTTTGGTAGAGGGGTGAGTAAGATGTTGCATTTTCCTTAGGGAAGAGGCCTCGCTGAAGCATATAGTTTAGGTGGGAAGTTAGGTCACCTATGAAGTGGTCGGGGGCAGATATTAATAGGTAACTGGGACAAGTATCCAGTTTGCAGTGAGTGTTGGAGACTCTACTGATCGCTTCGGTGACTGTTTCGACAGTGAGGAGAGTGAAGTTGGACCAGGTTCGGTCAACTGGGAATTCTCCAGGGGTTGAGTAAATGTCGTTGATAAAGTTTTCGATATCGGTATTGTCCTGGGGTAGTGTGTTGTGTAGATTAGCAATTTTTTCGTTGAAGTAATTAGCAAGTTTGTCTGCTGATGGGATGTCCATGTTGGTTGTAGTGACCGGAATGGTGTCTAGTAGTTTGTTTATGAGTTGGTATAATTTCTTCACGTCCTTATGATCTGGCCCTATTTTTGTTTTATAGCATGACCTTTTAGTTTGTCTTATCGCATTTTTGTATTTTCTTTGTATTTGTTTCCAAGCATTGAGTGTGTGTTCATCTTTTACTTTTTTCCATGCTCGCTCGGATTTCTTGGATTGTGTTTTTAGTTTTTTCAGTTAATCGTTGAACCATGGTTTCATGTTATGCCTACGTGAGGTTCTTGTTCGTAGGGGTGCTATTTCGTCTAATATGCTTCTGCATCTTTTGTTCCATTCTGAGAGGTAGAATATGGAGTCCGTTTGAGCTGTCCATTCATTATTGTATCTCTGTTGCCAGAATATTTTCGAGTCTACTTGGCCTCTTGAGCTATAGGTTGTATGCTCTTGTAAGTGGTATGACCCCTTCTTCCACCAATTTAGGGATAGGTTTAGTTTGAAGTGGTCGGTCCAAGGTGTTTCTGTCCAGTTGATATCTGTTATTATTAGGTTCTGGTCTGTGGACAGTTTGTGTGAGATGAGATCGAGTGTGTGACCTTTGATGTGTGTTGCTTGCATATGTGGCTATTTGAGATCCCATAAGTGGAGGAATTCCTTGCAATCTCGTGCGCTGTGTGATAAGTAACAGGGTGTCCTATCCGGGGTAGGCCACTAGAGGGCACTAGTAGAATAGGTGGAGGTCGCTAGGACTGGGGAGAGCTCTGGGATGTCCACAGGTGTAGGAGGTTATGGGCTGGGTCCTGGGTAGCTAATTAACCACTTTATACCCCACCTGAGTTGTGAGAGGAGGGGAAGTGAGCTGGGAGCAGAAGAAGAGAGATCCCCCTGGAAGAGACTGGCTAACCCTATGGACTGGGGGTGGACTGTGGGTCCAAGGGAGATCAGCAGGCTGAAAATCCTAGGGTAAGAAGTCCCTAAAGCATTAGGGTTTGACTGTGTGTCCTCAGTACTTAAGGAACTGTGTGTTCAGTGAAAGGACTGTGTGTCCAAAGAAGGAAGGACTGTGTGTCCAGGACTGTGTGTCCAAAGAAGAAAGCACTGTGTGTCCAGAACTGTGTGTTCAAAGAGGGGACTGTGTGTCCAGAACTGTGTGTCCAAAGAAGGAAGGACTGTGTGTCCAGGCAGGCTGCAAAGCCTGGGGTTAGAAGTCCCCAAAGTATTGAAGCTAGTACTGAGCCCATGTATCTGTGTGGGGAGGCTCAGTGTGAAGATCTATGAAAGACTAAAGTATTAAGCTAGAAGAAGTGTGCCTGCCCAGGGGCTGGAATAAAGAGTTGCCTGAGAAAGATGCAGTTGGTGAGACCTGTTTAATTTGCTTAGCGGGAACCAGGTCACCCTGAGCGAGAAGGGGTAGTACACTAATTTGCATATGATCTGCATATTGAGAACCAGGTCACCCTGAGTGAGAAGGGGGATATCAGAGCTGGTAGAGTTTGGGTCATCTAGGTGAAGGTTAATGTCTCCTAATAGTAATATGTTGGAGTTGGTTACACAGGTGTTTGATATGAAATCTATGAATTTTGTCTGGCATTCGTTCCAGTTGCCTGGTGGTCTATAAAACAAGACGCAGTTCAGGTGATCACATAAGGTTTTGTTGTGGATTCTGACTGACGCAATTTCAATTTGGGTTGTTATGGACTCGGCAGTGGTTTCGGTGGTGAAGTGGGATCGATAGATTAGTGCTAAGCCTCCGCCTCTCTTTTCCTTTCTGGACCAATGTAAGATTTTGTACCCTGGAGGACATAGGTCTAGGATTATAGGGTCCTTTTGATCATGGATCCAGGTTTCACTGATGAAAAGTAGATCAAGGTTTTCTGACAAGCTCCAGTCTGTTACTATTGTTGTTTTGTTTACTACGGATCTGGCGTTGATGTAACCCACTTGAATTTTTTGGTATGGGTCTACTATGTTTGGTGTTGTGTGGATTTTTATTAGTTGTCGGTTCTTTGTTAATGTGAGTTTGTTAGGACCTTTCTTCCCCTTCTGTTGTGGTTGTCCGCAAGTTGGTAGTCTTCCTTTGTTTGGGTAGTTATCAGTTTGGTGAGGAGTGGTGTATGTGCTCAGTCTTTGATGATTATGTAGTATGAGTACGATGTTGCTTTCTACGAGTGGGGTGGTTAGTGTTAGGTGGATCAGTGTTATGGAGTAGATTACTAGTAGTAGTTTGGCGGTATTCATTTGTGAACCTGAGTGCAGATTTAGTAAGCAGTGCGTTCTTTGTTTGAAAGCCAGAGTGGTTTTCGCGGAGGGGTGGGGCCTTCGAATCGAACAATGATTGTTTGGTTATTATCTGGTCAAGATTTTAGGATTTTAGGACTCAGTCTTAGCCAAAGAGTCTAAACTCTGTGACTTCATAGTTCCTGTTGGGATTGTTAGAAACATCTCCAAGGCGCTGTTTTCTAGCTGCACAAGGTATTTCCCAGAACACAGGACTTCGTCTCCTTTCTGTCGCCCAGGGGTCCGGGTTCTGCTGTTGTGGGCTTCTGCTGGGGTTCACTACTCCCACCGCAGCCGCTTGTGCGGCGTGGGGCCATGGTGCTGGCCGCGCGCTGACCGGGCCCTTGTGTCACGCCTCAGGGTCACCGTCGGTTTGCTCCTCGCGTCTACCTCCCAGCTTAGAGCCTCGTATGGTTTGCACCCAGCACAGCAATCGGCTTGTGCGGTTAGGAACGGCGCTGACTGAGCACGAGCCTCTTGGTGCTTGGGTCGCGTCTTGAGTGATTTTGCCGTGGGTTGCTCTCTTACCTTCCCTTCTCCAGGTCTGCGGTTGCACGCCTGGCTCTATCTGTCCTCCCCCTCACCTCTCGTTCCAGGTGGATGGCTGGCTGATCGGTGTCCCATGCAGTGCACGATAGAGGCTGGTGCTGCCGCTGCCCTTCTGGTGGTATCAGTGGGTTGGGTGGGGGCCAGTTGGCATCCTCTTCTGATGCTGTGGGGCCGGGTGCTTTGATGTCCATCCAGCGGTAACCAGGTGGGGGGACGGGTGTCGAGGTCCGGGTTGGGTAGCGCTGCAGCCCTGAAGCAATGTAATCTACCCCTCGCGGCGCACAGTGGAGGTGGTGCCGTCGCTGCCCTACTGGCTGTGCCAGTGGGGTGGGTGGGCGCTGGTCGGCTTTCTCTTCTGTTGCTGCGGGGGCCGGGTGCACTGCTGTCCGTCTAGCAAGTAACCATTCAACATCAGGTGGGGGAACGGGTGCCGGGGTCCGGGTTGGGTGGTGCTACGGCCCTGGAGCGGTGTGAGTGCGGTCACAGGGATGGCTTGGTTCGGGCAGGATGTCCGGGGGATGTCCCAGCCTTTTCAGCACCTCTCGCTCCTCCTCACGGTAGAGACCCGCGGTCTGGGCCCGGTAACCGCCGATGGCCGGCTTGCTGATCTCAGTGACCGTGTAGGGAGCTGCTTTTTGGTCTTGGTCTACAGGGCTATCTGCTCCGTGACCAGCGAGTCAGCGGCCATCTTGGAATTTACTAGGCGCATAAATTTCAGAATGCCCACGAAACACCCATTTCCCCGCCTATAACCATGCCTCTTTGTTGCCTGCACACATTAGAAGTTCGGCAAACATCGTTACAGAATACGCTTAGCGACTCATGCGCCTAAATTCTAATCAGTGCCAATCAGTGCTCATTATTGTTTGTTAAGTGCTGTTATCAGCACTCATTAACTTGTTAAGCTTGTTAAGTTACACACATTGTTATAGAATCTGCGTCGATTTTGACACAGATCTCTAGGCATGCTATATAGATCCAGGAGTTAGTGGCTAGCTGCAAAATTTAGCTGGCTAAGTGCGAATATTCAGCGCTAAACCAGCTACGTTGAGTGGTTCAGATAGGCCGCTTAAATAGCACGCCTAGCCTTAACCACTAAACCAGGTAGCACTGAATATTCACTTACCCGTTTAAGCTGCCATGGCCAAAACTGAAACCAGATATTCAATGCCAGTCACTGGTTAAATATCAGGGGGTCATATATAGAATCTAGAGTTATGTGACTTGTCTGTTTACATTATAGAATACTGTTGTGCACACACATAGCACTTACACATGTCAATGGGATATTCTTAGCGTGCAAATGGTGCTTACATTTAGTCACTAAGATCACAGAATTAGGAGCAAACGGGGAAAATGCTTTAGTACATCTGACCTTCTGTTTGTTAATGGAACTTACCAGTCGGAAGGAACGGAGAACAGATAACCCTTCCACATTTGCAAGACCCAGTTCCATCAAACTAAGGCTGACAATAATACCATCAAAAATATTCCAACCTTCCTGGAAATAATAATATGGGTCCAAGGCAATTAACTTGAAAACCATTTCTGCTGTAAAGATGCCAGTAAAGACCTAAAAGGCAAATGTAATACATTAATGTTAATTCTGCCAGAAATAATTTTACATCTGAGTTCTTGAGGTATATTGACAATGATTGAAAAGTTGGGATTATTGATTAAGTTAGATATGCCAAAGAACATTTATATATAAAGAAAATGTAAACTAGGTGGCAGATGGTTTATGTGCATTTGCTCTGCTAACTTAATTCATGCTGGTGCAAAGCAAGTTGTTTCCCTGGAACTATTTTGTGAAGGGGAACATAAATGAATGAGAAAACAGACCCAAAATAAGAGCCTTACTAGGTGGAAATTCCTCATTCCACTTGAGTAGAAATTATGCATGTTGAAGGATAGGACTGAATACAATTGACTATCTAAAAAGAAAAGTCATTTTTGAAGAGCATCACACATGTATTCTATTGACAAAGAGGCTGATGAACTAACTTGAAAAAATTTGCAGCTTAGCGGTCATTTTGTGGAAAATTTGCAATACATGTAAATATGCTTCTGGCTGGTTTGAATCTGTAGTAAAATTCAACGAAAAGTTTTCACACATTCTCACCATAAGAATTACCATATTGTGTTAGTACAATGGTCCATCTAGCCCAGTATCCTCCTTCTAATAGTGGCCAAGTCAGGTCAGAAGGACCTGGCAGAATCTCAAGGAGTAGCATGATTCCATGCTACTTATTCCAAGGGATAAGCAGTAGCTTTCACCTTAACAACAGTTTATGGACTTTACCTCCCTGAACTTGTCAAAAAACATTTTTAAACCCCCTGCTATGCTAATTGCCTTATCACATTCTCCAGTAATGAGTTCCAAAGCTTACTTATGTGCTGAGTATAAAAATATTTTCTCCTATTTGTTTTAAAACGTATTACTATGTAACTACATTGTGTGTCTCCCAGTCTTTGTACTTCTTGAAAGAGTAAACAATCAATTTCCATTCATCATTCCACTTCAGTCAGGATTTTGCAGAACTCTTTCACATCCCCCTTAGCCATCTCTTCTCGAAGCTGAAGGACTCTAACCTAAGTCCTCATATGAGGCCCTTTATGCATACGTACCCCCAAATTCTATATAGTGCAACCTAAGTTGCATGCGCAAATCTGGTCGTATTCTGTTTTGCACATGCAACTTAATTGGCTTAACAAGCCAATCAGTGCTGATAATTGCCACTTAACAAACAATTATTGCCACTAATTGGCTTTAATTAGAATTTACGCACTCAACTTTCTAAGGGACCCTTTTACTAAGCCACATAGGTGCCTATGCGTGCCCAATGCGCACCAATTCGAAACTGCTACCACGTGGCCCGGGCAGTAATTTCATTTTGTATGCGCATCCACAAAGTGCACAGGAAAATATCCGGTGCTCGGTGCTAACTGGGCAGTAATAGGCATTGTACACACGCTGACGATTACCACCCAGTTAACGCTTGAGACCTTATTGCTAAGTGAATGGGTGGCGGTAAGGTCTCAGGCCCAAAATAGACACGCGCCAATTTTCATTTTGCCACACATCCATTTTCAGCCAAAAAAAGGTGCTGAAAAATGGACCTGCGAACATTCAATACACGTTTCTACAACAGCACAGGCCATTTTTCAGGACACCTTAGTAAAAGGACCCCTATGAGTATTCTATAAAGTGATGTGCATAAGTTCTAAGCCATAGATCTGAGAAGGGGGCATGGTTATGGGAGGAGCACGGGTGGGTCATGGGCATTCCTAGCATTTACATGCAGTGTATAGAATATGCCTGTTCCACATGTAACTTAGGCATCGGCATTTACACCAGGTTTTAGTTGGCATAAATGGCTGCGACTAAATATAGTCACAGGAAGTGGGTGCTGGGCGTATTCTATAAACCATGCCTAACTTTAGGCATAGTTTATAGAATACACCAAGGCGTATTTTTTTCAGCGCCAAATTTTTTGGTACAGACTTCAGGTGAAATGTGGAATGTGTCAGAAGGTTGAAAACTTACTGATGTCTAGTTTTGTCAAGCAATAATTTTTTTGGAATGAGATGCTTACTCCTAGACAGCCATATTATAGCTAACCTCTCTGAGATACAGCCATGTTGTCTACTTGTTGTGGAACAGCTGACTTTTATCAACTCCACAAATGATGTACACGTGGAGTCCCATTTTGCACTGGACAGGACATGCTCAATTCCAGTGGTATTTTAGAAAAGTATCTGTACTAAAATGCCAGCATGTGCAGCAAAACAGCCATTTTACAAAGGCATGTTGACAAAATGAATGGCAAGGCCCAGCAGCTTCCAAGTGGAGATATTGGCACCTATATGTGGAAGTGACAATTTCACAACTTCCATGTGTACATGGCACCACTTCTGGGTATAGCTACCCAATTTTACAAACTGACATGTATAACTGCCATCAATTAAGTATTGAGGCCACAATTTCACATGGTTTCATTTTAGAGATGGACTTAAATTGCATGGGATTAAAGCCATAGCAATATGAGGACTTTTTTTTTAAAACCTACATGTGCCTTTGAGAGGATGTAAATCCTAATGTGGGAGTTTTCCCCTGTACACATGTATTACCTTTATAAAATGTATGACTTAGTCCAGCTCAAGCTATGCTCAAGCTATGCCTAAACCACCCCCCCTTGAAACCATTACATGGTATCAACATATACACAGCAGTTTTCTGAAACTGGTATTTACACATATATGCAATCCACATTTGTAAACACTACAATGTACATGTGGATGTGTTTCTAAAACAATGGCCCAAGTATACTTCTAAAGCATTTTGGAAAAATTCTGGCTTTGGTTTTTCAAAGAAAAAAATTCTATGTTACATTAGACAGTTTTTTTGTGGTATAGTGTAATTCCACTTAAGTTCCCTGCTGTGAGAGTGTTTTGCAACTATTATAAGCATCCCTTTTCTATATATTTCCAGATGTTACTTTTCTTTATGAAATGATCTTGTTGTTTGTGATGTGTAATGTGTTTTGACTGAAGGACTCATTACATGTTAAAACCCATCAGCTGAACATATCCAGGGATTCACAAAGACAAAATGTAAGAGGTCTAAAGAATTTGACTGAAATATTCACTGAGGTGCATTTTCAAAGCACTTATATGGTAACCTATGGAACTTTGTAAGTCTAAGTGCTTTGAAAACGAGCCACGCAGTCTCTCAAATTGCATTTCACTTGTTCACATAGATCCCTATTTCTTTTTCTTCATACCTAATTCTTCATTCCATTTCTCAGACAGTAAAGGCAGGGTCCTTTCAGAGAAATACTGCTTCCATCCAAAGTAGGTAGCAGGTCACAGTAATTGGCTTTAAGTATGTTGTGATAATAAGGTTGAAGTTTACAGTCATCAACTTATATATAATGCTTCAGGGGGAAAAACACTTTTGCTCAGAAAGAGCCCCATTTCAGAAAAAACAGAGATGACAACTGAGACATCCAAGACAGAATGCTCTCACTTCTGATCATATTTTAGAAAAGGATCTGTTGATGTAAAGCCTTTTTTTAAATACCTGCAAGATGTGGTTGTGCTGGCTATTTGCAGCAGAGGAATCTAATTTATCAATATAAATGTGGAAAACATCAACAGTGTTAATTTGGCAACTTACACATGTTTTGACACTCCTTGGTCTTTCATTCCTTTTCCCCATTCCAAGATGTTCAACAAAAATAACTGTTGATCTTACTGAAAGTCACAAGCCTAGACTCCTAGAGACTCTCAAGGGATTCCAAAGGGGCCACAATCATCATTGTTTTAATCTGGTGAGGGAAATAAACAATGGAAGATTAGGAAGGACACCTCCCTTCCTCTCTTCTGTAAAAGGTTGGCCAAAATGAGCAGGTGTAAAATCCCAATATGCAAATTATCCTACATACATATATATTCCCTTAGTGAAACAGGGAAAGCATATGTAGATTTCGGTCCAGACCAAGTCATGCCCACATCATGCCACCTTTAAATCTCTAGTCACTATAGATTTGCATGTGTAGATATTGGCTTTCTAACACCAGGTTTTACACATTTTTTCAGATATACATGTTTAGATGCCACTATTTCTATGTGTAAATTATGAACAAGCCTTCTAAAATAATCAGCATACCATTGATTTTCTGGAAGATATCTTCTAACCAATAACATGTTTTAGAATTGATTTCTGAAATCTACTTTAATAACCAGATATACTAAAGGATTTCTCCCATTTTGTGGTCCATGCTCTAAGCTGCATCAAAACTGGCTATTAATGGGAACAGAGCCAGTTCTGGAGGGCCTGATAAGGAGGAACAAAGGAACACTAGAAAGGACTGAACTGTAAGATCTTTTACCTAGCACTAATTGAATCGTGATACTGTGAGGGAGACTGGCAATCATTTGGAGGCATCTGCATTACCAGATTAAATCAATAGGAGCTACAGTGCAAGTGCCCAAAGGGGCGTGACTGAAGTGGTATGCCGGCTCATGATTTTCAATAAGATAAATATTTTGAGTGAACATTTTAGAATGGGGTAAAGGAAAAAAAGACCATGAAGTTACCTGAGTCCAAAATTTCAATTATTTGAGGCCCTATGGACTCATATGTAATGACTGGCAGCTGACAGACATTTGTGCTGGAGTGTTTAGATCTTGCCATAAAAGACACTTTCTTCAGCCCTGTTCCTTGCTTACCCCTCCCTCCTCCACCAGGTGATTTTATGGATCTGTATCGCCATACTAAGCATACTGCAAAGTAAAATGGAGCTGAGGGAGATAGTGGGCTTCTCCATATTGATTAATCAAGGGTACTGGGAAAGTAAGGCACTAGATCCATATGCCCTTGAGGTAACTTTCAACTACAGAGTAGGATGGCAAAATCATGTTGGTAGGAAAGGATTCCCTAGACTTATGGCACAGCAGGGTTTCCCTTTTTTGGAGCCCTTCAACCTGTGATTTTCTCTGGCTATCCCTCCAAAGAAATCTACAATCAAGATCTGGAGGCAAGCATCCAGCTTTGCTTGTTCTTAGAAAAGGTTATGCTATAGCTTACCACCATGGATAGGGCTATTGAGAACTGTGATACTAAGCTTCAAGAAGCTAGTGGTATAAGAATCAATGGTCACTCAACCAAAAAGAAGCAATACCAACTGCAATTTGCTCAATCCAGAATAAAGTAGTGGAAGAAAAAAACAAATTGAACAAACAGCTACTGTTTGGTGCCTTTATTAATAACAGATAATAATAAAATGTGGTCCAACCACGGTAGTAAACCATACAGAGTCCAGTATAAATCATAACTCCATCAACAGCCCAACATGTTTCAGTAACTCTGCTTGCCTCAGGGGCTGATGTGAAGACACTTAACTCTCGACCTCCAGTTTCATACTACCTATATTATTAAATAAATAAGAGCTATCTAATCAAAAGCACTGAAAAAAAAAGAAATACAGAAGAAGCAGAAAGGGGTAAAAAAGGAGAGACAGTGCCGTTATCTTGTCCAGCCCTTAAGTGCCAAGTTCAAAGAATGGCAACACAGTGAAACACAGATCATGCACATGTTACCTTACAGGATCCTTATAATGTTACTGCACCAATATTCTATGCATAAACTACAGACAATTTAGATTAGTACCATCAACCTTCAGGACAACTTTATGGACCATAAACACCTAAAACACGGCTAAAAAGGAAAAGGAAAGAGATCCAAAAACTGAAAAAGATTGATCCTAAAAACGTTGAACTTGCCAGGCTACGCAGTAATCAACCTACTAGCCACCTTGTAAATAACCAGTGATTATAAACTAACATTAAAGTTATCCAAGTATATTCAAAATAATGATTACCCCATCTTTGATAAGACTACATAGTATTAGCCTAAAAAAAAAAACAACCCAGGCAAAGACATGGCATTAAATCAATTACCATATTTCAGGAGTCCTATGTAACTTTGAAAGGCTAAGTGCTTTGAAAATATGCCTCATTGTAAGGCAAAATGAAATATAAAAAAAGCATTAAAAAACCAACAGCATTTACCCAGCACTTCTAGAAAACTGATGAAAAATTGTCCTGGAGCATTAAATAAAATGTCAAAAACATCAAAGGGAGAGATCTTAGTGAAGCTAGTTTTAAACTGTTGTAGTTTCCTGCCAGTGCTGATGAATGATAGCTCAGCACTGATCGGGACTGCTTGCAAGAATAGATTTTTAAAAATTTCAAAATATCTAAAAAATCAGCCCTATCAGAAACCAATTAAAAAGGAGTCAAAAAAATAGCAAGGCACGCGGTCCGCCAAATCCAATATGGAAGGTAAAATTACAAGGCAGACCTTGTGAAAAAAACAGTCTTTATTAATAGATTAAAAGCTCCCTGAAGTTCAACATAAAATGCCAGATATGGCCATGTTTCATCAGTACAAATGGCTGCGTCAGGGGCAGTAGGTCTCTTCAAAAGAGACTGCCAAGAATAGTCAGATTAACCTGCTTATAATTATCCTTTTCCTCCTCTTTGTTGGCAAGTTAGACAGAGCCATTTTGGCCATCCTAATCAACAAAAAGAGACAGTTTAATGCCAGAAATCCAGAAAATATGGAAAGAGAACCAAGATACAAAAGTATCTATAAGATTACATAAATGCCTAACTGAAGTCCTCTTTTACTAAGATGCACTAGTGATTCTCGGCTTGGCAAATGAGAGGAAGCCCATTCAGTCCCTATGGGCTTCCTTTCATTTGCCACGTGGGAATCCTAGCGTGGCTTAGTAAAAGAAGCCCTAATTGAAAATAACCTACAGAAAACACAAGGCTGCATTTTGAAGATAATTTCTTCAAGCCTTTATGCCTGGAGAGTCTTCCAGACTCTAGAGAAACTTGAAATGTTGACCCATGGCTTTGGAGTGACTCTTCTCTTTGAAGTGCCTTCGATTAAGTTGTCCTTTTATTCCACTTTACATTTGTGAGTTCAACAAATAGACTTTTAAGTGGAAATTACATGATCACACAGATATCCATTAGCCCCTGATGTAGCCCAGTTGGGCAAAACATGACCTGTGTCAGGCTTTCTAATTTTATTTTCATCAATTTCTATTAAATACTGTTGTTTCATATACGTATCTGCTTTGTCTGTTTTCCATCTTGGAGTTTGCAGATCGGTTACTCTGTTGTTTTCTTGGAACTTTAATATTTTTTATTTTCAGACATGAGTAACGGACATGCGCCAAGTGGCATTTGACGCACGTAGGTCATTACCGCCTGGATTCTTTACTGCTAGGTCAATGGCTGGCGGTAAGGTCTCGAACCCAAAATGGATGCGTGGTAATTTTGAATTTGCCACACATTCATTTTTGGCAAAAAAAGGCCTTTTTTACAGGCGAGCTAAAAATGGATCGGTGCGCATCCAAAGCCCACGCCTATACTACCTCAAGCCATTTTTCAGCACACCTTTGTAAAAGGACCCCACAATTAAGTAAACTTAAGCATTGCAAGATAGCATCACTTGTTCAGGGTTAATAATACTGCATAGTTGATTTGCATCATAATTAACAATACGGTTTTTTTAAAAGAAAACCATGTACTAAGGGAAGAAAACCTTTACTACATATAGTATGTCCCTAAAAGTACTACATAAAGCTAAACTTACCTGGTTTCCTACAGTAAGCACACGGTTGAATTCATTAGTCATTGGATAATGTTCCATGGCCATAAACAATGTGTTCAAAACAATGCAGATGGTAATAGCTAGGTCCACAAATGGATCCATGACAATCAGTTTAACAATATGTTTTAATTTTAACCATAGTTCACAGCAATCCCAGATCAAGAAGGTATTGGCAAATTTATACCAGCACGGTGGACATTTCTGTCTGGATTCTTCAAGTTCTAGAAACAAGAAGAATACAGTTTATTTTAAAGAGAAAACAGATTTCAACAAATACCATCCCTTTGACAATCAATTTAAGACAAAAACCATAAAACTGAGCAGACATGTCAATATTCAGTTTTTTCCTGCAGTTAAGTGCCGCTGAACACTAGTGGCTAGCCCTGACCAAGCAATTTAACTGTGCCCTACTTTCATTCAAACTTACAAGCCTAAGTTTTCAGCTGAAAATTCTCTTAATTTAGAAGCTTAAGTTATGTTTATAAATTGAGGCCTGACATCCAAAAGCAGCAGCGATCCAAGGAAGGACAAACACTGCAAGAGTTTATCCAAACATCAACTTTACTGGAAACAGGACCCAACCTGGCCAAGTTTTGGAAAAGCCTTCGTCAGGGGTCACATAGGTTTCCACAATACATTCACAGGTTCAATGCATTTACTGCAATACCTGCATAGAAAAATCTCTGGTCCAATTCCAAAAGTCAATAACCATCAAGTCTCCAGCCCTTGTATCGCTGCTGCTGTTTGGTTGTCTGTTCTGCTTCTGTTGCCTGTTTGTTTCTGCTATAAATTGAGGCCTGCCATTCATTTGCCTAGATTTATGAGCCCAATGCTGAAAATCAGTGCAAGCTCCTAACTTTTTTCCTCACCCTAAATGCACCCTATCAGCGGCATAATCCAAAGAAAAGGACGCCCATCTTCTGACAGAAATCGGGAGATGGGCATCCTTCTCTCAGGGTCGCCCAAACCAGCATAATCGAAAGCTGATTTTGGGCGTCCTCAACTGCTTTCTGTCGCAGGGACGATCAAAGTTCACGGGGGCATGTAGGCAGTGTACCAAAGGCGGGATGGGGCGTGGTTAAGAGATGGGCGTCCTCGGCCGATAATGGAAAAAAGAAGGGCGTCCCTGCTGAGCATTTGGCCGACTTTACTTGGTCCAATTTTTTTCACGACCAAGCCTCGAAAAGGTACCCAAACTGAAAAGATGACCACCGGAGGGAATCGGGAATAACGTCACCTTACTCCCCCAGTGGTCACCAACCCCCTCCCACCCTAAAAAAAAAAATTAAAAAACATTTTTTCCAGCCTCTATGCCAGCCTCAAATGTCATACCCAGCTCCATGACAGCAGTATGCAGGTCCCTGGAGCAGTTTTGTAGTGGGTACAGTGCACTTCAGGCAGGCGGACCCAGGCCCATCCCCCCCCCCCCCACCTGTTACACTTGTGGTGGTAAATGGGAGCCCTTCAAAACCCACCAGAAATCCACTGTACCCACATGTAGGTGCCCCCCCTTCACCACTTAGGGCTATGGTAGAGGTGTACAGTTGTGGGGAGTGGGTTTTGGGGAAAGGTTGGGGGGCTCAGCAGCAAAGATAAGGAAGCTATGCACCTGGGAGTAATTTGTGAAGTCCACTGCAGTACCCCCTTGGGTGCCTGGTTGGTGTCCTGGCATGTCAGGGGGGACCAGTGCACTACGAATGCTGGCTCCTCCCATGACCAAAGGGCTTGCATTTGGTCGTTTTTGAGATGGGTGTCCTGGTTTCCATTATTGGCGAAAACAGAGTTCGTCCCTCTCTAAGGTCAACCATCTCAACATTTAGGTGACCATCTCTAGGGTCGACCTAAATGTTGAGATTTGGGCGTCCCCGACCATATTATCGAAACGAAAGATGGACGGACGCCCACCTTGTTTCGATAATACGGGATGCCCCACCAATTCGCTGGGACGTCCTCAGAGATGGCCGCCCTTAGAGATGGGCATCCCCGTTTGAAAATGCCCCTCATTGTCACCCATTTTTTATGCTCCTAAATTTAGTTTAGTGACATTTCGATTACAAATTTATGCACTCAGCCCTAGTAAATTTTCAGAGAGGTCAATTTATGAGCATAACTCCCAAGTTTAGGAGTATTAATCCTTTGATGGCCGACACATGCCCACTAGAAATTGGGCTGAGACAACTTGTTTCATAATGAACACTGTGCATAATGTTGTGTTTCTTAATCTTGATGAAGTTCCTTAGCAATAATTTTCTCTTCCATAACACTGGAAAGGGAAATGTTTTTGAAAGAACTGGATCACCTTCCCACCATAATTTGGAACCCACAGATCACAATCCAACATTTTAATTGGATATTTGTGATCCCCTCCAGTGATTTACAGATTCATGATTCCTGGACTACAGTATAAAATTTATGAATCTTCTTTTTGATGTTTCCCCAATTTAAAGAGAACATCCCTTTTACTATTTTCATGTAGGAAGGTAGAAAGCATAAGAGAGGTTTGAAGTACCAGTCATTGAAACTGTTCCTGAGTTGCAATTTGGTCATTCAGAAATTATGAATTGAAATCTGTGAAACACCTGTACAGTTACTAGCAATCCTCAATTTACTTTATTTTTGAATCCTATCCAGGGTTCACTGATTGACTACATAGATATATAGTTGTGGTTCAGATTAGTATTGAATACTTTGGCCCATCTTAATTTGGTAGATGAATAATACCTTCCATGGTGTTTGTCAATATGCTGGCCACACTTAGTGCTCTTTGCCGTAGATTAGGATCCTCTAACAATTCCATAGAGATTTGATAAGAACTTGTTCTTGTCTTCCTTACTTCTGTCTCTGTAGTGGTACCCTACAAAGAAAATATTGATAAATCATGTTCAGCATCACAAGTTATCTACAGATACACAAATATTGTCCTGTATTTTCAGAAAAGATTTTGTCAATAAACTGTTGGTTTCTCCAATAAATTTAGGGCTTCCTTTACAAAGCCATACTAGCGATTCCCATGCGGCAAATGAGAGGAAGCCTGTAGGAATTGAATGGGCTTTTTCTCATTTGCAGCACCAAGAATCGGCAGTGCAGCTTTGTAAAAGAGGCCCTCAGAAAATAATCTATGGAGGCAATATTCATTGCTAGTTAACCAGCTAATTAGGTCCATGAAGAGGCAGATAACTGGATAGTGCTGCTAAATAACTTGTTTGACCACCACGGCACTATCTGGTTAGCACCAAAGTGGTCCGGGGTGCAATCAGGGCACGGCTGGGAGTTACCTGGATGCTGCAGATATTCAGTGATGGTACCTGGATAAGTATCTGGTTAACTTAGAAAAGCAGAAATACTGTCCTGTTAACTGGGCAGCTATCCAGGTATTGCCCATGAATATCTGTGGCACCTGAGTAACTCTTGTGGCTGCCCCTGACCCGGATATTCAGTGTCGGTACCTGGAGAGGAGTCGGCACTGAATATCCATGTCTAATTTAGCAAGTGGTGGAAAGCGTTTATAGAAACCTTGACTGCTGCAGGCTGAATATTGCACCCTATGCTGCTAATTCTGGGCAATGCTTGGTTCACATTTACTCATTTTTTTTTCTTTATAAAAGCAACAGAAACATTTGGGAGGTAAAACGTGCCTTAAAAGTTATTTCACATACAGGCTTATTTTCGAAAGAGAAGGGCGCCCATCTTCCGACACAAATCGGGAGATGGGGGTCCTTCTCTCAGGGTCGCCCAAATCGGCATAAACGAAAGCCAATTTTTTGCGTCCTCAACTGCTTTCCGTCGCGGAGACGACCAAAGTTCACAGGGCATATTGGAAGCGTAGTGAAGGTGGGACTGGGCGTGCCTAACATATGGGCGTCCTCGACCAATAATGGAAAAAAGAATGGCGTCCCTGACGAGCACTTGGGAGACTTTACTTGGTCCATTTTTTGTTACAACCAACCCTCAAAAAGGTGCCCAAACTGACCAGATGACCACCGGAGGGAATCGGGTATGACCTTCCCTGTCTCCCCCAGTGGTCACTAACCCTCTCCCACCCTCAAAAAAAACTTTTTAAATATTTTTTACCAGCCTCAAATGTCATACCCCGCTCCATGACAGCAGTATGCAGGTCCCTCTCCCACTTTTCTTTTTTTTTTAGTCTGTGCCCATATATTTTACAAGAAAGACTACTGACCATTTTTATAGCACCCTATGAACTGACTCCTTCTTATGTATATTCTTTTGACGGCGCGGTCTCTAGAACTGTACACAGTACCCTAAACGAGGTCTCACAAGGGACTCATAAAGAGGCACTATCACTTCTTTATGGCCAGTTCTCTCCCAATGCATACAAGCATCCTTCTGTCTTTTGCCATTGCCTTTTCAATCTGTTTGGCCATTTTAAGATGATCAGATATTATCCCCCCCCCCCCCTCCCAAGTTCTTCTTTGTGCACACAAGTACTTCATTGCTGTATCGCTGTCTTGCGTTTTTGCAGCCCAAATGCATGATCTTGCATTTTTTAGAATTAAACTTTAGCTGTCAAATTCTAGACCATTCTTCAGGCTTTGCTATATTCCTCATCGTTTTATCTACACCATCAGAAATGCTTGCTCTATCTGCCAGCCCACACAGCATGCTATCATCTGAGGCAGAAAACTGCACTGCTGGGATCTCACATTTGCACATCTTGCTGGTTCCTAACAGACACCTACCACATGTTTTAGTGCACGAAGTCCCCTTTTCAGAAAACCCTGCATTTTAGTACATCCGTTCCTATGACTGAAGCAAACATCAGCAACTCATCAGAAGCCCATATAAACCCCATGCAGGCAAAAGGGTTGTACTTTTTTATTTGTATTACCATGTTCATGAAACTGAAGAATTCCCGGATATTCTAACATTATGTTTTTGAGGATAAATCCTGTTCTATTCCTGCTGGACCATGCTTTTGGTTGGAGATAAACTTGGGGAAAAGAAAATGAAGAACTCAGCCAATTGGATATTGTGTACTTTCAGTAATTCCTCTTTCAATAAACACGATAAATGATCTATCATTGATTACCTCTGGTAGAAGGCGTCCATCCATAGGCATTGATGGTCCACCAACCAAAGAAACCACTCCATTGCAATCTACAGTGCTGTGCATCTTTCCATTCATTGAAAACAAAGGCAAAATCTTGGATGATTTACTGGTCTGACTAATATTGCTGTTGCGTCGTTCCCCGTGCCTTCCGGGCACAAAAAGAGAATCTCTTCTGCTTTCATAATCTTCAAATGTGCTGTGTTCATCATCTGCAAAATCATTTTCTGACCCTATATCTTTTACTCTCCCTTTGAAGCTGAAAAGGCTTGTTCTGCTGTTGCGCCTTGGGGAAAACAGAGATCCACGAATGCTCAGCAATGACTGTAATAAGTAAAAAGAGAAACAGCAAATAATAGAACCAAGTTGATGAAATTAAATTGCTAACACATATTTGTTTTTATGTTGCATGGTAAGAACAGCACAAATGTTTCTATATACCTAGCTATTCAAGTAATACCCCCAATTACTAGTTGTATTGGTGAATAAAATAAATGGAACCCAGCATTCTCAGATTTGGGGAGAAGAAGGCTAATCCACTGCACAGTGGCAACATGTATTCAGGGTGCACACTTTAATGGGTTCTGGAGGAAGTTCAATTTGGGGCCCTGGCTAAGGGCTGTTGTTTTGATGACTGGGCAAGGTGGGGGTGGGGAGGTACCAATTACACATAAAAGGTTTCTGGTACTGTAGCCTTGGAACAGACCAGTTCCAGTTGATCTGGAAGACTCAAAAACACTATGAAATTGCTGGTCCTAAAGAAAAAAAAATTAGTTCAATAAAAGTATCCTCTATTACTTACTTGTGTGTTGAGGGAATAACAAACTTTTTGCCATTTAATGCATGTTAAATACAAATGTTACTTGCTCTTAACACATAAGTACATAAGTATTGCTGCACTTGGATAGACCAAAGGTCCATCAAGCCCAGCATTCTGTTTTCAACAGTGGCCAATCCAGGTCACAAATACCTGGCAAGATCCCAAAAAAGCTCAATACATTTTATGCTGTTTATCCCAGAAATAAATAGTGGATTTTCCCCAAGTCAATTTAACCTACCTGTTCAGAAAGGCATACCCCGCTGACCCAACATAAATGCCTGCACTCTGCAACACAACATAACCAAAGCTTGTAATGGACACTACCTAATCTTTCCTCTCCTTGATCCCCATTGTAACTGAAACACGTTCCTTATTCAACTACAATACCACCTGTATTTGTTTCTTTACCGGACTTGGCGAACACCTCTACGGTACTATGTAAGCCACATTGAGCCTGCAAATAGGTGGGAAAATGTGGGATATAAATGTAACAAATAAATAAATAAATAATGGTCTATGGACTTTTCCTTAAGGAAGCCATCCAGACACTTTTTAAACTCCGCTAAGCTAACCGCCTTTACCACATTCTCTGGCAATGAATTCCAGAGTTTAATTACACGTTGAGTGAAGAAACATTTTCTCTGATTCACATTAAATTTACTACTTTGTAGCTTCATCGCATGCCCCCTAGTCCTAGTATTTTTGGAAAGAGTAAACAAACGATTCACGTCTACCTGTTCCACTCCACTCATTATTTTATAGACCTCTATCTTATCTCCCCTCAGCCATCTCGTCTCCAAGCTGAAGAGCCCTTAACGCTTCAGCCTTTCCTCATAGTGTACTTCAACATCAGCTTAATAATGAGATGCAAACTGGATTAATCAACTAACTTTGCAATGGTGTTAACTTTCCTTCCTGGGAGTATTGGACCACTAATGTGACGCCTAATGCTCCAGAGGAGCCTCTTAAATGGGCTGGGACCAGTATCAAACATCCCACCCCCATGATCCCCCCTGACACAAAGCCCAATTCCTCCCATCTCAATCCCCCCTACACAAAGCACCACCACCTCAAATGCTCCCAGCACTTAATGGGTTTTCCCTGATGGCTAGTGGAACATACCCCTTATCTTACAGCATAATCACTAGTATTAGTACCACAAGCCTTCTGCTAGGAGACAACTGAGACCATTTTGAACCCAACTGCTCAATGAGGAAGGAGCAACTGGAGATTGTTCCTGCTTATCCATCAGCTATCACGGATACCCATAGTAGGTACCAGGGTGCCTGGGGGAGGGAGCTTGTGATTTGTGTCAGGGGGAGCGCATAGGGGTGAGTTAATGTAAGCTTGCTATTCTTGCAGAGGTGCAATCATACTAAAATACTCTTTTCCAAATCAATTATTCATCATAGCTAATCAAGTGTACCTCAGAGACTACTTCCAGGTAGAACAGGAGCATACACGAAGAAATATTATTTAACCAAGTGCTCTTTAGTGTTTAATGTCTATCAGTTTAAATAAATAGAAGAATTTTTGGGCAATGTCACTCTTATATGCCTGGAAGTGTACTATATTAAATTAAACTAAGTGTGCTATAGTAAATTACAGCATATTATTCTAAGTGCAAATGTTTACAGTAAGTAGTTGTTAGACAGAAAAAAGCATTTACAAACAACTACTGCCACTAACTGGATCTTTAACCAATTTAATTGGGCATACATTTTGGATCGGTGCCTAATTCAGGGGGCCATATATAGAATCTTGGGGATAACGTGTGCGTTGTATGCATTTTTACAAACTGTGACAGCCCCCTGCTCACTACATGCATGAGGGTTCTATATGAAAGTTTCTTACATAGCTGCTGCTTTCAGGCTGCCCCCTCCCCAGAGTTCTCTGTGCGCCAGCGTCTCCTCCTCCCCTTGGCTGCCTTCAGGCTCACTGTCTGCTCTCCTCTCCTTCCCCCTCCCCACAGCCCTCCTTACTTGTTTTAGCAAACCGCTCTAGCAGGGACTCTCACAGGCAGTCTTGGGCATCATTGGGGGCCTTTCCTCCTCTGACAAGAACATTAAACAATGGAAAATTATTTCTATAATCTTTCTGCCACACATTTTCTTGTTTTCTGGCTGCATTTATGTTGTGGGTTTCATTGGGCATACGGTACATCAGGAACAACAGATTTTAAGAGCAACAGATACAGTCCGTTGCTTTGAGGATATATTGTACTTAAATTTCTTTCTTATATCTACCATTTTAATATACTGTTTTATATGGAAACAATATTTTCTATGGTTTTTTTAATCCACATCTTCTTTTTTTTACTGTATCTTTCTGATACTGTCCATTAAAGTTCCTTGAGGTTAGTTTTTTTTTCTTTAATCTTTAAGAATTCTTTCCTCCTGAATCCTTGGCAGGTCATGCTGCAGAAAATAATATACATTTTATCTGTCATCTGAGACTTGCAAGCAGTTCTTAAATGCTTTTTCTACTGCACCTTTTCCTTAGTGTGAACAAAACGGGACAACAAAAATGTTTGAAGACTTTGGATGTAATGGTTAGTAACATTTCAGCCTGGCAATAATATGTGTTTATCTCAAAAATAAGAAACCTCAATTAAGCATAGTCCATTCATGCTAATACAAATTCTGAAAATTATCTTTTGATTATGGGGTAGTTTGCTGTAGTAAATTATCCCGTTTTACATGTACGCTTTCCTCCCAGAGTCTGTATTATACTGTACCTCTGCCTTTCTCTGTTGGCACACTAAGAAATTAAAGCACCATGTGTAGATGTTACTGTACTTTGTGCTTTATGACAGGCAACGGTGCTATGACTGGAATTTAGGATGTAATTAATACTGGAGCTTACCTGATGTGGAGACGATTGCTTCTTTTCATATGCCAGTTGATTCTCCTCAACAGAAAAACGAAAACTTTTCTTTCTGATGCTGGTTTCTGATTCAGATTTGTAGAGCTTCTCATCATCTCCTTTCTCTTCCCCCTCAGACTGCTGTTTCTGTTTCCTTTTCTTCCTCCTGTTTCTCCTCTCTTTGGCACTTTTTGAGCTCAACTTTGATGCTCCAGAAGAACTCTCTGATAGCCCTCTGAGTCCATCTTCGCTAAATTCTCTGGATTCAGCCATTGCTTCTGCAGCGGCTGCTGCTACTGCCTGCCATAAGAATATATAGACAATATGATTTGCCATTTTGGGTCAGATCAACAGTGGCCAATCCAGACCAAAAGAAGCCATCAGAATCCCAAGAAGTAAATCTATTCCTTATTGCTCACACCCAGTGGCTTTCAAAGCATAAATGGCAAACAAGGTTTATAATTCTTCATCCCCTTCTAAACCCAGCTATGCTAATTGCTTTCACTGCACCTTCAGGCAACAAATTTCACAAGGTGGACCAGTGGCGTAGCTACGTGGGGCTACGGGGGCCTGGGCCCCCATAGATTTGGCCCTGGAACCCCCTGCTGACTACCCTCTCATCCCCCCCCTCCCACCGTCAACCTGTCGTCAACCCGCCATCGCCTACCTTTGCTGTTGGGGGACCCCAACCCCCGCCAGCCGAGGTCCTCTTCTTCCGGTGCAAGGCTTCGTTCAGTTTCTGAGTCTGACATCCTGCACGTACACGGGCGGCGGGGGAGGGTTGGCGGCAGGAGGGGTGGTCGAGAGGGCCGTCGGCGGGGGGGGGTCAAAGTTGGTGGTGGCAGCAATGGCGGGGGGGGGGGGGTCGGTAATGGCGGGGGGGGGGCTAAAATGTGCCCCCTCACCTCGAGGTCTGGACCCCCCTCCCGCCAAAGTCTGGCTACACCCCTGAGGTGGACATGCTTTCAAGCATAAATTTATAGCAACTGGCTAATCTGACTGCCTAGCAGTCGTATTCCTACAGGTCAGCACTGTCCAGTTAAGTGCTGCTGAATATTGGCAACCAATCACTCTGTACAGTTTAAGTAGGCTAGAGCCTCTCCTCGTCACTTATACCGAATATTAACTTCTTATTTTTTTAATAAGAGGCCTTTGTACTAAAGTGTGGTTAATTTATGCACTTATGTGCCGATGACCAAAAGTAAGCACAGGTGCTAGAGGTCATTAGCGCTGTACTAGTGCCTGCATTTACCAGCGCAGAATGATCAGAGCGATCTAGTACAGCAAACAACGAGCATGCCAGGCCTTAACGCAGATAGCATGCAAATGTAGTCAAGCTCATTTAAAAGAGGTCATCTTGTACTTTTCCTCAATGATCTGACAATACCGCTGTAAAAAATAATGCCAGATCCGAGCAGGTGTTAGGGTGTTAGAAGAGAGGATTTCCCATGATTCTCATGCTTCTCTCATGATTCTTCCTGCAAAGTCTACCAGTTTTGATTGCTTTTGGAAGCAGAAGGCAGCCCGTGCAAGCCCTTGAGCGCTGGTTGTGAGAAACAGCAGACCCGAACGTGAAGCCATCCTGCGTCTAAATTTAAAGTGGCAATGCTTTAAAAAAAAAAAAGCCAAGGCATCTGTTACTTGCATCTAAATATAAGCATCCACAAAAAAAATTTTAAACGCTTATATTTAGGCTGCAGAAAACAGATGCCAATGCGTGCTTCACGTTCAGGTTTTACCAGGCACATGTTCACAGGAGCTGAGCTTACCGCTGAACTCTTCTGTAATTGTGCCAAGGACAGTCCTCCCACCAAACTCCCTACAAGGTTCAAAAGATAAACCTTGCTTTCTCTACCTCACCAGCTCTCCCTCCACTAGTCCGTTCCCCTCTCTCTCCTTCCCCTCATTCCCTTTCCTCCTTTCCTGAAGTTACTATTGAGGAAACTACACTTCTCCTTTCTTCCTCAAAATGTACCACCTGTTCCTCTGATCCCATTCCCACCCACCTTCTTAATGCCATCTCTCCTACTCTTATTCCTTTTATCTGTCACATTCTCAATCTCTCACTTTCCACTGCGACTGTCCCTGCTGCCTTTAAACATGCTGTGGTCACACCTCTCCTTAAGAAGCCTTCACTTGACCCTACTTGTCCCTCTAATTACCGACCCATCTCCCTCCTTCCTTTTCTCTCCAAATTACTTGAGCGTGCTGTTCACCGCCGCTGCCTTGATTTTCTCTCCTCACATGCTATTCTTGACCCATTACAATCTGGTTTTCGCCCTCTCCACTCAACCAAAACTGCGCTTACTAAAGTCTCCAATGACCTATTACTGGCTAAATCCAGAGGTCAATATTCCATCCTCATTCTTCTTGATGTTTCCGCTGCTTTTGACACTGTCGATCACAACATACTTCTCGATACCCTGTCCTCACTTGGATTCCAGGGCTCTGTCCTTTCCTGGTTCTCTTCCTACCTCTCCCTCCGCACCTTTAGTGTTCACTCTGGTGGATCCTCTTCTACTTCTATTCCTCTGCCTGTCGGCGTACCTCAGGGTTCTGTTCTTGGTCCCCTCCTCTTTTCTATCTACACTTCTTCCCTTGGTTCATTAATCTCATCCCATGGCTTTTCCTACCATCTCTATGCTGATGACTCCCAAATCTACCTTTCTACCCCTGATATCTCACCTTGCATCCAAACCAAAGTTTCAGCGTGCTTGTCTGACATTGCTGCCTGGATGTCTCAACGCCACCTGAAATTAAATATGACCAAAACCGAGCTTCTCATTTTCCCCCCCAAACCCACCTCCCCGCTCCCCCCGTTTTCTATTTCTGTTGATGGCTCTCTCATTCTCCCTGTCTCCTCAGCTCGAAACCTTGGGGTCATCTTTGACTCTTCTCTCTCCTTCTCTGCTCATATCCAGCAGACCGCCAAGACCTGTCGTTTCTTTCTTTACAACATCCGTAAAATCCGCCCCTTTCTTTCCGAGCACTCTACCAAAACCCTCATCCACACCCTTGTCACCTCTCGTTTAGACTACTGCAATCTGCTTCTTGCTGGCCTCCCACTTAGTCACCTCTCCCCTCTCCAGTCAGTTCAAAACTCTGCTGCCCGTCTCATCTTCCGCCAGGGTCGCTTTACTCATACTACCCCTCTCCTCAAGACCCTTCACTGGCTCCCTATCCGTTTTCGCATCCTGTTCAAACTTCTTCTACTAACCTATAAATGTATTCACTCTGCTGCTCCCCAGTATCTCTCCACACTCGTCCTTCCCTACACCCCTTCCCGTGCACTCCGCTCCATGGATAAATCCTACTTATCTGTTCCCTTCTCCACTACTGCCAACTCCAGACTTAGCGCCTTCTGTCTCGCTGCACCCTACGCCTGGAATAAACTTCCTGAGCCCCTACGTCTTGCCCCATCCTTGGCCACCTTTAAATCTAGACTGAAAACCCACCTCTTTAACATTGCTTTTGACTCGTAACCACTTGTCTCCACCTACCCTCCTCTCTTCCTTCCCGTTCACATTAATTGATTTGATTTGCTTACTTTATTTATTTTTTGTCTATTAGATTGTAAGCTCTTTGAGCAGGGACTGTCTTTCTTCTATGTTTGTACAGCGCTGTGTATGCCTTGTAGCGCTATAGAAATGCTAAATAGTAGTAGTAGTAATGTCAAAGCTATGAGCGCAACTATGTTTCAATCTCATTAGCTTTGAGCATTAGAGCACTGTTCTTCTGCACTGTTCCAGCGGTATTTTTATGGCGCTATTCAGAATAGCACCAGAGTTTTGATCATTGGCCCCTTAGTAAATTTTAGCTGCCAAGATTAATGCAAAGTTGAAAGGCTGTGCAGGGCATACCCAACTTACCCCCCAGTACCATAGAGAAAAATTCTTTACATTAGGTTCATTTGCAATTAATGCAAATATACTTAATGCCACCTCTTGAGAAGGTGTTAAGTACACCCATGGTAACTGCACAAATGACAATTAGTATGTTCTAAGTACTATGTGTTAACCACAATGTGCTGTCCACATCCAGTTTCAACTCATCCCAAGCCAAGCACTTAGGGCCAGATGCACTAAACTTAACGAGCAATTAATGAGCCATTAACGAGCAAGCAGTAAACCCCGGCATGCACTAAAGGCCATTTTCAGACGACGGTAGCAGCTAA
The DNA here is from genome assembly GCF_901765095.1 of Microcaecilia unicolor. Lineage (NCBI taxonomy): Eukaryota > Metazoa > Chordata > Amphibia > Gymnophiona > Siphonopidae > Microcaecilia > Microcaecilia unicolor. Next base: position 235,483,671 of record NC_044037.1, read on the forward strand.
CGAAAACGAAATGCAGATGAGCAAATTGTGTAGAAACCCCATTGTAATGAGATGCACTAACCTTTTCCGATTGCCTTAATGCTGGAAAATCTAACGAGAGGTCTGTACCTGTCGTTGGGGCTGCGTGGGATTGAAATGTTACAAAATAAAAATCTGGGAAAAAAGTGCTCGACCTGGAAGTCACAGCGCATTTAGCTCAGCCCCCCCCCCCCCCCCCCGAGGTCGTCCTTCCTTCACTTTATATTTTAAAAATGTGCATATGGACGTCCTCCCCCCCCCCCCGAGATTGCCGCCGCTCGCGATTGCTGCCCATCCCCCCTCCCCCCCGAGATCACCACTGCTCGAGATTGCCGCCCATCCCCCTCCCCCCTGCATTGAAATGACAGCTTCCCGCAGCCCCGGTCTCCCCGCCATCCGAGGCCCCGCCCCCTTTGAGGTCGTCGCCGCCGCCGCTCCGGCAATCAGCTGTTGCCTGCTGCAACACCTTCACACGGAGGTGAGAGGCGCTGTGAGGGCCCGGCCCGGTGGCAGACGGAGGGGGGCAGGTGGAGAGGGGGAGCGGCGGCAGCGGCGGCAACAACCTCAAGGGGGGTGGCGGGGGCGGTGCCTCGGGGGTGCCTCGGATGGCTGGGAGGCCAGGGCTGCGGGAAGCTGTCATTTCAATGCAGGGGGGGGATGGGTGGCGATCTCGAGTGGTGGCAATCTCAGGGGGGAGGGGCAGCGATCTCGAGCCGCGGCGATTTCAGACGTCCTTGGCATGCGCAGATCAGTCAGCATAACGCCTGGCTGCTCTGCGCATGCTTGACTGGCTGACTGGCCAACTGTTTAACGATGGAATAGAGAATGCAAGTGAGCTACAACGAGCAGCTCATTTGCATTCCTATTCCTTAATGCATGCCCGCTCCTTACCGATTCGCTAAGGGAATCGGCAAGGGAAGGGCTCTAACGATTGTTTAGTGCATCTAGCCCTTAGTGGTTAGTATGTGTTAAATCCCTAAATCCTATGTTAACTGTAGTTTGGTAAACAAGTCCCCCCCCCCCAACTGTCCTAGTGACTGGAGGAATCTAATGACTCAGAGTCAAGAACTGCTCTCAATAGTAGTGTGTGATGTTTATGAAGATTCAGATTCATGGCACTAGGTACCAAAGACTGGAGACTTGCAGCTAAGCTGCAGAAGCCACTAAGCTACAACCCAACTTGTAACACATTGTCCCCATGCTCGCTGTTCAAAAGCCTGAAAAACCATACCTTCAACTCCTTTTTAAACTTCTTAAAAGACACCTCCTGCCTCAAACATAGCAGCAGCTCATTCCACAATATAAGTGCAAGACTATCAAACATCGCCTGTTGACTAGAAAACCTAATAGTGACTCTTTAGGAGACTCTATGCTAATACTACCTGCGCCTCTTCCTGTTGCTTTTTTAATTGCTCCAACATCTGCTGAAATTCTGCCTCTTTCCTCTCTGCTTCTTCTTGTGTTGCTTGGTTCTGTTCTTCATAGGCCATGGCAACAACAGCCAGGATCAAGTTTATCAGATAGAAAGAGCCCAGAAAAATCACCAGAACAAAGAATATCATGTAGGTTTTACCAGCAGCCCGCAGAGTCTGGAAGGAAGGGAAAAGACATGAAAACGATTCTTCTGTCTGATCACTGACAAACCTACACATCACTGTACTCATATACGTAAGAGATAATCCCTGATTAACATTGCTTATAATCCATTCAAGACAGACAAACAGGACAAACAAGAGATTGGTAATTATGATAAAACATAATCATTCAACCAATCCCAAGTGAAATCAGAAAGTAGAAACTTAGGGCCAATACTCCTGCCCACTTAAATTGTGCTCAGGTACTGTAGGTATTTTTCTGTCCTCAAAGGAATTGAATCTAAGCTTGTAGCTGAGGCAACGGAGGATTAACAGGGCAATTCTATAACAGGGCATCTACAGTTAGGGCCCTAATTGTAAGCTCTGTTGAGCAGGGACTGTCTTTTCATGTTAATTTGTATAGCGCTGCGTAAGTCTAGTAGCGCTATAGAAATGTTTAATAGTAGTAGTACTAGTAGTAGTAGTAGGTATGCAAGTGCCTAAATGCTGCCGAGATGTGCATAACTGACAGTATTCTCTAATTTATGTATATTAGAGGGGCAATCGAAACCGGGTTTTACAGTTTTGCTGAAACCATATCAGTGGTTGAAATTTGCTGCACAATTTCAGCCAAAACTGAAGCTGGTGTGGAACACTCCCCTCACCCCCACAACGAAAAATAGTGGGCTGCATGCCAACTTCCAGACCCTGACCAAAAGTGGGCCCCATTAACGAAAAGCACCACCCTCGTAGGCCCTCCCTGGGTCTACCTTAGAAGACCTGGTGGTCGCAGCAGCCACTTTGAGATTTTAACTGGCATCTCTAATTGCTCCTACCCATTTTGAATACAGAACCAGGAAGGGCAGGAGTGACTGGGGATCGCTCCTGCCCCGACTAGGCTACTAGAGCACCTAGGCTTCTAAGGTAGGCCCAAGGACGGCCTATAGGTGGTGATAGGGCAAGGCTTTTGGTAGGGGGGGGCAGAGAGTGATTGCCACTTTTGGTGGGGGTGGGGGTTAGGTTGAAGCCGGCATTTTTGGCCAATGCTAAAACCCAAACATGGCTGAATCTGAATGTCAAGCCAATATTAGCACCAAAGCTGAAAATGAAATTGGGTCATAGAGTTTGGGTTCTGCCCATGCTTAATGCCAGTGTATGCCCACCTTGCAAATATGTGCTATGTAAAATAAGTGGGTGTTTGCAAAATACCACTTAGGTGGTGTGCTGGCATGTAGGTGTGTATGCTATATTTTAACATTTATGTGCTTAAGACGCATACAGTTGTGCTGTGCCTTGCTCAAAATCAGGAGTGGAAGTTGGATTTGAACCTGGCTTTTCTGGTTCTCAGCTGCTGCTCTAACCATTAGGTTACCTTGATAAAAACTGGCATATTTTGACACCATGTTATAAAATCAAGTTGCTATTATTATATTAGAGTAGGCTGTATGCTTCTATGCACCTACTTGGTATGCACATATATCCCTAGGCAATTAATCAACATGCTCAAGTCCTTATCCGGCAGTGGGTTTATCTGGGAACATGCAGGCAGAAATGTTTTTGTTTTGTTTTGTTTTTGGTTCACGTAAGGGCTCCTTTTAGATAGCCTGTTGAGAGGGGAACCAAGATGTCAGGGTTGGAATGTGCTTAGGTCCCACTTTTACAAAAGTCAAGGTCAAGCACGGAGCATTTTGTAAAATACATCAAAATAAAACATGAAAAAGAAAATAAGATGATACCTTTTTTATTGGACATAACTTAGTACATTTCTTGATTAGCTTTCGAAGGTTGCCCTTCTTCATCAAAGAAGGGCAACCTTCGAAAGCTAATCAAGAAATGTACTAAGTTATGTCCAATAAAATAGGTATCATCTTATTTTCTTTTTCATGTTTTATTTTGTTTTATTTTTATTGATTACCTTTAAAAGTGGACTAACACGGCTACCACACCTCTCTACTGTAAAATACATCTGCAGGGGTACACGTGTATTTGCTGGCACATTCAGCAGATGCAGAGATTTTAGAAGTGAATACACAAAAAAGAGTGTCCCCCATCTCACATCTTTGTGCTGCTGCACCCAGGAACATAGGGGCCCCTAGCTTTAGTAATGCAAATTGTGAACCCAAAGTTGAACCCATTATCTAAAACAGGGGCAGGTGGTGGGAACAAGTTACTTCCCCCACTTCAACTTTCCCAAATCCTCTGTTACGTCCTCCCCCTCTCCCCTCCAGACCCCTCTGACATCAACTGTAACAAGCCCCCTGCCTCCAGAACCCCTTCTCAGCTCTTACTGGGATTCTCCCTAATACCTAATGGAAGGCAGGAGTGATCCCCCGACACTCCTGCCCCATCAACGCCTTGGCTCAAAATGGCACCTCTGACCTCCTAGTGGCAGTCACACAATATTACTGTTGGGGTTCAAGCTGCTAAATAAGAAGGAAATGGGGGGGGAGGGTCTAAGGGGACAGGGCTTAAATGTGGCAACTCTTTTTAAAGACTAAGAGGACCATTCTCCTCCAGGACAGTCTCGCCACTTGGGGGCCTATGATGTGACTGCATAACAAACCCTTTTAACTGAAGACCATCGCTGCATGAAGGAACATCTCAGGGTTGTCCTGAAAAAAAGATAACTACATTTCAAAGAGCTATATATTTTTTTTTTGTACTAACAGCCATGTGAACACTTTTCTGTGTGCCCATTTTTGCAAAATGCCATACTAATAAGCTGTCTTACATGCTCTTGCATTGCAACAGAGTGGAGGAGTAACCTAGTAGTTAGAGCAGCAGGCTATGTACCAGAAGGACCAGGGTTCAAATTCTACCAACACTCTTTGGGGCCTCAGGTAAATCACTTAATTTTCCATTGCCTCAGGTGCAAACTTAGATTGTAAGCCCTCTGAGGACAGGGAAATACCTTATGTAAATTGCTTTGAACTACCACTAGAAAGGTGTGAAATAAATACAAAAAATAAAATACATAATGCACTATTTTGAATAAGTTTCCACATATAGAAGGCTACATGCAAAAGTTTGCTACCTTCTTTTGCAGTCACTTTGCAAAAATGGACTTCGTGAGGATAATGATGATGCTGGTGGCTCATGCATTTTGCATTGTGTGAAGTCCACTTTTGCAAAGTGACTTCATTACTTAGTACATCAGCCTTCTTGACCCCAAATAACCTTTGTTACCCACATGGAAAACAAGCTGTCTCATATGCGAATAAGGCTCCAATAGTCATGTGCAAAATGCTGTAACATGCTGGCTACACATTCTTTTCAGCTTTCAGATAGAGTCTCAAAATCCCCCACATTAACCAGCTAGAGGTAAAAGAGCTGGCTAGCATGGGGGATTTTAGCCTCCTATCCTAGAAACCCCAAACCAGACCATCCGTCCCTCCCCTCCCTCAAATATGGAGCAATAAGCTCGCCCTCTATTGACTCCCCATCAGGGCCATGAGAACTCTCCTGCCATTGTCACTGCAGTGGTTGAGAGATGCAGCTGCTAGGCGATGGTTCACTGCTATGTAAATGAAAAGCAGCAATGTGAAAGGACTGTTAATACAGGGAATTATACACTGGGAACAATTCTGTAAAAGACATTAAAAGCTAGGCACCCAGAACCTGTGCGCTAAGATAGCATTCTATAACAGAATCTGAGTTCCCAGATTCTGTTATAGAATAGAGCCTAAGCTGGCATTTGGGTACCAACACTTACACCATGTAAAAGGCAGGTGTAAACGTTAGTGACTAAATGTTGGTACCTTGGAACGCATTTTACAGTATTCTATAAGGGCCCCTTTTACTAAGCGGTTACCGCTCACTAAAAATGAAGTATCGCCAAGCTACCGCAGCTGACCAGCAGTAATTCCTACCCCTAGCAAGCTGTCATATTCGGTGCTACAAAAATATGTTTATTTTTGTAGCGCTGGAGTGTACCCGGTGGTAATCGGGCATTGCCGAAAGCTGCCCGGTTACTGCCAGGTTAGCGCAGGAGCCCCTACCACCACCTTAATGGGTGGCGGTAAGGGCTCCCCCCTCCAAAATGGCCGAGCAGCAAGTGCTTTATTTGCCACACAGCCATTTCCTGCAGGAAAGAGAGACTTCCTTTTTACCCACTGCTGTAAAAGGGGGCCTCACACCAGCATAGGCCTCCTTTTGAGCAGCTTGGTAAAAGAGGACCTAAGTTTGGTGTGCCCACATGCTCTGCCTACATGCACACCCCCTTTGCAGTTGAGCACTAAAGCGCTTAGGGGTCCTTTAACCAAGCTGTGGTAAAAGGGGCCGTGCACTAGCGGCAAGGGCCATTTTTGCTGTGCACTGAGGCCCTTTTCACCAAAAACGTTAAAAAGACCGAAAAAAGAAATGGTCAAGAGGTAAGATTTCACTTACAGTACCACGTGGCCATGTAGGGGGGGCAGCACTTACCGCCACCCACTCAGGAGGTGGTAAGGGCTTGTGCGGTAAGGTAACCACTGCCTGGTTACCACTGGGTAACTGCTGTGGTATAAAATAGGGATCTATTTTCCCTACCGCCGGAAATTGCATGTGCTTGGGCTGGACCTACCACCAGCATTCACATTGGGCCAGTAGTAGCTCTGGATTGGCGCGCGGTAAGCCCATGGTGCGCTTACTGCCACTTTGTAAAAGGGCTCCTTAGGCGCTAACTTATAGAAAAGCACCAAAGAGCATGTTCACCCCCATTTTGGCGCCTGACTTGTGGCCCACTATATAGAATTAAGGGGTGTATGCACACTACACGTTAGCATTAGCATGTACAGTGGTGGAAATAAGTATTTGATCCCTTGCTGATTTTGTAAGTTTGCCCACTGACAAAGACATGAGCAGCCCATAATTGAAGGGTAGGTTATTGGTAACAGTGAGAGATAGCACATCACAAATTAAATCCGGAAAATCACATTGTGGAAAGTATATGAATTTATTTGCATTCTGCAGAGGGAAATAAGTATTTGATCCCCCACCAACCAGTAAGAGATCTGGCCCCTACAGACCAGGTAGATGCTCCAAATCAACTCGTTACCTGCATGACAGACAGCTGTCGGCAATGGTCACCTGTATGAAAGACACCTGTCCACAGACTCAGTGAATCAGTCAGACTCTAACCTCTACAAAATGGCCAAGAGCAAGGAGCTGTCTAAGGATGTCAGGGACAAGATCATACACCTGCACAAGGCTGGAATGGGCTACAAAACCATCAGTAAGACGCTGGGCGAGAAGGAGACAACTGTTGGTGCCATAGTAAGAAAATGGAAGAAGTACAAAATGACTGTCAATCGACAAAGATCTGAGGCTCCACGCAAAATCTCACCTCGTGGGGTATCCTTGATCATGAGGAAGGTTAGAAATCAGCCTACAACTACAAGGGGGGAACTTGTCAATGATCTCAAGGCAGCTGGGACCACTGTCACCACGAAAACCATTGGTAACACATTACGACATAACGGATTGCAATCCTGCAGTGCCCGCAAGGTCCCCCTGCTCCGGAAGGCACATGTGACGGCCCGTCTGAAGTTTGCCAGTGAACACCTGGATGATGCCGAGAGTGATTGGGAGAAGGTGCTGTGGTCAGATGAGACAAAAATTGAGCTCTTTGGCATGAACTCAACTCGCCGTGTTTGGAGGAAGAGAAATGCTGCCTATGACCCAAAGAACACCGTCCCCACTGTCAAGCATGGAGGTGGAAATGTTATGTTTTGGGGGTGTTTCTCTGCTAAGGGCACAGGACTACTTCACCGCATCAATGGGAGAATGGATGGGGCCATGTACCGTACAATTCTGAGTGACAACCTCCTTCCCTCCGCCAGGGCCTTAAAAATGGGTCGTGGCTGGGTCTTCCAGCACGACAATGACCCAAAACATACAGCCAAGGCAACAAAGGAGTGGCTCAGGAAGAAGCACATTAGGGTCATGGAGTGGCCTAGCCAGTCACCAGACCTTAATCCCATTGAAAACTTATGGAGGGAGCTGAAGCTGCGAGTTGCCAAGCGACAGCCCAGAACTCTTAATGATTTAGAGATGATCTGCAAAGAGGAGTGGACCAAAATTCCTCCTGACATGTGTGCAAACCTCATCATCAACTACAGAAGACGTCTGACCGCTGTGCTTGCCAACAAGGGTTTTGCCACCAAGTATTAGGTCTTGTTTGCCAGAGGGATTAAATACTTATTTCCCTCTGCAGAATGCAAATAAATTCATATACTTTCCACAATGTGATTTTCCGGATTTAATTTGTGATGTGCTATCTCTCACTGTTACCAATAACCTACCCTTCAATTATGGGCTGCTCATGTCTTTGTCAGTGGGCAAACTTACAAAATCAGCAAGGGATCAAATACTTATTTCCACCACTGTATGTTTTTCCAAATCAATGAAAAAAAACTTCCTTTTAATGTGCACTAATAAATGTTGTGCATTCTCTTTTAAATGATCTTTCAGCACACACATAACGTGCATGAGAGAATTGTTTTTCCATGTGTTTTAGTACATGAGCCCTTTTATATTTGTTTCAAAAATCTTTCTTACCAGCTGATAAAGGTTTTCCCAATAGTCCTGAGTCATTAACCGAAACAGTGACAAGAATGCCCAGCTAAACGTGTCAAAACTTGTGTAACCATAGTTAGGGTTTCTTCCAGCTTTCACACATACATATCCTTCAGGACACTGACTATAAAGCAAAAAACAGGAAGATGACGAACAAGGGAATTTAATCAATATCCCAAGCAGAAATGGAATGAACAATTGTGATGTCTAGGGGTGTGCCCAAGCTAGTGTTTTTGCATTGTTTTTGGATTTTTGGCATTTATTCCCTATTTTCAGATTTGTTTTATTTGCTTCACATATTTGAGTTAATGAACAATTTTTAATGCATGTTAGAATTTTTTTTAATGCTCAAAAAATCTTGTTTGCAATATTTTGGTGCTCATTTTCAAAGTACATAGACTTACAAAGTTCCAAAGTCACCTGTGTAACTTTGTAAGTCTATTTGCTTTGAAAATGAGCCTCTTAAACCAAATAAATTGTATCTTGATTAGTACTCTCTCTTTCACATCTACAGCGACAATAATACACTGTACTGTAAAGCAGTGTCCTAATCTGATCCTGAAGAAACATCTACCCAATCTGCTTTTCAGAATAGTTATAACAAAGATGCATGAAATAGATTTGTATACATTGTTCTCCATTGAAGTTACATGGTTAAAAAAGATGGAGCCTTTTCAGAAAAATGGAATGAATCGCGTGGAGTTCCACAAGGCTCCCTTCTTTCACAAGTGCTTTTTAACCTGTGAATGCGCTCCTTAGGTAGGTTATTGGATCATTTACACACTTTACATATGCTGATGATATTACTGTTTTTTTTTTTTAAACCATGACTACCAACTTGGAAAGGAACCCTATCTCGGATTCAATTATGTATGGAACAAATAGAATTATGGATATCCACTCACCGCTTAAAACTCAATAAAGAAAAAACTAAGGGGTATGCTTACTAAGGTGCATTAGCGTTTTTAACACGCCTGTAAATTTAAGGTGCGTTAAACACCAACACTCATATATTTCTATGGGCGCATTAGCATTTAACATGCACAAACCATTTAAGCATGTTAAAAATGCTAACATGCCCATAGCACCGCTTAGTAAACCTAGCCCTAAATTCCTTTGGATATGAGCTACCAATGACATAAGATATAAACAAAACGTTACCATGAAGGATAATTTTTTTTCATTAGATTTAAATTCAAAAATTTTAGGAGTGGAATTAGATAATTTCTTATCCTTCTGTGACAAAGAAATCTTTCTATGTCCTTAGGAAATTAAGAGCTATAATTTTTTTTTAAATTGGGATACATTTAAGATTTGAGTTCAATCACTTTTACTATCCCAATTCTTGTGCTGATTTGTTCTTCTAAAACATTACTAAACTATTTGCAAATAATGCAGAATACAGCTGTTAGATTAATTTATGATCTATCAAATTATGATTCAGTTAAAAGCTACTATCTGAAATTACATTGGCTGCCGATTATAGCTCGTATCTGCTTTAAGATGAATGTTACAGTTTTTAAAATCTGTCTGGTGAAGTTCTTCCTTATATGGTTAACATGGCTACACTCTTATAGAATGCTGCGTCCAAGTATAATGCTCAAAACCAATTTCTTTTGTGATTCCCAGATATAATTAATTTAAGATCAATCAAATATTTTTCTTCATTACACTATCAAATGGCCACACTGTGGAATTCTTTACCTCTATCACTGAGAACCTGTCAGCACTAGTTGGCATTTAGTAAAATGCTGAAAGCCTTCTTATTATATGATATTGGCCTTCAGACTCTAACTGATAGGACTATATTGGTTAGGTTTGTGTTAACTGTTATCTGTTTGTATTGTAATTCCTGGATATTTTGATCCAGTCTCTCCTGGACATAACCAGTCCTTGAACTGCTGAGGTGAAGGCAGAATAAGAGTCCCAGTGTAAATAACAGATCTCATTAGTAAGTGCTCAGGAGACAACTGCTGCAGAAAGAGAAAATTCTGGAAACTTACTTCAAAACAAAAGAAAACATATTTTTCTTACCCTGCATCTGAATTGTTGCCACACAGCAGAGCATCCCTTTGTCCTTCCAAGTAGTAAAAATTAGCTGTTCAGAAATAAAATCAAACCTATATTTAAGATATAATATTACTGAGGAAAATTATGTCACTTAACATTAATAACTTTAAAATACGTATTTTTTAAAATAAGGTTCCGAGGGACAGTTTTGTTTGTGGTTACAAAAATTGCTAAGGTAGATTTAAGAAATAATAGGGTCACATATGAAACACAATAATTTGCATGGGACAGCAGAGAAGAAAATACAACTCTCAACTTTGTTCAGTTGATACTAACATCATTTCAACTTCATTATATATGGCACAATCCATATATTATGCCTTGCAGTGAGAGAAAATGTGTGATAAAGCAGAGACTTTATAAAAATAATTCACAATGAGGGATAGGGCATTGGCTCAGTAGCTGCAAACTACTATGCAGGTGATCAGGATTCAATTTCCAGGCCCAGTTTGTGGCAGCTCTCTCTCAGGTGATGCCTTGAACTCCAGCAAGGCTAAAAGTAGACTGTCTTGCTGGGAAGTGGGGGATAAGCTGTAAGGGTTTTGCTTAGATTGGTTGGTTGGCTGGTTGACGTCTTGTCATGTGTTTGTAACTCTAATAAAGCTGCAGCAAATGGGGTCTGTAGCTGATTGCTCACCTCTTGTACTGTCCAAAACTGTTTGATGGTAAATGAGTGTGGGAAGTGAGCCAGACAGTGCCAGTTACTAGGTCATAAAAATTGTATTTTGAACAGGGCCGTGCCTAGGGTCTATGGCGCCCTCTGCAGACTATCAGTTGGCGCCCCCCCCCCCCCCCCCCCCGGACCTGCCTGGCAATGTGCTCCGCATCCGCTAGCGAGGCTCCAAGGCGTGTGGATGTCAAAGAATAAAGTGGTTGCTCAAAGCATATACTAACCACAATTGCTCAACTGCAAAACACTATACACAAACTTGTGCAAAAACACACTCATAACCTCACCAAACCATAACAGCACTAATTCCAAGGACAGAATGAGCTACAACCTTATGCATGGAAAGGCAGCACTGTAATTACACCGGGCTCTAAAACACCAGTACACAACCTAGTGAAAAAAAAAAAACACCAAAAAGGGCTGAAAATACTACACGCTAGTTACCTCAAGAAGTCAGACTCAGCATGCAGCAATACTAGAAAATTTGAAACTTACATGCAAAATGCACATTTCCAAAAGCTGACATATTCCAGTTAATAAATTCTGAATAAAACACTTTTTTCTACCTTTGTTGTCTGATCATTTAGTTTTTCTATTCGCTTTGGTCCCAGTGTCTTCTGTTTTATGCAGTCTCTTCTTTCAATTTGATATTTTTTCTTTCACCATGTCCATCATCCTCCTGTGTCCTTATGCGTACTGCCTACCATCTATAGCCCTGTCCCTATCCTTCAGTGTCCCGATCCAGCTCTTAAATTCAGCAGTTTTCCCTCCATCCATATCCAGCATTTCTCCTCACTCCCCTCCATCCGTGTGCATATACTTCCCTTCCCTCCATCCATGTCCAGCACCATCCCTCTTTCTCTCCTACAATTCCATCCAATGTCATCCCTCTTTCTCTCTCCATCCTTCCACCCATTACCCTCTCCCAATCCTTCCATCCATTGTCTCTCTCTATCTCGACCCTTTTCCATTCAGCATGTCCTCTCTCACCCCATCCTTCCAGTGTCTTTCCTCTTTCCCTACCTACCAGCATCTTCCCTCATTCTGCCCCCTCCTTTCAGCATTTTTCCTCTTTCTCCCATCTTTCATCCAGCATTTCTCAGTCTTGCTGCTAGGTTCTCCCCCAGTTTCTCCCCAGCAGCTTCGCTCTCTCTCCTGCCCATATCCCCTCTTTCTCTCTCCATCTTTAAACTCATCTCTCTCTCTCTCTCTCTCTCTCTCTCTGTACCCCTCTTCCATCCAGCATCTTCTCTCTGGCTCTCACCTGCTATTTTCCATGTCCCCTCTTTCTCTCACCATCTCTCTCTAGCTCTCCCCTGTTCTTTTCCATGGCCCCTCTTTCTCTCCCCATCTCTTTCTGGCTCTCCCCTGCTCTTTTCCATGTCCCCTCTTTCTCTCACCATCTCTCTCTAGCTGTCCCCTGCTCTTTTCCATGTCCCTGGCTCTACCCTGTTCTTTTCCATGTCCCCTCTTTCTCTCACCATCTCTCTCTAGCTCTCCCCTGCTCTTTTCCATGTCCCTGGCTCTCCCCTGTTCTTTTCCATGGCCCCTCTTTCTCTCCCTATCTCTTTCTGGCTCTCCCCTGCTCTTTTCCATGTCCCCTCTTTCTCTCCCTATCTCTCTCTGGCTCTCCCCTGTCTTCCCAATCCCAACCCTGGGACCAGCATGTCTTCTTCTCTCTTCCTTCCCTCCCAGCTCCCACCCCTCTCTTTGGGAGTTCAGCAACTATTTGTCTTTCCTCTCTTCCTCCTGGGATCCAATAAATATCCATATCTCTTCTCTCTCTCCTGTTCCCAGTTCCCCTCCTTCTGTGGGTCTAGTATGTCCCCTGCAGGTCCCAGCATCATTGCCCCCCCAGTCCAATAATCTCTCACTCTCTCTGCTGTGCACTGATCCAGTCATCTCACTCCCTCCCCCACTCAAAGCTTGCTTTAGATTAATGGCGGTGGCAGCACTCCACCCGGGCTGTCTCCGATTCTGCCCCCCAAAAAACAGGAAGTCATATGGCACTACCTGGCAGAGGAAGGCGCAGACATAAGAAGAAAAAGAAGCGCGGGGCCACCTGCAGCAGCCTTCAGACATGCGCTGTCGGCTCTGCCGGTCCTCTGCCCCCGGAACGGGAAATTGACGTCAGGGGGCAGAGGACCGGCAGAGCCGACCGCGCATGTCTGAAGGCTGCTGCGGGCGGCTCCGCGCTTCTTTTTCTTCCTATGCTGGCTGTGGAAAGAAGCGGTGCCGGCGGCAGCAGAGGTTCAGCGTAGGTCTTGTTTGTCGGAAGTCTAATACAACACGGTAAGCGGGGTAAGCGCGGCGCCCTTGAAGACAGGTGCCCCCCTGCGGTGCTTACCCCGCTTACCGTGTTGGCACCGGCCTGATTTTGAACCCCTTGCTGTAAGAGGTTAGCTTGTGAGTAGATTTACTGTAAGAGGTTAAAAACTAGTACAGTGCATGATAACTTCTTGTGGATTTAACAAAGAAAAAATGGAGGCTCCTGGCCGTTTAAATCATCTGTCTGGGGCTAACCGAGCATTTTCAGTGGCACTTAACAACATAGTGCTGCTAAAAATGCCCAGTTAGCACTCAAGCCAAATCTGGCTACTCTAGGGGGGGTTGCAGGGGTAGAGTCGGCATCGGCACTTAACCGGTTAAAGTTAACCGCATAAAAGACATTTAACCAGCCATACTTTGGCTGGCTCTGTATACCCGGAAATTCAATACCGGAGTCTGTTCATGGCCTGGTATAATGCCAACTGTGGTCAGCAAAATGCTGATCACTGCCGGTGGATTATCGGGCCCATTGTTGACAAATTGGCTGATGCAGATCTTCATAGCACAGTAAAATGCCTAATCATGTTAAATAAGTCCTCTTCATAACACCATCAGGGTAATTCTATAACTAGGTACCTAATGTTAGATTCCAAGTGTGCATGTATGTTATAAAATAATAGTAGTTTCACATATCAGAGGCACTAATAATTGGCAGTTATATGTGTATGTACTAGGCGCTATTCTATAATGTATGCCCAGAGTCACTTACTCCCAAATTCTATATATGGCACCTTAAGTTGTGCGCACTAATTTGGCCACATGATTAACAAGCCAATCAGTGCCAATAATTTGATGTTAACAAGCAATTAGCCATACTAATTGGTTTTAATTAGAATTTACACGCACAACTTTCTAGGTGTATTCTATAATGTGGAGTGTGTAAATTCTAATGCACACAGTCAAAAAAAGGGGAATGGCCATGGGCGTGGAATGGGCAGGTTGTGGGCATTTCAAAAAACTATGCACACTATTATAGAATACACCCGATCTGCGCCTAAATTAGGCACAGGTATTTAGGCCTGGTTTTAGGTGATCCTAAATGGGTGCGCCTAAATTTTAGGCACGTGAGCGTATTCTATAAAGTACGCCTAACTTTAGGCATAGTTTATAGAATCACGCTAACCACATGGTTTTATGGCACCAATTTTTAAGGTGCCATAGATAGAATTTCCCCCTGAGTGTGTATTGGCAAGGGGGCATAAATGTGGGTGGAGCCTAGGCAGGCAATGGGCATGTCACCAAGCAACATGCACAGTTTATAGAGTACTATCACTTGCACGTGTTGCATAGTCAGCTTAGGGGCCCATTTACCATAGGATATTAAGCCCTAACTGTGCATTACTTATTTTTTAAAAATATTTGTGTCATGGGAAGGGAATTGGCATGTGAGCTATTCAGCCAGTGTGTTCTTATTAGTGCAGACTTAATGTGGGATCACTTAGTATCTCCTAAATAGGAGGTTGCAGGTACCACACACTAATGGCAAAATCAGAGCACTGCCTTCTTACAATAAGGGAAATGTTTGTTTTTTTTAATGCCATGTTTAATCTGGACATTAAGATATGCTAAGCCCAGATTCTATTACACTTTACACCTGCCATTAACAATATGTCATAAGTGGGTGCACCTATAATTCAGTGCCCCAATGTGGCTTTGTGCTAGTATTCGATAATGGCTTAGGTTCACCCTGAGGCTGTCACAGAATTGGCGCTAAGCTTATCCTATGTAGCACCTACCTTTTGGTGCCTCGCATATTTACTACTGAAAGAAATTCTAAAATGTTAACTCCAATTTATAGATCTATATTTATTATAAGCCACATTGAAATCAATTACCTATCTATATGTTCCATCGTTGCTCACACCTTAAGCTGTCTGTTAAAATGTTCTATTACATATTGTGTTGACATTGTAAGTAGTATACCATGCCATACTTTGTATTGTTATTTGAATATTTTTACTGCTGCAACTGTCTATTGCTTATGTTTGATTTATTCTTACCGTACACTGCCTTGAGTGAATCCTTTCAAAAAGACAGTAAATAATTCCTAATAAATAAAATTAAATACTGTAAAAGCAATGTCCATAACTCTTACCTTCATTATTGATGTATTCCTTCAAGTTAAATGTGCTCAAGCTCCTATTGAACAATGTGCCACCTGTTTCAATTGTGCTATTAAAGTAAGAACTAATGTTAAGTTCATAAGCAGATTCATCTGGAGGCCAGTGCACACATTTATTCCTCAAGTGGCCCATGAACAGCTGCAGCCCTATTAGTGCAAATACACTCAGACAAAACACAGTCAGAATCATAACATCGGAGAGCTTCTTCACAGACTGAATCAGGGCTCCCACAATGGTCTTCAAGCCTGGGGAAAGAAATATATATACATATATGCAGACATATGTATGAATTTTTCTAAAATTATATCAAGGTAGATCGTCAGTTTTAGCATACAAAATAAAAATCTAATTGTCATGCAGATATCTAATCTGGATATCCTAAAAACGTGTGATCTGGTACAGCTTAATGAACAGCTCAAAGCTTGCACAGATGAATAAATGGCCAATTATTTTGTTAAAGTGCAGTTAACTCATGAATGGAAATGAATGACGCACATTCCAACAAAAGAGCATTATATAATGATAAATACTTGTGTCTGTCATGCCATATACAAATATAATGTTAACCAAAAGAGTTTCACATTTTGACAACCTTTCTTTCCCAAACCTTATTTATTATAGTCATATTTAAATGTAATAAAGGGGATGGGATGACTTCCCTATGAGGAAAGGCTAAAGTGGCTAGGGCTCTTCAGCCTGGAGAAGAGACAGCAGAGGGGAGATATGCTAGAGGTCTATAAAATAATGGAACAGGTAGATGTGAATTGACTGTTTACTTTTATCAAAAATACTAGAACTAGGGAGCATACAATGAAGCTACAAAGTAGTAAATTTAAAATAAATCCGAGAAAATATTTCTTCACTCAACATGTAATTAAACTCTGGAATTCATTGCCAGAGAATGTATTAAAAGCAGTTAGCTTAGTGGGGTTTAAAAAAGGTTTGGATACCTTCCTAAAAGAAAAGTTCATAAGCTATTATTAAAATGGACTTGGGGAAAATCCACTGCTTATTTCTAGGATAAGCAGCATAAAATGTATTGTACTGTTTTGGGATCTTGCCAGGTACTTGTGACCTGGATTGACCACTGTTGGAAACAGGATGCTGGGTTTGATGGACCTTCGGTCTGTCCCAGTATGGAAATACTTATGTACCAATGAAGAGGATGGAAGATAAATACAATCATCAATAAACAACTCTCCTATTTCTAACTTAGAAGCATAAACTTAAAATGGCAAAAAAAAAACCCAAACTTTAACTAAATTAGCACAGGGCTAAGCAGAATACCGGAAAAGGAAAAAGCCTCAGAGCCCCACCTTCACTCTGATGACGAGTGATAAGGAATTTAAAGGCAACTACATCATAGGCATAAAAAGCCTCCTCAATATCCGTCAATGCTCCGTGTACAAGTTTTTAGTGTAACATATGGTACATAAAAGATTGTAGCAAGTGGTAGAATTTTAATGCTATATTGAAGAATTCGATATTTTTGAAATCTGCAGATGGTTTGGAGAAGAAAGACTTATAAGATAACACATCACTCAAGCAGCACCATGCTGTTCATATATTAGTTGATTCTTTGAGAGTGATTTCATTATATTAAAGCAATTCTGATCTGCCATTGAGAAACTATGGTGTATATACAGTACTTTTATGATTAATGTTGGCAATGTTCCTTTGGTAAAATGCCTCTTGATTACAGAATAATTATATTGTAAGTGAAAGAGAAAATATCACAGTGCAAGATACAAATAATTTTCACAGTGTGAGGATTTTGAAATATCAGGAAACTGCAAGCAAGCAAAAAACAAGCACCAGGGGTGCAGTCCAGATATAAACATTAATCCCAACAAGGACCAGGCACATCATTGAGAAGACACAGGACCTTCCATTACCATATACAATCTGCAAATTTTGTGGAGTCAGCTGATCACAAGGTATAAAGTAAAGAGTGTGTGTAATGGCACTTCATGCCTAGTGATTATGAATAAATTGCCTTTTCAATAACATAGAATTTTATGAAGTTCTGATTTCTTATCGATAATGTACCTGGAATTTATTAGCTTTATAGATCACATATATATCTGCTTAAGTTTTTTTTGGCATGTGGAAAATTTGAAACTTTTATGCAACAAAAGTCATCCTAATTTAGTGTTTAATCTATATTGGCTCTCACCTGGAATGACTGATATTGTTTTCAAAGCTCGGAGAACTCTGAATGTTCTCAACGCTGAGACATTGCCCAGGTCCACAAACTCTGTCACATATCTGTAATAGGGGAGTTCACACACAAACACAATGACAGGACACAAAGAAACAGTTGGATGTACAAGGGACCTAACACCTTACACCGACTATTCTTACCTGGGATTACAGAAATAGTTTTCAAAGCTCTCAATACTCTGAAAGTTCGAAGAGCTGAAACATTGCCTAGGTTTACAAATTCTGTTACATACCTGTAGAATTAAATCACAGTTATTCAGAATTCAGGCAGAGTTCATTTTGAGTTGATCTCCATGAAGACCTCTTTAGTGATATTCCCACAAGAATCAGTTACCTGTCCTTAGGAGAATGTCTTCTAATTTCATTTGAAAAGGATTTCATAGGTATTATTTGGGAAGTCAAGGCTATATTTTATTTTACATTTTATTTTGCAAAGCCTTATTTAGATGAAAGCAAATATGGGGCCTTAAGTGCCAGGTTCTAGCAAAGATGTTATATAACAAGATAATTATGCAAATCAATTCAATTTAGTTATACTTTGACTACTTTAATTTACATAATGTTCAATGTTCCTTTACAATAATAGCAAATCCTGATTGGCTTGTGAGATGGGAGGTATGTAATTGCACACTTCTGGCCTACTTACAGTCTTTTGGCAAATTGGGAAAGATGAAGTCTACCATAGTCAACAGAAAATCGGAAATAAAAGTGGTTTCCCCCAGCAGTAGCTGTAATGAGCATTGCCATAACATGTGAGAATTTTATTGACATTTTATCCTTATGATATGCATGCTAAAAATGTGCAATACATGCAAATTTGAGCAGCAAAGGTATTCTTAGCAAAAAGAAATTCATAATTGAGAGATGCTTATAAAACTAGAACATGAGGACTAAGGTATGCTTTCCATTCCAACAAACAATGAAAGCAGGGCATGAAATTATCTTTTATGTTTCAAACAAGTTATTATAATTAATGACCTTACAGATCATGCTATGCAGGAAACTACAGTACAGTTTAACTATATTCTATGACTACCAAAATATATGACATGAATAGGCATTTAGTAATACAAATTCTTTGAACACATATACAAGCAATGTCTCTCAAAGATTTGTTATTTGGTATTAGTAATTTCATGCCTTTGCAAATTTTTATATCATTTTCCCAGAATACTTACGCCATAAGGATTACACTGAAATCGAGCCAGTTCCATGGATCTCGAAGAAAAGTAAAATTTTCTAAGCAAAAGCCCCTGGCAAGAATTTTTATAAGTGATTCAAATGTATATATTCCAGTGAATGTGTACCTAAGGAATAAAACATCAATGAACAAATTTAATGAGACCTAAAGATGCTAATATAATCTTTGAATCAAGAAAGACAGATGACTTTTATAGTGGAATATACTGTAATTTTTTCCCTTTCCCTTGATCTTTTCCCACCCTTCTCACTCACAGTCATTTCAATTTTTACGTTTTCTAGGATTGCAAACTGCTGCGCTGTACCATGGTATAAATGGGGGGTATAATCTAGCACTTCTAATAAACAAATATAGCTATCTGATAAGGCAGATCCTTCAGGTGACTCCTTAGAACTCTCTACTCATCTCCCAATCACAGTTCACGGTTTCTTTCCATCAAGCTGTGTGGTTAGTTGTAGAAGCCAAGCCTTTAGTGCACTGATGAGGGCTGGGTCAGTCAAAGCCCAATATGTCCACAGCAAGCTGTTCACTGGTCCCATTCAGGTGTGGAGTGTGGTAGCCCTTTGACAGGATCAAACACCATCCATAAAAGATTGTGAATGGTTAGGCCTCTCTACTGTTGAGCAGTTTCCTTGAGGAGGCCTTTTACAAATACCTCAGTGGTATAAATCAAATTTAAGAAGCAAACCTTTTTGAGATGAAGAACACATAAGAAGTCACAACATGAGGCTCCAGGGAAGAAGACAGGAGCAACATCAGAAAAAAATTTCTTCACAGAAAGAGAAGTGGATGGGGTACTAATTCATATACTTTCAAGCACCCTGACAAACACCAGGGAGAAAGCACAATGGAATAATGCTATTGCAAATGCATCAAAACAGATATAGATAGATAGATAGATAGATAGATAGATAGATAGATAGATAGATAGATAGATAGATAGATAGATAGATAGATAGATAGATATAGATATATTAAGAGATTCAGGAGACTGACTAGGCACTTCATGTACAGTTATGGAATGCAGAAATTGTCTCACCCATGCATACTTTTTTAACCACAACTGACAAGTCAGATCCTTACATCCTAATACGAATGAAAAAAAGGCAGTTTTAAGAAGTCATTGTGGATATCATTATTTCTTTACGTTTGCACAGCATTGAAGGGAGGGGGGTAGATGGGTTAGAGGGACGGGAAGAAAGGGAAGGGAGGGGGCAGAGTAGGAATGATAGGGTAGGGAAGTTCATAATGATGGAAGCTGTTACATTATAAAGACTGTATTGTTTACTACTATCAATAAAAATGATTTAAATATAAAAATATATATATATAAAACAGACAGTGCCAACACCTACTGCTCTTCCTTGAAGTCTGAAATCATGTTAACATAGCTTATCCAGATGCACAAAGAGAAAGAATCTAGGATTATTTGCTAAACTTCTTTGGACCAAACCTCTATACAGCTAAAAGGGTGGGTGAGCCAAAAGCAGTGGCAGGATGGGTTAGGGTCATGAAAACATACCACTTAAAAAGGGGAAGCATAGCAGTAATATAATTCTGCACACTAAAGATGCTTGAGGTGTGAAAGACACTATTGGGCTCTTTTAATAAAGTGCGGTAAAGATTTGCACTGACTGTGCATTATTTGAAAATCAAGTGTACAGAAAGCGCAAAGCCTGTGTGGTAAATGCTGGGGGATGTGTCAAGTATTTGCTCTGCATTTACTACACAGCAGGGATGTATCCAGCCCCCCTATTTTGGGGGCATGGACTGGGGAGGCAACACATTCCTCCCTCTTCCTCTCCCTCCCCCCCCCCCCCCCCCCCCCCCCCGGCTCACACTAAACATACCTTTGCCAGCAGGGATGCCGAGGCCCCCGTCAGCCTGAAATGCAGTTCCTGAGCCGCTCCCTTCTTGCATGTTTCTATAATGTGGAAGTCAGCGGTGTGCCTCTCGCCGCCTACTCAAGGACTCCCTGAGCATGCTCAGATCTTGCACAAACTGAGCATGCCCAAGAAGTCCCATCACCAGTGGCTGGAGGCTTGCCACCGACTTCTGCAATAAAGAAGCAGTGCAAGGAGGAGGGGAGCAGCTCGGGCACTGTGTTTTTTTTTTTGTTGGCGGGGCTTCAGCATGCCGGCAGCCTTTTAAAGAGGTGCTGCAGTTCTGGAGGGGGCCTGAGCCCAAAGTGCAGGGGCCCAGGCCCCCAAGGCCTCCCCCCCTCCTGTGGCTATGCCATTGCTGCATAGGACAGTCACTTACCGCATGGCACCACATTAACTGAAGTACAAGATAGCGCAGGTGCCCACACTGTCTGTCACAGAAGGTAATGCAGTGCCTGTTCAAGCATAAATTACTAAATAACAGCAAGAGAGAGAGAGCTGCCATGGCAATGCTCACACACACATTCTATTCCCTCCCAACACCCTTGATCCCCCAGGTCTGATCTCCCAACCCCATGATCTTCTGCTCTCTTCTCCAAACCCTCCTGATCCCATCTCTCCAATAAGCCCCTCCCCTAACTAAAATCTGCCACTCTATCACTACCTGGACTTATCTAGAGATGATTCCTTGTAGTCTAGTGGGCTGGGATGGCAGCAATGCCTTTCCACTCCCACCTCACCTGGCCCTGGGAATCAAAATGGCTGCCAAGACCCCTAGTATTAAATCTGTGGTACTACCACTAGGGGGCATCCTTCCATATAATGCAGCTTAGTAAATGAGCCCCATTATTCACAGACAGTGCAATACCAGTGCTTCAAAGAGATTGATGTTGGGTTCACACAGACATATAGAGGGGGATTCTAAATGTAGCACCTAAAAAATTAATGTGGAAAACATTTCCGCCTAAACCTACTCTATAATCCGCACCTAGATTTAGAATACGCTTAGACGGAAATCATAACACCTAAATTTATGCAACTCCATTTACACCAAAGAAAACTTGGTGTAAATCCTGGTGTGTAGATTTAGTTGCAGAGGGCCATATTCTATAACATTGATCAATGAAATCTTGATCAATAAAAAAAACTAAAATTCACACACAAGAAAATACAGGATAAATTTCTGAGAAATGTAATACAGCATATACTTTTCAAATCAGCAAACAATGTGTTGTCATATTGGAATTGCCATAACAGCTCTCTGGTGTCAAGTTAGAAGTTAGGCACACTACGTTGCAGAATACGCTTAGCGAGCTGTATGCGTAAATTCTATTGTTAATTAGTGCTCATTATTGCTTGTTAAGTGCTGTTATCAATGCTAATTAGATTATTAAGCCAATTAAGTTACGTGCATTGTTATAGCATACGCTTGTATTTTGGCGCAGAACTCTAAGAGCGCTATATAAAATCCAGGAGAATAGGGTTTAATATTCAAAGCAATTTAACCAGGCAGAAGTATTCAGCAGCAATTAACCAGATAGTGCTGCTGAATATCAGCATTAACCACCTTTGCTGAAACTGGTTATTTAGTGGACAGTCCCAAGGGTAGAGTGAGCATTTAACCAGTTAAGTGCCTATATGCAGTCACAACCGGTTAAGTTCAACCAGCATAAATAGAAGTCCTATCTCTGCCCAGTGTACCTTCAATGATAAGGATTTAATATCAGCGCTTAACCAGTTAAGGGCCAGCCAGTCACACTTACCCTGATATTCAGTGCTGGTGCCCAGACATGGCTCAGCGCCAATGTACTTAAGAGTGTAGAAAACCAGACTACGTTTCCCAGCAGATACTAGGGAACAGCAGGTGATTGAGGAACCTGGAAGGAGGACTAATTAGCAAGCTCCCAGGTGCTTGATTACTAACCCATCTCATGCTATGAGGGGAATTTAAAAGAAGGCTTTGTCTTTTAGAAAAGACACAGCACATAGGGAAAGGAGGAAGGGTTTCCCTAAGAGAGTGGATGGTTAGCCACTGTAGCAAGGTTCCCTCACCTTGCTTGTTTTCCTAGGCACAGGCAGATGATCCTGGGGAGTTGTTTGGTCTCCACAATAGGTAGCTAGAGTCAGAAGAAAAAGAAGAGGTTTGCCTCCAGTATGCTGCCATGTCAGCTGTTGAAGGAGATTAAGGTATTTAAAAGCCTGTGGATAAAAGGGTGAAAACCAGTCCAAAAAGAAAGAGGTATGCAGGAAGTTACCTGTGAGTTTGCTTCATATGAAATGGTTCTAGTTAGGCAGGGCCGCTGAGAGGGGGGGCGAAGGGGGGTAAAATTCCCCAGGCCCGGCCTCAGGCCTTCGGAGGGCTGTCACACCAACAATCACTGCTGATACGGGAACAAACCTTTTTATCAGACCACTGCTGGATCAATGCCTGACCTGACTACTGCCTGGACCTGACCACTGCTGGATCGCTGCCTGACCTGACTACTGCCTGGAACAGACCACTGCTGGATCGTTGCCTGGCATGACTACTACCTGGACCTGACCACTGCTGGATCGCTGCCTGACCCGACTACTGCCTGGAACCGACTACTGCTGGATCACCGCCTGCCTTGACCACTGCCTGGTACTGACTTCTGCTCTGTGCTGTCTTCGCCTCCTTCTGTCTGAGCCAAATCCTCTTCCTCACACTACCTAAGCCCTGTTAACCACCTGAACTCAGGGGTTCAACCGCTGGGGAACAGTGGTCGCCGCAGGTGAAGCATTGGGTTTCTGACTGCTGGTCCTTGGATCAGCACAAGAGCTCACTTCTACTCCTGACATTGTGACAGCAGCCCTTTGGGATACACTTATCAATGCAAGAGGAAATCCCCAGAAGCAAGGCCTAGCAAATAAAAACAACTGAGGTGACCTGTAGAAATTTAGAAGTCTGATTTAATGTGAATTTTCACTAAAAATCACCCAGGGGACAAGGCACATACCCATAACTATTAACTGTCAAGAAAAACATTTATTTTATGGAACATACAAAGAAGTGTGATAGTTGTGAATGAGTTGGAAGTTGCCTGGTCCTTTTTTGTAGACAAGCCATAATAGAGCGAGAAAGATCTATCTTGGAAATGACTTACTATCACTCATGGATCAAGTTTTGAGCTTTGCTTAATATTGTGGATTATGTAACACATAATTGTGACTTGGTTAAAGGCACAAACAAAACAGTGGAATTTGAACCCTGGCCTCCCTGGTTCTCAGCCTACTTACTCTAACCACACGCTACTCCTCCACCAGTAGAGCAATTTTCAGAGATGAGATGAACTGCATCACAATTAGGGTGCCATGCCATCCAGAAGATCATGGTCCTAAGGTTAACTTATTAGGGTGCTAATAACATCAATGAATCAACAGGTCTGGACCACTCTTCTGTCTTAGTTCTTGGTAAGACTGTGAGTTCTGAACAACACAATTGCAGCATGTGTACTGTAAGCTGCACAGGTTCGGCTTGCCCTGGGCAGTGCTGAACAGTGCAAATCTGCTTCCTTACATTTGATGGATGGATCAGGCTGTAGGATTAAGGAACAATGAAAAAATGTTATCAATGTCTTAAGTTGTCCCTCCAAAATTGTATAGCCTTTTTCTCTTTTATTTGTAACACTACTTTTGGTACCTTTTCGCTCAGTGGGTCACCGAACATGTGAGGCAGTTAATCGATCCAAGCCAGGATGAGGTCTGTTTTGTGTAATGCCTATAGTTATTATCTGTTTGTAATTAAGGAGTAACACATGGCAAGGATTTCAAGTTGCCTGATACCACTGAAGCAGGAAAATCTTTCTGCAGTTTGCATTGGAGTTGGAAGTTCTAGGACCGTCCCATCAAGCTGGGCCCATTACTTTGTGCTTGTCAGCAACATAGTAAGGAAAGCAGCACAACTTGCATAGTGAAAGTAACGTCTGTTGCATTAATCCAGAACCCTTTTATGTGTTATTATAGGAAATGGCTACAATTGCCATCACAAATAAATACTGAATTCTTCACATGCTATGGAGTTGAGAAGCTTCATAACTGATGCAGGTGGAAGCCTAAAGGGAAAAGACTAAAGACCGGAACAGAACACAATCTAATCCTTCACCTTAGTACTTGCTTATTGATGTGGCAAGAAATATAAATTGCAAAAGGTACAAAGAAAAGTAGTATCCAATCTTGGGACTGTAGCTCTCTGATTGGCGAGTCCTAATTCAGCATTAATAAAGAAGTGAAAATTTGTACTTTGGGCTCCATTTCTGACTGCTTGCTCTGTTTAAGGGGAGGGGGATGACTTTATCTTTGCATTCTTTTGTTGTTTGGGGAATAGAAGCTGAGAGGGTTGGGAGGAGTTACTTATCTGTATAACCAGGAGGGGGTGGGGAGGTTGTGAGGGGTAGGGGGTTTCTTTATCTGGAAAAACTTTGCTACAATATGGAAGCTTGACAATTTCTCTTATTTTGAACTTTCCAGGGTATCAAAAGTTACCTAATTGTATTATCTAGTTTTTCTTCTTATTGTTACCTGGATTTACAATAAACTGCTTCTACAAATTAAAAAGAAAAAAGTGAAAATGTTAACAGTTCAATATAGAGTCCTGCATACATTATACATGTAATCCTGAAAGGCCTGGCCGTGCAATATCCATTGTAAATGTTTTTTTTACTTTTCATCTTATTTTGTAAATTGCTGTGATGGTAGAAAAAATCACACAAACGCAGAAAGGTTCTCCATACAAAATAAAGGCAAAAAAGGAGGCATTCAAGAAATACAGAAGTACACAAGAAGAGGAACACAGAAAAGTTACCAGATAAAACTCAAAGAAACGGAAAGAGAAATACGGCTAGCAAAAGCACAGGCAGAATATAAACTGACTAGAGATATACAGAGAGGTGACAACTATTTTCAGGTATGTTGGGGAAAAGTGGAAGACTAGAAATGAGAACCATTATATGAAGAATGATGAGGAGAAAGCACAGGTGCCAAACAAATACTTCTGTTCTTTGTTTACAGAAAAGAAAAATCTGGAGAAGTACTGCAGTTGCCTGACAAAGGAATATAGGAGAATGGATACTGCATCATTCATGGAAGAAAAGTGTTTATGAGCACCTTGAAAAATTGAAAGTGGACAAAACCATGGGGCCAGATGGGATACATCCTAGGATACTTAGAGGGGCATAATGGAACAGAAACGCCTATCTCCATGGGCGTTAATCTCCGAGAACGGGTCCGTGAAGGGGCGGACCAAACTGTATTTACGAAAAAAATAGACGCCCATGTTTTATTCGCCAATGTGTGAGCTGGGCGTTTTTGCTTTTCAGCGATAACGGAGAATGAAAGCGCCCAGCTCAAAAACGAATAACTCCAAGGCATTTGTTCGTGGGAGGGGCCAGGATTCGTAGTGCACTGGTCCCCCTCACATGCCAGGACACCAACCGGGCACCCTAGGGGGCACTTTTACAAAAACAAAAAAACAGGTAAAAGAGCTCCCAGGTGCATAGCACCCTTCCATTGTGTGTTGAGCCCCCCCAAATCCCCCTCAAAACCCACTGCCCACAAGTCTACACCATTACTATAGCCCTAAGGGGTGAAGGGGGGCACCTACATGTGGGTACAGTGGGTTTGGGGGGGTTGGACGACTAATAAGCATTAAGCAGCACAATTGTAACAGGTAGGGGGGATGGGCCTGGGTCCACCTGCCTGACGTCCACTGCACCCCCTAACAACTGCTCCAGGGACCTGCATATTGCTGCCTGGGAGGAGGGTATGACATTTGAGGGTGAAAATAAAAAGTTGTGAAACATCATTTTTTTGTGGTGGGAGGGGGTTAGTGACCACTGGGGGAGTCAGGGGAGGTCATCCCCAATTCCCTCTGGGGGTAATCTGGTCATTTAGGGCACTTTTTGGGGCCTTATTCGTGAAAAAACAGGGTCCAGGAAAAGTGCCCTAAATTCTAGCTACAAACGCATCCATTATCGGCGAAGGGCGCCCATCTCTGTTCGGGTGATAACCACGCCCCAGTTCCGCCTTCGACACGCCTTCGACACGCCCCCGTCCACTTTGTCCGCATCCGCGACGGAGTGCAGTTGAAAGCGACCCAAATTCGGCTTTTGATTATACCGCGTTATTCGTTTTTGTGAGATAAACGCCCATCTCCCGATTTAGGTCGGAACTTGGGCGTTTTTCTCTTAGAGAGCTTAGAAAGATCCTGGTGGGTTGTCTTAAAGATTTCTTAAATAGATCCTTGGAGATGGGTCAGGTTCTAAGTGTCTGGAGAAGGGTGGATGTGGTCCCTCTTCACAAAAACGGTGAGAGAAAAGAAGTGGGCAACTAAACGTTGGTGAGCCTCACTTCAATAGTCAGAAAATTAATGGAGACACTTCTGAAGGAAAAGATAGTGAACATACTAGAATCGAAAGGGTTACATGACCTGAGACAACATGGTTTTACCAAAGGAAAATAGTACCAAATAAATCTAATTGATTTCTTTGACTGGAACTGGATTAGAAGACATACGCTAAATGTAACCTACTTGGATTTCAGCAAAGTCTTTGATAAGTCTTTCAAATTCTTGCTGAACTCCTTCCAGTCTGCTCTTTTACTTGCCAAACAGGATTATTACATCCAGTTGACAAATTATCGGCTCAAACCCTTGACATCTCTTTGACACACTGAACTCTCTCCTCATAGTGCCTTCACCTGCAACTCCCTCTTCACTTTTTCCCCAGACTCTGGCTGAGTACTTTCATGATAAGGCTCACAAGATTAAACTTAAATTCTCAACCAGGTCACCTCCACCTCTCCTTTCCTTAGTCCATTCTCTCAACCCTCCAACCACTGCCTCCTTTTCTTCCTTTTCTGACATCACTGAAGAGGAAACTACACATCTTCTTTCCTCCTCGAAACTAACTACTTGTTCCTCTGATCCTATTCCCACCCATCTACTTAACACTATCTCTCCTACTCTCATCCCTTTTATCTGTCATATCCTCAATCTTTCACTTTCCACTGCAACTGTTCCTGATGCCTTCAAACATGCCGTAGTCACACCACTCCTTAAAAAACCATCATTGGACCCTACCTGTCCTTCCAACTATCACCCCATCTCCCTCCTCCCTTTCCTATCCAAGATACTTGAACGTGCTGTTCACTGCCATTGCCTTGACTTTCTTTCATCTCAAGATATTCTTGATCCACTTCAATCTGGCTTTCGCCCCCTTCATTCAACTGAAACAGCGCTTGCTAAAGTCTCCAATGACCTGTTCCTGGCCAGATCCAAAGGTCTCTATTCTATCCTCATCCTCCTTGATCTATCTGCTGCTTTTGACACTGTTGATCACAGCCTACTCTTTGATATGTGTCCTCACTTGGATTTCAGGGCTCTGTTCTTTCCTGATTTTCTTTTTATCTCTCTCATCGTACTCTTAGTGTATACTCTGGTGGATCCTTCTCTACTTCTATCCCACTGTCAGTTGGTGTACCTCAGGGATCTGTCCTGGGACCTCTTCTTTTCTCCATCTATACTTCTTCCCTTGGTACTCTGATCTTATCCCATGGTTTTCAGTATCATCTTTACGCTGATGACTCCCAGATCTACTTCTCCACACCAGAAAACTCAGAAGGAATCCAGGTCAAAGTATCAGCCTGTCTGTCTGACATTGTCGCCTAGATGTCTCACCACCATCTGAAACTAAATATGACCAAGACTGAGATTCTTATCTTTTCCCCAACTAACCTCTCCTCTTCCCCCATTCTCTATTTCTGTGGATAACACTCTTATCCTCCCTGTCTCATCAGCTCGTAACTGTTAAGAATGGGGTTGAAACTTGAGTTTCTGTAATACAGACTGATGATCATAATGGTGGCATTTCACATTTTCCAAGCTATTTTGGGCCATCTCTCTATCTTTGCCCTACCTCCCATTGCAAGCTTGAAATGAAATCTGAAACTGGTCTGTCAAATGACCCATAGAGTCAATCAAACAACAACTGAATGATGCATTGCATTTTACAGCATTTATTGTAAATAAATATATTATACAATTAGGAAATACTTACTCAACATTCTTGGTCCATTCTGGGGGGTTACTCATTGTCATAAATACACAATTGGTTAAAATAGTGCACATAATAAGCATGCTGAATAATGTACATTATAGTTAAGGAATGTAAGAAATAAATATTCTGTATCATGTCATTCAGTAATATTAGCAATTTAATAAGACATGGAACACATTTCAAATTGCATACAACTGTATCATCATCAAGGCTGTTCTGACTTTTTCGCCATGGAGCTAACCAGGCACTGGTATAAATATTTGGCCAGTTTCTGGTTAACTTCCAGATAGTGGCATCAAGCTTACTGATGTCTCCTCCTTCCCACTCCTGACAACCTGAAGGCCCCTACCAACCCCCCACCACCACCACCACCACTACTTTCCATATTGTGCAGCCATTAATCTTGAGTCAAAAGACTACCACTGCTCTATATATAATGAACACAGAAGGAAATGGTATCTGTTGAAAAACAAGATGTGCATGCGTGCTGTAGTAAGCATGTTCACCCACTATAAAACGGCTCCTGCAGACCTACAGAACCTTTGAGGTGGCTCCAGCATTCATGCAAAATTCAAAACTTATCTTCTCCATCCTGATGCTGAGGTTCAGTTCTTCTAGATCCACCAACCTATACAAGCTGGAGGAAGCAGTGGCAGAAGCACAGCAGCAATGCAAAGGAGACTGTTCAAGAAATGGTCCAGCACAAGTGATGGGCCTCAGTAGGTGTTTTGTGAGTATTAAAATATTTTCTAAAGGTGGTACTATTTCTACAATGTTCTATATACAGTGGGGGAAATAAGTATTTGATCCCTTGCTGATTTTGTAAGTTTGCCCACTGACAAAGACATGAGCAGCCCATAATTGAAGGGTAGGTTATTGGTAACAGTGAGAGATAGCACATCACAAATTAAATCCGGAAAAATCACATTGTGGAAAGTATATGAATTTATTTGCATTCTGCAGAGGGAAATAAGTATTTAATCCCTCTGGCAAACAAGACCTAATACTTGGTGGCAAAACCCTTGTTGGCAAGCACAGCGGTCAGACGTCTTCTGTAGTTGATGATGAGGTTTGCACACATGTCAGGAGGAATTTTGGTCCACTCCTCTTTGCAGATCATCTCTAAATCATTAAGAGTTCTGGGCTGTCGCTTGGCAACTCACAGCTTCAGCTCCCTCCATAAGTTTTCAATGGGATTAAGGTCTGGTGACTGGCTAGGCCACTCCATGACCCTAATGTGCTTCTTCCTGAGCCACTCCTTTGTTGCCTTGGCTGTATGTTTTGGGTCATTGTCGTGCTGGAAGACCCAGCCACGACCCATTTTTAAGGCCCTGGCGGAGGGAAGGAGGTTGTCACTCAGAATTGTACGGTACATGGCCCCATCCATTCTCCCATTGATGCGGTGAAGTAGTCCTGTGCCCTTAGCAGAGAAACACCCCCAAAACATAACATTTCCACCTCCATGCTTGACAGTGGGGACGGTGTTCTTTGGGTCATAGGCAGCATTTCTCTTCCTCCAAACACGGCGAGTTGAGTTCATGCCAAAGAGCTCAATTTTTGTCTCATCTGACCACAGCACCTTCTCCCAATCACTCTCGGCATCATCCAGGTGTTCACTGGCAAACTTCAGACGGGCCGTCACATGTGCCTTCCGGAGCAGGGGGACCTTGCGGGCACTGCAGGATTGCAATCCGTTATGTCGTAATGTGTTACCAATGGTTTTCGTGGTGACAGTGGTCCCAGCTGCCTTGAGATCATTGACAAGTTCCCCCCTTGTAGTTGTAGGCTGATTTCTAACCTTCCTCATGATCAAGGATACCCCACGAGGTGAGATTTTGCGTGGAGCCCCAGATCTTTGTTGATTGACAGTCATTTTGTACTTCTTCCATTTTCTTACTATGGCACCAACAGTTGTCTCCTTCTCGCCCAGCGTCTTACTGATAGTTTTGTAGCCCATTCCAGCCTTGTGCAGGTGTATGATCTTGTCCCTGACATCCTTAGACAGCTCCTTGCTCTTGGCCATTTTGTAGAGGTTAGAGTCTGACTGATTCACTGAGTCTGTGGACAGGTGTCTTTCATACAGGTGACCATTGCCAACAGCTGTCTGTCATGCAGGTAACGAGTTGATTTGGAGCATCTACCTGGTCTGTAGGGGCCAGATCTCTTACTGGTTGGTGGGGGATCAAATACTTATTTCCCTCTGCAGAATGCAAATAAATTCATATACTTTCCACAATGTGATTTTCCGGATTTAATTTGTGATGTGCTATCTCTCACTGTTACCAATAACCTACCCTTCAATTATGGGCTGCTCATGTCTTTGTCAGTGGGCAAACTTACAAAATCAGCAAGGGATCAAATACTTATTTCCCCCACTGTAACCCTTTGGGGCACAAATGATACCTCATCTGTACACTACATTTTTTTTTCAAAAAACATGTTACACTGGTGCATATTCTAAAAATGTGGATATGAACACCTATCATAATTTTCTGTACCCTCTCTATTTTAAATGACATTTGGGCTCATTTTTGAATTAGAAGGACGTCCATCTTTCGACATAAATCAGAAGATGGACGTCCTTCTCCCAGGGATGTCCAAATCGGTATAATTGAAACCCGATTTTGGACATCTCCAACTGCACTCCGTCACAAGGACGGCCAAAGTACAAGGGGGCGTGTTGGAGCCGTAGTGAAGGCGGGACTTGGGCGTGCCTAACACTTGGACATCCTTAACCCATAATCGAAAAAAACAAGGACGTCCCTGACGAACACTTGGATGTTTTCACCTGGACCTGTTTTTCTTACGACTAAGGCACAAAAAGGTGCCCGAAATGACCACATGACCACTGGAGAGAATAGGGGATGACTTCCTGTTACTCCCCCAGTGGTCACTAACCCCCTCCCACCCTCAAAAAACATCTTTAAAATATGTGGTACAAGCCTCTATGCCAGCCTCAGATGTCATAGTCAGGTCCATGACAGCACATGCAGGTCCCAGGAGCAATTTTAGTGGGTACTGCAGTGCACTTCAGACAGGCGGACCTAGGCCCATACCCCCCTACCTGTTACATTTGTGGAGGAAACAGCGAGCCCTCCAAAACCCACCACAAACCCACTGTACCCACATGTAGGTGCCCCCCCTTCACCTGTAAGGACTATGGTAGTGGTGTACAGTTTTGGGTAGTGGGTTTTGGGGGGCTCAGCACACAAGGTAAGGGAGCTATGTACCTGGGAGCAATTTATGAAGTCCACTGCAGTGCCCCCTAGGGTGTCCGGTTGGTGTCCTGGCATGTCAGGGGGACCAGTGCACTACAAATGCTGGCTCCTCCCACACCCAAATGGCTTGCATTAGGACGTTTTTGACATGGACATCTTTGGTTTCGAAAATCGCTGAAAGTCAGAAAAGTCCATGTCTAGGGAAGACCAAATCTAGGAACATCCAAATTTAAGGATTTGGATGTCTCTGACGGTATTTTGGAAACAAAAGATGGACGTCCATATTGTTTCGAAAATACGGGTTTCCCCGCCCCTGGATTTCACTGTTTTGCAAGGACGTCCAAATCGCAACTTGGACATCCCTTTCGAAAATGCCTCTCTTTGTCTTAATAATTAAAAATAAGAAAATTTTAAGGCATATTTAAGTTATCAATGTTTCATTTTGTGGGTTTATTTCACTGGAGTTCATAGCTTAGCTTTAATTAATATGTAATTGATCTATGCCCGTATTCTTCTGTGACTGTTCTGTCGTGGAAATGTATAGAATCCCAGAACATTGTAATTCCAAATAGCTCATTGAATCATTAGCATATTATAAACTTCAATATACACAAATGAGCTGTTTTGAATTACAATATGCATAAGCTGGGATTCTATATGTGAATTGATGAGTTAGCCCTACACTAGAAGTCTGACCGTTAAATAGATCTGTCGTGGAAATAT
The DNA here is from genome assembly GCF_901765095.1 of Microcaecilia unicolor. Lineage (NCBI taxonomy): Eukaryota > Metazoa > Chordata > Amphibia > Gymnophiona > Siphonopidae > Microcaecilia > Microcaecilia unicolor. Next base: position 235,516,329 of record NC_044037.1, read on the forward strand.
GCATGTTGCCCATTTTCTCCATTAGCACAATTTTTTAGAAACATTCCTGCCCGTTGTGGTGTACTTAATTACTAAAAAGGTTTCTCTGATTGTACAAGAGAACCTTAATTATAGCCCTCTTTTTCTGTGTATGTAGGATCAGCACTAGACACTTATGAGCCAATGTACGGTGTGTTAGTATTATGTGTTGATATGTTGAGTGTCCTATAATACACATTAAAGCTAGTAATAATTAAACTTTAGTGTATTAGCCTGCTTTAGAATTAACACGGACTAATGAAAACATTTAAATGAGCTAATTAGATACAAACATTTCCTAGTCAACTTATTTAACATTACAGCAGCTCAGTGCAATTTGTCTTAACTAGTAGGTTTGTGTTAATACTGCCGTCAACACAAAAATGTATTCATACATCCCAAAGACATAGTTATGTTTTTGCAATAATTGTAGTATTATTGCAAATGGGTTAGTTAATGCAAAAACACACTTTTAATACATTATGCATCAATGGCCTAAATGCTTATATAGTCAATATTTAGCCCATGATGGTCAGCGTGTTTTTAAATGGTGACTGCTGTGGACAGAATTAGCTCTGGATATTTAATGCTGGGCTATGTCCAGGCACCAGCACTGAATAGCCAAGACTAATTCTAAATGTGCTAGCTTATATGGGTATGGTATGACTACCGCTAGAGTTTGCAGCAGCCATTTTCTGAAAACACTGGTGAACAGGCAAGAGTGAGTGGGCTTCGTACCTGCCAGTAGGCCAGCACTAGACCACTAGGATTATACAAGGTAGGCCAAGGACTGTCTTTGAGGTGGGAGGGGGTTGGAGAGCGGCCTTCAGGTCATCAGGGGTGGAAAGGAGGGAGGATGGAGATCATGGGGGAGGGAAGGGGCACCAGTAAGCTTGATGCTACTACCAGGAAGTTAACCAGACACCGGCCTATATTCAGACCAGTGCCTGGTTAGCCCCACAGCTAAAGTTAGAACAGCCTTTTTTGCTGTCCTAACTTTAGCCGCTTACTTAACCAGTTAGTAGTCTGAATATCACTAACCAGTTCAGTACTGGCCCCTCCCAGGCTCTGTCATATACCGCCTTGGCATTATTTGGACAGTGCAGGGGCAGTCACTGGTAATATTCAACATCACTGTCTAGTTAAGGGCAACTAAATGTCAGTGGTTAGGTGTCCACAGGCCGTTTAACCAAGCAGGAGCCTCTCCTGCCCAGTTAAAATCGCTTTATGGGCTGTATATTAATAGGTGATTTTAATGCACTTCCAAAGAACAGCATAATTTTACTTATTTCTTTCATTTTTAAGTGAAAGCTAGACAGCCACATTTCCCTGTTTGTGCAGCTAAATATTTACGTTTTAAATAGCTGGCATAGATTTGCACATAACAATACTATGCTGAACATTCTTAAGTTGTTCTTTAAACCAAAGTTCCATAAGAAGTTCAGCAAGTACTGTGCTTGTGGTGCTTGTCTATTTAGATATGTGCAGTAGAAATTATGCTCAGACTCTTATTTGTACATAAAAGAAACTGGAAACAGAAAAAAATAATTTGTCAAAGCCTTGAATGCTAGTTGGCTAATGATATAATTCAGAATAAATTGGAGCAATTCTATAACTGGGCACCTATAAATTGGTACCCAAATGGCACCTGCTGGGAGCCTATTCTAGAAAGGAATGTAGGCGCTTACTTTCCTTTATAGAATACTAGATAACAGTGAAAATACATGCCTATAATTCAGGCATGCACCTAAGTTCCAGTGATACGCGACTAACTCATAGTATACTACAGGTGATGTGCCTGTGAGACCTGTCCAGACTCTGTCTACATGTAGGCCTATCTATAAATTGCATGCTATGCAAAACACATGGATATTTACAGAATAGTGCTTAGGCACAATTTTGATTTGTATGCATGTATGTGCATACATATGAGTATAATAGCCGTTGAGCCCATTAAAACGGGCTAGTATGGGGTTTTTCCAAGGCCCCCTCCCCTCGCCGCTGCAGGCCCCCCCCCCCCCCGAGGTTGCCGCTACCGGTCCCTCCCCCCCCGAAGTCGCCGCCACCCCTCCACCCGACCCGAGCCCTCTCTTCGCTATTGAACTTACGTCGCCGAAACACAGCACGCAGATCAGCAGAGCTCCCATCGGCCTTCCTTCTCTGCCTGTGTCCCGCCCTCGTGTGACGTAACGTCGGCGAGGGCGGGACACAGGCAGGGAAGGAAGGCCGACGGGCGCTCAGCTGATCTGCCTGCTGCGTGTCAGCGATGTAAGTTCAATACCGAAGAGAGTGCTCGGGCCGGGTGGAGGGGTGGCGGCGACTCCGGGTGGGGGGAGAGCGGTAGTGGTGACCTCGGGGGGGGGGGGGGGAGCGGTAGCGACGTCGGCGGTTCCCTCCCTCCCTCCCCTTCACGCAGTTTCCCTCTCTGTCCCGCCCCCGTCATCATGTATTGATGCGGGGGTGGGACAGAGAGGGAAGTCTCTACTGCGCATTTGCGGGTGAGTACGGTCACTCGCCATTTATGTTTGATATGCTATTATGCTAATGAAATACACGTGTCCATGTCATATAACTATATGAACATGGGGTAAATATTCAGCTGATGGTATTATTCCCAGATATTCAAGGCCAGGCCATTTCTAGGCTTCGGCACTAAGCATCTGGTTTATATGGTGCCGGCTAACATATTCTAACCTGCCAAGGCCTGTGTTTTATGTGGTCCCATATATACAGCACTTAACCATTCAAGTACTGACTCTGCCCCCAAAATAGCCAGTTTTCATTTAAGCACTAAATGTTAATTTTCAGCAGCGATAACTAGTTAAATGTAGCTGAAAATTAGCGGATAGCCCAGAACAAGTGATTTAACCAGTCAGTGACCATTTCTGGCCAGTCAAACCATTTTGAATATTGACCAGCATCTTTATAGAACTGCCCTTGCAATGACTGCAGTTTAGGGGTGTATTTATCACATTTTATGTAATGATACCTAGTTATTAATAACATCTTACTACTTATTTACTCTGTTATATCTCCAGTCAGAACTTTATGGGCATGTTTACTAAGGTGCGCTAGTGTTTTTAGCGTGTGCTAAAAATTAGCACGTGCTAACTGTGCAGACGCCCATAAGAATATTATGGGCATCTACACAGTTAGTGTGCGCTAATGCTTACCACACGCTAAAAATGCTAGTGCATCTGTAGCACAGCTTAGTAAACAGGACATATGGCTACATATAATCTACTTGCTACACGCTAGAAAAACAAATATATCAATGTTCAAAGAAATATATCCAGATTATCTATCAGGCTACTTTTACATTTCTGTAACGAATAATACATTTTCTGAAAAGTGACTTTGCTTTTTATAGCAAGCAATAGAAAAGGATATGAATGTACCAAAATCTTAATAGCTATTTTTCTAAGAGGATTGAAAGGAGTTAAAATGTACAAGGCAGATGTGGCACTGAAGCGGAAGATTGCCTTCCCTCTATTCAATACTATAAAAGTCTAGAAAAGAAGAACAAAAGGTTAGGCAGTTTAAACATTAACACATCATTAGTGCACACCTCATAGATACATAAATACATACTATAGTCTGAAAGGATAAGATAAACTTCTCCATATTTAAGAATAACTACTGAGGTATAGGACTAGACGCAGGGAATCTAAGTGTGGAGGTGGTAGAAAGATTTCACAGATAAGAGACTAGCTGCTTTTACTAGGACTTTGGTTTACGCCGCCCATTTCTTTCAGCAGTGACCAAAATTTCTATCAGATGGCTATGAAACTTCACCAAAGCTGTCCCAACTGTTACTACTTCTGCCTTTGTCCAGATGGAAGTCCTGAGGTACAGCGAGGAACTTGAAAGAGGAGGGTCTGACGCAGAGGAGTATTTGTTACAAGGAGGACTACATAAATGAAATGATTCTAACACTGAAAACTTCAAGAGAGGAGAAGGTGAAACTAGACCATGGGATGACAGCTGGGCCCAGATTACCTCAGGTCACTAGATCCTATATTCCAACTCCATGTTCCTTTGAGCTGAAGAACTAGTATGCACTGCAGTCTTAGACGTGACATTGATTTCATCTTTTAGTTTATAGAAAGAAGGAGTTCCCTTGTCCAGTATTACTAACAGGGGATGTGATTACCATTGGCTCCTGCTTTTCCAACCGCTGCTCAGCAAGTGAAGGGGGAGCCCATCCAGTCCTAAGGCCTTAGCTACCCAGGCCCCAGCAATTAGAGCATATAGATATTCTTGTACAAACTTTTTAAAACCCAGTTATGCTGTTTTAACCACATCCTCTGGCAGTGAGTTCCAGAGTTCGACTATGCACTGAGCGTTTTAAATGGACTACTTAGAGGCTCATTTTCAAAGCACTTAGCCTCCCAAAGTTCCATAGAAACCTATGGAACTTAGCCTCCCAAACTGCTTTGAAAATATGCCTCTTAGTAACTTCATGGTGTGTTCACTAGTCTTTGTACTTTTTGAAGAAGTACACAATCAATTTGTGTTTACCTGTTCCTCTTAACTCAAGATTTTAAGACCCCTATCATATATCCCTTCAGCCATCAGTTCTCTGAGCTGAAGAGCCCTAGGTTTTCTTGCCTTTCCTCATACGAAAATCAACCAAAACCCTTAATCATTTTGGTCTCCCTTCTATGTACCTTTTTAGTTCCACTATATGTTTTTTGAGATGCAGCAGGCAGAATTCCACTCAATACTCAAGGTGTGTTTGCATTATGGAGTGATACAAAGACATGATTCTTTTGCTCCATTACAGCACTGTGATGTTCCTGAAAATAGAACTGAGGTGGAAGAAAAAGAAAAAGCAATGAAGTTGGAACAAAAAGATATGAAGGTACCCAAAGAGAAAGACACCCCCAAATCACTAAAATTGAAACTCATACTAGGAAATGTAGATGGAAAGCGATGACCACAAATGCTCGCAGTCTAAGCAATAAAGTTCATGACCTTCAAGCCCTGATGTTGGAGGCAGACTTAGACATTGTTGCAATCACGGAGACATGGCTCAATGGTTCCCATGAATGGGATGCAAACATACCAGGCTATAATCTATTTAGGAAGGATAGACATGGTCGTAAAGGTGGAGGAGTAGCTCTGTATGTGAGAAATGATATCGCAGCGACTGAAATGACAGGGAACTGGGAAAAGGAAGAAGCGATATGGATCATCTTAAAAAGAGATGATAGACCCTCTGTCCACATGGGAGTTGTCTACAGACCCCCGACACAATTGGAGGAACTAGATAAAGATCTGATTGCAGATATTCAAAAGTTGGGAAAGAAGAGAGAGAGGTGCTATTGCAGGGAGATTTCAATCTGCCGGATGTAGATTGGAAGGTTCCATCCGCGCAATCGGAAAGAAGTAGAGTGATCGTGGATGCTTTTCAAAGTGCTCTGCTCAGACAAATGGTGACGGAACCCACGAGGGAGGGAGCGACGCTGGATCTGGTGCTCACAAATGGGGATAGTGTGTCAAATGTCCGATCAAACGGTTTGGTTTGATATGACAGCTGAAGTGGAAGGCAGCCACTCAAAACTCAAAGTCCTGGATTTCAAGCATGCTGACTTTAGTAAAATGGGGGAATACCTGAGGAAGGAGCTGATGGGCTGGGAGAACATGCGAGAAGTGGAAGAGCAGTGGTCCAGGCTGAAAGAAACTATAATTAGGGCCACAAACCTTTATGTAAGGAGAGTAAATAAAAGCAAGAGAAAAAGGAAACCCATATGGTTCTCCAAGCAAGTGGCTGAGAAAATAAAGGCTAAAGAGCTGGTGTTCCAGAAATACAGAAAAGAAGAGGAAGATGGAGAGAAATACGTCTGGTGAAAGCGCAAGCGGAAGAACAAATGGCTAGAAAGGTAAGGAGGGGTGACAAAAATTCTTCAGGTATATTAGTGAAAAGAAAATGACTAAAAAGGGAATTGTGAGACTGAAATATGCTGCGAACCGCTATGTAGATAATGATAAAGAAAAAGCAAATTTGCAAAATAGACACTTTTGTTCTATTTTCATAGAAGAAAATCCTGGCGAAGGACCGCGATTGACTGGCAAAAGTACATATGAGAATGGAGTGCATATAGCACCGTTCACGGAAGAGAGTGTGTATGAACAACTAGGAAACCTAAAGGTGGACAAAGCCATGGGATCGGACGGGATCCACCCCAGGATACTGAGGGAGCTCAGAGAGGTTCTGGTGGGTCCTCTTAAAGATTTGTTTGATAAATCCTTGGAGACGGGAGAGGTTCCGTGGGATTGGAGAACGGCGGACGTGGTTCCTCTTCACAAAAGTGGTGATAGGGAAGAAGCTGGAAACTACAGGCCGGTAAGCCTCACTTCGGTTATTGGGAAAGTAATGGAAGCAATGCTGAAGGAAAGGATAGTGAATTTCCTGGAAGCCAATAAGTTGCAAGATCCGAGACAACATGGTTTTACCAAAGGGAAATCGTGCCAAATGAATCTCATTGAATTCTTTGACTGGGTGACCGGAGAACTGAATCAGGGACGTGCTATAGACATAATCTACTTAGATTTCAGGAAATCTTTTGACACGGTTCCCCACAGGAGGCTCTTAAATAAACTGGACAGGCTGAAAATAGGGCCGGACGTGGTGAACTGGATTAGGAACTGGTTGACGGACAAACGCCAGAGGATGGTGATTAATGGAATTTACTCGGATGAGGGAAAGGTGAGTAGTGGAGTGCCTCAGGGATCGGTGCTGGGGCCGATTCTGTTCAATATATTTGTGAGTGACATTGCCGAAGTGTTAGAAGGTAAAGTTTGCCTTTTTGCGGACGATACTAAGATTTGTAACAGAGTGGACACCCGGGAGGGAGTGGAAAACATGAAAAAGGATCTGCGGAAGCTAGAAGAATGGTCTAAGGTTTGGCAATTAAAATTCAATGCGAAGAAATGCAAAGTGATGCACTTAGGGAGTAGAAATCCACGGGAGAGTCTGATATGTACGGACGGGGAGAGGGATCTTGCGGTGATAGCATCTTAGGATCTGAAGGCGATAAAACAGTGTGACAAGGCGGTGGCTGTAGCTAGAAGGTTGCTAGGCTGTATAGAGAGAGGTGTGACCAGCAGAACAAAGGAGGTGTTGATGCCCCTGTATAAGTCATTGGTGAGGCCCCACCTGGAGTATTGTGTTCAGTTTTAGAGGCTGTATCTTGAAAGGATGTAAAAAGAATTGAAGCGGTGCAAAGAAAAGCTACGAGAATGGTATGGGATTTGCGTTACAAGACGTATGAGGAGAGACTTGCTGACCTGAACATGTATACCCTGGAGGAAAGGAGAAACAGGGGCGATATGATACAGACGTTCAAATATTTGAAAGGTATTAATCTGCAAACAAAACTTTTCCGTAGATGGGAAGGCGGAAGAATGAGAGGACATGAAATGAGATTGAAGGGGGGCAGACTCAAGAAAAATGTCAGGAAGTATTTTTTCACGGAGAGAGTGGTGGATACTTGGAATGTCCTCCCGCGGGAGGTGGTGGAGATGAAAACAGTAACGAAATTCAAAAATGCGTGGGATAAACATAAAGGAATCCTTTTCTGAAGGAATGGATCCTCAGAAGCTTAGCAGAGATTGGGTGGCAGAGCCGGTGGGGGAGGCGGGGCTACTGGTTGGGAGGCAGGGTTAGTGCTGGGCAGACTTCTACGGTCTGTGCCCTGAAAATGGCAGATACAAATCAAGGTCAGGTATACACAAAAAGTAGCACATATGAGTTTATCTTGTTGGGCAGACTGAATGGACCGTGCAGGTCTTTCTCTGCCGTCATCTACTATGTTACTCACGTTACTAGGATGATATATTTTTTGTTTTATTCTCTTTGCTAATAATTTCTAATATTCTGTATGTTCTTTGGCTACCACCACACACTGAGCAGAATATTTCAATGTTTTGTCAACAGTGACACCTAGATCTTGCATCAAGTAGTTACGATTTGGGTTATTCTTCCATATGTGTATCACTTTGCACTAGTCCAAATTAGATTTCATCTGCCATTTGGATGCTTAGTCTTCTTTTCTCCCAGGATCCTTCTACAATTTATCATACTCCACATAAACATAAGCTTTGAAAACATGGCTTTTTCATACCGCCTTTGATCCAGTTTAGACTGAGTATGGTGTACTCTTCATCAGGTGACCTGCTCCTTCCTTTCCCGACTCCACCTGCCTATTTATGTTCCCCTCCCTAACCCTTCCCAATCTTCAGTATGAGTATTCGTTTTTCTTTCTTATCTGATTTTTCAGTTCCTTTTCCTTTTTTGTGATTTTCTAGTATTGTAAACCGCTTTGATCTGCAAGATAGCAAAGGTTGTATAGCAAAAACAAACAAATAGATAAAATAAATTAACAACTTTGAATAATTTTGGACATCTGCAATTTTGATCACCTCACTCATCTTTTATAAATATGTTAAAAACCAGTGGTCTTAGATCCCTGTGATACTCCACTATTCACATTACTTCTTTGGCAGAACTAGCCATTTAAATCATTTTCAATTTTTTAACCAGTTTCCAAACCATAAAAGGACATGGCCTCCTATCCAATGGCTTTTTAATTTCCTCAGGAGTTTCTCATGAGGGACTTTGTCAAAAGCTTTCTGAAAATCTAGATCACTACACTACCTTACCTTTATCTACAGGTTCACTCATAACATAGGAGACTGGTGAGGCAAGTCTTTCCTTGGTTAAATCCATATTGATTATATCTCATTAAGCCATGTCTATCTAAGTGTTTAGTAATTTTGCTCTTTATAATAGTTTATAAGCACTGCCGTCCAGCTCACCAGTCTGTAGTTTCCCAGACCACCTCTGGAACCCTTTTTAAAAACTGATGTTACATTGGCCACCTCCAGTTTTCAGATACTGTGGACAATGATAAGTTATAAATTCTCTGGGAGTATATCATCCAGTCCAGGCGATTTGTTGCTCTTTAGCTTGGGTAGCTCTTACATATTCCTCACTAAAGGCTGAAGCCAAGAATTTAGGGGGTCTTTTACTAAGGTGCACTAGAATTCTTAGCTGGCACTAAACACTGAGGTGCCCATAGGAATATAATGGACAACTCAGCATTTAGCGCCAGCTAACAACGCTAGCAAACCTTACTAAAAGACCCCCTGAGTCTCTCCAGTTTTGCGCAGCGGTAGTTTCGGATTGGTGCACGGCAAGCCCTTTGCCACGCGCCAACCCTTTAATAAAAGGGCCCCTTAGTCTTTCCGTGATGGCATTGTCTTCCCTGAATGCCCCTTTTACTCCTTGATGTTCTCTAATAGTCCAATTGACTCCCTCACAGTTCTGCTTCTAAAGCATTTGAAAAAAGTTTTTATTATGAGTTTTTGCCTCTTTTAGCATTCCTTATCAATGTGTTGCATCTAACTTGCCAATAATTATGTTGTTTCTTGTTTTCTTCATTCAGATCCTTTTCCCATTTTTTTGAAAGATGATCTTTTGGTTCTAATTGCCTCTTTCAACTTACCTTTAATCATGCTAGCTGCCATTTGGCATTTCTTCCACCTTTTTAATACATGGAATACAAATGAGCTAGGCTTCCAAGACGGTATATTTAAATACGCATAAACTTGCCCTCTCCTGACACAGACATATGGGACTCTTTTAACCCAGTAACAGAGGAGGGCCTTCACAAAATCCTAAGGGCCCTGTTTACTAAGCCATGCTGTAGGCATGCTAATATCACAGTTGTGGCCGTGCCCAGTGGTGTGCTGGAGCCGGCTCGCTCCGGCTCGCAAGATCCGGTTGTTAAATTTTGGCCAGACTTGCGAGCCGGTTGTTGGAAAGGGCGAGCCGGCTCTCCCTCCCTCCGCCCTCCGGATCCGGTCCCTCACAGATCCTACCTTGACTATCGCATTCTTCGGGGCAGGCAGTGTTGCCTGCCCGCTGCTATTGCTGACTTTCCTCCGCTGCCTGTTTGCGCTTTAAAAATGGCCGCCGAGACTTCCAGAGGCGGCCTTGCGAGACTTCTGTAAGTCTCGGCGGCCATTTTGAAGTGCGATCGGGCGGCGGAGGAAAGTCAGCAATGGCAGTGGGCAGGCAACACTGCCTGCCCCGAAGAATTTGATGGCCAAGGTAGGGTCGGTGAGGGACCGGATCGGGAGTGAGGGAGGAAGCAGGAGAATTTGTGAAACAAGTCGGGAGGGGGTGGCAGGGGAGAGAAGGGTCACTGCTGGGCATGGGTGGATGGAGGGCAGGGGAGAGGAGGGTCACTGCTGGGCATGGGTGGATGGAGGGCAGGGGGAGAGGAGGGGAGAGAGAATAAATGCTGGTCATGGATGGAGGGGAGGGAAGAGTGAGGAAGGAGATAAGATAAAGGAAAGGGAAGAGAGGAGAAAACTGCACATGGATGAAGAAATTAGGCAGAAGCTGAGGACCAGAAATGAAGAAGAAAGGAGGACAGATAGCAGCAGAATCGGATACTGGGCCAGCATGATCAGAAAAACAGTCACCAGACAACAAAGGTAGAAAAAATCATTTTATTTTCATTATAGTGTTTGGAATATGTTCCCTTTGAGAATCAGGTGCTCAACATTAAAAGTTTATATTTATTTACTTATTTATGGCATTTTATCCCACATTAAACATGAATTAGATTGGAACCTGGGATCATTTAATTTTTTTTCCTGGAGAGAGTAATGCATTGCCCCCCCCCCCCCCCCCACCCACTGGCTATAGCCAGCTCTGCAATTTTTTTGGGGGGGGCGCAGAGGTGGACGGAAGGGCGCAGAGGTGGGGGGGGCGCAGTGGTAGACGGGGGGGGGGGCACTGAGGTGGACCGGGGAGAGAGCCTGTTGTTAAAAATTTACCAGCACACCACTGGCCGTGCCCCATGTCTATACTCACCTCTCCTCCCAGTGACCAGGCCCTATGGACGCTGTGGATTGCTTTTTCCCTGTTTCCGAATTGCGTGCCAGAAATCATTCCAGTCCTGATGTTCCTATAGCCAAGCCTCGCTCTGGTGTTCCTATAGCCTCGCTCTGGTGTTCCTGCTGCCAAGCCTCATTCTTAGTTGTGACATCATCAGTAAAGGCCCTTATAAGCACCTAGGAACTTTTATGCCTTGCCTTTGCAACAGAGGTCTTCAGATGAGTTCTTGTCTGTGTGTGTTTGTTGCACTTCCAGCCTGCTCCTGCTTAGTCTCCAGTCTGCTTCTGCTTCAGCTGTGTTTGTCTATAGGTCCAGTTCCTTCCATTTGTATTTTGTCCTGTCTTCTACAGCCCTGCTTTGTCTTTAGCTTTAGTTCCTACCCTACTTGTATTCTGTCCTGCTTGTCCTAGCCCTGCTTGTCTTCAGCTTCAGTTCCAGCCCTGCTTGTTCCAGTCCTGCCTGTCTTCAGCTTCAGTTCCAGTCCTGCCTGTTCCAGTCCAGCTTGTTTTCAGGGTCAGCTCCAGTCCTGCTTGTTCCAGTCCTGCCTGTCTTCAGCTTCAGTTCCAGTCCTGCCTGTTTTCAGCTACAGCTCCAATCCTGCTTGTTCCAGTCCTACCTATCTTCAGCTTCAATGCCAGTCCTGCTTGTTCCAGTCCTGTCTGTATCCAGCCTTGATCCTTGTTTGGGTGGTTTGCCAAGAGGACCTTACGAGACTGGGAGACTGGGCGTCTAAATGGCAGATTACGTTTAATGTAAGCAAGTGCAAAGTGATGCATGTGGGAAAGAGGAACCCCAATTATAGCTACGTCATGCAAGGTTCCACGTTAGAAGTCACGGACCAAGAAAGGGGAAAGGGATCTAGGTGTCATCGTTGATGATACGTTGAAACCTTCTGCTCAGTGTGCTGCTGCGGCTAAGAAAGCAAATAGAATGTTAGGTATTATTAGGAAAGGAATGGAAAAGAAACATGACCAAGACTGAACGTCTTATCTTTCCCCCTAAACCCACATCTCATCTTCCCCCATTCTCTATGTCTGTGGATAACACTCTCATCCTCCCTGTCTCATCAGCTCATAATCCTGGGGTCATCTTTGACTCCTCTCTCTCTCTGCACATATTCAAGAGACAGCTAAATCCTGTTGTTTCTTTTTCTATATCACCAAATTCATCCCTTCCTTTCTGAGCACACTACCAAAACCCTTATCCACACTCTTATTACCTCTCGCTTAGACTACTGCAACTTGCTTCTCACATGTCTCCCAATAAGCCATCGCTCTCCCTTTCAATCTGTTCAAAATTCTGCTGCATGATTTATATTCCACCAATGTCGCTATGCTTACCTCTCTTCAAATCATTTCATTAGCTCCCTATCCATTTCCACATACAGTTCAAACTCCTCTTATTGACTTACAAGTGCATTCACTCTGCAGCTCCTCAGTACCTCTCTACTCTTATCTCTCCCTACACTCCTCTCCGGGAACTCCATTTATTGGGTAAATCTTTCTTATCTGTACCCTTCTCCTAAACTGCCAACAACTGTTCCTTTTATCTTGCTGCACCATACGCCTGGAAAAGACTTCCTGAGTCAGTACGTCAAGCTCCATCTCTGGCCGTCTTCAAATCTAGGTTACAATCCCACCTTTTTGAGGCTGCTTTTAACTTCTAACCCCTATTCACTTGTTCAGTACCCATGTCTGTTTTATCAATCCCACCTTATGTATTTCCCTTATTCTTTATTTGTCCTGTTTGTCCTGACCAGATTATAAGCTCTGTCGAGCAGGGACTGTCTCTTCATGTTCAAGCGTATAGCGCTGTTTACGTCTAGTAGCAATATAGAAATGATTAGTAGTACCTCTTCATTTAGGGGCTCTTTTACAAAGGTATGACAAACCTACTGTGGGCTTGCCATGTGTCAATTCGCCACTACCGCAGGAGTTTCAGTCCCCACCGCATACCATTTGTGGCACTTAAAAAATATTTTTCATTTTTTAGAGCTAGGGCCTAAAAATATGGAGAAGACTTCAATTGTTACAGAATACTGCTGCTTGACTAATTTCAAATTGCAAAAGTTTGATCATGTGACCTCCCCCCATTGTTAATTCAACTTCACTGGTTGCCTGTGGAGGCTTGGATTATTGTTAAAATGTCTTGTTTAGTTTATAAAATATTATCATGGCAGTCTTCTAACAGTTCAATTATTTCCTCTGGGATACCTCCAATAGGTTGAACATATCATACAATAAGTCAAGGTCTCCTCTGTTTTCCACGTTTAATGAGCAAAATAATTTTTAGAAAGTTCATTCTTTTTCCAGTCTGCCAAAATTTGGAATTCTCTTCCTTATGCAATTTGGCTTAGCTTTTTACTATTTACAACACACTTTCATTGGTGTAAATGGATGCAGGTAGTTTTAGGTGCTGGGATATCAAGAACGCGTATTCTATATACTGTGCCTAAATCTAGGCACCACTTACAGAATACACTTAGGCGGAAATGTTTACTGCGCAGATTTTTTAGACGCCTTATATAGAATCTGGCCCAATATGCTTAAACAGTGAATAATCCCCATTGACAATAATGGGCTTGCATTAAATAACCAGTGTTAAATTGCATTAATATATATTATTAAATCTAGCTCTAAGTCATACCTTAAGCAGAAGAGTGTTGTCCACAATGGCAAGGAGCCTCAGAAGGATTTGAAAAGTGACTTTCCTGGTTCACAGCATTATACTTTAACCAATGGGCTATCATCCACTCCTTTCAAACCTTAGCTTTACTGTCTGAAAAACATTGGAAGCTCTCTGTACCTAACTCTGGCCAGAGGGGGTACAACATGTGTGCTTAACACCATCTTCATCAGGGGGTCTTTTACTAAAGGTTAACACAAGTTATCTGCCATAGGACCCCTTTTATTCCTATGGGCCCTGCTGCAGATAACTTGTGCTAATCTATAGTAAAAAACCCCTTAAGAATCAGTGAATATATTTATTAATTTAAAGTCATCAACAAATAATTTTTAGTCATACATTTTCTCATTCTTGAATGTGGGTGAATCAAGCCCTTTGTGCTTGGAAAAAGTTAGGGCCCTGTTTACAAAGGTGTGCTACTATTCGTTAGCGCTCATTAAAAATTAGTACACGCTAACTGTGTAGGTGCCCACAATATTCCTATGGGTGCCTACACAGTGCACACTAATCTTTAGAGTGTGCTACCAAACGCTAGCATGCCATTGTAAACAGGTCTCTTCATTTTAATATAACGCACTGAGGGATGCATTTCATTTTAATAAACAAGTAAACAATATTCCACGGGTCCTAGTTTGTAAAATCTCAATTAATATTTTTCTCAGAATTCTGTTGTTTCATGATATTGATGATGTGGTGGTATCAGTATGTTTTGGCTCCCCTTATTCTATTCTTTTTGCAGCTTTTCCTTGTACATTTTTTTCACTCTGGCTCATACTATTATCATTTCAATGCATTTTTTTTCTGTGCTCTGTTTAAGACAAAAGCACGTAGGAAGTGCAAACAGGCACTTTTTAAAAATTCAACATTGGTGTCTATGGACTACTTTTACTAAGCAGCGGTAAGCCCAACACGGGCTTACTGCTCGCTATACAGGAAGTACTGCTGGGCTACTGCAGCAGCCCAGCGGAACTTCCCACTCCTACTGCGTCGCCATTTCCGGCGCTACAAAAATTTTGTAGCACCAGAATGTACCTGGCAGTAACCAGGCAGTGAACAGGAGCCCTTACCACCACCTCAATGGGTGGTGGTAAGGGCCCCCCACCCCGAAATGGCCACGCGCAAGTGCTTTACTTGCTACTTGGCCATTTCCTTCAGGAAGGCGAGGCTTCCCTGTTACCAGCTGCGGTAAAAGGGGGCCTCACGCACCGATGCCAGCACCAGTCCCCTTTTGCCACAGCTTGGTAAGAGGGGCCCTATGTGTCTTTATAAAATAACCCCATAAAACCTGCAAAATTCACCGCTAAAATGCATCTGGGTACATTTATACTTGTTCAGGAGTAGGTGTAAATGAACACAATTAAAGTACACATCGGCCTACATATTATATAAATCATGCATGTGCCTCATGACACTGCCTTTTCTGTGCACAATCTACAATTCTGAACATGCCCACACACAGAGTGGGTAGAAGTACATGCCTTCTTTCACCACATATACTTTTTTGTGCATAATACTATATGGTAATTTTGTAAAAGTCCTTTTTTGCATGTAAAGTAGCACTTACCAGTGGAAACATCCTTTTAAAATTATATCCGTACTGTCAGAAGATGATTATTCTCATTACAAGGTGAAATATTCTATTTTAATATAAAACTTTAAATATGAGAAGCCTTTGATATTTTAAATTCGTGGAAAAGGAAGAGGCTATGGAAACAGGTGCACTAGATGAACAGGATAGCGTAGTTGCTAATACCTCACCAATGAAAAGAAAAAAAATCACAGAGTAAAGTTGGCATTGAGTTAATTACTTTTGTTGCTGTTAAATATTATAAACAGCATTGTAAGGATTTAACAGCTTATGTTCTGTTCTAATTTATGCTTTTTAAATATTCAAACATCTATTAACTCATATTTGTTTGTGTATCCAGTACATTTCACCAAAAAAACTGAGCATTTCTTTGCCAGTCTACAGGTCAATGAGGTAGGCTAGTGCAAAAGTATTGGGTACCCTAGGCAAACCTTCAGTCCCCTCCCCCCCCCAATTAACTTTCAGGATCCTAGCATGCGAACCCCACCCCTCCCAAGATTTTGATAATAATTAAACTCAACAATCATGATCATCCTACAACAATCCTATAAAAATAAATAGACTTCATAAGAGAGGCTATTTACGAAAGTCATTTACCCAGGTAACTGGGCTATTTGAAAGCTGTCCACCCATCCTGCAGGTAAAAGCACTGCTAACAGTCCTTAGAGTTTGTGTGGCGGTCAAGACCCACTAGCTTGCTTTAACTGCAGCTGCTCTTTGTTGGCCCCCAGAAGATGCCCTAGCTGACCGCCTAATTTTGCCAAATGATTACACTGGTCTTGGGCAGACTACACAAAGGAGGTTGGAAGAAAGATTTTCAATTGAAGGCCTGCATATAAAAGGTACCTCTCTGGATATTTGGGAAGGGCAGAATGCTTCACTAAAAGGGGTGCATTCAAAGAAAGCAGCACACTGACAAAGATAACGGCATGTAAAATCCCCCCAAAATTGCTTGCCATTTTAAATTAGCACAGAGGTCTGGGTTATATTATTTTTAGACTCATTCACAGATGAGAGGAGAGGATAGTTTAGGTCAGTGTTTCCCAAGTCCAGTCCTGGAGGACCCCTTGCCAGTCAGGTTTTCAGGATATCCACAATGAATATGCATAAACTTGATTTGCATGCACTGCCTCTATTATACGCAAATCTCTTTCATGCATTTTGGGGAAGCTAATTAACTTAGTGGAGGGCACCGAGTACTACTACTGCTACTAATAACACTTGTATGATTTAATCTCCTCCCCCCAACCTGCTCCCCCAAAGTAAAATTGGAAATCCTTGCCAGTTACATTAATGGTGTAACCAGTTGCTTGATGGGCCTGAGGATACAGTGGAGGAGTCCAGGCCAGCCCAGGCACACCCATGGTTATGCCCTGTTCTGAGTATACAGGATCAAGAGAGGAGAGTATTTGTCCTTTATGAGGATGTACCAAACCTGTTGATATGAAGAGGTGTCTCTTCTTTCCTTTTGGAATCATGCACGTCTATGCACCTTTTAGGGGGCTGATCCACAGAGGCTTGACTGCCCCCACTGAATGATGCCCAATACCCAACCAATTGCATTTTTTTAAAGTTGCCTGGAGCATGGGAGGAGAAGGAGGAGAAAGAGGCACACACAGGCTGTGGGAGGGCAGAAGTGGGAATGGAGAGACACACCCCCTGCAGCAAGTGTCCCATGGTGATCGAGTTGCGAGCCTCACCAAGTTTCTGCCTGTGGGCAATGACTTGAGCTGGAGATCCATGCTCTGCGCTAAACCAAGTCCAGTCTATGAACTGGGCATCCTGGGAGCGAGACTATTAGGCTCTATGAAGTGGTGGGGCCTTAGCCTGCACAGCTGGAATCTAGGGACCAGGAGCACCAGTCTGAACACTCTACCATCTGCTGGAGGCAGAAAAAATACTGGAGTTTTCCACAGAGCACCAGTTATTATGCTAATGATGTCACTATGAAAAGTCAGTTTCTCGACCTCCAGCAAATATCTGCTGGTAAGTGCCACGCGCAGGGCCCAAGAGACAGGCAGAGCTCCAGAGTCTCAATGCATGGATGAGACGATGGTGCAGGGAGGAGGGCTTTAGATTTGTTAGGAACTGGGCAACATTCTGGGGAAGGGGGAGCCTATTCCGAAAGGATGGGCTCCATCTTAACCAGAGTGGGACCAGGCTGCTGGCATCGGCGTTTAAGAAGGAGATAGAGCAGCTTTTAAACTAGAAATGGGGGGAAGGCCGACAGTCGCTCAAAAGAGCATGGTTCGGGATAAGGTATCTTTCAAAGATATCACCATAACAGGGAAGATAGAGTATCCTGATAGTGAGGTTGCAAAAGAGATTGTAGTAGATCGGGTATCCTTAAATAACAATAAAAATCAGACAAAAGATTGCCAATTAATACTGTCAAGTACTAAGCATGATGTACTTAGGAACAACAAACATAGTTTGAAATGTCTATATGCGAATGCCAGGAGCCTAAGAAATAAGATGGGGGAGTTAGAATATATTGCACTAAATGAAAAATTAGATATAATAGGCATCTCTGAGACCTGGTGGAAGGAGGATAACCAGTGGGACACTGTCATACCGGGGTACAAATTATATCGTAGTGATAGGGTGAATCGGACTGGTGGAGGGGTAGCATTGTATATTAACGAGAGCCTTGAATCAAATAGATTGAAAATTCTGCAGGAAACAAAACACTCCTTGGAATCACTGTGGATTGAAATTCCATGTGCAAAGGGGAAAAGGATAGTGATAGGAGTGTACTACCGTCCGCCTGGCCAGGACGAACAGACGGATGCGGAAATGTTAAAGGAAATCAGGGACGCAAACAAACTGGGCAACACAATAATAATGGGGGATTTCAATTACCCGCATATAGACTGGGTTAATGTAACATCTGTACACGCAAGGGACATAAGATTTCTTGATGAAATCAAGGACAGCTTCATGGAACAGCTAGTTCAGGAGCCGACAAGAGAAGGAAAAATACTAGACTTAGTCCTTAGTGGTGCTCATGATCTAGTGCAGGGGGTAACGGTACGAGGGCCGCTTGACAACAGTGATCATAATATGATCGGTTTTGATATTGGCATTGAAGGAAGTGAAACTAGGAAATCAAGTACGCTAGCGTTTAACTATAGAAAAGGTGATTACGACAAAATGAGAAAAATGGTGAAAAAAAGACTGAAAGGAGCAGCTCGCAGAGTAAAAAACTTGCGTCAGGCGTGGATGCTGTTTAAAAACACCATCCTGGAGGTTCAGGACAAATATATTCCACGTATTAGAAAAAAGGGAAAAAAGACTAAATGTCAGCCGGCGTGGCTAAACAGTAAGATAAAGGAAGTCATTAGAGCCAAAAAACAATCCTTCAGAAAGTGGAGAAGAGAACCAACTGAAAGTAACAGGATAGATCATAAGGAATGCCAAGCCAAATGCAAAGCGGAGATAAGGAGGGCAAAAAAGGACTTTGAGAAGAAATTAGCGTTGGAAGCAAAAATACATAGTAAAAATTTTTTTAGATACATTAAAAGCAGGAAACCGGCCAAAGAGTCGGTTGGGCCACTGGACGAAAATGGTGTTAAAGGGGCGATCAGGGAGGACAAAGCCGTAGCGGAGAAATTAAATGAATTCTTTGCTTCGGTCTTCACCGAGGAGGATTTGGGGGGGACACTGGTGCCGGAAAGAATATTTGAAGCGGGGGAGTCGGAGAAACTAAACGAATTCTCTGTAACCTTGGAGGATGTAATGGGTCAGTTCAGCAAGCTGAAGAGTAGTAAATCACCGGGACCTGATGGTATTCATCCCAGAGTATTAATAGAACTAAAAAATGAACTTGCGGAGCTACTGTTAGAAATATGCAATCTGTCCCTAAAATCGAGTGTAGTACCGGAAGACTGGAGGGTAGCCAATGTTACTCCGATTTTTAAGAAGGGTTCCAGAGGAGATCCGGGAAATTATAGACCGGTGAGTCTGACGTCGGTGCCGGGCAAGATGGTGGAGGCTATTATTAAGAATAAAATTGCAGAGCATATACAAAAACATGGACTGATGAGACAAAGTCAGCACGGATTTAGTGAAGGGAAGTCTTGCCTCACCAATCTAATGCATTTTTTTGAGGGGGTAAGCAAACATGTGGACAATGGGGAGCCGGTTGATATTGTATATCTGGATTTTCAGAAGGCGTTTGACAAAGTGCCGCACGAAAGACTCCTGAAGAAATTGCAGAGTCATGGAATCGGAGGTAGGGTATTATTATGGATTAAGAACTGGTTGAAAGATAGGAAGCAGAGAGTAGGATTGCGTGGACAGTATTCTCAGTGGAGGAGGGTAGTTAGTGGGGTCCCGCAGGGGTCTGTGCTGGGTCCGTTGCTTTTTAATGTATTTATAAATGACCTAGAGATGGGAATAACTAGTGAGGTAATTAAATTCGCCGATGACACAAAATTATTCAGGGTCGTCAAGTCGCAGGAGGAATGTGAACGATTACAGGAGGACCTTGCGAGACTGGGAGATT
This sequence comes from Microcaecilia unicolor, assembly GCF_901765095.1. Taxonomy (NCBI): domain Eukaryota; kingdom Metazoa; phylum Chordata; class Amphibia; order Gymnophiona; family Siphonopidae; genus Microcaecilia; species Microcaecilia unicolor. Next base: position 235,536,042 of record NC_044037.1, read on the forward strand.
GGGCATGCAAGTGGCAGATGAAGTTCAATGTTGACAAGTGCAAAGTGATGCATGTGGGTAAGAGGAACCCGAATTATAGCTACGTCTTGCAAGGTTCCGCGTTAGGAGTTACGGATCAAGAAAGGGATCTGGGTGTCGTCGTCGATGATACGCTGAAACCTTCTGCTCAGTGTGCTGCTGCGGCTAGGAAAGCGAATAGAATGTTGGGTGTTATTAGGAAGGGTATGGAGTCCAGGTGTGCGGATGTTATAATGCCGTTGTATCGCTCCATGGTGCGACCGCACCTGGAGTATTGTGTTCAGTACTGGTCTCCGTATCTCAAAAAAGATATAGTAGAATTGGAAAAGGTACAGCGAAGGGCGACGAAAATGATAGTGGGGATGGGACGACTTTCCTATGAAGAGAGGCTGAGAAGGCTAGGGCTTTTTAGCTTGGAGAAGAGACGGCTGAGGGGAGATATGATAGAAGTGTATAAAATAATGAGTGGAATGGATCGGGTGGATGTGAAGCGACTGTTCACGCTATCCAAAATACTAGGACTAGAGGGCATGAGTTGAAGCTACAGTGTGGTAAATTTAAAACGAATCGGAGAAAATTTTTCTTCACCCAACGTGTAATTAGACTCTGGAATTCGTTGCCGGAGAACGTGGTACGGGCGGTTAGCTTGACGGAGTTTAAAAAGGGGTTAGATAGATTCCTAAAGGACAAGTCCATAGACCGCTATTAAATGGACTTGGAAAAATTCCGCATTTTTAGGTATAACTTGTCTGGAATGTTTTTACGTTTGGGGAGCGTGCCAGGTGCCCTTGACCTGGATTGGCCACTGTCGGTGACAGGATGCTGGGCTAGATGGACCTTTGGTCTTTCCCAGTATGGCACTACTTATGTACTTATGTACTTATGAATACAATTGAATAATCAGGATGGTGCAGTCTGGATGCTAAGGAAAAAGAAATTACTGTCAACAATTTCCTCTTAGATACGCTTTGTAAAGAATAGTTATGACTCTATGCTTTTGTTGATAATATAATATTTTCATCAATACTGGAAACAAATATATGCAAAATAATGATAGATACAATACAGGTGCATTGCCAACTTGGAAATCATACCAAACCAAGCTGACTGTGCACAACATATTTAGCTAAGTTCTTCTCTACCACCTTATTCTGGGCAAATATCCATATGCTAATGCACATAATTTGCTAAAGTGACAATAATATACTGTAGAAAAAAGGTAAAAAAGAATGAAACAATCTGAAATACTCACTTTCTGATTACTATAATATGGGTCCAGGTCCTCCAAAGGCTCTGAAACCATTCCTGAAGGAATGTCACCGTATATAAATGGCAGTGATTTTCCTGCTTCCAAGTCACTATTTGGCTTTGGGCCATTTTCATCATTCTCAACTTTCTGTTCCTCTTTGGCCTTCTTAGCTTTTTCCTCTGCAATGCGTTTTTCGATAGCTTCGAGAGATTCTCTAATAAAATAGCGGAAGCTATCAGGTCCCGGTGGTAGGATCCGTTGCTGTGCCATCTTTTCATCCTGCACCTTTTAATTATCTTTTAACCTCATGCACGACAAAACTCTGCAAAAATAAGAAAGACATGCAAATGTGTTTTTAAAAACATGCACGTGAACGTGGAGAACATACAATTCTATTTTTATCAAAAACTATGCACTATCATTCAGTGTAAATTTCCGCCTATTCTGTGCCTGATGTACAACTTACTTAACAATAGAGCCCTCAATACCAATGAGCTAATTATTTAATGAATCAGACATTTAAACATGAAGATCCTAATTGGAAGCATTTACGCAGTCAGTCATTAGCATCTAGAAAGGCAGTATACACTGCATAAATCTAAATAGCCAATCTGACTACATATTTAGGGGCCTAAGTACTAAGCTGCATATGTAACATGTCAGGGTCAGATTAAGTCAGAGGTCAGTGATCCCCAAACCTGTCCTTGGGTAACCTCCGGCTAGTCAGGTTTTCAGGACATCCACAATAAATACTCATGAGACCAATTTGCATACACAGCATACATGCATATTCATTATGAATATCCTGAAACCCTAACTGGCTGGGAGAACAGGTTTGGGAATCTGAGTTTTAAAAAGGTTTGGACAAGTTCCTGGAGGAAAAGTCCATAGTCTGCTATTGAGACAGACATGGGGAAGTAACTGCTTGCCCTGGGATTTGTAGAATGGAATGTTGCCATGATTTGGGTTTCTGCCAGGTACTTGTGACCTGGCTTGGCCACTGTTAGAAACAGGATACTGGGCTAGATGAACCATTAGCCTGACCCAGTATGGCTACTCTTATGTTCTTATGTTCAAGGCAACGCACTGGAGTTGTACACTTGAGCAAAAAAGCTTTTTCAGCGGCTTACTTCGAGTGATTTTAGTAGCTTTGGATGGAAGCTGGATTTGATTGAGCATCCTGTGGTCATGCTTGTATATGATAATACTATGTTCAGGGATTTTGTCATCAAGGTGATATTTTTTTCAATGAGCACCGTATATCAGCAAGAGTGCTCTACAATTTGACTGTATCATTGATATATTTTTCACTGGACAGCTATTTGATTTCAAGTAAGTCCCAGGTTCTCATTGAGTGTGTGGAGAACTTCAGAGTGAAGAAACGTTTAGAGCTGACATCAATACAGATTGTATTTTACTATTGGACATATTTGTAGACATTATTCTAGCTTCCTATATAAGGTTTATATGCATGTGGGGATTATTAGTGGGTATTGCGTGATTTTTTAGTTTTCAACAATTTTTTATTGATGATTAGTGGCATAGCACAAATAGCAACCAAAATATTCAAGTCCATTATAACTTAGCCAGCAGTGTAAGTAGCTCGGCATGACAACATCAATTTTTAGAAATAAATAAAAGGAAACCACTACCCTCAATTAACAATTCCCCCCAAACCTGAACCCTCTTACCCCTTGCTGTCTACCCCTCACATCTCTTTACGTGATTTTTTATAATAAATATTTGCATGACATCTGTTTGTTTCTTGCAACACTTTCTCTTTCTTATTTTGCATTTATTATGAATACTGTATTTATATTATATATGATTTAATTATTTTATCTTCTAGTTTTCCGTGATATTTTGGGATGTAAATTTTAACTGCCAGACCCTTGACCATTCTTTCAACATTTGAAGATGCCTATCTTCGTATCATCCGCAAAAGGCAAACTTTTCTTTCTAATCCTTCAGCAATGTCCCTCACAAATATATTAAAGAGAATTGATTAAACATGATTGATTGATTAAAAAAGAAAAGTAGGTTTTTCAGACCGATGGTAAGAACAGAGTCTCATGAACATTGGTATATGAGATTTTAAAGTTACCAATATTGGAGAGGTCTTTTTTCCTTCTTCTGTAAAAGATATTTTGAATTTATGAAGTTCTGATTTCAGCTGTGATTGTTTTGTTTGAGAATATTAGCGCATGGTCATTTAATGGAAAAAATTAAAAAGAGGCATTTTTATGACCACAGTAAAAATGGCCTTGGTTCATTGGAAAAACTCACATAAAGGTGCGCTAAGGTCACCTTTCACTGTACCTTTACTAAAGGACCCCTATGTTTCCATGTTTGGGAATTACTAGGCCTGACTGGGGAAGGGGAGAACCAAACGTTAGGATCTGTCTGGGTGGAGAAATGGGAAAGAAAACAAATAAACAGCTCCTAGACCAATAGTTACCCTTTTATTTCATGTTTTTATACTGTACCCATTCTCTCCACTCCCTGGATTCAAGATATCTGAGGTGAAGAGCAATTTTGCTAAGTATGAATTCACAATTGCTTGCCAAAGTAAGTTGAGTAAGATCCTAGAATATATTAAAGTACTGTTATCTCCCACATTACAGTGACTCACTCTTGAAAACAAGGATTCATATCTCTGAATGAGCCCTGAGGCTGTGATTACATGAAGCTGTCACTGTATCTGAAGGGATGCACTTTTGTATTCAGGTGCACACCTAGGGGTCCTTTTACTAAGCTGCAGTAAAAGGGGGCCTGCAATAGCATCAGTGCCTGTTTTTGACACACTCTAAGGTCCCCTTTTAAGCGGGTAAAAGGCCGCCTTTTTTACTGGAAAAGAAATGGCCATGCAGTAAATGAACCAATTGCCATGCAGCCATTTCGGGGGGGGGGGGGGGGGGCATTTACTGCCACCCACTGAGGTGGCGGTAAAGGCTCCCACATTAACCCAGTGGTAACCGGGCAAGCACCGGTGCTACAAAAATAGAAAATATTTTTGTAGCACCGAAAATGGCACATGATGGGGGTAGGAACAACTGCCAGGCTCCCGCAGTAGTTCTGGATTGGCACGTGGCAAGCCTGTTGCCACACGCCAACCCTTTAGTAAAAGGGCCCTGTAATACAGTTTAAAATGGCTTACTGCGGTACACACTGCAGTGAGTTTGACCTTTGAATGCACAAACTGTGCGCAAAAGAAAGTTTTTATTTTTTCCACGGAGGAGGCATGCTAAGGGGTGGAGAGTGGGCATTTCAGCGCTAATCAGTTAGCACATCTACATTACCACACTCTAACTGATTAGCACAGGATTAGCATGTGAGCCCTTACAGCCTACAAAATGGATTGGGGTAAATGCTCACACATATATTTTTTTTAAAGAGGGGCACACTAATGGCAACATTAGTACATGGCCATTAATTCACAAAATAGAAAATCGGCCATTTTCCAGCTGTGGGAAAAATGGCCTTAGTGTATGGGAAAAACCCATGTAAGGGCACACTAAGGCCAACTTTTCCTGTAGCTTGGTAAAAGAACCCCTTTCAGGCTTATTTTCGAAAGAGAAGGATGCCCATCTTTCGACACAAATCGTAAGATGGGGCGCCCTTCTCACAGGGTCGCCCAAATCGGCATAATCGCAGGGATGAGCAAAGTTCCTGTGGGCATGTTGGAGGCGTAGCGAAGGCGGGACTTGGTCGTGCCTAACACATGGGCGTCCTCGACCCATAATGCAAAAAAAAGGGCGTACCTGATGAGCACTTGGACGACTTTACCTGGTCCAGTTTTTCTTATGACCAAGGCACAAAAAGGTGCCCAAACTGACCAGATGACCACCAGAGGGAATCGGGGATGACCTCCCCTTACTCCCCCAGTGGTCACTAATCCCTCCCACCCTCAAAAAAGAACTATAAAAATATTTTGTGCCAGCCTCTATGCCAGTCTCAAATGTCATACTCAGGTCCATCGCAGCAGTATGCAGGTCCCTGGAGCAGTTTTAGTGGGTGCAGTGCACTTCAAGCTGGCGGACCCAGGCCCATCCCCCCCACCTGTTACACTTGTGGTGGTAAATGTGAGCCCTCTAAAACCCACCCGAAACCCACTGCACCCACATCTAGGTGCCCCCCTTCACCTGTACGGGCTATGGTAGTATGTGCAGTGGTGGGTAGTGGGTTTTGGGGGGCTCAGCACACAAGGTAAGGGAGCTATGTACCTGGAAGCAATTTATAAAGTCCACTGCAGTGCCCCCTAGGGTGCCCGGTTGGTGTCCTGGCATGTCAGGTGGACCAGTGCACTACGAATGCTGGCTCCTCCCACGACCAAAGGGCTTGCATTTGGTCATTTCTGAGATGGGTGTCCTTAGTTTCCATTATCGCTGAAAATCAGAAACAACCAAGTCTAAGGACGACCATCTCTAGGGATGACCTGCATTCTTAGATTGCGCATCATCATTTTTTGAGGTTTATAGCAATATGACGTATCTCCAGGTTCTCAGCCCTTTCTGACTCCCCGAGTGTTATAGCAATATGACGTTACGCTTGAAGATTAATACATATCTCCCTTGGTCTCCACGTATTATACTTTTCTACAGGATATTGCCAGTTTTGTCCTTACGAAACAATTCAACAAGGAACTCATTACCTTTGTTTTCTCTGTAATGCCTTGATGTCTCATTTCTTCCAGACCACCTTTACATGGTGACTCTACACCCGCACTTATACTACAAAGTTTTTTTTTAAACCTCCATCAGATAGCTGTTTCTGAACAGTTTGAGGTATGGATGCCCGTTTTAGTTATAGGAGTTTTATTTAGCAACATCCTACTTTCTAGTTTACCTGTGACATGATACCCTGCTTCCTAGTCTATTTGTGATAGCCTTGTGTTTAAGCCTGTGTATGTCTCTCTTGTTATATTTATACAATTTGTTTTCATTGTCCTTCAATTTATGGATATCAGTACATTATTTAATAGTGATTTTGCTGTCTCTTCCATTTCAATAAAATCTTATGGTACATCCGTTTATAGATGTTTTGAAAAACCTATGCATCTCTAGACATAATAACAATTGCTATGTTTAGGAATGCCATTGTTCTCTTCTGGCTACTTTATATGAATTGATGTTTCACTGTATATGATTTGATTCTTCACCATTAGATATGTATTTTGAATTTTGTCTTTTTAGTTTACTCTTCATGATTTACATATTTTTATTAAACTGCCTTCTTACCACTACATATTAATTGATATTTCTACATTAGTCATATGATTTGTGTTTTATAATTTATCTATATGGTTCATTTTATGATAGTTTCTTGGTTTTTATTTTGGTTTTTATTTTGTAATGTGTCACTTTTGTATTTGTACAAAAATTCTTTTATAAATTTGTATTTTATATGTATAACTTTTTATGGTATATTTTTTATACTTATATACTGTTTTATATGTTTCTAGACTCCTGAGGCTGGCCTGTGTCCGAAACACAGATCTGTGTCGAATCCTTAATAAACTGTTTCTTGTTTGACTCAGTGGTCCCAGTCTTTGAAATTATTGGTCCACTTCCCACTTCTCCTTTGATTTCTTTCACTTTCGTGGGATTTTGCTGTTCATCCACCTACGTGGATTACCCATCCCTTAGTAAACATGGCCATAAATGGTTTGTAACAAAATTTGTGTGCTTCCTATGAATGTTTCCACATTGTTACAATTAACGGAAAACATTTGGCTTTATAATCTTTCTTGTACTCCTATTAGAGTTTGGCTGGTAAAAAAGTAGGACAGCTGTTTTTTTTTAGAATTCATTTTCTTTTATCCTTTACATCTATCAGAGGCTCAATATCCCTGGCAGTAGCAACTTCCTCTTGCTGTTGGTAGCTATGGCAACGTAGAGGTGGGGGTTTTTTTCTTTGGTGGAGGCTGAGGGGGCAGAAAGGTTAGAGTAAATTCTTAAAAACCATAATTTCCATCTTCCCATTTTGGTTTTTTTTTCCTGTAATTGGAATTTTTCACAAATTCATCTAAAACCCCATAACTACTAGTCAGGCAGTTCTGCTGATTAATTTGAATTTTTGTTGTGCTGTGACCTAGCAGTTTTGACCTAGCAGTTTCTTCCTGTTCCTTCATACAATCTAAGGATTGCTGTCTACCTTTTTTTAAATGTCCTCTCAGCATACCTAGGTGCGCTAACGGAATTAGTGCACGCTAACAATTAGTGTACACTAAATGCTGAGATACCCATATGAATAAAATGGGCTTCCTTGCAGTTAGCTTGCGCTAAATCTATTAGTGCACCTTAGTAAAGGAGCACCTTGTATGGTCATTGCAGTGACAGTCTTCAGCTAGGCAGGGCCGGTCATAAGGCAAGGCGGCCGCATAGGGCCTCGCGCTCAGGGGGGCCCTGCACGGCGTGCCTCAGGTCGCCCCGCCCCGACCACCCGAGCTCCACTCTCCCTCCCTCCCAAGTTTGACAACGCGCGACGACGGCGACGGCAGATGTCAGCGGGTGGTGGTGGGGGGGCTCCGAGTCCGCTCCCGCTGCTCGCCCTGTCCTGCCTTTAAAAAAACAATTTGAAGCGCTGGAGTAACAGGCAGCAGCGCCTCGCATCTGCCTTGCTACTAAAAATCTCTTTGACAACATCGTTGGGTCTTCCCACATTGAGTCCCGCCCACCCTCGCAATAATTGGAAGTTACCTCAGAGGAGGGCGGGTCTCAGTGTGGGAAGGCCCAACGACGTCGTCGAAGAGATTTTTAGTAGCAGGGCAGACGCGAGGTGCTGCTGCCTGTTACTCCAGCACTTCAAATTGGTTTTTTTAAAGGCAGTGAGGGTGGTGGGCAGCAGGAGAATGGAGCTGGTAGGTGGGGAGGGACTCAGATGGGAGAAGGGTGTGGGGTTCTCAGGTGGGGGAAGGGTGGGGAGGGGGTTCTCAAATGGGAAGGAGACTGAGGTGGGGAGGGGGTTCACGGATGGAAGAATGAGAAGGGGGTGGGGAGGGGGTTCTTGGATAGTTGAAGGGGACAGGTGGGGAGGGGACTGGGGTTCTTGGATGGGAGAGACTGGGGAGGGGGTTCTCGGATGGGAGAAGGGGCGAGTGGGGAGGGGACTGGGGTTCTTGAATGGGAGAAGGGGACTGAGGTGGGGAGGGGGTTCAAGGATGGGAGAAGGGGTGGGGAGGGGGTTCTTGGATGGTTGAAGGGGACGGGTGGGGAGGGGACTGGGGTTCTTGGATGGGAGAGACTGGGGAGGGGGTTCTCGGATGGGAGAAGGGGACGGGTGGGGAGGGGACTGGGGTTCTTGGATGGGAGAAGGGGTCTTGCTCCGGTAAAAGTGTACTCTGACCCTCTGCGCCTAAGCACTAATCTGTAACTGCGCATTAAAGTGGCATAGCACGTAAGTGAAAGAGGGTGTACACATGAGAGGAGCATAGGCAGGCAATGGACTGGACTCTCACAGGCATATCTTACAGAATACTGTACAACATGCCTTCCCTGCTGTATTACACAACTGTAGTTACACCAGGTCTATGGCTGATGTAACTACAGGTCTTTAGAAGTAAGATGCGCCAATATTGGGTTACACTAGCATACTATAATGGAATCTGGGTGGCCAGATGCTATTATTGAACAGCTCTCATCAAATGTCCTTGGAGCACCTAAATGCAGGCACCCAGTTATGGAATTGCCCCCTAGGAAATGGGCAGCTTATGGGTGGGGAAAGTGCATGGATTCTCACTGTTGCAGATAGCACAGATGTATTTGTTGCCTCTTAAATAGAAGGTGGTAAAGTATATCTGTATTGCTAGTACACTTATCACATGGTAAAGAGTTTTTCTGTGGAAGTAACTGCAAGGGAACACCTCCACCTTTCAGTGCATAGACTCTGCAATTACCATATGGTATTTATTTATTTATTTATTTACAGGGATTTACTTGGCTACCTTTTGAAGAAAACCTATCAAGGCGGTTTATAAAATTTCAATAAAAACACAAGAAAATAAAAAAAAGATGCACATAAAAAGTTTTTGAAAAAAATTGAGTGCAAGCAAAATACGATGATTCTACTAGTTCTAGATCTCCTGTGCTCGCTGGAAAAACCCTCTTCACTGCCCATGAAATTTTAAAAAATGGAAAAAGCTTGCTCAAAAAAGCAAGTCTTAAGGCCCTTTTTACATTTAGAAAGCGCAGATTGCAGTCAGAGAAATCGGAATGGAGTTCCATAATGAAGGGTCCAAAAAAGAAAATTCTGCTAAGTACATGGAATAAGTGTACAAGGAACTACACATAACCCCCTGTTTACAAAGCCATGTGGCAATGCCAACACAGCCCATTCAAACTGAATGAGTTGTCGGCATTACCACACCGGCAGCCGGTAGCATGGCTTTGTAAACAGGGGCCATACAGTGGTGGAAATAAGTATTTGATCCCTTGCTGATTTTGTAAGTTTGCCCACTGACAAAGACATGAGCAGCCCATAATTGAAGGGTAGGTTATTGGTAACAGTGAGAGATAGCACATCACAAATTAAATCCGGAAAATCACATTGTGGAAAGTATATGAATTTATTTGCATTCTGCAGAGGGAAATAAGTATTTAATCCCTCTGGCAAACAAGACCTAATACTTGGTGGCAAAACCCTTGTTGGCAAGCACAGCGGTCAGACGTCTTCTGTAGTTGATGATGAGGTTTGCACACATGTCAGGAGGAATTTTGGTCCACTCCTCTTTGCAGATCATCTCTAAATCATTAAGAGTTCTGGGCTGTCGCTTGGCAACTCGCAGCTTCAGCTCCCTCCATAAGTTTTCAATGGGATTAAGGTCTGGTGACTGGCTAGGCCACTCCATGACCCTAATGTGCTTCTTCCTGAGCCACTCCTTTGTTGCCTTGGCTGTATGTTTTGGGTCATTGTCGTGCTGGAAGACCCAGCCACGACCCATTTTTAAGGCCCTGGCGGAGGGAAGGAGGTTGTCACTCAGAATTGTACGGTACATGGCCCCATCCATTCTCCCATTGATGCGGTGAAGTAGTCCTGTGCCCTTAGCAGAGAAACACCCCCAAAACATAACATTTCCACCTCCATGCTTGACAGTGGGGACGGTGTTCTTTGGGTCATAGGCAGCATTTCTCTTCCTCCAAACACGGCGAGTTGAGTTCATGCCAAAGAGCTCAATTTTTGTCTCATCTGACCACAGCACCTTCTCCCAATCACTCTCGGCATCATCCAGGTGTTCACTGGCAAACTTCAGACGGGCCATCACATGTGCCTTCCGGAGCAGGGGGACCTTGCGGGCACTGCAGGATTGCAATCCGTTATGTCGTAATGTGTTACCAATGGTTTTCGTGGTGACAGTGGTCCCAGCTGCCTTGAGATCATTGACAAGTTCCCCCCTTGTAGTTGTAGGCTGATTTCTAACCTTCCTCATGATCAAGGATACCCCACGAGGTGAGATTTTGCGTGGAGCCCCAGATCTTTGTCGATTGACAGTCATTTTGTACTTCTTCCATTTTCTTACTATGGCACCAACAGTTGTCTCCTTCTCGCCCAGCGTCTTACTGATGGTTTTGTAGCCCATTCCAGCCTTGTGCAGGTGTATGATCTTGTCCCTGACATCCTTAGACAGCTCCTTGCTCTTGGCCATTTTGTAGAGGTTAGAGTCTGACTGATTCACTGAGTCTGTGGACAGGTGTCTTTCATACAGGTGACCATTGCCGACAGCTGTCTGTCATGCAGGTAACGAGTTGATTTGGAGCATCTACCTGGTCTGTAGGGGCCAGATCTCTTACTGGTTGGTGGGGGATCAAATACTTATTTCCCTCTGCAGAATGCAAATAAATTCATATACTTTCCACAATGTGATTTTCCGGATTTAATTTGTGATGTGCTATCTCTCACTGTTACCAATAACCTACCCTTCAATTATGGGCTGCTCATGTCTTTGTCAGTGGGCAAACTTACAAAATCAGCAAGGGATCAAATACTTATTTCCACCACTGTATGGAGGCTTGGCAGGAACACACACACACAGAAGGCATATAGGTAATCAGATGATTGTAACTTGGAGTTCCAGTGTGGAAAGCTTTAGGAGTCAAAACATGCACAGGTACAAATCTTTACCACACTTTAGTAAAAGGGCCTTTTAATGCTCTTTGATGTGCTCTGCTGGAATTGTGGCTTATGTAATCCCTCTCAGTCCTGGATATGAACCTATACCTCTGGCACTAGGAAATTGGAGAGTATATATATTTTCTCTTGCCTTTTAGGAAATCCCACTCATTCCAGTTTATGTACTGGAAGGATAATTAAATGTACAATTAATAGCCAGGTAAATTGTACAAGTGCATATGAGATTTTAAGATATAATTACTTGCACATGTCTACCTGACATAAAAAGAGGTGGCTGGAGGTAGGAAAAAGATTATTTTCCTATTTGATTTTTAGTCTGATTCTTTGAATGAATATCTGTTCTGTATTTTATGGAGTTCCTTTTCATTCTGTTTATTGTAAATTGCCTTGATTTGCTTTGTAATTAAAGGCAATTATATCAAATCTCAATAAACCATAGACCATAATTCATAAAAAGACAAGCTTGAGGCATATTTTCAAAGCACTTAGCCTCCCAAAGTTCCATAGAAACCTATGGAACTTAGCCTCCCAAAGTGCTTTGAAAATATGCCCGCTTCAAGGTCTTATACAACAAAAGCTTTAGTATGATTGTATCTTTCCTATTTTTATTGGCATTCTTATTCTGACTTTTAACTTTAATTATGCACATCGCACAACACAAAGGGAGATGCATAGAAACAAGAGAGAGAGGTATCAAACAGAATGTGACTATGTATTTCGGATGTTTATAAGTTGTCATGTGAGAAGGGCAAGGTATGCCTAACCGAATAAAAGGGGTTATTTTAGAAGCCTGATTCATGAACTGTCAGTGTTTATATGTGTATATCACATATATGTGTAAAACTTGATTTCAAAAAGCTGCTATTTACATATGGAAACCCAAACGATGTGGAGATTTCAAGGCATGGTTTGGATGGGGCTTAGGCTAAACTAAAATTCAAGGGGCAATTCTACAACTGGGCACCTCCATTTAGGTGCCCTGCGGCCATGTGGTAGGAGACTATTCTACAACGGCACCTAGGTGCCCAGATGCTGTTACAGAATACTACGATAACCCAGTATCAGTGTGCCAAACAATTAGCCAAAGAAAGTACAGGTGCCTAAATGTGGTGGGGATGAAGGTAGCTTACAGTTTACTTGGAGTGGAGGAGTAGCCTAGTGGTTAGTGCAGTGGACTTTGATCCTGGGGAACTGAGTTCAATTCCCACTGCAGCTCCTTGTGACTTTGGGCAACTCACTTAACCCTCCATTGCCCCTGGTACAAAATAAATACCTGAATATATGTAAACCGCTTTGAATGTAATTGCAAAAACCTCAGAAAGGCAGTATATCAAGTCCTGTTTCCATTTCTCTTCCCTCATGTATAGTTATGGTTAATTAAATTTTTATAGACCGCCTTTCTTTGCCAAAACACAAGGCAGTTTACTATAAAATAACATAGCCAAAGGCTTAAAAGGTAAAGGAATGCCATAAAACAATAGGACAGGAGAAAAGAAGAAATAAAGATTAAAAAAATTAATAAGCAAAAGGGGAGATACAGAAATATTGCTACCAGCTGGATGCCCGACTCAGATGAAGACTCAGTAGGCCATGGAAAATAGGTGGGTCTTCAAAGCGCTCTTAAATATAGTAAAAGAAGATTCAAGTTGGAGCACTGGAGGCAAAGAGTTCCAGAGAAGAGGACCTAAAAAGAAAAAGGCCCTGTTCCTAGTTGATGCTAAATGAGCCTGGGAGACAGAAGGAAGAGTTAAAGGATGACCTGTGGACAATTGGTTTTATCCTTTATAACACCAATTGTATTTCTTCTCTGTTACGGCGATGCCATAACAGATCTCTATAAGCCACACTGAGCCTGCAAATAGGTGGGAAAATGTGGGATACAAGTGCAATAAATAAATAAAATAAGATTAGAGAAAGTGTGGGGTAGAAAATAGAATGAGTAAGGAGGCTAAATATGGAGGACAGCCATAGTACAATGCTTTGTGAATCAGAATGCCGATTTTAAATTGAATATGATAGGAAACTTTAAGCCAATGGTTATGGATTAGGAACGAGGTCGTGCTATCAAACTTAGTGGCAAGAGAGAGAATACGAACAGCTGTGTTCTGAATTGTCTGAACATGTTTTATCATATAGGAGGGAAGCCCTGCATATACAACATTAGCATAGTCAAGTCGTGAAAGAACAGTAGCATAAAAAGCATCAAGAACATTCTGAATGACTCGAAATTGATGTAGAGCCCCAGAGATTAGAAAAGCTGGCAAATTAGGCAACACTATAATAATAGGTGATTTCAATTACCCCAACATTAGCTGGATAAATGTTGCGTCAGAGAGTGCCAGGGAAATAAAATTTCTAGATGTAATAAATGACTGCTTTCTGGAGCAACTGGTCCAGGAACTGACAAGAGGGGAGGCCATTTTGGATCTGGTCCTTGGTGGCGTGCAGGGCATAGTGCGAAAGGTGGCAGTATTGGGTCCCCTGGGAAACAATGATCATAACATGATCAGCCGCACACTGAGCAGAAGATTTCAGCGTATTATCTACGACGACACCTAGATCTTTTTCTTGAGTGCTGACCCCTAAGGTGGACCCTTGCATCAGGTAACTATGATTCGTGTTATACTTTCGAATGTGCATCACCTTGCATTTATCCACATTAAATTTCATCTGTCATTTGGATGCCCAGTCTTCCAATTTCCTAAGGTCTTCCTTCAATATTTCACAGTCCGCATGTGTTTTAACAACCTTGAATAGTTTTATGTAATCTGCAAATTTAATCATCTCACTCGTTGTTCTGATTTCTATATCATTTATAAATATGTTAAATTGCACCAGTCCCAGTACTGATCCCTGTGGCACTCCACTGTTCACCCTTCTCCATTGAGAGAAATGACCATTTAACCCTACCCTTTGTTTTCTAACAACCAATTCCTAATCCACACCAGAACCTTGCCTCCTATCTCATGACTCTTTAATTTTCTCAGGAGTCTCTCACGAGGAACTTTATAAAACACGTTCTGAAAATCTAGATACACTACATCAACCATTTATTCCTGACTGTTTAAGCTAATCAATCATGATTGAAGTTTAATTCAATTCCTTTTATTTCATATTATGAAAATGTACTTTCTTTATCTGAATACCTAACCCACTCTGTCATCTCCTTTTAAACTATGTATTTCTTTCTTCCAAAATTGGTGATCACCATTGCGGAACAACGTAAGCCACATTGAGCCTGCAAATAGGTGGGAAAATGTGGGATACAAATGCTACAAATAAATAAAATAAAAAATCAAGTCTGAGCTACTATCTGGGATGAACCCGCAAAGGAAATCTACTGTAACTGCCTTTAATTTTCGAAAGGGCGACTATAATAAAATTAGGAAAATGGTTAAAAAGAGTCTAAAAGGATCGGCTGCTAAGGTTAGGACACTAACAAGCTCATTTTCAAAGCACTTAGCCTCCCAAAGTTCCATAGAAACCTATGGAACTTAGCCTCCCAAAGTGCTTTGAAAATATGGGCGTTATTCAAAAATGCCATCTTGGAAGCCCAGACCATATGCATTCCACGTATTTGCAAAGGTGGAAAGAAGAGACAACAACAGCCAGCATTTTTAAAAGGTGAAGTAAAAAAGGCTATTACAGCCAAAAGATTGTCCTTCAAAGAATGGAAAAAGGACCCAAATGAAAATACGAAGCAACATAAGCACTTGCAAGTCAGATGCAAAGCATTAATAACGAAGGCTGAAATAGAATATGAAGAGAAACTTGCCGTACAGATTACAACTCACAGTAAAAACTTTTTCAGGTACATCAGAAGCAGAAAGCCTGCAAGGGAATCTCACGAAGGAGAAAAAGGGGAACGACAAGGAAAAGGCAATAGAAGAGAAACTGAATGAATTATTTGCTTTGGTCTTTACAGAACATGCAAGAGATCTACCTGTACAAGAAATGGTTTTTCAAGGGTGATGATGCAGAGAAACTAAAAGAAATCTCGATGAACCTGGAAGATGTACTGAGCCAAATTGACAAATTAAAACTAGTAAATCACCTGGACCGGATGGCATACATCCAAGGGTACTCAAAGAACTCAAGCATGAAATTGTTGATCTGTTATTAGTAATATGTAACCTATCATTAAAATCATCTGTAGTACCTGCAGATAGGAGAATGGCCAATGAAACACCGATTTTTAAAAAAGGTTCCAGGGGTGATCTGGGAAATTACAGACCGGTAAGCCTGATGTTGGTGCCAGGTAAAATAGTGGAAGCTATTATAAAGAATAAAACTACAGAACACATACAAACGTGGTTTAATGGGACAGAGTCAGTATGGGTTCAGCCAAGGGAAGTTTTGCCTCACTAATTTACTTTATTTCTTTGAAGGCGTGAATAAACGTGGATAAAGGTGAGACAGTTGATGTAGTATATCTAGATTTTCAGAAAGCTTTTGATAAAGTTCCTCATGAGAGACTCCTGAGAAAATTAAAGAGTCATGGGATAAGAGGCAGGGTTCTGGTGTAGATTAGGAATTGGTTATTAAACAGAAAACAGAGGGTAGAGTTAAAAGGTCATTTCTCTCAATGGAGGAGGGTGAACAGTGGAATGCTGCAGGGATCAGTACTGGGACCAGTACTATTTAACATATTTATAAATGATAAGAAAATCAGAACAATGAGTGAGGTGATTAAATTTGCAGATGACACAAAACTATTCAAGTTTGTTAAACATGTACGAACTGTGAAATATTGCAGGAAAACCTTAGAAAATTGGGAGACTGGACATCCAAACGGCAGATGAAATTTAATGTGGACAAATGCAAAGTGATGAACATTGAAATGAATAATCTGAATCATAATTACCTGATGTTAGGGTCCACCTTGGGGGTCAGCACTCAAGAAAAACATCTAGGTGTCATTGTAGATAATACACTGAAATCTTCTGCTCAATATGCGGCAGCAACCAAAAAAGCAAACAGGGTGCTAGGAATTATTAGGAAAGGGATGGTGAATATGATCAAAAATACTATAATGCCTCTGTATCGCTCCATGGTGTAACCTCACCTTGAGTATTGTGTTCAGTTCTGGTCACCGTATCTCAAAAATGATATAGTGGAATTGGTGCAATAGGGCCATCTCTGGGGCTGACACCCATACCTAGTGTATCCAGTGTTTGGGGCCTGACCATAACTCTACTAACTGTATTCTTTGTTTGCGTATGCAAAAAAAGAACACAGAAGTTCAGAGAGGTTCAAAAAGAGAAAATTTAGGAAGCCACTAGATTCCTGTCCACTGAAGTACTTGACCTGGGAGGTCTTATTTTTGTTGGCAGTTACTTCAGCTCACAGGGTCAGTGAAATTCAGATTAGGTACCAATTTAACTTCATTCACTCACCACCATCATGAATACCATCTAATTTGAGAACTCTAGTAGAATACATACATCTGCTGGAAATGTACTTGTCCAAAATCATAGCAGCACAAGCGATGTAAAGCGTGCATCCCACTCAAGAGAATACTGGGTTTTTACTCTGAATATTTCTTTATCTCAAAATGGAAAAGGTTAGGCTTTTTTTCTGTATGATTCTGAATCTCCAAAAATTCAGCACAGAACATTCCGGATGTTTACATCACCTTCCATCCTTCCATTTTTGCAATGCAATGTATAACTCATGTCTTCGGATTTACAGGATGAATATCTTCATGTTCCAATGCATCACGTATCAAAGTGGCTCTTTCCCTTTATTCTGGGTAGAAATCACTCTCGCTCTTCAGTACCTCTATTCAGTCTGTCCTCAGCACTGCAACTGTTCACAATATGTATGATCAAAGCAGTGGCCCATCTTGATCAGAGTGGATTAGTAGTATTCTCATATCTAGACCTCTAGTTAATTCTAAGCCAAATACCACAGGATGCTTTTCATGCACTGCAGATTATTCTTTGTCTTCTAAACAGCCTGCATTTTTTCTCATATACATTGGAAGCTAACATTCATTTACTACAATAACTGAAGAGCATGGGAGCTCACATCATCGCTTCATTACCTCTCGCACAATTACCACACTCAACAGTGCATGCTATCATCTCTCTCCTACTTCATATTCAAACCGTGAAGGTTATGACAACCAGAGTCTTTCTCCAATTATTTGGCTACGGTGACAACACTCTATGTTTTACCTCTAGCAAAGTTTCACATGAGAAAGTTGGAGAAGTACCTACAGACTGGTGGACACATCTCGATCAGCTGTTGATAACCAAGGTACCAATTACTCTTCACCTCAGATGATCACTTCTGAGGTAGGCTATCCAAGAACATCTTATGATGGGAACACCTTTTTTAACCTTTGTCCTCCTCTATATTACTACCGACAGAGGCTTCTCAATAAGGATGGGGAACGCATCTGGCACAACATACATTCCAGGGTACTAAGACAGTGAATGAGCAGGTGCAAAGCATCGATCTGCTAAACCTGATAGACATTCGACTGGCTCTTTGTGTATTTTTCTACAATGATTTCACAAGTCAGATAATTCACATACAGCCGAACATTCAAATTGCCATGTAGTCTTTCAACAAGCAGAAGGGTATGGCCTGGTAACTATTGTGCAGGAAAGCAATTCATATTTGGATAATTCTTTTCTTCCTTAATTCCATCATCATGGTGTCTTGCCTCCCTCTAAAGCTCAATACTCTCCCTGATTTACTAAACACAAACTGTCAACCTTACGACTGGTCTTTCAAAACCCTAATTATATCTTTCTTATTCCAAGAGTGGGGATACACACCTTTCATCCTGTTAGAGTCCTCATACATCACCAATACTCTCAAGTATTGCTCAAGGTAACTGAGCCAAAACAGAGTAGCTATCATTATTTTCCAGATCCCCTACAGTCAAGATTTCCTGTACACATATCCTCTAATGACACAGCATAAACTTTACAAAAGGTGCAATGGAATTCAGCTCACATCATACTGGTCCAGTTATGAATCCTGATTCTGACCAACATGGCTATTTATCTACCAGTTTTGTTACCAAAAGAGCCAGCTTTGCACACATGGAATCAAGGACACCTTCTGCACCCAAACCTTCAGTTCTTGATTTTAGTAGCCTGACTTCTTCGTCCTTCCCATTCAAAAATATACAGCTTTCTCCAGTTGTTTGGGGGTTCTTCTTGCTTCTTACAAACATTCTACGAACAAATCATTTACTCCTTTTATCAAATTCTGGATTGTATTTTTTCAACAGTACAAGTTTTTGTTGTTGTTGTGTTCTCCGTGTTTCAAGCCTCCTATAATGAAATGTTTTCAGTGGTTTGATATATTTCCATCCTCCTTTTCAGTCTCCTCCATTAGCATGGGATTTGAATCTGGTACAAACAGTTCTCATTACTCCTCCGTATCAACTTATCCAATTGGTACAATCTAGATTTCTAAGCTAGATAACAATTTTTCTCATTATCATCACTCAGCATCACGTATTGGTGAGATTTAAACACTAGTTCACTATGAACTGTTTACTAGCATCTTATAGCACAATGTGCTAATTCGTCTGCACCTACAAGTCCTCCCTCACATGCTGTATTTTTTCCATATCAGTCAATCTTTTATTCCCCCCCCCCCCCCATTTTTGTTCCATCTCCATGCATCTTTAAATATGAACTCCGATTGATTAGTTTGGTCTGTTCCCATGCATTCTGGATTTACCTTGCCCATACACAATATTAGACCAGACTATCTCATATACTTCTCTCGTAGAGTAATGCACGTCATCTCAATCTGTCTCTAAAGGATCATACTCTTAAGTAGATACCTGCATGTATTCATTGTTATTATCAGCAAGCAAGTCAACAACATTCTACACAGATTCCTCACGTTCTTGCACATCATTTTCGAACTATGCACACTACAACAGCTCATCTTTAAAGAGTTTCTCCTGTATATATCTGTAAACCAGTGACGTTGTCCTTCTTTACACACATTTGTGAAGCACTTTTATAGAGATGTTGCTTCCTCAGCAGTACCAGGAAACAGTCAACAAGAAACTTCAAAGTTATTCTTTATTCATTATTGCTATGACTGTTCCCTTTTTTAGCTTGTAAGTCTTCAGCTGTGTGGCTATGAGATCTGAAAATCTGAAGGGAGAAATGAGTTACTTACCTGTAATGGTACTTCTCCGCAGACTGAAGATCTCATAGCCACACAGATCTGCCCTCCCACCAGAAGTTGTCGCCAGCTTAAAAACTAACTGAAGCAGGAAGCGATGGTGTACGGTGTATAAAGGGGTACAGTGGGCACAAGCTCAGCGCATATGCAGAGAGCTCCATTAGAGCTTTCTGAGCTTTAAAGGGCCGGGTCAGCAACGTCACCATCAGTGGAGTTCCTGGGGGGGGGGGGGGGGGGTGCGGTCCGCCCCGGGTGCACGCCGCTGGGGGGGTGCCGCGCGCCTGTCTGCTCCGCTCGTTCCATGCTCCCTCTGCCCCGGAACAGGTTACTTCCTGTTCCGGGGTAGAGGGAGCATGGAACGAGTGAAGCAGACAGGCGTGCGGCACCCCCCTAGCAGGTAAAAATGCACCAGGGGGGGTGTCTTTTCGCCGGGGGGGTGTCCTTTTGCAGGGGGGAGGTGGCCTTTCACCAGGGGTGGGGGGGGGGATCACGCTGCACCTGGGGGGGGGGGGGGGCGCATCAGCAATCTGCCCCGGGTGTCAGCCACCCTAGGAACACCACTGGTCACCATAACATCACTTCAGTTATGTGGCTATGAGATCTTTTTTTTTTTTTTGGTTACATTTGTACCCCGTGCTTTCCCACTCATGGCAGGCTCAATGCGGCTTACATGGGGCAATGGAGGATTAAGTGACTTGCCCAGAGTCACAAGGAGCTGCCTGTGCCTGAAGTGGGAATCGAACTCAGTTCCTCAGTTCCCCAGGACCAAAGTCCACCACCCTAACCACTAGGCCACTCCTCCACTCCACAAGTACCGGTACAGGTAAGTAACTCTCATTTCTGGCCCATCCTGCCTTCTCTGACATCAGTTCCTGTTTCTGCATGAGATTGACGGGTCAGAGGGAATATTCTCCACCAAGTATGTATTGCTGCTCATGGGGCTGGAGGGGAGGAAGGGAGAGAGAGGTGCTGGACAATGGGAAGGAGGGAGAAAGGAAAAAGAAAGAAAGAAAGAGAGAGAAGGAGTGATACTGGACTTGGTGGTAGGCGGGAGGGAGATTATCAGTTCTTTAGGGAAGGGAAGAGGGATGGCATTTGATATTCTGCCTTGCTGTGGTTACAATCAAAGCAGTTTACATATTACATACAGGTACTTGTTCTGTACCTGGAGCAATAGAGGGTTAAGTGACTTGCTCGGAGTCACAAGAAGCTGCAGTGGGGACAAAATAAATAATTAACTACCTGCCTTTAAATGTGTGATTACTCATGATTAAACATTTTAATCGAAACGCAGTCTTACTTAATACCCTTCACTATCTTGAATATTTAATGTGGTATTTCTCAGCAGGTATGCCATGTTAAAATCAGTTATCACCAAGGCTTAGTCTATGAGGTGCCACCAGCCTCTATACTTATTTTATTTTTTATTTAATTTATTAGGATTTATTAACTGCCTTTATGAAGAGAGTCACCCAAGGTGGTGTACAGCACAGGTGCAGTTTGAGATAAAACTTACACTTTTGCTAACAGTATAACAATAGCAAAATTATCAAATATAAGCATGAAAACAATCAGTAAGTTAAACTAGGAGATAGCAAACTGAACCCCAGTATTAACAGAACCAACATGAAATATCTCAAATGTTTATATTTCTGAGATATTTCATGTTGGTTCTGTTAATACTAGCACTGTAAAACAATCATATAAGAGAAATATAATGCATACTATCAGATTATAAATGATAACATAACAGGAAGCATGGAAGAACATTAGTATCATATAGATATGATACGCATGATTTCGTCATAATGAAAATGAAACAACTTAGTAGCCACACATTAAAATTTTCAAATAACATACATATAATGCAAACTCTGTTCATGTAATACAATGAAACATTTTAATAGGTAGATGAAGGGACAAGTGTAATTGAGATATAAAGGCAGGACAAATTGAAGGCAAATCATATTTACAGTTGAATACATTATGTGGAACTAGTCTAAATTGCAGGGCATGCATTAAGCTAACAAACAGATGGAATAACTGGATAGCTGTATTATTTTCCTTTGTTTCAAGCTACCTTATAATAGCATTTGTGACCTTGGTGTTACATAATGTTCTGCTCCTTAACATATTAGTATTATAATGGCATGGAATGGGACTGCACAATTCAACTGTCACCGCATTATCAACCAGGAAAATTATTGCTTCTCAAACAGGCACTCAGCATCATGGACAATATATTTTACAACTGTTTTTTTACATTAGATTATGGCACCTGATGTCACTTCCCAGACCTACACTGAGCCATTCAAATTAATGTATATGATATCTAAAATGGGCATGATGCTTATTACCTTAGCTCACCTAACAGTTCTACCTGAAATAAGCCCAAATAGAGGCAATACAGGAGAAACAACAATCCTTCGTAGATTCTCAGTACGACAGTTTCAACCTCAGGTACTACCCAATCTGCTGAGGCTTCAGGCTGTTCACCATGAAGATATACTGTGTTTGCATAGAATATACACACTGTACGCATATCTCTCTTATGCATATGCATTGGAGTTATCCTGAAAACATGATTAGCCAGACTCTCCATAAGGGGTCAGGTTAAGGGCCACTGTTATTACAATAATTTTGTTACAGGACAAGGATGTTTTATAACAGCCTCCAAGACCACTAAATTTTATGCAACTGCAATTATACATACCTCAGATAGAAAGAACAGAGAAATCCACATTGAAAATGACCATTAACAATGGGATGCATGCTGAGAAATTTGTGGTCCTGTTGGAAAAGCAAGACAATTCATTATTAGGAAGAATGTTCAATTGTGCTATATTTGAAGGTTAGCGTGTGACTATCACTAAGGAGCTGGAAGTATGAGGAACCTAAAACACAATAAAAGGAACAATATTAACAAGACAATGTATTTGTGAATTTCTTTAAGGGTAGATCTTTAAGGGCTGCTGGTTTCATGTTAAGCCCCTGATGCAGCCTTTGAGAGGGTGAAACATAGCCATGTTGTGTAGTTAGAGCAAAGTTATATGCTGATTTTACATTACTGCGTTGAATAAATTTTGTTTTGTTTCACCATGTGGGTCTGCTTTTCTTTTCTGCTGCTAGGCTGCTGCCAGAGACAGAATGCTGAGCTTGATGGGACTTTGGTCTACTGTGGCCCAGTATGGCATTTTTATGCACGTATCAAGTTATACATCACATCAGGTTTAAACTTCTCCTTGTCACAAACATAGGCACTCTACTAGAGTACTTTGGCTATGGCCACTGAAATGGGGCAAAAAGTGGCATCCTATTGAACACAGGCAACCTGAGCTGAGACTGGAAGTGGTGGCCTAGAGCTATAATGCTACAACCAATGCCCTAAGTCAGTCCCAAGAACAGAAGTGCCCACTCCCCCACCCCTCCATTTACTGCAATGCTGTTGTGTTATGTTGTATAATTCTTCTATTCCGCCAAATTCAAATTAGATTCTAAGTGGATCATAACAATATTTATTCTATACTCTAGGAGACATATAATATTCCATCACTTTATATAAAGTATAAGAAACTGAATACCATTTACACACATTCTTGCAAAAATTCTTCTTTAAAAAGATGTTGTAAGAGCTTTCCGAAATGTAAAATATATCCTAATTTGTCGAGTACTCAAAGGCAATGCATTCCAGACTTTTACTCCTTGATACAAATATGAAGATTCTAAAATAGATTTGCACCATACATTCTTTGCAGATGGATCATTTGACTTCCAACACTGTTCTTTATGTGCTGTGCAAAATGCAGATGAAAAATCCAGATAATGAACTAAACTACTGAAATTATTGACATAGAGAGATTTAAAAATCAAACAAGCCAACTTAAGCTTTATCTGCAAAGTAATAGGTAGCCAATGTAAAATTTGCAATAATGGTGTAGCCCTCTCGGAGCTTCCCAATCCAAAATCAATCTTGCCACTGTATTCTGCAAAAACTGTAACCAAGGCATTTACTTGTAGTTCAAATGATAACATTGAGTCTAAAATGACACACAATGAATGAATGAATGGGGGCAGGGGAGAGAGGAAATTTGAAGGATATGGGTGGATGGAGGAGACGACAGGAGAGAATGGCGAGTTCCTGGACATAGATGGAGAATTGCTGGATATGGATGGATGAATGGGGGCAGGGGAGAGAGGAAATTTGAAGGATATGGGTGGATGGAGGAGACATCATTGGAAGAATGGAGAGTTGTTGGACATGGATGGATGGAGGGGAGGAAAGTCAAGAAGGAAATGCACATGGATGGAAGAGAGAAGAGAGGAGAAATGTTGGACAAGGATGGAGGGAAGGAAAGACAAACGAAGGAGATGCACAGGGAGAGAAGGCAGATCCTAGATGGAAGGGGCAGGGAGAGAGGGCAGACTTTGGATGGAGGGGACAGAAGGGAGAGGGCAGACACTGGATGGCAGGGAGAGAGAGAGAGAGAGAGAGAGAGAGAGAAGGCAGATGCTGGATGGAAGGAAGACAGTGAAAAGAAGATGAGGAAAGCAGAAACCAGAGACAACAAACTGCAAGTAAAATATATATTTTTATTTTTTTGCTTTAGGATAAAGTAGTATTGTAGCTGTGTTAATAAATAGAACATGGAAATAAGGTAATCTTTATTGGACTAATTTTAATATATTTTGACTAACTTTCGGAGAACAAAACCCCCTTCCTCAGGCCAGGATAGGATATTGTAAAATGACTATACTGTACTGATCTGATCTGAGGAAGGAGGTTTTGGTCTCTGAAAGCTAAATGTATTAGTCCAATAAAATGGTGGTATTTTATTTTCTGTTTCTGTGGTGTTGCATTGTATGCTCAGTCTGGCCTCTTGGGGGTTCAGTTTAATTTTTGTCTAAATAGAAAGTTTGATTACTTATTCTATAGTGGTTTAGGGTATATCTGTGTTTGTGAAAAAGACACGGCTTTCAGTTGGCATTGACTGTGCAGGATCGATGATCTGTACTATTCTGTCTGGTTACGTTTTACAATAGGCGAATTGATGTTCTAGTGCTCACTGTAGTGTTTAAGATGCTTTCCTTTTCCTTATGTGACTCGTAGAAATTACTGCTTATAGTATGGTAAAATTGTTCTAGAGATCCTGAGTGTTTTGTATTCTCGGTATGCCTAGTACTGGATTTTGGAGGGGGGTGTTAAAAAATGACCGGCCCCGGGTGTCAAGTACCCTAGCTACGCCACTGCATGTTCTATTATGGGGTTCCCAATCCCTGGATCTCCTCTTGAGCCCTTCTTGGTATCCTATTCCTGATAGCCCCACTACCAAAGGGCTCACTTTCCTCGTGTTCTTTCAATCTGGACAAGCCATCAGCATTCACATGTAATTTTCCTGCTGTACACATCACCTAGAATTGCTGCATCTGTAGCATATGGTACCACCAGGTGAGATAGCAATTAGCATTTTTCATCTCCCCTAATTACTTTAAGTGGCATGGTCTGTAACTAACACAAAGGTATGGCTAGCCAGGTAATAGCACTGGGATTCAATGAATCATTTTATGGCTAGGCATTACTTCTCCACTTTTTTGTACCTACCTTTGTGGTGAAGTATTTTCCAACTCAAGTATAACACAGGATGTTCCTCCCGCTGGCGTACTTGGGATAGGACTGCCCTTAAACCCCCTCCCCCAACAGTAAATGTATCAGTTTGGAGAATAAATTCCTTTTCAAAGTTCACTTCTTTGAGCATCGGTTCCTGGTATATGCTTTCTTGCAATTCATGGTAGGCCCCACTTCCCCAGGCTCCCACTCTAGCTGGTTGGGATGGTTCTTTTTCAAAATGTCTGTAAGAGAATGGGCTTTTATGCCAAAGTTGAGAATAAGCCACCTTTAGTAACAGATCAGCCCTAAGAACTCTTTGTTTCTTTTGTCTTGGGCCTTGGGAGCTCGTGTATACAGTGCACTTTATCTATTAGGAGCCTGATCTCCCCCCGCCCTACTCGATACCCAAGGTATTTTAATTCCATCTGGGCAAAGGAACATTTCTTGGGATTCATAGTAAGTCCTGCCTGCTTAAGAATCTCCATGACTGCCCTTATCCTAGGCAAGTGGCTCGGCAAGCCAGAGAGAGGATAACGACATAATCTAAATAGGCAGCTGTATACTCATTCTGACCTCTACAGACAATGTTAACCACCTGCTAGTAAGTTACAGCGGCACCCTGAAAGCCAAAAGGCAACCTCTGGCACTAGAAAAGTCCTTGGTTGTGCTGAAGGCAGTCTTCTCCTTTCAGGAGCTGTTAAGGGGGATCTGCCAGTTGCCTTTATCAAGGAGCAAAATCCTCTTCTTGCTCTTCCTACAGAGTGGCACTTAGACGTCATATCAAAAATGCCCCTCCACGTATATTGTGTCCACATGCTCTCATGAATTCTTTCTTTTTCAGTCTTCATTGGCTGAACATTATAAAAATAAAAAATACCAGTAACAAAAATCAGTGACATATGAAAATATTGTTTCCTTTTTCTGGAAGTTTTGCATGTTGAAATTTTAATAATTAGATTCACATTCCCAGCAATTACATAAAACTTCTCCTTAGTTATAAATTTGAGATTGCAGACACTACCATACTTTGTGTGGTAGTTGATTCTTAGGTTTTAAGAATAACCTGGTAACCTAAAATTAGAAAAGCAAATTGGAAAACGTACATAAGAAGTGTTTCAGAATGACACATTTCTCCTATGTGTGAGGCACATGATAGGGAGAGCTGTGGAGAAATATGTCATAGTAAGGTGGTAAAGTGTATGTGGTAGATGAGGTATATACACACAGTGTATATGTGTGCAGGGAAATTTGTGTGTGCAGGGTATATGGGAGTGCACAGAAGGATGTCTGTATGTGTGTATGTGTGCTTGTGTGTGTGTGTGTCAGTGGCGTAGCTACAGTGGGCTTGGGTGGGCCAGGGCCCACCCATTTATGGCTCAGGCCCACCCAACAGTAGCACATGTTTAGTGGTAACTGGTGGGAATCCCAAGCTCTGCCAGCTGAAGATTTCCCCTTGATGGTAACGAACATGCTACTCTCCACAACACTGGCACCTGTGCATGCTCAGTTTTCAGTGCATGCTTGCTGCCAAGGTGGAAAGAAGTGTTTTCCCACCAGCTGAGATAATTTTTTTTGGAGGGGGGGAGAACACTTGGTGTCAACCCAATTCTTGCCCAGGCACACCCAAAATCTGTTGTCTGGCCTCGCCCCTGGTGTGTGTGTGTGTGTGTGTGTGTATGTATGTGCGCGTGCGTACCAATAAGTAGACAGAGGATAAGTACTGCCACAGGAATAGGAGAATAATGTTGTCCACGTAAGAGAAGTATTTGATCCCAAATGGTTTAAGCATTTAAGCACCTCTCCCATGCCTCATAGGTAGAAGTTAAAGAGAATTGTAGAAAGTTGCAAGCCTTGATGTACCCCGCAACTCATATCCCAGGGTCGCGATAAGGTCTGATTCCATTTGACTTGGATTGGTCTGTATTTTCAGAAAGCCTGCTAACCAATTTGTTACTTTGCCTGAAATTCCCACGTCAGCTAGCATCTCTAGTAGAAGTCTGTGGTTCACCATGATGAAGGCGGCTGATAGATCGGACAAACAGACATTATTTTCCCAGCACTGAAACATGAACCCAACCCAAAATAAAGGAAGTTAAGAAAGCCTTATTGAAAGAAACCCACTTTCAGATCAGACTATTGCAAGAAAGGCCACCAAGTTGCCTAGAATTCTGTGTGTGTTTCCTCTTAGTTACCAAGTGTTTTTCTCCATAGCTACCAACTCCCAGATCTTCTGAAGCCATTCAAATTTGGGTGGGGCCCTCTTCCAGTTCTTAGCCACTACTGAGCTGGCAGCCAACAATAAGGCATGTACCAGATAGTGGTCATTGATTGGGAATCGGCCAATGAAAACCATCCCTCAAAAGCAAAACAGCTCAAGAAAAAGGGAACTTAGCTTGCATACTGCACATGACAGAAGCATATATATACCACTAGTAAAAAAAGCCTGTTTCTCATTAAAATGAAATGGGTGCTAGCAAGGTAATGTCCTTCTGCCATTAATGTTTTTAAGGGTTCTCCACTTGCCTCCTCCTTTGATGTCTGTACCTTGGAGTTCATTTTCAGAGAGTGGAAGAGAGAGATACATGTGGAGGGGCATAATCGAACGGCACCAGCCATCTATATGGGCGACCATCTATATGGCCAGCGACGCAAAGAGCGGTCCCAAACCATATTATGGAAAAAGATGGCCGGCCATCTTTCATTTCGATAATATGGTTGGGGCCGGCCAAATATCAGAGATGGCCAGGTTTTTGCCGATAATGGAAACCGATGCCGGCCATCTCAAACCCGGCCAAATCCAAGGCATTTGGTCGTGGTAGGGGCCAGCATTTGTAGTGCACTGTCCGTACCTCGGAGTTCAACTTTCTTGAAAGTGAGAGTCCTGTCAGGTGGTTTGTGTAATTCCCGCCACCGTGGTCCTCTGTTCTCTGGTCGTGACGTTACTATGCAGCCTTCCCTTCCCTCCGAGGGCGGGGTAGTGAGAGCAAGTGCGATTGCCTGTTGTTGGTCCCTTCTCCTTCTGACGTCGCGTTACCATGCAACCTTCCCTGCCCTCGGAGAGCGGGGCACTGACAGCGATTGCGATTGCCTGTGGTTGGTCCCTTCTCCTTCTGACGTCATGTTTGTTTCCCTGGCAACTATACAGAGTTCCCTCGAGGGCGGGACGATTACGAACCCTACGAACACTACACGACTTCACTGCCACGCTGCCACAGAGTCAGCTTCAGAATGTTGGAGGTGTGCATTATTATATTAGATTTCTCAAAAACTTTGAATAAATGGATATTTTCAATCCCCAATTCTGGCAGCAAAGGCCCAGGGTCTTAGGGTCCCATTTATGTAGGATCTTGGGGGTCAGATAACGCTACATAAAAACTTAATTTGAGTAGAGGGCAAGGAGGATGAGATTGAGCAAGAAAAGGTGTACTTCCAAATTCTAATCTCAAGATATCTGGAACCTGTATGTCTAAAGTCTCTCCCCAACTCTGAATTTAACCATGAGACAAGTTTGAAAGTTACGCACCAATAGTGCTATAAAGGAGAGCCATCATTTGAGGAATGATCCACAAATAAGACCTTCTCAAATCCTATCTGGTGAAATGAAAAAGGCAGGACCTTGTACAGAGCTGTGGCAAAATATCTTTTCTGCTGATACACATAAAGGATAGACTTGTTCAGCATGGTTACAAGATCTCCTCTTTATAACAAGACACCTTTATTTAAAATGGGAAAAGAGGAGGGAACCAAAGTTTTCCTCACGAGCATACCAGAAAGGTTTTTTCCATTTCCCTAACAAATCTCTGCAAAGATAGTAAGATAAGAGGAGAATAATAAAGGGACATATTTAGTGTCTTACTAATCTTACCATTTTGAGGTATATTAACAATAAAGGGATGGGACTTTAGTGGACTACTTTTATAATACCTCTAAAAATACAACTAGAAAACCTTTAAACCTCTTCCAAAGAGCCGAATTAGTTGGCCTACAGCGCACAAACAAAATAGATAAATAAAAATAATAAGAACCACCAGATAAGTATATCAACAATAGTAACTTTGGAAGTCAGGAAAGCTTCATCATTTACACTCGTTGGAGGACATCAATGTCTAGAAACTGACTTGCACTTTCTTCTCTTTCCATATAAATTCAATTACGCAACCAAATCTAGATCTTGCCAAAAAATAGGTAGAGCCATTCTATTTTAATTTTTTTCTGCATCAAGTATGACAGTGGTTGCGCTGACCTAAGAAGTTTGACCCCAGTACAGTATATCGAGTAACAGTCGGCACGGCCTTATTTCTAGAATGGCCTAGAACACAGTTCCACCACTTCTTTTCAGAATCCAAAGCAGCAGAGGCATTCTGCTCCTGTACCTCCTTTACAGGCAGTGTGCAGGGGATGGGCCTGGAGCAAAGCAGAGAACAGTCTTTCTTGTCCCTAATTCAGTCTCCCTACTTCTGTATTTCCTGTCCCTGGCCTGATGCCTCCTACACCAGCTCCACAGTGGAAGAAATTCAGAGGGTATAAAGAAAGATGTTGACCAGAAAATGCTCCAATCAAGATCATATTCCTCCCTTCATCGTCCAGGACATTAGAAATTATGAGAAACACAGTGGGGCCCTTGACAAACCCCTTTTGATTTGGGAGAACAATTTTATGGATATGAGCGTTGATCCTTTAGCATAACATCTTAGCAAATATTGTTTAAACCATATTTAGAAGAGAAATTGGTCTATGGTAAGCACATAAGATACGGTCTCTTCCCTTCCTTTGGGATTACAAAAAATTGCTGTCCCATAAAAGGATTTGACTATCTGCCAGACTCCAGCACCTCATTAAATACTTTCAAAAGAACTGAAACAAAATTACCTGTCATCAATTTATAAAATTCAGCTGGCTTGAATCAGGGCCTGAAGCTTATTCTTCAGCAACTTTATCGCTTGGTTACCTTCAGGAAAGTAAAAGGCTTCTCAATCGCTGACTGAATCTCCTCCTCTAAGTGATGCATTGTTATGACCTTTGGCAACTGAGAGAGATCCTCCTTATACACTCCAATATTCGAAGAATACAAATCCATGTAAAAAAGGTCAAAAGCACCTGTCATTCTATTAGAGGCAGTTAGCTCAGTGCTGCTATCAGACTTAATTTTATAGACTCTTTTTTAAAATTCACATCCTATTTAGTTGCCATAGCAGCAATCTGGAAGACCTGTTTTGATATTTGTAAAATGCTGTTTAGTCAGCTTCATATGATACGCCATATTAAGCATTAAGCTCTCTTATTATAAATATCAGGTTATGCTCTTTCAATATAACCAGCAATGCTGCCAATATTAGCATTAAGTTTTCCTCTTACAAATATTAGGTTATGGAGTGTTACCCTCTCTTAGTCCATTTATGTTTGGTCTCCTGAAATACCAGCTGAGCTTTAACAGATACTTCTCTGTAGCTTATGCTTCTTGAAAGCAAAAACAAGAGAGATAATATGATTCTGAGAACAACTTTGGCAGCATCCCAAAGGATAGAAAGATTAACTTCTCATCCATAACTGAAGTTCACATATTCATCTCATAATGCAATCAGTTTCTGCACAAACTCTTCATTATTCTGTAAGTGTCTGTTCATGGACCATCTCCATGGAGAAGTATCTTCTAGTCCCTCCAGGATTAGAGTAACAGGAGCACGGTATGATATCAGAATAGAACTAACATTGTAAGCCTTCAGGGTAGAGAATATCAGAAGTAATAAACCAGTAATCAATATGTGAACATATGTATGTGCTGCTGAAAAAAAGGTATAGTCCCTCTCCCCTGCAAGCCTTTTAGAAAAGGCATAGCGAAGCTTCCATTTCTGAAGATGAGCCCTAAAGAAGCCTGAACTCCCTCAGACTTTCCCACTTTGTATCAGATCTATCCAAAGGCAAGAGAGTGTAGTTAAACTCCCTACCTATGTAAATCAGTCCTTTCTTATTCAACCACGGTTCCTGAAAAAAAAAGTGGAAGAAATTCTGAGAGGGTCACAGCTACGATCATAAGGTTCTCATATTCCTCCCATTATTGTCCAGGATTTGGTTCATGACAAAAAAGTGGCAGTTTTTAGCAATTAGCAACATAACTCATGCACTGAAGTCAGACTTACTGATCTGTAACTTCCTTGATTACCCCTGGAATTCTTTTAAAAAATCGGCGTTACATTGGCCACCCTCCAATCTTCATGTACTATGAACAATTTTAATGACAGGTTAAAGATCACTAACAGCAGACCAGCAATTTCGTGTTTGAGTTCTTTCAGTACACTGGGGTGTATGCCATCATACTCTTCAACTTGTCAATTTGGCTTACAAAGATTTCTTTCAGTTCCTCTGCAAGGAGGGAAAACACAGTAGATTTGTCTCCAACCAAGGCTGCAGTAGGGCATCAATCCCCATCAAGCTTGGTTCATTCCAATGGCTGAAGATCTTGGACAATTTGGCATTTCTTTTTGTTGCCATCAAGTCCAGAAGTGGAGAACCCCATCGGTCTACTATCAGCTTTCTGAAACCCTGGCTGGATAGTTCCCATTCTCCTGGGTCTGAGGCATACCTGCTGAGCAAGTCTGCCTCCACATTCAAGGACTCTGTAATATGAGCTGCCAAGCAGAGAAGATTTTTCTCCACTCAATTCATGAGGGAGGCCACTTCCACCACCATCGGACGACTGCAGGTCCCACCTTGCTTGTTGATATAAGCCACCACCGTCGCATTGTCAGCGAAACTTCAGACTGGGGACCCTGCCAGAAAGGGAACAAAGTCGCATAAGGCTTTCCAAACTGCTCTGAACTCCAAGTGACAACTCAGACTCCAAACTCCTATTCAGTTCAGGTGCCCTGAGACAGATAGAACTTTGTAATGAGGTCCCCCAACCTGACTTACTGGCGTCCGCTGTCACCACATCCCATGGTGTTATCAGAAAGAGAGCTCTGACGGTCAAATTCCTGGGTGACAACCACCACTGCATACTCTGTCTGGCAACCAGCAACCAAGGAAGATGAAGGTCGTACTGTGACATTGGAGACCTGTGGCTGAGAGCCCTGGGCCTGCCTTGACTGAGGAGAAGACGAATCTGTTGACCTAGCATCAACCTCCTGCACTCCATGAGGAAGATCCTCTCCCATGGTGTGTTGGATGGAATGCCCAGGTACTCCATCATCTGCGATGGTCTGCTCTTCTTGAAATTGATCACCCAACCCAATAACTGCAGAAAATGGACAACTTTGCCTGTCACTGCCACACTGTCCAAATAGGATGACGCACAAATAAGCCTGTTATCAAGATACAGGTGAACTCAGATTCCCTGGTGCCAAAGGAAGTGTTACTCCAATCCACTGGTCATGAGCCCTTAGGCCCAGGCCGAAGTCAAAAGGGGTCTAGGAAAGGCCTGGGGTGGACCGAACCGCAACAGGACAATAATAGAACTCAGGGTACTCACCAAGAACTCCAAGCACCCAAGGACTGGGACCGAACACCTCCAAGGAAAGGGAACTACAGACGACATTCGGACTGCACCAGCAGATAGGCAGGACCCAGATACCAAAGGAGGAGACACAGGAACCGGCTGGCAGCAATAGGGTACTGCAAGTGGTGAAGCAGGAACAAAATACTGGAACAGCTAACCAGGACTTCACCTGAGCTTAGCCACCGTTCCCCAGGGGTTGAGCCCCTGGGTGCAGGCAGCCGGCAGGACTTAATGGACAAACAGCGGAAGCAGAAGTTGAAGCAGGCAAAGCTGAACCAGACTGACAGAAACAAGGCAGACCAGGCAGAGCCCAGCACAACAGGGAAAATAGTAAAACTAAACCAGAAGGGAAAATAGGCAGCACACAGAACTCCAAGGCACAAACAACCCACACAGCCAGGACTGAGACTGCAGTGCTAACAATAGCACACACCCAAAGGAAACAAAGGCAAGACCACAACAGAAAGATAACTAAAACAAACAAGCTAGAAGGTCACAGAAGACAAACACTAGGCACAAACAACCCACACAGCCAGGACTGAGACTGCAGTGCTAACAATAGCACACACCCAAAGAAAACAAAGGCAACACCACAACAGAAGGATAACTAAAACAAACAAGCTAGAAGGACACAGAAGACAAACACTACAGACAGGTACTTCTATCCCTCAGCCTGTCGGCGTACCTCAGGGTTCTGTTCTTGGTCCCCTCCTCTTTTCTATCTACACTTCTTCCCTTGGTTCATTAATCTCATCCCATGGCTTTTCCTACCATCTCTATGCTGATGACTCCCAAATCTACCTTTCTACCCCTGATATCTCACCTTGCATCCAAACCAAAGTTTCAGCGTGCTTGTCTGACATTGCTGCCTGGATGTCTCAACGCCACCTGAAATTAAATATGACCAAAACCGAGCTTCTCATTTTCCCCCCCAAACCCACCTCCCCGCTCCCCCCGTTTTCTATTTCTGTTGATGGCTCTCTCATTCTCCCTGTCTCCTCAGCTCGAAACCTTGGGGTCATCTTTGACTCTTCTCTCTCCTTCTCTGCTAATATCCAACAGACCGCCAAGACCTGTCGTTTCTTTCTTTACAACATCCGTAAAATCCGCCCCTTTCTTTCCGAGCACTCTACCAAAACCCTCATCCACACCCTTGTCACCTCTCGTTTAGACTACTGCAATCTGCTTCTTGCTGGCCTCCCACTTAGTCACCTCTCCCCTCTCCAGTCGGTTCAAAACTCTGCTGCCCGTCTCATCTTCCGCCAGGGTCGCTTTACTCATACTACCCCTCTCCTCAAGACCCTTCACTGGCTCCCTATCCGTTTTCGCATCCTGTTCAAACTTCTTCTACTAACCTATAAATGTATTCACTCTGCTGCTCCCCAGTATCTCTCCACATTCGTCCTTCCCTACACCCCGCTCCATGGATAAATCCTTCTTATCTGTTCCCTTCTCCACTACTGCCAACTCCAGACTTCGCGCCTTCTATCTCGCTGCACCCTTCGCCTGGAATAAACTTCCTGAGCCCCTACGTCTTGCCCCATCCTTGGCCACCTTTAAATCTAGACTGAAAGCCCACCTCTTTAACATTGCTTTTGACTCGTAACCACTTGTAACCACTCACCTCCACCTACCCTCCTCTCTTCCTTCCCGTTCACATTAATTGATTTGATTACTTTATTTATTTTTTGTCTATTAGATTGTAAGCTCTTTGAGCAGGGACTGTCTTTCTTCTATATTTGTGCAGCGCTGCGTATGCCTTGTAGCGCTATAGAAATGCTAAATAGTAGTAGTAGTAGTAGTAGTAGACAGTCAAACAGAGAGCACAGCCCAGCTGCAGAGAGTAGCTAATAAGCACAAAGACGGAACACGGAGAAAACTCTGACAAGCCAGCAACCAGACAAACACAATGAGGGAGGAAACAGACTCTCCCCAGAGCACAGAGCAACCAGCTCACAAGAAATTAAGGTCAAAGGCTATTAGCAGGAAAATCCTAACGCCAAAGCAGCGTTTACCTGAAACTGCAGGTTAAAGTAGATCCTGGCTACTGACACCTGTAGCTGCAGACGTCAGCTCCCATCCAGCTGCCCAATCAGATGCAAGTCCCACCCAGCTTCCTGAGCAGAGAGGTTTCCAGCCCCTCCCTAGCCTATTAGCAGAGTGGGCTCCAGCCTCTCCTTAGCCTGTTTAGCAGAAGCATAACAGGAAGGACACCACCACCACCATAACCTTGCTAAACGTTCTTGGAGCCATGGCGAGACTGAAGGGCAAAGTCCTGAACTGGAAGTGATGGCCAAGCACCACAAAATACTGAGGAGCTGGACTGGATGCCAAGAGAGATATGTCTTGGCTCTCTACCTCCACCTGCTGGTTGATGGACACAACTATTGCACAAGTTCTGGAATAGTGGGAAGCTATATAATGGAAATTTTCTCTCTCTCTCTTGATGGGCTATGAAACCTATGTGCATAATAACTCAGAAGCTCATGGAAGACCAGAATAATTCCCTTGTTACCAGATGAAAAAAGTGTGCCTTATCAATAATATGCACAGGTAGAGGAGATTCGTTACAATTTATATTTTAACTTTTTATTGATGTCACAGTTTACAGCATGTAGAGATCAATAAACATGTACTTAATACAAATCTCTGTCTTCTTTAACAAAACCTTTAACTGAAGTGTCATCAAACTTTTGCTGTAAGTTTTCCTCCCTCTCCCCACCCCCCATCCCCACTATACCCTTGCTTCATTGTGTAATCATTCTTATTAAAGCCATCGCATGTTGTAATATAAACAATATCAACTATCAACTGATTCATTACAATTTAAATTAATCATCAAATATAAATCTCTTAAAGGCTGCAAAAAACCATAACCCCGCCTTCAAATACCAATATAAACCCAACAAATGGATAGAAACAAAAACTCATCCAGAAGGAATGAAAAAACAAGGGCATCTCCATGACATCCAAGTAGGCTGACCAAACAGCACTATGTACGTGTCAGCATGTCAACTGCACACGACCCCGTAGAGCAGGATCTCTGCCCTATCTTCCAGATATTGACTAACTGCTCCAAGGCCCCAACGTGCATGCACCCTGTGTTTCTCCCTCCTCTCCCATTCCCCACCCCAGTTCAAGGCAACCCTAGCATACATGTTCTATACTCCCCATATGTCCACAGAACAACTAGTCTTTTGTTACCATGGCTGGCAGTGATCTTGAAACCTCACCAGCAACTTTCTCTTGCAACTTTCCCCAATGTCAGACAGCCATTGCATGTATGTTAAAAAATTCATAGCTTTGACTGTCCATTCATGATTTTGTAGGATGATGAATGGAATGTGCCACCTGCAAGGTTAGAGGAAAAAATGAAAGGAGAGCAAAATCCTCATTGTAATCAGGTAAAAAAAAAAAAGAGAACCAAAGAGTCCAACCAATGTATCTAAATCTTATCAGTTTATTTAGTCAATAAAAAAAGAATCTACCGAAGACAAGAACTCAACTGGAGAAGTCAGACTCGACACAGCGAGTATCAAAATTAAAACCAATTACCCACTGTTCTTTAGTGGCAAGAACATTTTGTCTTGGCATTAGCAAATATATTAGCTTTCCACGCACTGCAATTGGTTTTCATTTTGAAACTCACAAATAACTAGAACAGTGGATTCCCAATACAGATCCACACCAAAATACAGCCATGTCGAGTCTGACATTTGCAATGTTACAACATGTGTGCAGTGCCTGCCAGACATCAGGGAAGGTGGAGCAGCAGGGTGCAAGTGATGGGTTCCTGATAGCTCCTGCTATCTGTAAGGAACCAAGCCAATTCTGAGGAGTCAGCAGAAGATGTTAGCAGCTGAGGCTGGGGGAGCAAGTAGGAAAGGCCAGGGTAGATTCTATGGAGGGAGATGATAAATAAAAGGTGAAAAAGAAGAAGCCGAGAACAAATGCTAGGGAAGGAAGGAGAGACCAGGGTTGGATGAATGGAAAAGGGGCAGACTGGGAAGGAAGGAAGAGAGAGAGCAGATAGAGAGGTAAAAATGGAGAGGCAGTGGGTAGATGATGGGGGAAGAAAGGAGGAGATGTAAGGGGCAGATGCCAGGGGAATATTTGCTTTAATAATTTCTCTGACTGCCCTTCATTCAAAAAAGCAAAGCAGTCAGGAGAGAAGCAAAAAGAATAGATGCAGGGAACATAGACTGGGGGGGGGGGGGGAAACAGACAGATGCTAAAGAGACAGCAAGAGAGAGGCAGAGGTAGGTGCTAGGAGATGCAGAGAGCAGGTGG
Source organism: Microcaecilia unicolor (assembly GCF_901765095.1). Lineage (NCBI taxonomy): Eukaryota > Metazoa > Chordata > Amphibia > Gymnophiona > Siphonopidae > Microcaecilia > Microcaecilia unicolor. Next base: position 235,572,987 of record NC_044037.1, read on the forward strand.
ATAGATGCTGAGGAAGGAGAGGGATGATACATGATGATTGGAACAGCAGTGAATCAGAGTTAAGTGGGTAGAGGAACAACTTCAGGACTTAGCTGGATACTGGGTACGTTGAGAGTGTGAACTCAGGGCTTGAGTTGGGGGAGAAGAGACAGACTTTTGAATTTGGACTCAGGGATTACACTGAAGTAGATATTAGGTGATTGGGTGTAAAGGCTGCAGGAGTGTGAGTCAGGGTGAAGAAACTTGGGGAAGTGTTTTGAAGCAGTACAAAGTGTTGAAGAAGATGTATGCCAGAAGAAAGTGCAGGTCTTTGAAGGGAGTGAAGAATGGTGGAAATGGAGGAAGTGAATGGGGAATGGAAGGCTGGAAAGAGGGTAACAGACAGAAGAAAGGGCCTGAAGGTAGGGACAGAGCCAAAGCTGGAGAACGAATGAGGCTATCCAAATGCATAAATATTTCAGATACTGAGATTGGTGGCTAAATGGGAAGGAAGAAAGGCATAAGCAGTGGTATAATTTATTAAGCCTTAATGCCTTCTTTTTGGTTTATTCAATAAGCCAAGACAACCAAAAAATGCTCAATCAGATCATTGATCTGAGGAAATTACATCACATCATCTGCGTAGGTGGATAGCTTACTCAACCCCTGTAAACTTGGCATCAAGCATCTCAAGGTCAGTTTTGATTGCTAAAATGAATGATTCTATTGCTAAGTTGAACAAAAGGGGGGAGAGAGGCAATTGACAAGACCTCGAGCCATAGATCTTGCATACAAAATATGCACCATTCAGATGAACCTTTCTCCAAAATCAAACGAACTTCAGAAAGGTAACACCATTCAACATTATCAAAGCCCTTTCCAGCATCTAGCAAAACGGCCATCTCAGGTATTTACTGCTGTTGCACTATAAAAGCCACATTACACCACAGTCTTGCATTGTCTGAAGGCATTCTTCCCTTCATAAAGCTCGTTTGCTCTCTATCTAACACTGAAGCCAAATCTTCTCCAAGCTGCATATTATTTTAGAATAGCTTTTACAATCAGGGAGATGAGTATATTATTAGAAACCCGCGATGGGTCTTTATCCAGCTTCTCAATAACTACTGTGGCTTCCGCTGCTGTACCATATCGCTCCTTGGGCTAAGAACCCCTAAAACACTTGTTTCAGCCTCAGAACAAGAGGTTCATCAAATGTTTTATGAAATTCAGCTGAGAATCTTTCAGAACTCGGGGCTCTGTTATGCACTAATGTTTTTATAGCAGTCTAATTCTTCCTCGGTGATTGCTTTATCTAATTTTTGTATTTGACTGGAAAACAGTACTGGATGGTGCATGTGGTTAAAAAATGCATGGAGGCCAAGGATATAACTGGGTGTAAAGCCAATGAAAGTGCTGCACTTTCTCCTTATCTTTGGAAGAAGCTTTCCCATCTTCCACCAAAACAACTTGGACCCTCTACCTTTCCTTCTTAATCTTCAAGTATTAGCTAGGAGATGACTGTCAGTTGTCTTCTTTATAAACCTTGCTTGCTGGGAAATCATTACTGCTCCTATATATATATATTCATTCACTCATGATTTGATTATACTGATATCTTAAGTTTTGTAAGTGTAGTAGGACTGAATCACCTTTTCCTGCAATATGTTGTTGTTTTAGCGTCTTAATTTCTGTTCAATGACCTGAAATTTTTGCTTCTGCACACATCGATGCTTCACCTCTGTCGCCTTAAAGGCATCCCACTATGTATTTGCATTAGTGTCAGTGACCTTATTATATTGAAAGTAGTATTCTACTAACTGGCTTACTGCTGCATAAGAAGCCCTCCTCTTCCAAAAAGCTCCAAACCGAATCTCCACTGATGGGGTTGCCTGTCTAATCTCACTCAATTAATACAAATGGAAATTGCAGCATGATCTGATATGGCTATAGCAAGTATTTTGGAGCGCCTAGAAGAAGATAAAATAAAATAAAAAAATCTATCTGGAATGCATGCTATGCAGCAGCAAGAAAAAAGTACACTACTTATCTGTGGGGGTTGTAAGCTGCACACATCAACCAACTCTGGATCACTCACCATTATAGCAGCAGGCGCCATGATTTCAAAGGCCTGAATCTGGTTTTGGACTGCCTGTAAGGCAAAGTCAATGGGATAAAACTATCCCCTATAATGAGAGGATGTGTTAGTTCATCTTTGTTAGTTTCCTAAAAAAATGACAGACTGTCAACATTAGGTGCAAAAACATTTATCAGCATCACCTTCAGCTCAGCTAAAGTGCCAAAGCCTTGACTCATTTCTATTCTTGATTGAAAACCTGATTTGTACATACAGTGGTGGAAATAAGTATTTGATCCCTTGCTGATTTTGTAAGTTTGCCCACTGACAAAGACATGAGCAGCCCATAATTAAAGGGTAGGTTATTGGTAACAGTGAGAGATAGCACATCACAAATTAAATCCGGAAACTCACATTGTGGAAAGTATATGAATTTATTTGCATTCTGCAGAGGGAAATAAGTATTTAATCCCTCTGGCAAACAAGACCTAATACTTGGTGGCAAAACCCTTATTGGCAAGCACAGCGGTCAGACGTCTTCTGTAGTTGATGATGAGGTTTGCACACATGTCAGGAGGAATTTTGGTCCACTCCTCTTTGCAGATCATCTCTAAATCATTAAGAGTTCTGGGCTGTCGCTTGGCAACTCGCAGCTTCAGCTCCCTCCATAAGTTTTCAATGGGATTAAGGTCTGGTGACTGGCTAGGCCATGACCCTAATGTGCTTCTTCCTGAGCCACTCCTTTGTTGCCTTGGCTGTATGTTTTGGGTCATTGTCGTGCTGGAAGACCCAGCCACGACCCATTTTTAAGGCCCTGGCGGAGGGAAGGAGGTTGTCACTCAGAATTGTACGGTACATGGCCCCATCCATTCTCCCATTGATGCGGTGAAGTAGTCCTGTGCCCTTAGCAGAGAAACACCCCCAAAACATAACATTTCCACCTCCATGCTTGACAGTGGGGACGGTGTTCTTTGGGTCATAGGCAGCATTTCTCTTCCTCCAAACACGGCGAGTTGAGTTCATGCCAAAGAGCTCAATTTTTGTCTCATCTGACCACAGCACCTTCTCCCAATCACTCTCGGCATCATCCAGGTGTTCACTGGCAAACTTCAGACGGGCCGTCACATGTGCCTTCCGGAGCAGGGGGACCTTGCGGGCACTGCAGGATTGCAATCCGTTATGTCGTAATGTGTTACCAATGGTTTTCGTGGTGACAGTGGTCCCAGCTGCCTTGAGATCATTGACAAGTTCCCCCCTTGTAGTTGTAGGCTGATTTCTAACCTTCCTCATGATCAAGGATACCCCACGAGGTGAGATTTTGCGTGGAGCCCCAGATCTTTGTCGATTGACAGTCATTTTGTACTTCTTCCATTTTCTTACTATGGCACCAACAGTTGTCTCCTTCTCGCCCAGCGTCTTACTGATGGTTTTGTAGCCCATTCCAGCCTTGTGCAGGTGTATGATCTTGTCCCTGACATCCTTAGACAGCTCCTTGCTCTTGGCCATTTTGTAGAGGTTAGAGTCTGACTGATTCACTGAGTCTGTGGACAGGTGTCTTTCATACAGGTGACCATTGCCGACAGCTGTCTGTCATGCAGGTAACGAGTTGATTTGGAGCATCTACCTGGTCTGTAGGGGCCAGATCTCTTACTGGTTGGTGGGGGATCAAATACTTATTTCCCTCTGCAGAATGCAAATAAATTCATATACTTTCCACAATGTGATTTTCCGGATTTAATTTGTGATGTGCTATCTCTCACTGTTACCAATAACCTACCCTTCAATTATGGGCTGCTCATGTCTTTGTCAGTGGGCAAACTTACAAAATCAGCAAGGGATCAAATACTTATTTCCACCACTGTAGATAACCCAGAGACTTACAGGTCCAGATGGCCACACCATTCTTCTTTTCACTCACTGCAGAAAATACTATCAGTCCAAAGTGTCTGTCTCACAATTGCTTAGACTAAGGTGCGTTTCCTGATGAAAAATTATATCGGCTTTTTTTTTAATATATGTTGGCATTTTCTTCTTTTTGATCAGGTTATTCAGTCCCTTAAGATTAAGTGAAACAACATTTAAGGGTCCTTTTACTAGGGAGTGCTGAAAAATGGCCTGCGGTAGTGTAGGCGTGGGTTTTGGGTGCACGCAAAATCATTTTTCAGCGCACCTGTAAAAAAGGCCTTTTTAAAATTTTTGCCAAAAATAGATGTGCGGCAAAATCAAAATTGCCCTGCACCCATTTTGGGTCTGAGACCTTACCACCAGCCATTGACCTAGCAGTAAAGTCTCACGCGGTAACCGGGTGGTAATGACCTGCGCCAAATTGGTATTTGGCGCACGCCTGATACGTGCGGCAGAAAATAAAAATTATTTTTCAGCTGCATGTATCGGATGCGTGCCAAAAATGAAATTACTGCAAGAGCCACGCAGTTGCTGTGTGGTAACTCCATTTTGGCGTGCGTTGGGCATGCATAGATGCTTACGCGGCTTAGTAAAAGGGCCCCTTAGTGACAATTGTATTTTCTCCTATATAATTGTGAAACCATTGATTGGAGATTGTTGGAACACTAGCTTATGTTCTAAGTCTGTCATTTGTACAGCCCAAACAACTTAATGCATAAAATAACTGCAACCAGGAAACATAATTATGCCACGAAGAGCATGCCCAAGTGAGCAAGTTGAGCCAATAGCAGTATTTATCCATCCACTTAACAGCAAGTTATTATTCAGTTGTCTATTTGTTCCCCCCTCCCAAAAGAATATTCACACTGTAACAATCATGCCCACACATTAACTATTAGTAACTGTAGCTAAGCATCATTCTTCCCCCTCAAACCCACTCTAATCATCCACTTTTCAAAGGACTCTTGTTGTTGCATCATGTCTGTCTTAAGCTGCATAACATACAAACTAATAGCCCACATTATCACTTCAGTTCCACAGCTGCTGAATATTCAAGCAAAGTTCTTTTTCCTTCTCATTTCGTGATGCATAAAAGGTGCAGAAACACAGTACATGAAAAAAAAATGAAATGATGGTTCACAGGATCTGAGGCAACACTAGAGACAGGTCCTGTCAGACAAATCTGATTAATTTCTTTGACTGGGTGACCAGAGAGATGGATTGAAGGAGAGCGCTAGATGTGGTGTATTTAGATTTTAGCAAGGCCTTTGACATGGTTCTGCAAAGACGACTAATAATATAACTGCAACACTGAGGTGAGGCTGTGCCCAACTACAGAAGCATCAAATTAAGTCTTGGCCCTGAGCTCTCTGTGTCTCATAATGTACAGAAAGAGGCACAAACAAGCACCGGGGGAAGCATGAGAAGAACCACCAGCAGTCACGGGAGTCAGTAAAGAAACTAAGAACTCCAGCCCAAGATGCTGCAGACAGAAAAACTAAGAAATCATAACATTAGAAAAAATGTTTGGAGCTAAGGGGAAGAGACAAGGATTGAGGCAGCCATCTTTCCTAGCAGCTCCCTAATGCTCCCTTCATTCCTAATTCAAAATTAAGGACTACTTCCTATTGTCTGTTTTCTCCTAGTTTTCTCCAAGTCTGATCAGTCTCTACCTCGACTCTGCTTTGTCAGTCTTACAGTGGGGGTTTTAATGCAGCCCAAACTAAGGGGCTGCATTAACTGTATGTCTATATATAGGTGCCAAGAGAGTGCCTTATAGGTGCATATTCAATAAATTACTAACATAACTGGGTATATATGTGCCTATATGCTTAGATGCAAGCACTTACTCTAACCATAGAGCTGGCATGTGTGCATATAATTGCCAGTGATACATGCGTAGTTTATAGTATTCTATAAGTAACGTGCATAAATGTGCACCCGCTCAGAGTTTGCCCATGTTTTCATCCACCTGCAAACTATGCACAATATAAGATACACGTGGAGGGGCATAATCGAACAGGGCGCTCAAGTTTTCCTGAGGACGTCCTCGCAGGACGTCCCCATGAAGGGGTGGGGAAACCTGTATTATCGAAACAAGATGGGCGTCCATCTTTCGTTTCGATAATACGGTTGGGGACGCCCAAATCTCAACATTAGGTCGATCTTAGATGGTCGTCCCCAGTTTTCGGCGATAATGGAAACCGAGGACGCCCATCTCAGAAGCGACCAAATCCAAGCCATTTGGTCGTGGGATGAGCCAGCATTCATAGTGCACTGGTCCCCCTCACATACCAAGACACCAACCGGGCACCCTAGAGGCACTGCAGTGGACTTCAGAAAAAGCTCCCAGGTGCATAGCTCCCTTGCCTTGTGTGCTGAGCCCCCCAAACCCGCCCCAAAACCCACTCCCCCAACTGTACACCACTACCATAGCACAAAGGGATGAAGGGGGGCACCTAGATATGGGTACAGTGGGTTTCTGGTGGGTTTTGGAGGGCTCACATTCATCACCACAAGTGTAACAGGTAGGGGGGGTGGGCCTGGGTTCGCCTTCCTGAAGTGCACTGCAGTACCCACTAAAACTGCTCCAGCGACCTGCATACTACTACTACTACTAAACATTTATAAAGCGCTACTAGGGTTACGTAGCGCTGTACAATTTAACATGGAAGGACAGTCCCTGCTCGAAGAGCTTACAATCTAAAAGACAAATGTACAGTTAATCTGATAGGTCAGACAGATTGGGGCAACCTATACTGCTGTCATGGAGCTGAGTATGATATCTGAGGCTGGCATAGAGGCTGAAAAAATATTTAATTTGTTTTTAGGGTGGGAGGGTGTTAGTGAACACTGGGGGCGTAAGAGGAGGAGGTCATCCCTGATTCCCTCCTGTGGTCATCTGGTCACTTAATGTACATTTTTGTGGCTTGGTCGTTAAAAATAAGGAGCAAGTAAAGTCGTCCAAGTGTTCGTCAGGGACGCCCTTCTTTTTTCCATTATCGGCCGAGGACGCCCATGTGTTAAGCATGCCCCAGTCCCACCTTCCCTATGCTTCCAACACGCCCCCGTGAACTTTGGTCGTCCCCACGACGGAAAGCAGTTGAGGATGCCCAAAATCGGCTTTCGATTATGCCGATTTGGGCGACCCTGTGAGAAGGACGCCCATCTTCCGATTTGTGTCGAAAGATGGGCGCCCTTCTCTTTCAAAAATAAGCCTGTAATAGTTACAGAAGAGCACATAGATGCGTAGCCTGCATATAAACACATAAGCGTGTAATTGGTGTTCAAAATTAGCTCCATAAGCTCAATGTTCAAAGGTACTTTTTTTTAACAAGTTTTGCTTTGCCTTGAAACATACAGCCTCATCTGTAGAGCAATTCACCAGATTCTTCCAATCTTAGCAATCAACTGTCACATAGGGTAATTAGCATGTGATGAATGATAAGAAGCCCATTATATTCCTATGCACATGTCACTATTTAGCATGTGCTAATTGCTAGATGTGTTAGCACACCTTAGGAAAAGGACCCCATAGTTTGTCATGTGGATCTCAGCTGCAAAGAAGTAAAAACCTGCTGAGCAGGGGCGTATCTGCGTGGGGCCACAGGGGCCTGGGCCCCCGCAGATTTCGCCCTGGCCCCCCTCCCCGCCGTCAACCCTCCCCCGCTGCTTACTTTTGCTGGCGCCGAGGTCCGACCCGCAATCTCCGTTTTTCGTCTTCCTCCGTGGCCATGCTTCCAGGAAGTAACGCTGCAGTGCTGATTCGTTGAATCCAGTTCGGCGTCTGACGTCAGACGTCGAACTGGAGTCAACGAATCAGCACTGCAGCGTTACTTCCTGGAAGCATGGCCACGGAGGAAGACGAAAAACGGAGATTGCGGGTCGGGACCTCGGCGCCAGCAAAAGTAAGCAGCGGGGGAGGGTTGACGGCGGGGAGGGGGTGGAGAGAGGCGGCGGCGGCGGGGGGGGGGGGGGAGGGAGGCAAAAATGTGCCCCCCCTCTCTGGCTCTGGCCCCCCCTACCGCCGGATTCCAGATACGCCCCTGCTGGTGAGTATGAATATTTTGAAAATTTGTGTGTGCCAGTTTTCAGAAAGTTAATCTTACCTGTATAGGTCTCTAAAGCTAAAGCTAGAGTTCACAATGTTTTTGCTAGCTCCTTTGCATGGGTAGCAACATTTGAGGTAGCATGGCCAAAAAATGGAAGGAAAGTCTGCAGGTCAGTACATTGAGCTCTAAAGATGGGACTGGTGGCCTTAACTGTAGCAACTGCAAACTGTTCAATGGTTGGAAAGCCTGTAACTCCTCTGATTTGACTGATCCCAAAAACCCAAGCTTTGATGTGACCAAACCTGGCTAATGATTAAAAAAAAGAAGTTTTCTGTAGCTATAGAGCAACAGAGAGCAAAAAATTGAGTAGATCTGATTGTTAAAGTTGTTCTGTGTTAATTGCTGGAACAGAATGTTCTTGCAGTGTAGTCTGTCTTATATTTTAAACAGCTGTTTTTATAGATTGCAAATCATTTGTTTCTTTGGACATGTTCCTCAGTGGCAATTATTGCAGTTTTGTAGGCATATGCTTTTTAAAATGTCAAAATGGAAATATATATTAGAGGCGGGCAAAGATTAATCACAGCATGCATTTTAGGCATTTCTTTCACCCTTTTCTACTGGCTCTGTCCTATTGAACACAATCATCTCTCTCTATCTTTCTCACCCTATTTGTTTCTTTCTCTGATGCCCCTTTACCCAGATTCTCTCATGCCCCCTTCTCCAGCCTTCACCCAGATTCTTTCATTTCCTCCTCCCCAGTCTTCACCCTGATTCTCTCATACCCTCCTCTCCCCGCATTTACTTCAACAGGAGGGCTCAGGCTCCGGATTTTCTCTTCTTCCTCACTGCCTCAAAGTCATTTTTCTTCCCCAGTGCAGCTGGACTCTGCAAATACTTGAGCCGCACTGTGCCGGAATTTGGATTAGTCTCGAGGGAGCCCGAACTGTTGAGATAAACATGGGGGGAAGATGGCAGATCTGCGTTAAAAAACAATCAGCTGGCGTTCAAACACTATTAATACCTTAAAATATTAATGTGTTAATAGCATTATTAACGCGTTAATTGTCCAAACAGCGATCAAAATGATAAAGGGGATGGAACTCCTCTCGTATGAGGAAAGGCTAAAGAGGACAGGGCTCTTCAGCTTGGAAAAAAGAACGATGAGGGGAGATATGATTGAGGTCTACAAAATCCTGAGAGGTGTAGAATGAGTATTAAATTGATTTTTTACTTGTTCCAAAAGCACAAAGACTAGGGGACGCTTGAGGAAGTTACATGGAAATACTTTTAAAACAAATAGGAGGAAATATTTTTTCACTCAACGAATAGTTAAGCTCTGGAACTATTTGTGGGAGGATGTGCTAACAGTGGTTAGTGTATCTGGGTTTAAAAAAAGGTTTGGACAAATTCCTGGAGGAAAAGTCCATAGTCTGTTATTGAGACAGACATGGGAAGCAACTGCTTGCCCTGGGATTTGTAGTATGGAGTGTTGCCACGATTTAGCTTTCTGCCAGGTACTTGTGACCTGGCATGGCCACTGTTTGGAAAACAGGATACTGGGCTAGATGGACTATTGGTCTGACCCCGTATGGCTACTCTTATATTCTTAAGTCCACCCCTATATATATAGTGAACTGTGTCCATCCAGTAAGATTTATTTACACACATTCAATGGTCATATTTTTAGGGGGCCTTATACAAAAGCACAGCAAGATTACTAAGGGTTTGTCACGCGGCAATTCGGCTCTACCGCCGGGATCCCCACCATGCACCAATCCTGGTGCAAGAAAATATTTTTGTATTTTCTAGTGCCACGGGCATGCTTGGCAGTAATTGGGCAGTGCAGGATCCCTTACCACCTCCTAAATAAATGGTTGCACTGTAAGTGTTTAACTTACCGCATGGCCATTTTCTTCCTTTAAAAATAAAAAAGCACCTTGCAGATGGCAGTAAAAGGGAGGGCTTTAATGAAAAATGCATAAAACATTGACAAAATGTGTAACAAATGTCAAATTGATATTTGTGTATTTTTCTGCAGAAATCAATGCATACCAGCTTCCTACATCAAAATAGCCGTGTTCACTTTTTTTCTATCTCCAACTTCTTTTACAAGGTGATAGGGCTATCCACTGAAAAAGTGGCTTATGACTCCTACCACCAACCCCCACAGTGAAGCAGAGGAGTGCTACAACATAGCCCACATGCAGACAAGAGTAGTCATTAAGAAACAGGTCCCCTAAGTTTAAAAAAAAAAAGCTCCATCCTGTTTCATAAAGACGCATAGCATGCATATAGAGACTGTTAAATCACGTTCAGTACTAACAGGCACTAAACACGGGAAAAAAGGCTTTCCGCAAAATGCGTTAAAGCATTTTGAGATACTTTGTCTAGGAAAAAACAGCACAAATGGGCCTTCGGCGAGCATCCACCTGCATCAGGGGTCTAACAAAAACATAGGACCCTGTTTACTAAGCTGCGCTAGTGTTTTAGACAGTGCATGCTAAAAATCATCACACGCTAACCGTGTAGACACCATAGGAATATCATGGGCATCTACATGGTTAGCATGCGCTAAAAACACTAGTATGCCTCTAGCACGGCTTAGTAAACAAGGCCCATAGTAAATAATATGATAGAAATCATAATGCTAAAGATGCAAACTGATACTATAAAATCCTTTAAAATGACCTAAAAAGACTTACCTTAATGGACATATTTCATATATATTACATTTTATAACAATCCATACCTAGCAAATCCCCAATGAGTACATACAAAATAAAATCATATGACCCTATAAATATGTAAATCGTGTTTATATAAAATCAAATAATACACATATAAGATAAACACAATAGACAATAGAACTAATCTATTTGTTAAAATCTAACTTAGGCCGACATTGCCCGTTCACTTTGAATGGGCTGTGTCAGCAATGCCGTGCGGCTTGGTAAACAGGGGGGTTAGTCAATAAAAATGAACAATAACAATGAAATCTATATAAATACAAAAACAGAAAACATACTAAGGCAAGATCTTAAGATATTCCACTGTAAATAGTGCTGCTTATCTCACTAAAAACTCCTTAATGACTCATGCTGGTCAGTTTCTAAAGAGTTCAACAGAAAAATATAGAAAATACATCATGGAAATATAAATGAGACAAAAGCATATCAAGAAAAAGACAGAAACTGTGACTGTGTTCAGTAGATCATCATTTAAAAAAGTGAGCCTTAACCTCAAAATGTAGAAAAACTGTGAATCCTGTGATACAATGAATCATCGCAATGAACTTGTGCAATTAGAATTCAAAGATATTGTGTGGAGCCAGTGAAAAATATAATAAATTAATTATGTCTGCTGATGTGAGCAATCCATAAATAGACACTAAACCAACTATAACCAAAGAAAAAAAAGACTTCATAAATAGACTCAAAAGTCAAACTTTGTCTCATGCATTGTTTGGCAAAAACTTTAAAAAGAAGACTATTTATATCTAAACAGAGTTTAGCAGCACAACATGACAGAGCACAATGTCCTTTATTTGCTTGCTGTAACAGACTAATCATGCGCAAGACTGATTGTATATTGTCAACAAATGAGCTAAAGGAAAAAGACCTCAGTATATACCGTATTTTTCGGACTATAAGACGCACCGGACCATAAGACGCACCTAGGTTTTAGAGGAGGGAAATAGGAAAAAAAAAATTTTTCCTTTTTCCCTCCTCTAAAACCTAGGTGCTCCGGTGCGTCTTGTCCGAGTTTTGGATCGCCATCCCCTACTTACGCGATGCCATGTTCCCTGGTGGTCTAGTGACGTCGGGGCAGGAAAGAACCCCCTCTTTCCTGCCCCGACGTCACTAGACCACCAGGGAACATGGCATCGCGTAAGTAGGGGACGGCGATCCAAAACTCGCTACCTTTGGACTATAAGACGCACCCCCCATTTTCCTCCCAAATTTTGGGGGAAAAAAGTGCGTCTTATAGTCCGAAAAATACGGTAATCAAATCACAAAAATACTGATGTAAGCAATCTGTTCAGAAACACAGTCCTTCCCTTTCACAATCAAACCAATCATTCAGACTTACTGAGCAGTAAAAACAGCTGCATTATCAATGCGTGAAAACTGCCATTGGTAGAAAAAAATGCCAAAAGTGAAACTACACACATGGGCATTGTCTTGATAAGTAAAACAGAAAACAGTGCGACATTAACGATATCACTAAGGCCACCAACCAATCAGCTGGTACTGAGCAGCTAGTACAGGAGCCGACGAGAGAAGGAAAAATTCTAGACCTAGTCCTTAGTGGAGCGCATGATCTGGTGCGGGAGGTAATGGTGCTGGGGCCGCTTGATAACAGAGATCATAATATGATCGGATTTGACATTAGCTTTGAAGTAAGTATACATAGGAAATCAAATACGTTAGCGTTTAACTTCAAAAAAGGAGACTATGATAAAATGAGAAGAACAGTGAAAAAAAAAACGTAGAGGAGCGGCTACGAGGGTCAAAAATTTACATCAGGCATGGATGCTGTTCAAAAACACCATCCTGGAAGCTCAGGTCAAATATATTCCGCGTATTAAAAAAGGAGGACGGAAGACCAAACGACAGCCAGCATGGTTAAAAAGTGAGGTGAAGGAAGCTATTAGAGCTAAAAGAAAATCCTTCAGAAAATGGATGAAGGAACCGACTGAAAATAATAAGAAACAGCATAAGGAATGTCAAGTCAAAAGCAAAGCGCTGATAAGGAAGGCTAAGAGGGACTTCGAAAAAAAGAATGTGTTGGAGGCAAAAACACATAGTAAAATTTTTTTTAGGTATATTAAAAGCAGGAAGCCGGCAAAAGAATCGGTTGGACTGAGGAGTAAAAGGGGTGATCAGGGAAGACAAAGCCGTAGCGGAGAGATTAAATGAATTCTTTGCTTCGGTCTTCAACAAGGAAGATTTGGGTGGGATACCGGTGCCGGAAATGGTCAGGGCCGCCGAGAGGGGGGGACAGGGGAGACAAAATTCCCTGGGCCCGCACTGCCGCCGACGCAGTCCGGCCTGCCCGCCCTCCGTCGCTCCCTGGCATTGAATTTAAGCACCTCACCTTCGAAAGTGCAGCAAGTAGTGGCAGACCACTCCTTCCTTCCTTCCATGTCCCGCCCTCGCCTGACGTAACTTCCGCGAGGGCGGGACACAGAAGGAAGACGTGGTCTGCCGCTGCTTGCTGTGCCTTCAAAGGTGAGATGCTTAAGGTCAGTGCAGCGGGGATGGAGAGAGGGCCCAGTGGCGGATGGAGGGGGACCCGGCGACCTCGGGTGGGGGGGCCTGGGGGCGGCCTTGTCCCGGGCCTGGCCCAGTCTCTCAGCGGCCCTGGAAATGGTATTCGAAGCTGACGAGTCGGAGAAACTTAATGAATTCTCTGTAAACCTGGATGATGTAATGGGGCAGTTCTACAAACTGAAGAGTAGTAAATCTCCTGGAACGGATGGTATTCATCCCAGAGTACTGATAGAACTGAAAAATGAGCTTGCGGAGCTATTGTTAGTAATATGTAATTAAAATCGAGCATGGTACCGGAAGATTGGAGGGTGGCCAATGTAACACCGATTTTTTAAAAAGGTTCTAGATGAGATCCAGGAAATTATAGACTGGTGAGTCTGACATCGGTGCTGGGCAAAATGGTACAGACTATTATTAAGAACAAAATTACAGAGCATATTCAAAAGCATGGATTAATGAGACAAAGTCAGCATGGATTTAGTGAAGGGAAACCTTGCCTCACCAATCTACTACATTTCTTTGAAGGGGTGAACAAACATTTGGATAAAGGGGAGCCGGTTGATATCATGTATCTGGATTTTCAGAAGGCGTTTGGCAAAGTACCTCATGAAAGACTCCAGAGGAAATTGGAGAGGAGAGTCATGGGATAGGAGGCAGTGTTCTATCGTGGATTAAAAACTGGTTAAAAGATAGAAAACAGAGAGTAAGGCTTAAATGGTCAGTATTCTCAATGGAGAAGGGTAGTTAGTGGGGTTCCCCAGGGGTCTGTGCTGGGACTGCTGCTTTTTAACATATTTATAAATAACCTAGAGATTGGAGTAACTAGTGAGGTAGTTAAATTTGCTGATGACACAAAGTTATTCAAAGTCATTAAATCGCAGGAGGATTGTGAAAACTTACAAGAGGACCTTACGAGAATGAAGATCAATGTAATAATAAGAGTAACGTATGAAGCGCTAAAAATAAATATATAATACTCAAATACTACTATATAAATTGATAATCCAAGTCCACTCTACTGTGTATTGGAACGCAGAATCCTAAAATACTATGCAGAGTTGTGAAAGTGTTATGTGAATGGAATACCATACTCTAATGTGTCAATGTTCCAAAAAAACATAAAATGTGAGCATCCTTGCAATGCTTACAAACTCTTTTTAAAAATATAAAATACGAGCCTTGTATAAGAAACTGTGCAATGTCCTATGGTCATGGAACGTTCCCCAAAAATGAATGAATAAATGAAGAGAGCTCCCCAAAACAGACTAAATAAATCCAATTGTGTTAAAAAATACATATACAGCAGCGCTATTTGGCAATGGATACTACAACAAACCTAAATAATCTTAATATTGCTATGAAGATATTTCAGAAAAGAAGGTTCTCTCAAAACAGTGTTTTCCAAGTCCAGTCCTGGAGTACCCCTTGCCAGTCAGGTTTTCAGAATATCCACAATGAATATGCATGAAAGAGATTTGCACATAATAGAGGCAGTGTATGCAAATCAAGTTCATAAATATTAATTGTGGATATCCTGAAAACCTGACTGGCAAGGGGTACTCCAGGTCCGGACTTGGGAACACTATCTTAAAACCTTAAATTGAAAACAAAAATTCAAACACGTCAAGACAGCTTTTGAGCCTGCTGAATGGCCATAATCAAATTTAGTTCACAAAAACACAGATAAATCTAACTCTTCTTTCAGTCCTACAGGGAAAATGGTGTCTAATTCAAAAATAATTATTTGTTCATGTCGCAGAATGGATACATCAACATTTCCTCCACACCAATTCAGGGGCCCTTTTACTAAGCTGCATAAGCGCCTAGGCGCACCCAACGCGTGACAAAATGGAGTACCGTGTGGCTGTTGCGGTAATTTCATTTTTGGTGCTCATCCACTACGTGTGCCCGAAAAATATTTTTTATTTTCTGGTGCTCGTCAGCTACGCACACCAAGTAGCATTTAGCGCACGTAGGTCATTACTGCCCGGTTACTTCATGAGACTTTACCGCTAAGTTAATGGCTGGTAGTAAGGTCTCAGACCCAAAATGGATATGCGGCAATTTTCAGCAAAAATTTTAAAAAGGGCTTTTTTCAGGAATGCTGAAAAATGGATTGGCACACGCGCCCAAAATCTGCGCCTACACTACCGCAAGCCATTTTTCAGCACACCTTAGTAAAAGGACCCCTCAGAGTAACAGTCTTCAAAACCAGGAATTTCAAATCAGAAAAACTGTGCATTAAATCAATACAATATTGCACCAGTGGTGCAGCAATATTACCCCTTCTGATATTGCTCCTGTGTTCGATCATCCTAGATTTAACTTTTCTAACAGTTTTGCCCACATATATCAAATTGCATGAGCACAGAATAACATATACTGCCCTTTCAGTACTGCAATTATACAGATGTCTTAATGAAAAAACCTTTTTTTGTATGTGGGTAAATGAAAACATGTGTGGACATAGAAGATGGGCATACAGAACAGGACCTACGAGGGAAATGACACCACCGAGGGGCTGACACTGGTACGTCACTACGGAGCACAGAAGGTGCCACAATCTCTTTACTATTTTTTTTTTACAGTGTGTATATATATTTTTTTTTTCAATCGTTTTTATTGATGGTAAATACAAATAATAACCAGTACATTACAAGGCATCAGCACTTGTGCCAATTAACAGGTATCAACAGTTCCCCCCCCCCCCCCCCACACACACTTTCCCCTCCCACTCCCTCCCGCCCCCCTGCCCACCCTCCACACTCATACTTCCAGGCTTGATTCTCTCAACTAACCAACACTCTAACTTCTGAGTACATACGTAAACCTATAGCGACTGGACCTGGTACCCGGGGCTCCCAGAGCATCCGAGATCCCAATGATCTCTTTACTATTTTTATCGCATGTATATGCCACAGTCAACTGATACCACCACAGGGCCCCTTTTACTGATGTTTGGAAAAAGGAGCTCTTAATGTCTGTTCCCTATTTCTAAGAGTTTTTTCAACTTCATGGCAAAACTTTGCACAAAACTGGACTTTGTGCTGAAAAATGCATAAAACATCGACAACATGAACAAATGTCAAATTGCAGGAATCAATGCCTACCAGCTTCCATCATCAAAATGGCCTCATTCACATTTTTTTCTCTCTCTGACTTCTTTTAAAAGGTGGTAGGGCTATCCACTGATAGATGATAGGGCTACCTATAACCTCCACAGTGAAGCAGAGGAGTGCTATAACATAGCCCAAAGGCAAACAAGAGTAGTCATTAAGAAACAGATCCCCTAAGGAAAAAAGCTCCTATTTTTATCCTGTTTCATAAAGAGGTATAGCATGTGTATAGGGCCTGTTTTACTAAACGGCATTCAGCACTAACACGCACTTAACGGGGGAAAAATGGCCTACCGCAAAATGCGTTAAAGCATTTTGACGACGTGTTATGGTGGGGAAGAATAGGTGTGGAAGCATTAACCAGCTAACAGATTCACATTACTGCGTGTTAACGCAGGAGCACTTAGCTTTTCCTAAATAGGAGGTGGTAAGTGCGCCTATATTAACATTTTTTAGGCATCGTATGCTAATGAGAATATTAGCACACAACCTGAAAAAAAAAATGTGAAAATTGCCTAAAATACTGCCACTTTAGAAATGGGCTTAGCACACGAGAAGTCCTGCGTTAAAACGTGCCAAACTCATATTGTAAGGCAATTTAGTAAAATGGCTTCTATGTGCCTTTATAAATTACTAGAGATAAACTTGCAAAAGTTACAGCTAGACCAGGGGTTCACAAACTTTTTCGGTTCATGGCACCCCCCCCCCCCCCCAAGGCCACATGGGTCTCCACAGCAGCCCCCCTCCGGCCACCCGGGTATCTGTGGCACCCCTCCAGGTTACACGGGTCTCCACACCCTCCTCCCGGCCACATGGGTCTCCGCACCCCTCCACATGGGTCTCCCTTTAGCTGCAGCCCCCTCATCTCACACCAGCACACCTCTGCCTCCTTGCAGCCCCCTCCTCTCACAGCAGCACACCGCTACCTTCCTTCCTGCAGCCCCCTCCTCTCACACCAGCACACCGCTACCTTCCTTCCTGCAGGTCCAGGATCACTGCCACTTCCTTCTCCTTCCCACACCGCCACTGCAATGCTTACAGCTTACGTTTTCAGGCCGTCCACAATTCACACAGGCACTCCAGGGCCTTCCCAGTCTGCTGCATCCGGCCCTCTCTGAAGCAACTTCCTGTTGCAAGGACCAGATGCGGAAGAGGGAAGTCCCCATAGTGTCTGTGTAAATCGCAGATGGCCCGAAAATGTAAGCTACAAGCACTGCAGCAGCAGCAGGGGAAAAAGCAGGAAGCGGCAAATGCTGGACCTTCGGGCACCCTGAGAGTTCGCTGAGGCACACCAGGGTGCCAAGGCAAACAGTTTGGGAACCACTGAGCTAGACTAAAGCCGTGGATATGTATGCTTCCTTGGGAGCAGGTATAAATGCTGGCATGTAATGCATGAGTGCATTTTATAGATAATATCAGTGCTTTTTTGTGCCGGTACACACAACGGTATGGCATACCGGCACCTTTTTTGCACCCGGCCGATCCCTGCCTCGTAAAACTTTTATTTTTTCGCGAACCTGCAGACTGAAGAAAGAAAACAAACAGCAGACAGGCTTGCCTCCTTCCATCGCGTCGGCCGCTTCGTTTCCCTGCATTCTCAGCACGTCCCGCCCTCCTCTGATGTCATTTCCTTTCCTCGAGGGCAGGACGCACTGAGAATGCAGGGAAACGAAGCGGCCGACGCGATGGAAGGAGGCAAGCCTGTCTATTTGTTTTCTTTCTTTAGTCTGCCGGTTCGCGAAAAAATAAAAGTTTTATGAGGCATGGATCGGCCGGGTGCAAACAGCAGGGAGCGAGCAGGTGAGCCCCAGAAAAAAGGTGCCGGTATGCCATACCGTTGCGTACCGGCACAAAAAAGCACTGAGGGTGAGCAAGTGGGGCTGGGGGGGGTGTGTGTGTGGGCAAGTGGGGCTGGGGGTCTATGTGTGGGCAAGTAGGGCTGGGGGTATGTGTGTATGGGCAAGTGAGGCTGGGGGGCTGGGCAAATGGGGCTGGGGTTTGAATGATCTCAGGGGCAGGTGGAGGCTGGGGCGAGTCACTGGACATTGAAGGGAGGGGGAGGATAGGGGGCAAAAGAGAATCGCTGGACATGGAGGGGATGGGATAGTAGGGCAGGGGAGAGAGGAGAATGGAGAATTGCTGGACATTGATAGAAGAAGAAGGCAGGGAAGAGAGAATTGCTGGACTTGGATAGGAGAGGAGGGCAGGGGAGAGAGGAGAATCACTGGACATGGGAGGGGAGGGCAGGGCAGGGGAGAGAGGAGACATGCTGGACATGGATGGAGGGGAGGGAAGATAGGAAGGAGATCCACATGGATGGGATGGCAGGGGAGGAAGGAGAAATGCCAGAAATGGATGGAGAGGAGAGCAGAGCAGGAGATAGAGGAGAATTGCTGGACATGGATAGATGGAGGGGTTGGCGGGGGGAGAGAGGAGAAATGCTGGACATGGAAGGGGGAAAGTAAAGAAATAAATGGAAAGGAAGCCCTGGAAGCGGAGTTAAGAGAACAGATAGAGAGCAGCAGAATCAGACACTTGGACCAGTATGAATAGAAAACAGTCACCAGACAACAAAGGTGGAAAAAAATTATTTTATTTTCATTTTAGTGTTTGGAATTTGTCCAATTTGAGAATTTACATCTGTTGTCTTATTTTGCACTGGGTATACTGGAGCTGTAACATCTTACAGAAATGATTTATAATGAAAAAAAAAATCACAAGTTATTGTTTTTCTCCTATACTAGTATATTTTCAATGATGTCTGTTTATATGCGCCATGGCTGATATAAGGGGTGTGGCTAATGTGGGTGTGGTTATCATAGGGGTGGAGCCATATGTGGTGACCCCGCCCATAATGAGTACCGGCACCTTTTTTTCTACAAAAAATGCACTGGATAATATGCATACATCTTGACTCCGTGTGTGCTCTACCCATATGCCCCTTAGCACACCTGCCCTTGGATTATATAAAGTATGTGCCTTCATGACACCATATGTATTTTTACTCTTGTTAACCCATGAGGTCATTTTATAAAACTATTTTGCATGCATAAAAAGTCCTTTACATTCCCCCTCCCCCCCAAATTATTAAGATTACCCGCACACCCCCTCATTCTAACATAGTAGCATAGTAGATGACGGCAGATCCATCCAGTCTGCCCAACAAGATAAAATCATTATATATGGTATGTGATACTTCATATGTATACCTGGTCTTGATTTGTCCTTGCCATTTTTAGGGCATAGACTGTAGAAGTCTGCCCAGCACTGTCCTTGTTCTCCAACTTCTGAAGCTAAATCTCTCCAGCCACGATCAGAGCACAGACCATAAATGTTTGCCCAGTACCAGCTTTCCTTCCCAATTCTGTAACGGGTTGTCTAAATTTAGGTACCAATTGCGTGCATAAGTTACAGAACACAAGCATGTGTGACTGTAAGTGCATAAGTGCTAGTTGGGTGCTAAGCAGTATTTTATCAATTTAGTGTGCAACTTGCTTACCACATAAATACAAGGGGGAATTCACAGGTGCATAGGTGTGTCTAATATTTACATACATAATTTACAAAATGCTGTATGTTAAGCACTAGAGTACGCATGTATGCCTGCTATTGACATGAGTAAGTGGTTGCGCCTAAATGCTGACATATAAAACCTGACTTACACCAGTATTCTGTAACAAGATCTGGGCACCCAGATGCCATTAGAGAATTCACTCTCAGCACACTTCATGTTTTAGCACCCTTATAGAATTGCACCCATAATATATAGGGCACACAGACTTGATGATATGTGGCCATGGGAAACAGAGGAGAGGTGGGGAAGATAGGCTCTTTCCAAACAATGGAGAAGACATATGATTGTAAGTAAAAAATAAAGTTTATTACAACAACTTGACTCAACACAGCCGTAGCACCTTCTTCAGGAATCTTCCAAAGGTTTTGACCGGTGCTTTGATAGTTAACACACCAAAGGTTTAAATGGTGCTTGAACAGTTAAAACATCAAAAGGCTATGCACTGAAGAGTACACAATTCCTTCTCTCCAAAGAGCATAACAGTACAAACTATGAGCAAACAGGAGTCGTGATTACCGTTTAAACTTTTGGTGTGTTACCTATTAAAGCACCGGTCAAAACCTCTGGAAAACTCCTGAAGAAGGTGCTACGGCTGTGTTGAGTCAAGTTGTTGTAATAAATTATTTTTTATTTACAATCATATGTCTTCTCCATTGTTTGGAAAGAGCCTATCTTCCCCACCCCTCCTCTGTTTCCCTTTACTTTGTTTTGTGGGGATTAAGTGCATCTCCACACTCTGTGTGGTACCTCCACACCTAGTGCGGTATTTTTTTGGATATGTGGCCATGGACAGACTCCAGGATATTGGCATGATTCTCAGAATCACTGCTATCACTGCTGTGGTTCGCCTTGCCCCTGAGCCCAGAAGGCATCCAGATACTTTATCCCAAACAGTAGCACTTGTGGGGGATCCAGTCTTGTCCATACTCTACAGCTACTTTTTTAATTTAAAGTCAGATTTACTGCTGTTACGTTTCCCTCAGATGCCTAAGGTGGAATATAAACATACAGCATATGATAACAAAAAATTTAAGATGCGTATATGCAGATAAAGGGCAATTCTGTAACTAGGCACCCACACTTATCTGCCCTTTTGGACTAGATTCAGTAAATGGCACCCAAATCTGGGCGAACAAAAAATGAGTGCCGAGTGCAACTCTATAAAAAGCATGCTGAGTCAGGCACCGTTTATAGAATAGCACTCAATGTCAGGAGCCGCACCCAATTTGGAGCACAAGGATTTACACCAACTGAAAACTGGTGTAAATCCTCACGCCTAAACTATAATACTGCACACATCTTTAATGAACGCCCTTCACCTGCCCATGCCTATCCCATGGCCATGCTCCCTTTTCAGCTGTGTGCTAAAAAATTTGCATGCTCAACTTTATAGAATAGCACCTAACAAGATGAGCATGTAAATTCAAATTGTTGCCAATTAACGCTAATTGCTTGTTAGCACCCACTAATTGGCTCCTTACTCAAGGTGCATGTGCAAATTGGGCACAGGTCATCTGCAGTGACAACATGGAAGCATCGACCCCTTTCAGGCACCAGCCCCAAGAAGTTATGGTGCTGGGCCCATGTCCAGTTACGTTTGCAGACATCCCTGTCCAATTATTGCCAGCTTCAAGACAGTTATAATGCGGCATCACAGACGACGCAGGCACATTCTTCAGAGACCAGTCAGGAGTGTAATCATCATGTTCACACAGGTAGTCCTTTGGTGGCAGGAACATCGCATGCATCCACTACGATGCCTGGTCTGCCTGTAGGCATTGTAGAGGTGCAACACCCTTCCTTGGATGTTGCTGAATGTACTAATAGTTAACTCTTCCTCTATACGATTCCCTAATATGTTTGTTCCACATGAAACTTTTTCTACCATAACATCACTGTGTAGCTGTTTTTACCAGAATTGGCGAACGCCTTTACGGTACTGTGTAAGCCACATTGAGCCTGCAAATAGGTGGGAAAATGTGGGATACAAATGCTACAAATAAATAAATTTGCATCTACAATTTTGAGTGCCATTTATAGGATTTGGGGGGGTTGTACATAAATGTACAGAATACTAGCATGAACACATGTAAGCACATACTTACCGGAAAAAGTGCCAGTAGAGTGCCTACGTGCTAATCTGTAACCGTGCATGTGAGTGACATGACATGTAAATGCACATGGGCAGGACATTAGTATGTCTCCCACTTATGAATGTTAACTTACAGAACACTGTGATATAATTGACATGAAATAAATAAATCAACTGACTTTACAAATGATTATGTTGAATACAGCCTCCTATGCAGTGAAAAGGCTTCAGTACAGTTTGGTTCATGAAATAAAGAATTCTTGTTTAATTTCCGTACCTGGTTCAGTTGTTCTGTGGAGGCTCAGCGCTCAACCCTTGCTCACGATACCACACTGGGTTAAGGTTCTACTGTTGATATTTAAATCAGCATATGGGGCAGCTCCCTCATATTTGATGACCCTGTTGTGACAACACATGACAGATCATGGTTTGAACACCTGTTGATGGTTCCCTCAATGATAAAGGCACATCTATCAGATACAGAGAACCAGGGCTGTCTACTGCTGGACCACTTTTATGGAAGTCCTCTCCAGTTGAGATTTAACTTGAGGGTGGTATGAAAAAGTATGTGAAAAAAAGTTAAGGATACCTATTTGCACTATTATTTTGTGATTGAAAGGTATGGAAACAAAATATGTCCTACCTGATGACTTTCTTTCCTTTAGTCACAGCATCAGAGAGGAGAAAAATGGCCATGCCTCAAAAAGGAGAAAAAAAACATTTGAAGTGGCATAGCGCCACAGCTACCAAAACAAGGAACCCTACAGTTCAGTACCAAGCGTAAATGTAGCAGAGGGCAGCAAATGCCCCTGCAAGCATGAGCACTTTATTGTACTTTTTTTCTTCTCTATTTACAAAAACACTCTTATAGCATTTTTGACCAAATCATCAACCACACTCATCTTATACTCCCGAGCATTTTTTTAACATAATTTTAGAAGAAAAATTATTTAATTTAAATATGAAACTGTGATAACTTACAGAGGAAGAAAATAAAGTACAATAAAGTGAATTAATAGACAAGCAGGCGGTTTTTTGGCTAATGATTTTAGTTTTGTTGGTGAGTATTCTTAAGTTAAATACATTTGAGCACCACAGAAGGTTTTGAGGCCTTTTTCCTCCATATTTTCGCCATTTGTGCAGCAGGCGGAGTGTGACACAGAGTGTTCTTATGATCCACAGTATATGTCATTATTAAGCATATAGGGACAGACTTAAAGATCTCAATATGCATATGTTGGAAGAAAGGAGGGAGAGGGGAGATATGATAGAGACCTATCATACCTATGAAAGGAAGCTCTAGAATGAGGGGGCATAGGATGAAGGTGAAAGGGGACAGACTCAGAAATAGCCTGAGGAAATATTTCTTCACGGTAAGGGTAGTGAATTCATGGAATGGGCTCCTGGTGGAAGCAGTGGAGATGAAAACAGTATCTGAATTCAAGAAAGCTTGGGACAAGTACATAGGATATCTAAGGAAGTGATAGGGAGAATAGATTGCACGGATGGGCAGACTGAATAGGCCATATGGTCTTTCTCTGCCAACATTTTTCTGTTTCTGTTTTTCTATGTAAATTTAGTGTAGCTGCTGAGTCTCAGAGGGCCTTGTGAGTTTTACTATTAACAATGGCCAAATATCTCAAACTCACAACTCACCTCTGAGCTCAGAGACAATTCAACTAACCTCATCTCCAAAGTTCTAAACTATGGAGAGGAATGGAAACTAAAAGGATTTTGAGACCCAGTAACCAGACAGATGGTAAGTATAAGTTTGGGGTATAGAAAAGGTACTGAAGTTAGCAAAAATTGGTTCCTTTGTTATACATATATATGGGATGGGAATATCTCTTTCAGGAAGATGAATTACTGAAAGAGATATTCCCATCCCCACCAGTGCAGGCCTTCCGACAGCCACCAAATTTAAAACACAAGCTGATCAGAAGTAAACTTCCAACACAGACGGAAAAAGAAAAGGGCACGTTCCCATGTAACACAGCCAGCTGCAAACTATGCCAAAACATTTCACAAGACCCCACAGTCATTCACAAAGGAAAAATATTCAACATAAAGGACTATTTTACATGCTCATCTTCCAATGTGGTATATATCATTCAGTGTAAGAAATGTAACGAAGGATGCTATATTGGAGAAACAGGCCAGGTACTTAAGACAAGATTCAATCTGCACAGACATCACATGAAAATAGCCGGTGCCAGTCAGGCCCCCACCCCTGTGGGCCAACACTTCACAAGACCAGAACACTGCACCAGTGATTTCAGTTAGAATACTGAAAGGTAATTTTAAAACAATACAGGAACGTAAGACCTTTGAAATAAGAATGATTGAATATTTTGACACCCAACAAACAGAACTTAATAAGGATCTGGGTTTTCTAACTCATTATAAAACAAAGCTGTATTTCTCTGTTTATTTCTCTGTTCATTACCCTCCTCGCACCTACCAACACCCATTCTGTTAGAATATCAATGAAATGCTTTGATGTCCCCATGCATACCCCCACCCTCCCACTCTGTCAGACAGTCAAAGTAATGCTTTGATGTTTCTCTCATATATACTATCTGCTACCTCATTTGCTTATTTCCGATCTGAGGAAGAAGGGCAACCTTCGAAAGCTAATCAAGAAATGTATTAAGTTATGTCCAATAAAAAAGGTATCATCTTATTTTCTTTTCCATGTTTTATTTTGTTTGATTTCTATTGATAACCTTTAAGAGTGGACTAACACGGCTACCACACCGCTCTATTCAAAATGTCCTGAAACCTTAGTCCCATCAAACCGCATATACTGTACTTTTTTCATACATTAACAGATTTAAGGACATTCACACATTTTTGTCATAAACTACTTTCAAACCCCCCATAAAACCAGACATCCACTCTAATTAAATTCTGTATCACCCCAGGCACAATCCTGAGTGACACCCGCTCAAAAATAAAAAAAAATTAAAGCTCAGAACTGGCTCAAACTAAAACCTTCTCATTTCAACCCAAACATGATTTTTGTTAAAAACTTCAAAGTACTAGCCCACCTAAAGAGGTTCTCAGGAACACATAACTACCACTAATTTCTCCCAAAATTAACCCCCTTAAGCCATGGGACACCAGAGCCCTTACTTGGTCCCCTACAGAGTCAAGACATGACCTCCATCTCTAATCTCTGGGGCAGCAGGAAAGCACCACGATTTACCACGATGCCTTACCAGGGTGCCTCTCAAATTAAGGCCCCGGCTTTGATTCAGGCCTAGTGCTAGCTTGGGACAGCTACCGAGCTCTCATTTGAGACTGAATCCAGCCAATTTCTTGCTCGCGTCTGTCCGTGAAAACTCACTACACAGCCAGGCAGCATTGGGGAAGGTTGCGGAGAACATGGCTCCCCTCCAGAGACCCCAAACGGCCTCCAGAGCCACAATGGACCACTACACTGGCTACCAATGCTTCTCCCAGGCACCAGCTGACCCAGGAAACCCTTAGATCCAGGGACCTCCCCCCACCCCCGTAACCCAGGGGGTTACAAAAATTTTAACTCACGGGTTATATTAGGACAGACTTTTTGCCACTAAGTAGGCGCTCCACCCATGTTCCTCTCCCAGCCCGCCCCTAATCCAACCAGTTAGGAGATGGTGGATTAGCAGAGATATTCAGTGACACTAACTAGTTAAGTGCCACTGAATATCGAATGCCAGACTGCTCTGTGGGGTTTACCACCCTTTTGAATAATGAATGGATAGGGTCCAATATTCAAGAGTGTTTAATTGTGCAGGAGAGGCTCCTATCCAGTTAAACCATGCAGAGTGAACTGGGAGGGGCCATTCAGCACAGTTAACTGGACAATGAGCTGAATATCTCTTCTGACCACCACGGCACTGTCCAGGCAGTGGTTTGGTAGTGCTGAATATTTGCTGGGACCCACATAACATAGGAGGACTAGGGAGTGATTTTTATCTCCCCCCCCCCCAAAAAAAAACAGCAGGTCCCTTCTGATCCCCCTCCCCCAAAACAGTAATCGCTCCCCAATCCCCCCAGACTTCCATCAACATAGGCCCTCCCCAGGCTTACATGGTATCTCTGGTGGTACAGTGGGGGCCACTCCTTGAACCTTGAAATAAATTCAAGAATGTACAGGAAGCCAGTGCAAAGAAATCAAAATAGGAGTTACCCTATCAAACTTCTTCTTATGAAAAAAGTTTAGAAGCTGTATTTTGAAGAATCTGAAGTCTAGAATGCAATTTAACTGTAACGATAGAATACTGACTATTACAATAGTCTATATGAGACATTGCAAATGCTTGAACCAGAAGAGAGAAATGTTTAATATTGAAGTAATAGCATATGTTCCACAACTGTTGAAGCTTAAAAAACACTGTCTTAACAATGTGATTGACTTGGGGCTCAAAAGATAAAGTATCATCCAAGATAAAATCCAACACCTTGGATGTTTTTTCAACTTTCAAAGAAAACTCCTTAGAGATCACTAAAGAATCAAGAGTAGAAGCAGTATCAGTATCAATCCATAGAAGTTTAGTCTTATCCTTATTCAATTTAAATCAATGAACAGAACTAACAAATTCAATCATGGATATACAAGAGGTAATGTTGGGCAACACAGTAATGTAATTATCAACCAAAAGAATTAACAACAGCATATCATCTGTAAATGAGTAAAACTAAAGCTTTGAAGATGTAAACCCTGAGTCAAAACATGCCATATGGACATTAAATAAAATGGGAAATCGTGGTGAGCCCTGTGGAACCCCCGGGAGACAGGGTCCAGCTCTCAGAAAAGGTTCCTTCATCTTCACTGTATAGCATCTGTTAAACAGAAATTCCAAAAACCATGACAAAACAGCTGTAACACTTGATAACTTCAAAAAATACATTTTCTTCATTTATAACAGATAATGTTGTTAGAGGAAAAAGGTCTTTGCAGACACTGACATTGTTAATGAGGCAACATTTACTGTCTGTAGACATTCAGAGATTTGAACTTGATATGCACTCTATGCCTTAAAAGCTTATGATGTCAGAGTGGTTGTCAGAGGATGTTGGGGGGGGGGGCACCCAGTATCACTGATCATCCATGTCCCTCTCTATGTAGCCAGAAGGATGCTAGGCTGCATTGAGAGGGATATAACCAGTATAAGAAAGGAGGTTTTGGTGTCCCTGTACAGTCATTGGTGAGGCCCCACTTGGAGTACTGTGTTCAGTTTTTGAGGTCGTATCTTGCTAAGGATGTAAAAAGACTGGAAAAGTGACAAAAATGGTATTCAGTTTGCATAGCAAGACATATAAGGAGAGACTTGATGACCTGAACATGTATAACCTGGAGGAAAGGTTATACATGTCAGGAAGTATTTTTTCACTAAGAGGGTGGTGGATACTTGTAATGCCCTACCACAGCAGGTAGTGGAGATGAAAACTGTAACAGAATTCAAAAATGCGTGGGATAAACATGTAGGAATCCTGTTTATAAGGAATCGATCCAAAAAAGCTTAGCAGAGACTAGGTTGCAACCCTGGTAATTGGGAAGCAAAGCCAGTACACGGCGGACTTCTACAGTCTGTGCCTTGATCATGACTGGATAGACTTGGATGGGCTGGAATGGAGCTAATCAAGGGCTTCGATAACAACTTCAAAAGTTTTTGAACAAGGACAGTGCCAAGCAGACTTCTACAGTCTTTGCCCTGAAAATAGCATTGACAAATTAAGTTCAGATATGCATACGTTGTATCACCTTGTATCACCTCATACCTTATGTAATGAGTTTATCTCTTTGGGCAGACTGGATGGACCGTACAGGTCTATGCTGTCATTTACTATGTTACTATACACTTCTCCAAAACAGTCTCAAACTCTATAAGAGTACTCAGGATAGTACCCTGTTGAGCCTGGCAGTCTAGACCTACCGAAGGGGCCCTCAGGAGGAGGAGGAGGAGGAGCCTATCTTTAAAGGGAAAGACAAAGAATTAGCAAACCAGTCTGCATGCAGGCTGGCACAGGAGAATCTAAAAGAAGCTCTATTTGAAATTGCCCCATAGAAACATCTGTTGAATAGGTCTTTTGCCATGTCTGCTGGACAAGAACTGAAAAGGCTGTTTAGGAGGCTTGAGAGATGAAGGGTTATATATCCAAACTCAAGAAATAAGAAAATAGTGCAGAGTTATGGCCAACTACTATTAAGTTGACTTGTTGAAGGCTAAGAAAAATATGTTGTCATTTCAATCAGCGTAGAAGGCAATGAAACAGAATAACTCCTTTATGTTGTTAATAGGCTGCTAAGGAAGGGTAAAACTATTTTAAATAAGAGACTAAATTGCTATAATTCTGCCTAGTACTATGTTGATAATGTTGATAATCTGAGAAATGTTTTAGAGTTAAGAAAGAGCAACATTGTAATTTCTGTGCTACTTACTGAAGAAAATGATTTAAAATGATTTATTACAGGAACCTAGTTTGCCAGTGTTTGAAAGTTTTAATTTGTTCTCATTTTTAGAAACAAAATGCTGTAAATTTTTGTGGTTCTGGGCAGTAACTGTTGGAAATGTACCCCAGTTACTGCAAAGGACATATTTGAACCGTGGTCCCTGCAAAGACAAAGGACCTGTCACTCTCGCCCCCTCCCCCCCATACACACACACAACAGCTTCCATGACATTGTGAATAAAGCACCCCTACGCTAATACCCTCCAACACTTACATTATAAATAAGCCCCTCCCCCTCAGCTCTTGCAAGGTGCTCTCTGGTGCCCAGCAGGGGGCAGGAACTAGTCGGCAGCCCAGAATCAAAATGGCATCTCTGATTCCTAACAAAACCAAATAATTTGCAAACATTGGGAGGAGATTGCCAAGCCATTTTGCTGCAGACTCCTGTGGAGGGTCGTTCCTGTGAGAGCTGCTGATAGAAAATATAAAGTTAAACCCCTGATGATGCCTTCGGGTGAAACGCTATGAGTGCGTTGGGTTTGACTGTGTTGAAAGATGGATACAAAGCTGAGATTTAACCCACAAGCGGTGGTACTACACAGTATTTGTGAAGTATGGATTACAAAGTTTTGATTTGAAGCACCACACAAGACCGGGATGATATGTGTCATATGGATTCTAGTATGATATGATTGGAGAATAAGACACACATATGGCTGAAGAACGTTTATGCCAAGCTGCTGTTTAACCATCCGAGTCAGAGTTAAGACACAACTGAAGAGCAGTTGGCTCAGAAGACTTGAAGATTGAACTGAAATTGGGATTGATAAAAGGACTAGAGCACTTTTTTAGTGCATTGAAGAAGAGACTGAGTCTGATATTTCATGCCCTGTATGTGGACCTGATCCTGGTCTTGTGTAATTGTGTGTATATGCATTAAATCAAGGGAAATATTAGGTTAAGGATGAATAATGGATGAGTGAATGATTAGAATGTATGTGTAATTAGGAGAAAATAGGTATTCATGGTGATAACTGTTGTATAATAAAATTGAGCCAGAGGCTTGCAAAAATAAGAAAATAAAAATATATGAGATAATTCATTGTTGGTATAAACGTGACTTGATAATGAGTGTGACGGTTGGGCGACTGAATGGACCGTACTATGTTACTATTCTCATGCAATTGGGTCGGGGAATATAGCTGGTTTTCGCCCTCTCCACTCAACCGAAACTGCGCTTACTAAAGTCTCCAATGACCTATTACTGGCTAAATCCAGAGGTCAATATTCCATCCTCATTCTTCTTGATCTTTCCGCTGCTTTTGACACTGTCGATCACAGCATACTTCTCGATAACCTGTCCTCACTTGGATTCCAGGGCTCTGTCCTTTCCTGGATCTCTTCCTACCTCTCCCTCCGCACCTTTAGTGTTCACTCTGGTGGATCCTATTCTACTTCTATCCCTCTGCCTGTCGGCGTACCTCAGGGTTCTGTTCTTGGTCCCCTCCTCTTTTCTATCTACACTTCTTCCCTTGGTTCATTAATCTCATCCCATGGCTTTTCCTACCATCTCTATGCTGATGACTCCCAAATCTACCTTTCTACCCCTGATATCTCACCTTGCATCCAAACCAAAGTTTCAGCGTGCTTGTCTGACATTGCTGTCTGGATGTCTCAATGCCACATGAAATTAAATATGACCAAAACCGAGCTTCTCATTTTCCCCCCCCAAACCCACCTCCCCGCTCCCCCCGTTTTCTATTTCTGTTGATGGCTCTCTCATTCTCCCTGTCTCCTCAGCTCGAAACCTTGGGGTCATCTTTGACTCTTCTCTCTCCTTCTCTGCTCATATCCAGCAGATTGCCAAGACCTGTCGTTTCTTTCTTTACAACATCCGTAAAATCCGCCCCTTTCTTTCCGAGCACTCTACCAAAACCCTCATCCACACCCTTGTCACCTCTCGTTGAGACTACTGCAATCTGCTTCTTGCTGGCCTCCCACTTAGTCACCTCTCCCCTCTCCAGTCAGTTCAAAACTCTGCTGCCCGTCTCATCTTCCGCCAGGGTCGCTTTACTCATACTACCCCTCTCCTCAAGACCCTTCACTGGCTCCCTATCCGTTTTCGCATCCTGTTCAAACTTCTTCTACTAACCTATAAATGTACTCACTCTGCTGCTCCCCAGTATCTCTCCACACTCTTCCTTCCCTACACCCCTTCCCGTGCACTCCGCTCCATGGATAAATCCTTCTTATCTGTTCCCTTCTCCACTACTGCCAACTCCAGACTTCGCGCCTTCTGTCTCGCTGCACCCTACGCCTGGAATAAACTTCCTGAGCCCCTACGTCTTGCCCCATCCTTGGCCACCTTTAAATCTAGACTGAAAGCCCACCTCTTTAACATTGCTTTTGACTCGTAACCACTTGTAACCACTCGCCTCCACCTACCCTCCTCTCTTCCTTCCCGTTCACATTAATTTATTTGATTTGCTTACTTTATTTTTTTTTTTTTGTCTATTAGATTGTAAGCTCTTTGAGCAGGGACTGTCTTTCTTCTATGTTTGTGCAGCGCTGCGTATGCCTTGTAGCGCTATAGAAATGCTAAATAGTAGTAGTAGTAGGTGGGCATCCCATTTTTAGCAAAACTCATTGACAGTCTTCTCCATGAAGACTCTGATAGCCTCATGGGTTTCTTTTGTTTTGTTTTGTTTTTAATTTTAATCCTCATGCTATAGTACCAAATTCATTTTTATATCTATAATGCTGAAATTCTGTGATATGTTAATAAAGGCGAACAAGTTATTATTAATAGATATGACTTCAGCCTTTGATTTAGTATACCACTGAATTCTTCTTAAGAGATGTCAGTCCTTTGAAACTGGGGCTGTAGCAGTTAATCTCAATTTTGTCCGATCATTCATCATTGATTAACATCAGTGGCTCATTACCTTCTTTGGAGTTGGCATCTGGGATAGTTTGCCTTTGCCACTTCTGCTGGTTGACATAGAGGGGCATAATCGAACGTTGCCGGCGATCTATTTTGGCAGTGGCGCTACAGCTGGCCGGAACCGTATTATTGAAAAAGATGGCCAGCCATCTTTTTTTTTTCGATAATATGGTTTAGCCCGGCCAAATGCCAGAGTTCGCCGGGTTTGAGATGGCCGGTTTTGTTTTTCAGGGATAATGGAAAAAAATGCCGGCGATCTCCAACCTGGCGACATCCAAGGCATTTGGTCATGGGAGGAGCCAGCATTTGTAGTGCACTGGTCCCCTTGACATGCCAGGACAACAACCGGGCACCCTAGGGGGCACTTCAAAAAAAATTTTTTTAAATATACAAATACCTCCCAGGTGCATAGCTCCCTTGCCTTGGGTGCTGAGCCCCCCAAATCCCAAAACCCACTCCCCACAAGTCTACACCACTACCATAGTCCTTATGGGTGAAGGGGGCACCTACATGTGGGTACAGTGGGTTTTGTGGGGGTTTGGAGGGCTCAACACTTACCACCACAAGTGTAACAGGTAGGGGGGATGGGCGTGGGTCCACCTGCCTGAAGTCCATTGCAACCAACATAAATTGTTCCAGGGACCTGCATACTGCTGTCAGGGAGCTGGGTATGACATTTGAGGCTGGCATACAGGCTGGCAAAAAAGGTTTTTAGTTTTATTGTTTTAGTGTGGGAGGGGGTTGGTGACCACTGGGGAAGTACGGGGAGGTCATCCCCTATTCCGTCCGGTGGTCATCTGGTCAGTTCGGGCACCTTTTTGAGGCTTGGTCGTGAAAATAAAAGGACCAAGTAAATGCGGCGAAATACTGATTAACGCCGCTTTTTTTTCATTATTCGCAAAAGCCAGCCATCTGGTAGCCACGCTCATGCCCGCCCATGTTCCGCCTTCGCTTCGCTGCCGACACGCCCCCTTGAACTATCGCTGGCTTGGCGAAGGGAAAGCGGCGATGGTGTCAAAAAAGCAGCTTTCGATTATACCGATTTCACCACTTTTGTGAGATCGCTGGCCATCTCCCAATTTATGTCGGATGATCACCGGCGATCACTTTCGAAAATAAGCCTGATATTTACCCCCAGATACTATATATGGTGCCTAGATTTGTGCACCCGAGATGCACGTGCAAATTAATTGCTTAACAATCTCAATGACATCAATAATGTTTTTGTTTATTTGGAATTTGATATACCATTCTTGCTAATAAAGGGTCAAAGCAGTGAACAATAATACTAAAAAGTAAAACCAAAATAGAAACGGAAAGGAACTCCATTTAAAATAGGCAAGAACACATACACACAAATAACACACCTAAATTAAAGAGAAAACTAACTCTCGTAAAGGTTAAGAGGTGGTATGCCATTCCTTTAGAGAGTGTGCAAAGTGTACAGTACACCATGTGATTTCAAGATGAGGTTAAACGCCAATTGAAAATAATGAGTCTTTAACAGAGACTTCAATTTTGGTAAAGAAAATTCTGTTCTTATGACCGAGGGGGAAGAAGGGGAGATCATTCCAAAGCTTTGGTAAAAATAGCAAAATGCTGGTTGACTCATAGTGTGCTAGAAGATGTACATAAGTAATGCCATACTGGGAAAAGACCAAAGGTCCATCGAGCCCAGCATCCTGTCCCCGACAGCGGCCAATCCAGGTCAAGGGCACCTGGCAAGCTACCCAAACGTACAAACATTTTATACGTTATTCCTGAAATTGTCCATTTAGTAGCGGTAACAGTGGTTAGCATATCTGGGTTTAAAAAAGGTTTGGACAAGTTCCTGGTGGGAAAGTCCAAAGCCTGCTATTGAGACAAACAGGAAGAAGCCACTACTTGCCTTGGGATTGGTAGCATTGAATCTTGCTACTATTTGGGTTTCTGCCACGTACTTGTGACCTGGATTGGCCACTGTTGGAAGCAGGATACTGGGCTCACTGATCTAACCAAGTATGGCTATTCTTATGTTCTTATGTTTAAGAAACGTAGGGAATAAGTTGGCATATATGAAATGATGGAAGACAGGTATGATGGAATCCATGCATGTAATACCTTGTGAGTAATAAGTAAAACCTTAAACCAAATTCGGAATTTTATGGGAAGTCAATGAGCCTAGAGAAATAGCAGGATGAGGTGATCAAATTTTTTAGTTTGGAAAAATAAACAAATTGCTGCATTTTGGAGCATCTGTAGACATCAAAGTTGAACTTGAGTAATACCTGTACAGAAAACATTACAATAGTCAATTCTAGAAATGATGAAAGCATGAGTCAATGTGTGCATTGAAGCAAAGTCAAGATAAGAACATAAGAACATAAGCGTTGCCATACTGGGACAGACCAAAGGTCCACCAAGCCCAGTTTCCTGTTTCCAACAGTGGCCAATCCAGGTCACAAGTACCCGGCAAGGTCTTGGAATAGTAAAACAGATTTTATGCTAATTATCCAAATGGATTTTCCCAAGTTCATCTTAATAGTGGCTTAAGGGCTTTTCTTTTGGGAAATTATCCAAACCTTTTATAACCCTGCTAAGCTAACTGCATTTACCATATTCTCTGGCAATGAATTCCAGAGCTTAATTACACATTGAATAAAAAATATTTGCTCTGAGTTCTTTTAAATTTACTACTTAGTAGCTTCATTACATACCCCCTAGTCCTAGTATTCTTGGAAAGAGTAAACAAGCAATACATGTCCACTCCACTCCACTCATTATTTTATAGACCTGTATCATGTCTCCCCTCAGCCGTCTTTTCTCCAAGCTGAAGAGCACTAGCCACTTTAGCCTTTCCTCATAGGGAAGTCGTCTCAGCCCCTTTATCATTTTCATCACCCTTCTCTATACCTTTTCTAATGTCACAATGAGGCTTATTTTCAAAGCACTTAGCCTCCCAAAGTTCCATAGAAACCTATGGAACTTAGCCTCCCAAAGTGCTTTGAAAATATGCCTCTATATCTTTTTTGAGATACAGTGACCACAACTGCACACAGTATTCAAGGTGCGGTCGCACCATAGAGTAATACATAGGCATTATAACATTTTCATTTTTATTTTCCATTCCTTTCCTAATAATACCTAACATTCTATTTGCTTTCTTAGCCACCGTTGCACATTGAGCAGAGGGTTTCAACATATCATCAATGATGACACCTAGATCCTTTTCCTGGGCTGTAACTCCTAATGTGAAACTTTGCATCATGTAGGTATAGTTTGGGTTCCTCTTTCCTACATGCATCACTTTGCATTTGCTCATGTTAAACGTCATCGGCCATTTGAATGCCCAGTCTCCTAATCTTGTGAGGTCCTCTTCCAATTTTTCACAATCCTCTTGCGACTTAACAACTTTGAATAACTTCGTGTCATCACCTCACTAGTGATTCCCATCTCTAGATCATTTATAAATATGTTAAAAAGCAGCCCCTGGGGAACCCCACTATCTACCCTTCTCCATTGAGAATACTGACCATTTAACCTTACTCTCTGTTTTCTATCTTTTAACCATTTTTAATCCACAATAGGATATTACCTCCTATCCCTTGACTCTTACTGATGGAATGGATTTAAAGGAGCCAAAAGAAACATTTCTTAAGTACTGTGGAAATTTTCTGTTCAAATGATAGTGAGGAATCAAAAATCACACCCAATGAACAAACTATTGGAATTGGAATGTTGAACAAAATAGGTGTCAGGGTTGGTACTCTGTTAGTATCGGTGGTCTAGCATGCAGTGGTTTTTGAGGTATTTAAGACCAGTTTGTATATGAAAAGCCAGTTTCCTAATGACAGTAGAGCACTTTGTAAGGGGGGTAAATCTGGACAAAATGGGGAAGCTGGATAAAGGATAAGAATATCACCAGCATAAAAAAGAAACAGATACTGTGGACCTACAAAAGGGTCACCAGGGGACTTATGAAAATTTTAAAGAGTAATGGGGACAATATTGATCCTTGCGGAACACCACACTGGAGTGAAAAGTCTCTGGAACTAGTAGTAGGGGTGATAACTGTGAAGGTTCTATCGGCGAGAAAGGTCGTAAACCAGGCCAAAGTGGTTCCTGTCAGACCAATGTCTTGCAGACGTGAAAGAAGAAGCGGATGATCGACTAAGTCAAAAGCTGACGAGAGATCCTGTGAGACAAGAAGAGTAATATTACCTTTATCAAGGACAGAATGAAGATCACTTAAAAGTGAGGCAACTGTGGTTTCAGTACGGTGGCTAGTACGAAATCCTGTCTGTTCAAGGTGAAGTATTGACAGTTTATCAACATATGAATAAAGATCAATAATTGGGTGCTAACAACCAATTTGATGTTAATAGGCACTCATTAATATCTCTGTGTGCATCTGGCTGCACGTTATTCTATAAGGCACTATGCCATAGTATGTATCTTGAAAGGGATATGGTCATAGGAGAAGGGCCTTCTGAACATGTGTATATAATTAAAGAATACTGGGGTCAGTGTGCCTAAATTGGGCGTCAGCATTTACACCAGATTTCAACAGGCATAAGTCTGGCACCCAAAGTTAGGCATGAGAACCGCACTTCTGCGCTTAAGCACTATTCTTTAAAGGGCATGCACCCTTTACAGCAGAGCGCTTAGCGCCAAATTTTTTCCAGCACCTAATTTTGAGTACCGTTTAATGAGTCCAGCCCTTACTGTATAGAGCCTTTGGGGAGACTGTTGTGTTGTGTTGGTTTACAAGGTTATATTTATGCAGATGGCATTCAAACCATTTTCCCAATGGGCAGAGATAACACCATGACATGTTCTATCTTAATCAGGGTTTAGTGGCAATTTATAACTGAGATTCTTAATAGTGGGAATGATTTGGCTTATCACTGTCAGGTTTGAATCTAATGAAGTTAAAGCAGCAAACACAATTAAACAACCTGGGGGATTCTGGTAGTTTCTGAGTTCTTTACTTTGAGATTACATATTGATTTAATGTTTATGATACACTGTATTTACATTTGTAATATAGCAAACAAGTTGCAGGCAGTGCTCCCTCTAAGGAACGGCCTGTGGCCTGCAAATTTTTTTTCAAGTAAGCACTGAAAATAGCGCAACAGGCTGGTGGGTGGGGGGGGGCCGAGCTATCTGCAGAGCATGGAGGAGGGGAAGTCCCCCCGAGCTACCTAAAGCTGAACAGAATTTCTAAAGCAAGTCAAAATTGACCCACTACTTGGGGGCGTTACAAGATGGCCGCCTGAGTACTGCTAGAGGAAACAAGTAGTAGCTGGAAACTTTTCTTCTCAACAACATGCCACATACCAAGAGAAAAGGGGCGACGAAAAGTGTGTTGCCGAAGGCTATGGCGTCGACCCCAGTGCAGCAGTCGCTCGATAGACTCTGGCAGAATATTCCACCAGTGACCGGCATGGCGAGCCCGCTGTTGAGCCCCGACAGAGGAGCGTCAGCGTTCCTGGGCTGCGAGGTTTCTCTCACGCCGCCGGAGTTGGTCCCGCCTCCTTGCCCTGCTTCAACTCGAGGGCCGGAAACTCCGCTGGATGCGGAAGGCGCTGCTGGTGGGATTTCGGTCGGCAAGGCACCTCGAAGATCGGACGGGGAGGACTTAGGGTCCCAGGAAGAACTGGGAGAGATTACCCTGATGGCGGTCTGGAAGGCAGTACAGGCATTGACATTAGCTGTTTCAAACTCAACAAAAGAGTTCGCTGTAATAGTGAGTAAAATTGAAAAATTTGATCAATCTTTGGAGAAAATTAAGAATGATGTGGATGCCCAAACACAAAAGACACATGAGGAAATGACTGGTTTAAAATCCTCAGTGACGGCTTTAATTAAGGACAAACAAATAATTCATAGGAAAATCGAGTCAATGGAGAATTATAATAGACGTTTGAATTTGAGACTTTTGAACTTTCCCATTTGTCCTTTATTGAAAGCAAATGAGCTATTTTCAATGTATTTGAAGGATATCCTGCAGTTGCCAGATTCAACTTTACCTCCTTATACAAAAATATATTATTTACCTCAAAAGAAAGTTTCATCTGTAGATTCTGCAGGATTGTCACAAGGGGAGGCTCAGAAACCTCAAAATTTAACTGCATTTCTTGAGGACTCGAATTTTGAGATTACAGACCGAGGAACATTGTTAGTTCAGTTTGTATTTGAGAAAGATTTGAATCATGTGTTTAAGTTATACTTCAAGAATTCTGTTAAACTGTTTTATGGACAAAAAATCTGGATGTACCCTGATGTTGCGAAGGCAACTCAGGAGAGAAGGAGACAATTCTTGGATTTAAGAAAGAATGTAAAAGCTTTGGGAGCATCGTTCTTGTTAGCTTATCCCTGTAAGTGCAGAGTTAATTTCCAGGGAAATAAATATGTTTTTTCTGAACCATTACAGCTAAAAGTTTTTGTGGAAGCTAAGAGGATTCAGACCCCCACAGTGTAATAACATCAGACCAATTAAGACAGTTTGTGGAATAAAGGTTAGCCGATTTATTTAATTAATAGTTATGTTTATAAAACTTCTCCTCATGTTTCTTAACGCCCCCCTCCCATAATTGAGGTCTAAGGAAGAATGAAAATTGTCATAATCTAGACAAGGAAGTGTATTGTAGTGATTCTTGAAATTATTGCCTTCTGTGTTTCCTATGCAAGTTGTTGTACTTGTGAAATTGAAAATCAATAAAGAATTTAAATATAGAAAAAAATTGACCCACTACTTTTCAGTTGTAGCAAATTTGAAACAGAATTTGTTCTTTTGCATTGTCATATTTGTAAATATCAGCAAAGTGCTGGGAGAGCTTTGCCCTATAACCTCTTATTTCCAAATGGAAAGAAAGAAAAGACCTAACAGTACCATCCCTCTAGTCCAATTGCCTTAGATGGCTTGTCAGAAGAGCCCACAACTGCCCCCATGGCCCCCCCTCACCTTTTCCCTGAGCTGATAAGGGTGGAGCGGAGCGAATATGATGGGTTCGATCCACTTTAGGGATTACTCCACTCCTAAGATAGAAATCCGCAGCGACTCCAGCATAAAACTCAAATCAGAAAGTTCCTGCTGTATACAACCAAATGCTACTGCCAGGTTTCCGGATTGCCTTGCAGCCGAAGCATTCTCCAGTCCCTGAAGCAATATCCTAGCACCACCATAATGAATTGGGCTATTAATTTACTGCCCACAGAATGCCCTGCTATCATTGAGGTCATAAACAGCGCTCTCAAGTCAGCCCAGGTTTTTTTTCCTTTTTATAGTAAAAAGTCAAGTTTAAAAATTATGCTAGAGGGGCCTGTTCTGTGGAGTGTCTGGGGGCAGGGGCAACTGCATAAGAGATAGGAAAGGCTATGTGACATACCCGCAAGCTGTCGAGGTGTGTTGGGGCATCGGTGGAAGGGAAAACAGGTAGGAACAAGGTGAGTGAACATTGACTCTAAATGAACAATGTGTTCACCTTAGAGGTGGTTGCAGGTCATATCTGTCCATGGACTTAATATATCTGTGACAAGCTTTTGAAGTTTCAGAGGAACCCTGAGCCCCACAGGCCAGTAGACCCCAGAAGTAGATGCCCATCTAGTGTGGATTTTAAAAGGGTTTATACATGGAACAATTTATTGAAAAGTTAAATTATAACAGCTTTTCCTACTTAAGCGGACAACTATGGAACTCATTGCCAAAAGCAGTAAAAACCACGCTTGACCACCTAAATTTTTGGAAAGCACTAAAGACAGACTTGTTCAGAAGAGCATACCCCACTGACCCAACATAAAAATACCGGTCACTTGCGACACAATATAACCAAAGACTGTAACGGACACTACCTGATTCTTCTTCCCCCTTTCCCTCTCTAAGTTCCTCCAAATGTTTTCTACCATACATATACATCATTATAACACAATCCTGCTTATAATCGAACGAGAAAAACGCCCAAGTTCCGACCTAAATCGGGAGATAGATGTTTATCTCACAAAAACGAATAACACGGTATAATCGAAAGCCGAACTTGGACGTTTTCAACTGCACTCCATCGCCGAAGCTTACAAAGTTGACGGGGGGGTGTGGGAGGCGTGGTGAAGGTGGGACTGGGGCATGGTTATCACCCGAACAGAGATGGGTGCCTTTCGCTGATAATGGAAAAAAAGTATGCGTTTGTAGCTAGAATTTAGGGCACTTTTCCTGGACCCTGTTTTTTCACGAATAAGGCCCCAAAAAGTGCTCTAAATGACCAGATTACCACCAGAGGGAATCGGGGATGACCTCCCCTGACTCCCCCAGTGGTCACTAACCCCCTCCCACCACAAAAAAATGATGTTTCACAACTTTTTATTTTCACCCTCAAATGTCATACCCACCTCCCTGGCAGCAGTATGCAGGTCCCTGGAGCAGTTGTTAGGGGGTGCAGTGGACTTCAGGCAGGTGGACCCAGGCCCATCCCCCCCTACCTGTTACAATTGTGCTGCTTAATGCTTAGTCGTCCAACCCCCCCCCCAAACCCACTGTACCCACATGTAGGCGCCCCCCTTCACCCCTTAGGGCTATAGTAATGGTGTAGACTTGTGGGCAGTGGGTTTTGAGGGGGATTTGGGGGGCTCAACACACAAGGGAAGGGTGCTATGCACCTGGGAGCTCTTTTACCTTTTTTTTTTGTTTTTGTAAAAGTGCCCCCTAGGGTGCCCGGTTGGTGTCCTGGCATGTGAGGGGGACCAGTGCACTACGAATCCTGGCCCCTCCCATGAACAAATGCCTTGGATTTATTCGTTTTTGAGCCGGGCGCTTTCATTTTCCATTATCGCTGAAAAGCAAAAACGCCCAGCTCACAAATTGTCGAATAAAACATGGACGTCTATTTTTTTCGAAAATACGGTTCGGTCCGCCCCTTCACGGACCCGTTCTCGGAGATAAACGCCCATGGAGATAGACGTATTCGTTCGATTATGCCCCTCAATATCACTTTGTATTCATTCATACTATGTATTTGTTCAAACCATAACCGGCTAACGCCATTAACGGTTATATGTAAGCCACTTTGAGCCTGCAAAAGGTGGGAGAATGTGGGATACAAATGTAACAAATAATAATAATAATAATACAAGCATTTTATAAAGATAGAAGCCATGATGTGCAGTGGAAAAAGTGGTTCTGTTTCTTTTAAAATGCAAAAAAAAAACACCCCCAACAATCTCAGAAACAGATATCTGACAATCTGCTTCCCAATTAAGTGCCAATTTAAAGCCAACTAGCTAATTATGTTATGTATATAACTGACTGTATTCTATAACTGGGCGTGCATTTGCTCACCCAACTGTAGGAGCTATTTCTAGAATTTAGAGGATAGAATCTTAGGATTGTTGTTTTTAGACTTGGTTTACAATTTTAAGACTTAAGAATTATAGTTGAAGGATAACTGACAGTCAATGAAAAACAAACAGTATAAGAACATACTTTGAGACACAGCATTTTACCCATACATACAAAATATTAAACATATCTTTTGATAGAAATGGTTTTTTGACAGTCGATTCTGGATTTTTCTTTATGTGCTCATTTCATTTCAAATATGAATTTAGTGCTAGGACTGGTTCTAGATTTTCTGCTGCTCAAAAGAAACCATGTTTACCTGTCCAGCTATATGAATATTTTGTTAGTTTTTGCTCAGTGTGGTGTTACAAGAGGGAAGGTTAATAGATCTTCAGAATAAAATTAAGAGTCTCAGACTACGCATTATTCAATGACTGCTTACCTTATTCTCAATTGTTCTTTTTAATAAAGGACATTTTTGGAATGATTTTATGTTGATAAATGAATGTTTACCCAGGTAAAATAACATGGCATGAAGAAAAGTAGGGTTAACGATGGGTCTTCCAAAACAGAAACCAAAATAGTCACAAATTATTAAAATGAAGAAAATTATTGTGATTCACCACTGAGACTCGACACAGGGCCATGATTCGGCGTTATCGCCTGCTTCAGGAGTCTATAAAAACATATACAAATTAAGGGGTCCTTTTATTAAGGTGCACTGAAAATGGCCTACAGTAGTGTAGGCGCCTTTTTGGCTGCACGCAGATCCATTTTTCAGCATGCCTGCAAAAAATAACTTTTTAAAATTTTTGCCAAAAATGGACGTGTGTCAAAATCACAATTGGCGTGTATCCATTTTGGGTCTGAGACCTTACTGCCAGCCATTGACCTAGCGGTAAAGTCTCACGCGGTAACTGGGCGGTAATAACCTATGCGCATCAAATGCCACTTGGCGCACATAGCGGTTAAAAATTCTTTTTCAGTCGAGCATATCGGACGCACCCCAAAAATTCAATTACCAAAAGAGCCAAGCAGTAGCCGGGCGGTAACTCCATTTTGGTGTGTTGGGTACGTGTAGACACTTACACGGCTTAGTAAAAGGGCCCCTAAATGTACTAAAGAAAGAAAGGTAGGATATATAAAAAAATATATATTAAGAAAAATTCCAATAGTCATAAAAAGACTAACAAACGTGATTAAAATATAGAATACAAACGTGAAAATGCTATATCTATTGCTTCCCGTGAAGGCTTATATCAAACATAGGATTTTCACATTTATATTCTATATTTTAATTACCTCATTTGTTAGCCTATGCTGCCTTCATAAAACAGGGGCATGGTCGCCCTGTTACAAAATTACTCCATTCCACAATTGCAGAGCTAGCCAAAACAAAATGCAAAGGCAGCTAGATCAGTTGGAGGGGCATTTTCGAAAGAAACATCTAAGTCAGAATTTGGACGTCCATCTTTCGTTTCGAAAATACCAAGGACGTCCTTGGATTTGGACGTCCTTAGATTTAGACGTCTTTGATTTTCGGTGATTTTCAAAACCAAAGATGTCCAAGTCTAAAACGTCCAAATGCAAGCCATTTGGACATGAGAAGAGCCAGCATTTGTAGTACACTGGTCCCCCTGACATGCCAGGACCCTAGGGGGCACTACAGTGGACTTCATAAAATGCTCCCAGGTCATAGCTCCCTTCCTTTGGGTGCTGAGCCCCCCCAAAACCCACTACCCCCAAATGTACACCACTATAATAGCCCTTATGGTGAAGGGGGCACTTATATGTGGGTACAGAGGGTTTCTGGTGGGTTTTGGAGGCCTTGCTGTTTCCTACACAAACGTAACAGGTAGGGGGGATGGGGCTGGGTCCACCTGTCTGAAGTGCACGGCACCCACTAAAACTGCTGTTATGGACATCTGAGGCTGGCAATCAATATTTTAATGATGATTTTTGAGGATGGGAGGGGGTTAGTGACCACTGGGGGAGTAAGGGAAGGCCATCCCCGATTTCCTCCGGTGGTCATCTGGTCATTTCGGGCACCCTTTTGTGCCTTATTCACAATAAAAACAGGTCCGGGTGAAAACGTCCAAGTTTTAGTCTCGGACGTCTCTGCTTTTTTCCATTATGGCACGAAGACATCCAAGTCTTAGGAACACACAAGTCCCGCCTTCACCACACCTCCAGATTTCAAAGTCCTTGCGACGGACTTTCGCTAGAGACGTCCAAAATCGGGTTTCAATTATACCGATTTGGACATCTCTGAGAGATGGACGTCCAAGTGCCGATTTATGTCGGAAGATGGATGTCCATCTCTTTCAAAATTGAGCCTGATGGTCTGCTGAGTTATGCATGTCTTATACGTAGATGTGTTTTGATGAATTAGAGTGTAATTTGAAATAAGTTGGCTAAGGTGACAATTCTATAAATCGACCCCTCATTTTAGGTACCACAAAGGGGCGCACAAAGAGGGGCATTTTCGAAAGGCACGTCCA
This sequence comes from Microcaecilia unicolor, assembly GCF_901765095.1. Lineage (NCBI taxonomy): Eukaryota > Metazoa > Chordata > Amphibia > Gymnophiona > Siphonopidae > Microcaecilia > Microcaecilia unicolor. The sequence goes on from NC_044037.1 coordinate 235,616,251, forward strand.
AGTTGCGATTTGGACGTCCTTGCAAAATGGCAAAATCCAGGGGTGGGGAAACCCATATTTTCGAAACAAGGTGGACGACCTTCTTTCGTTTTGAAAATACCGTCAGGGACGTCCAAATCCTTAAATTTTGCCGTCCCTAGATTTGGACATGCCTAGACATGGATGTTTCTGATTTTCGGCGATTTTCGAAACCAAAGACGTCCATGTCAAAAACAACCAAATGAAGCCATTTGGGCGTGAGAGGAGCCAGCATTTGTAGTGCACTGGTCCCCCTGACATGACAAGACACCAACCAGGCACCCTAGGGGGGCACTGCAGTGGACTTCATTTAATTGCTCCCAGGTACATAGCTCCCTTACCTTGTGTGCTAAGCCCCCCAACCTCCCCTCCAAAAAAAAATCCACTACTCACAACTGTACACCACTACCATAGCTCCTACGGGTGAAGGGGGGCACCTAGATGTGGGTACGGTGGATTAGTGTTGGGTTTTGGAGAGCTCGCTGTGTCATTTGGCACAGTTCCAAAGGAAGGGTGTTCAACATAGTTGGTCCAGCTATAAAAAATACGCATGAATGAACTTCCTCAAGATGCACTTGCCAAAAAAGAGGAACATTTAAAAGACACTGACCTTGTAATCTCCAATCCCTTGATGGATGATAAACTTTCAAACTTTGTACAATAGTCAATGGAGCATCATTATGTAAAACCTTAAATACTAACATTAAAACTTTAAACTTAATATGCCGAACAAAAGGAAGCCAATGGAGCTTGATAAGTTGTGGAGTAATATGATCAATCCTTCTCATGCCTCCAATTACCTGAGCTGCAGAATTTTGGGCACGCAATAAATTAGGCAAACCTACTTTTGACAGGTCAGTCACTGGTGTATGTGAGCATGTCTAAGGGCACCATGCAATGCGCGCAACTAATAGTATTCTACAAGTTGTATCACTTGGTGACACACCCCTGCTCCACCCATGTACATGCCCTCTGACAGTTGCATGCTAAGTGAGTTAGGCACACTGTTTACAGCATAGTACCTAGCACTTACTTGTGTAATTGCTGGTTATTGTCGCCAATCATGAGCATAAACGCTAGTATTCGATAAACTAGGCACACTATTGGTGCCTAAATTTAGGTGCTGCTTATAGAATTGTCTACATTCTATAATTTGAAGGCATCAAAAAGGGTTCCTAAACTTTCACATAACAGCTGGACAATTTTTTATACAATGTCCAATGAGTACTAAGCCTTTTATAAAATGCTCAGCACAGAAAAATGCCAGTGATTTTATAAACAAACGTGCCCTAGTCATCTCTGTTATTGATGGCCCCTCTACGGTGGAATGATTTCCCTGGGGAGATCTAGATGGAGACAATTAGAAGACATTTCAAAAGCTGGTTAAGCCTTATCTGCTTTTAATGGACTAGGTTAAAAAATAGCGATGTAGGTGGGAGAGGAGGTCAGCTAAGGAATTATGTTTATGGTTTATTACATTTAATATACCACTTAACAATATTGTACCAAGTGGTATACAATATTAAGAAAACAGTTAAAACAATTTGGTTGTGTTCTGTATGTTATGGTTTCAAAAAACACAAGTCTGTCTGTCAACATCATTCTAAAAACCTTTTCTTGGAATTCCAGCACCAGGTAGACTGGGTTGCCCTGACCAAGGAATCTTTCCATGTTTACTCCATTCTTGCATCAGCCAAAGTGGGTCACATGTATCTTCCTTTAGAAGTGCAAGTTTTAATAACAATAAAAACACAGTTTATGCTGTATTGAAGAATTAGCATGGCACATCCATATTCTGGAGCACAGAAGGTTCTTGACCAGGCTTTTATTGCACTAGTATAGTGGCAGAGGTCTTACCTGTACAGACTCAAGGAAAGAAAATTAGCAGGTAAGCAAGTATTATTTGTAGAATAAGAGTAGCTGTTGTGGAATATTAAGGCCCTTTACACTTAGGCAAATTTATTATCCATCTTGATCTTGGTCATTTACTATCCCACCCCCTTGCCCTTCTCTTATTTTCTCTAGCTTCATCATACATTCTAGCCTCTACTTAATTCACTCACATTCCCTTTTTTGATCTTGAGGCCTTCCCCCTCCTTCCATCCTCTAACACAGATTTGTGCTTACAATTTCTCCATCACAAGCCTCAAGAAGTGAGCCCTAAAATCTAATAGGCCCTCTCCTGCCCCCCCCCCAAACCTCCATACCTCAATTACTCTGATGTCCAGTATGACAGCCATTAATCAATGCACTCTACGGAGCAACAGCATTCATTGTTTACTTTCAGCACTATAGTAAACTTTAAACTCAGCCTCATCTTTTTATAATTGGTCTTTGCACCAATGACCTCACCTGTTTTTTTTCTGAAATAGTCCTCTTCTGGACATAATTTCAAGACTGGATTCACATATCTCTGTTAGGAGTTTCACCCATCCTCATCCTTATCCCTTTTTTTGCCAACTCTCTGCCATTTTGGAGCTATTTCTTTGACCGTCAGGCTAGCTGTTGGTGTGGTTCCTGGTGTGTCTTGCATTTCCATCATACCTGCTTCTCGATTTCACTGTACAGGTTTTGTGAGCAACTCCCTTGATGGACATAAATTAACTCTTCCCCTATACGATTCCCTAATGTGTCTGTTACACATTATTTTATCCTACCACTACATCACTTTGTATTTGTTCATACCGAACTGGCGATCGCCTTTACGGTACTATGTAAGCCACATTGAGCCTGCAATTAGGTGGGGAAATGTGGGATATAAATGTAACAAATAAATAAATATTAAAATAAAATGACTTCCTGCCACTTACTCATGTCAGTGTACACTTACCCGTAAAAGTGGCACTATTCTGTACACTTACATGCTCAAGTGGCGTGTAAATGAAGACGCCGTTATAGAATTTCCATGATAGCATTATTTGCCCACATGTGTGAGTATGTAGTACCACATACACATGTATGATGCAGAGTTTATAAATGGGCACAACAGCAAGGAAGAAGGGATCCTACCTCCGAAAGGAAAACTTGTCTGGGGAGAGGTGGATTTGCTTTTTATATAGGCGATTAAATCATATCTATAAGAACTCTGGGATTCCATGTGACCTTGAGCAGGTGTAAATGCCAGCAGGAAAAAGTTCTGAGTAAGGCAGTTATGAAAGATAGTACACACACGTATTTGAGAGAACCACCAAAAACGTGCCTCCTTTCAATGTGCCTATACTTATGCATATGACAGAATATACGCCTATCTTATAACCCTTTATAAATTCACTACATACACATTTATGTCTTTCTTTATGTATATATCCCCATTATACATGTATAACAGATGGCTAAGGTTTATCAAATTATCTCCATAGTGACTTAAGTGGCCAAAGTTATCCATTTCAGGAGGGAAGTTATCAATGTGGGCTATTGTTAAGACGGGTTATTTTACCACGTCACACTATTTTAGTGCAGGGTCTCATTGCATAAAATGGGACCCTGTACTAAAATAGCACAACTTCTGGTAAAATAATGTCTTAATGGTAGCCCACATTGATAACTTACCCTCTTCGTGACCAAAGCTAATGTGACTGGTACCATCACCAGCCACATAAATGCTTCCGAATACTGGCCCATATGTGGTTGGAATTAATTTTTTCTATAAATATGGGACTGCACATTAAGGGGTCCTTTTACAAAGGCGAGCTGAAAAATGGCCTGCAGTAGTGTAGACACATGTTTTGGGCGTGCGAAGAATAATTTTCAGCACACCTGTAAAAATGCCTTTTTAAAAAATGGACGTGCAGCAAAATGAAAATTGCCGCGTGTCCGTTTTGGGTCTGCGACCTTACCACCAGCTATTGACCTAGCAGTAAGGTCTCACACAGTAACCAGGCAGTAATGGTCTACGCATGTAAAGTGCCGATTGCTGCCCGATTACCGCCCGTGCGCCAGAAAATACAAATATTTTCTGGTGCGCATAGCAGACGCACATCAAACAAATTACCATAAGAGCCACACGGTAGCCAGGCAGTAACTCAAAACTGACGCATGTTAAGCGCGTGTAGGTGCCTAAGCGACTTAGTAAAAAGGCCCCTAAAAATGTTGGTTCCATGGGCTGACCAAGCCCATGTCCTTTATCGAAGAAATCCATAATAGTTTCTTACTCTCAGAGCACAATGCCTGATCTGGTACATATCTTTTAAGTTTCTTTTTTTACTCAGATAATCCAGCCCATAACCCTGCAAAATTCTGAGTGATGAGATCAATGCTTTAACCTTAATTATCAATAAATAAAAACATTGAGTGTCCACAAACTACTATCAAAAAAATTATTTCATGTGAGTGTAGAGGCATCAACAAAGGTATAGACTGTCAATGTACTATTTTTTGGCAAAATCATATACTTGTCATCATATACCTTATTGTGAAGTCAACATTGCATATGTTGTGCACAGACTCTCAAATCAACTCAAATATTTCTACAAAATATAAACATAATTTATCTCTAATTAAGCACAATATCAATATGTGATCTGGTCATTCAAAATCCACTGTAGTTATGCTCAATCCAAAATAATGTCTGAGAAATGCTCTTGCCACTTCAATTTTATCTTTAATAGGTAATGAAAATTTGCTAGTAGGCCCATGGATACAAAGTCGGTGAAAAATTGGTCAATAAGGAAGTGAATTGGTCACAGGAAATGATGAATTGATCAATAAGAATTAGGGGTAATACACTCTTGGGCTTTCAAGCAACATGAATTTGAACCTTACCCTTAACCCTTATTAACCACTCCTATATGTATAGAATCTCCTAGAATGTTTTTCTTTCTGGCACCTGTACACTAGAAGAAAAAACTTCTGCTATCTGAGCAGTACAATCTCTAATTGATCACAACTCTTATTTGTGCTCATTGACTTGATCTTGCCTGCCCCTAGAAATAACTCTCACTCTCTTGTGCACATCTTTCTTTTTCAGACTTCCTGTTCTCTGACTTCTGTCCTTCTTGACCTTGTCTAACCCACCATTCCTTTTGTTCTGCATCTGTTCATCTGATTTTGAAGCCAAGACTGCAGTTCAACTATCACTTGCCTTGTGACAACACCATATTTTTATTAAATAGCGCAATAACAATTCCTATTAAACCAATTTTTAAAATCTCACTAATCAAATAGTTTGGGGGCTATAAAGGGTTAGTTAGTAGTAGATTCAATGTACCAGATTCAACATTTTAGTTCTAGAAATATTTTTCTGGGATATAGAATCCTGCTTGTGAAGTACATATTTAAAGGGCTGTTCACATATACCATCATCGTATACATTTCTCCTACGTTCTGCACCAAGGTGACCTCATATACATTTATTAGGGCCCCAAATAGAAAATAATAATAGTAGGCCACATTAGGCCCAACTAGCATTAAAATGCTTAAAACATTCCTGGTGAAAATTTGCTTATCAAAATTGATAACGATTTTACTGAGAAACCTGCTGAAGGTTTACAACCTCCAGCACAGCATAATCACTTGCTGAGCTGTAAAATTACAGAGACTCCCTGAGAATGGCCTACATCAAACATGCAAAATGATCCCTCCCATAAGGCCTGCAGAAGCTGAGATTTGAAATAAGCTTTATTTTGCTTACATGGTATATCACTGCAAACAATCTTCATGCTTCATTAATATAAAAAGAACAGCACTATGGCAACTTTGGTTATCACATAATGCTTATTACAATGTGCTAAAAGGGCTATAATTAGCATCACTGCAGCTTTCCCTTATTACCTGAGTGAAATTAAAAATGAATGACATTAACATAGAAAACAATGTAAAACAGGAGCTGTCAGAAACAGAACTGCAAAGCCTAAAACACATTTTGTCTATATCAGAATGCCATATTGCTACACTCAAGCCTGATTATACATTAAAATATATATATATATATATATGACAAAAAAACTATTAAGTAACATCAGGATTGATACTGATCAGTAATTTATTTATCCCATTATTAGTCATCAAATATAAATGTCCATGCAGTTTTTAAAATAGGAAAAAATATCTTAAATAAATGTATATGTGTGATGAAATAATCTGTAAGCTTACCTGATGAAAAGAGAAATGCATGTCCCAGTATCAGAAAAACACGATTCCAAAAGATATGCTATTACATTTCCTCCAAATGAACCTACTTAAATGTGTAGTCACAAAAGTTTAATTGATTAACAGTTAATTTGTCTTAATTTAAAAACAAAAGAAAATAAAAGAAAAAAAAAGGAAGGAAGGAAGAAAAAAATCCCAGAGACCTGCTCAGAATCCTGTTTCTTATTCTAAGACTCACTCTATGGCAGCTAAAATAGGAAACAGCTTGAAGACAAACACAACAGGCAGCAGCTAATATGGTAGTGCCATCTACTGGCAAACAACTTAGCAGCAGCAGCAACCATTTAATACGTTTTAACCGGAAGAAATATTATACACACAACCATATCCATATGTATGGAGGGGGGAGGGAGGGAAGGGATAAGAAGGTTAGTTTACCTGCAGAAAAAAAGTATGGAATATTCCTAACCACACCCTCTGTAAAAGAAATCATATATTATGACACTCACTAACAGAGCCTTCTCTTGAGCAGCCCCCACACTCTGGAACACACCTTCAGAAAGGCTTTGCTTAACACAAGATTATCTCTACTTCAAGAAGCAGGTGAAAGCTTGGCTCTTCTTTATGAAAGAAGAGCTAACTAATCAATACACATGGAATAACATCAGCCACATATTGAGGAGTATTTTCAAATCACTTAGAATTACAAAGTTACAGTACATGATATGTATTAGGATTTGCTTCTTCACTCCAACTCTAGCTATCATTTTTACGTACCTTATCTGACGTGGAGTGTCATTATATGCAAATCTCTTTCATGCATATACATTGTGGATATCCTGAAAACCTGACTGGCAAGGGGTACTCTAGGTCTTGGGAAACACGGATGTAGAGGATTGAACTTGGGAAACATTGCTCTACATCAGCTACCTCTGCTAGGCCTAGATGTAGTTCTTTCAGTCCATATCAATGTGGCTATTTATTAGCATAAAACATTGCATTACCAAAAATGTCAACAGGCTCAATGTTCCTATGCAGGTAGCTCCTGCCAAATCTAAGTAGCTGCCTTCCATATTCACATAGGCGTCGCTACAGGGTGGCAAGAGCCACCCCCAAAAATGGCTTGCCACCCTAGTTTCACTAAGTATGTGATTCATGGCCTTCTACCCTCTCTCCCCCGAAGTCTGCATCTCTCCCTCTCCTCCATATATTGTAATTTTCTCTCTAGTCCATTCTCCCTCTCCCCCCGATGGTTCTCTCTAGTACCTGCTCACCCTCCACCACCAACAGTTCTCCAACCTTCTGATACATTACTAACAGCATCAGTGATTGAGGCACCCATTGCCAGCTGGCTCCCGAAGTCTTCTTTCTGCTGCATCCCATCTCCTCTGATGCAACTTCCTCTTCCTGCACAGGAGATGCAGCAGAGAGAAGCCTTCAGGAGCCAGCTAGCTAGTGGGTGCCTCAATTGCTGACACTGCTAGTAATATATCAGAAGGTTGGAGGTTCACTTGGGGGGGGGGCTAGAGAGATATATCAGACCTTGCAGGGGTAGGGAAGGGAAAGATGCTGAATGCACACAAGGAAGGAAGGAATCAGATTCCTGTCTACAGGAGTGGTGTGGAGAGAGAGAGAGAGATTGATGAGAAGGTGGAGTGAACAGAGAGATCACTTCCTTGATCCCTCTTCAGATATGGGAGTGACGTAGAGAGGAGAGATACTAATGCCACAAGGGAAGGGGCCAGAGAGAGAGAGGGAGAGAGAGATGAATGCTGGGGTGGGGGAGGGTAAGCAGATGGAAAAGATAGGATAGGAGAGGGGGGAAGAGTGGGAGAGACTCTGGACCTAAAGATGGAGAGAGGAACAAAGAGAGATATTGGACTGCGGGGGCAGGGGAGAGAGAGGGAGAAATGCTGACTCTGGGATGGTGCAGGAGAAAGGGAAGAAAGGATGAGAGGCTGGATATGAGGAGGGGAAGAGATACAGGAGTGATAGGAAAAAATGGTATGCAGATGCTGAACATGGGGGAGGGATAGGGACAGGGACATTGAATGATGGTGGACATGGAGGAAGAAGAAATGTCAAATGAAGTGGAAACCCTAGAAAGAGCAGAAGATGAATGGGGGGTCAGGGGTGGGGGAATGGAGTAGAATATGGATGAGACTGAAGTGGGGGATAGAGAAACAGAGCAGAAGATGGATGTGACTCAGAGGTGGGTGGTGAGTGGTATAGGAATAGAGCAAGAAATGACTGGGTCTTGGTGATTGAGTGAGAGAATGTATGGGGGGAGGGGAAGCACAGAATTATGGATGGGAGAGATGAATAGAGAATAGTGAAGACCCGGCTATTGGTCAGTATGAGTGGGGATGTGTAGATGGATTAGGAGAATGAGTGAGTGTGTGAAATGGGGAGTAAGAAAAATAGGATGAAGAGTGCAAAAAGGTTGAAACATAATGCAAATTACTTGGATGACTGGAGAAAGGATGAAAGGGATAGGGTACAGGGGAGGGGTACAAGAGGAAGGAGATGGATCTCTGAAGGAGCTGAATGAGGGTACAAATGACAATAGTGCTGGTGAGGGTATGAGAGGGTGAGTACAGCGGATGGAAAATAGAGAACTAGGAAGTGTGTGAAAGATGGGGGGGATAGGAGACTGGGAAAGGAGAGAAACAGATGGGTAGTGAGAGAATTGAGGAGGAGAGGAGAAGAGATGAGAGGGAGATGGGAAAAGCTGGTAGGTAGATGAGAGGTGAAAAAGAAGCGGGTGAGAGAAAGGGAGAATTAGGGTAATATCAAATGGGCAAAATAAACGCAGAGAAGAGAAAAATCAAGAAAAATATAAAAAGAAAGATTAGTGGCAGACAGATGTAGAGAAGGAAAAGAAAAGGAAAGAGGACAGAGAAGAAATGGAAAGGCAAATCTGGAGAATAATTTAGAACACTTTTGGGCTCATTTTCTACAGAGAAGGACATCCATCTTTTGACATAAATTGGAAGTTGGACATCCTTCTCCCAGGGACGTCGAAATCGGTATAATCAAAACCCAATTTAGGACGTCTCCAACTGCACTCCATCGCAAGGACGGCCAAAGTTCAAGGGGGCGTGTCAGAGGCAGGACTTGGGCTTGGCTAACGCTTGGACGTCCTTCACCCATAATCGAAAAAAACAAGGACGTCCCTGACGAACACTTGGACATTTTCACCCGGACGTGTTTTTCTTATGACCAAGGCACAAAAAGGTGCCCGAAATGACCAGATGACCACCAGAGGGAATCAGGGATGAACTCCCCTTACTCCCCCACTGGTCACTAACCCCCTCCCACCCTCAAAAAACATCTTTAAAAATATGTCATGCCAGCCTCTATGCCAGCCTCAGATGTCATACTCTGGTCCATGACAGCAGTATTCAGGTCCCCGGAGCAGTTTTAGTGGGTGCAGTGCACTTCAGACAGATGGACCCAGCCCCACCCCCCCTACCTGTTACGTTTGTGGAGGAAACAGCGAGCCCTCAAAAACCCACAACAAACCCACTGTACCCACATCTAGGTGCCCTCCTTCATTTGTAAGGGCTATGATAGTGGTGTACAGTTGGGTGTAGTGGGTTTTGGGGGGCTCAGCACACAAGGTAAGGGAGCTATGTTCCTGGGAGCAATTTATGAAGTCCACTGCAGTGCCCCCTAGGGTGCCCGGTTGGTGTCCTGGCATGTCAGGGGGACCAGTGCACTACAAATGCTGGCTCCTCCCCAACCAAATGGCTTGCATTTGGTCGTTTCTGCCATGGACGTCTTTGGTTTCGAAAATCGCCGAAAATCAGAAACGTCCATGTGTATGGACGTCAAAATCTAGGGATGGCTAAATTTAAGGATTTGGACATCCCTGATGGTATTTTCGAAACAAAAGATGGATATTCATCTTGTTTCGAAAATACGGGTTACCCGCCCTTAGATTTTGCCATTTTGCAAGGATGTCCAAATTGCAACTTGGACGTCTCTTTCGAAAATGCCCCTCTTTGTTTCCTTGTGTCAAAGAACCTGGGACCAAAAGAATTAGAGAAAGAAATTCCCAGACCACAAAGGTAGAAAATAAAACAAATATTATTTAATATTTTAAGGATTGGAACCTGTATGCTTTGGGAAATTAACATATTTTCTGTGTTTGTATTTTATAGAGTACAGGAGAAAATGTATTCCTGTTTCTCTTTTACCAGTATTGTCCTGCTTATAGAGTCTGGCATTTTTGGATAGAAGGGAGAGGGGTTTTCCTTTTCGGTTTTTGTCTGCAGTTTTTTTTTAGGTTCTCTATTTTGTATCAGGAGAGGGTCTGTCCCGGTTCTGTATGTGCAGCTGAGGTGAAGGATTCTGCTAACATGTAATCTTTATTTAGGAATCTGTAACAGTCCAGCTTGTTCCAGTTTTCCAGTAGAAGGTATATTGATGCTCTAGGACCTAGTGTAATATTTATAGCACTGCCTTTTTATAGGTGGGTTAGGGCTGTGATGATGTGATAAACTTCCTATGTAGACTTTTAGTGTCTTTTTGCAAGGTTTTGTGTTATTTTGGAAAGCGTCTGGCCCTATTTGAAAGCAGGCTGTTGTCACCCAAAATAAAAATGCTCAAGACTGGTGGCCTCCATATCCAGTAGAGTCACCTCACAAACAAAAACTGATCTGATTTTTAAACAAAATGTCTGGCAATGGAAAGGACATATTCTGCTCCTGAGGTGATAATCATAAGTTTAATATTTTCTTATATGATGTATTGTAAGAGGGATAGCTCAGTTGTTGGGTAATATAGAGGTTGTTATATTTATTTATTTATTTATTTTATTCATTTGCAGCATTTGTATCCCACATTTTCCCACCAATTTGCAGGCTCAATGTGGCTTATAGAACTGGAGGTGCAGAGTTTATATTAAGATTCTATCCAATCTTGTACAGAATCCAGACTTCACTCCAGCCAAAATAATTTACTGAATGATGCTATGAATTATCATGGTGGTTTTAAATGGTAGCTGAATCTAGCCGGAAGAGGAGGAGGGTTTCTTTATGCATAAAAGTTCATGGCATCTTATATTGCTTATCTAAAACAAAGGGGGTTAGGGAGGGGTGTGTGATGTGGTGGGCATGATATGTATAGAAATGTCACGTTGACTTGCCCCCCTCCATATCTAGCTTGCCTCCCTGTTGCCACCCCAAATATTTCTGTCTATAGATGCCACTACACATTCATCCTGCACAAGCACAGTTCAATTTATTTTCTCAACACTTTAGCAGTAAAATTATGACAGAGCTATATAATCCAGGAAGGATATCATCTCAGATTCACCAGCTTTTCCCCACATCATCTTCTACCATGGACTCAACCTCCTTCCTGCCATCTCAATTTGCTGAAGGAAAAAGCCCACCTTCTTCTCCAATCGCCATAGAACCTATCCCACCGCAGGAGAGGAATTGAGGTTTCTACTCAAGATACTTTGATTCCAAAACATACGGAAGGCTTATGCCCTAGCCTAGATCTCAGATACCTCAATTCTTTCCTCCTCAAGAAGTTCTTAAGGACTTTCTATTCTTTCCCTACTGTACTGGAAATTGTATATGTACTCTGAATCTGAAGGATGCATACACATATTCTAATCCATCCAATTCAGATTTTACCCTTAATCCAAACCATTTCCAGAATAAAGTCCTTTGAGTCTTTCATTATTCTCAAAGTACCTTGTGGTGGCATCAGCACACCTTCATAACTATGGCCATTTGGTATTTCTGAACCTGGACAGTTGGCTTCTAGTGGCTCAGTCAGTCAGGCCTTAATCCTGTTCAATAAAAGTCACCCTTCTTCAGTGTGCAATTTCTTATCAACTTTCAAAAGTCTATATTTCATCCAACTAATATTATTTAATTCATAGGAGTTCAATGCAAAGCATTTCTTCCAGAATCCAAGCACTTAAGGCCCATGTTTGTACCATACAGACAGTGCATAAGGTCATGGCCAGATTTAATTTTTGTTTAGGGCATATTTGTTACTTTAGCTCATCTGAAAATGTTATAACTTCAGTGGGATCTCAAGTTCAAGTTGGGAACCTTGATCCCAGTGATCTCCATAATACTCTAGTCACTTTCTCAGCATCACCTCATACTACAATGGTAGATGAATAAGCCCAACATATCAGTGGGCACTCCTTTTGCACTGTGGCATCATCAGTTCTGGTTTTGAATACCTCAGTCTGAGGATGGGGAACTCATCTTGACCATAATCTGGTCAAACTATGAGACAATTCTTCACATCAAACACTTGGAATTAAGGGCAGTTTTCCATGCTCTACAAGTACTCCTTCATCGCCTTCACAGTACCTCTTTGTTGATTTAGATCATCAAATAGCAATGTTTATGTGAACACACAAAGGGGTTCAATCTCTCTGAAACTTTGCCAAGAATCTGCTATAGACAACCTCATCCAGTCTATTTACATACCTAGATTTCAAAACTGATGATAAACTCAGAAGAGTACTTCATCCTCACAAATGATTGCTCAGTGTGACTCCTTTGAGTTCCCTCTTTCAAGCATGGGAAATGCCTCAGATCAACCTTTTTGACAGCAAGAAGAATGCAAAATGTCTCCCTTCCCAACTACATCTACTCCAAATGCTCTGGCAATTCTGTGGATTTGGTTGCTGCTCCATGCTTACCCTCCAATTCTTCTCATTCTAAGAGTTCTGCATAAATTCTGACAAAGCCAAAGCACTTTGATTCTTGTAGTACCTTATTGGCCTTGACAGAACTGGTTCCCCCTTCTTGAAAGGTTAGCAGTTCTACCTTCTCACCAGTTCCTCCAATTTCCTACATTAGAGACTCAACAAGAAAATGATCTTCTTCATCCAAACTAGATATCTCTAACCTCACAGCCTGGAAATGCCTGGAAATGGCGGTCTTAAGTTTCTACTCTGTGTTCCGCAGCCTATCCAAGATATCCTCACAACTGCCAAGAAACCTTCCACCAAGTGAATGTAGGCTTTCAAGTGGAATATATTTTCAATCTGGGGTAATGGTCATAACTTTATTACTTGCTACAATGATACTGCAGAGTCTACAGGGTGAGGCAAAAAAATAAGTAACCCCCTCTAGATTTTTTTGCTGTTATCCCAGCAACTGCTTTAAATTTAAACAAGAGATTTTACTTACTTATTTAATCATCATATTTATGTATTACTATTAAGCAACATTTAATTAGCTTAAGCTATGTTGATGTTACTGACATTTTAGCATTACTGCCTAGAGATTTTTACATGTTAAAAATATTTGAGCTAAAACTCAGTAACATAATGTCAAATGATACAGTTAACAATGTGTCAGAATGTTGCAGTCACTATGCTCAAAATATGAGCCCTCAATTTTAGCACATGCCTTCAGTTGCTTTGGGAAATTCTTTACAGCCTTGTTGATTGGTCCCTGTAGCAGGCTGTTCCAGATCATCTGCAGTGCCTCCTTGAGTTTGGCAATTGTTTGCTGGTTTGGGTGAAGCTTGTGATAGGCCTCCAACATTGCTTCCCAGTCAAAAGTCTACATCATTGTCATGTCATTAACAGTAAGCTGGTAACCCTTTTTTTAAATCAAATAACGGAGATACATAAGGAAGAACCTTCAAAGGTAATGGCCATGCACTATTCATTGTGGATATTCTGAACACCTTACTGGCTGGGGTACCCGAGGGCCACATTTGGGAATCACTGGCCTAAACTCTAGCCTGGTGAAAGGCTCCACTCACAGCTGGCCAACAGACAGAGCACAACCATAGTCCTTTGGTGAGTGGGGGAGGATGGCTAGTTACAATGTGGTTATCACATTGTCTACACCAATATATGTCGCACTTATTTTCATTGAAAATGTCTCTGTGTCAGACTTTGCCTGGTGCAGATGCAAAGCTGGTGTGGTGCAAGGTCTGCTTTCCTGAGGGGGGGGGCAGGGGGATATCATCCTCCTCTGGGTCTCTTGGTAGCTGCTGCTGCTGCTGCTACTGCTGGTATTGGAGCTTTGGCAAGGGCTGCCTTTGCTGTTAGGCTAAATTGTGGAGTATGCAACAGGTCATGAAAATCTTTTCAGGGGTGTACAGATTAGCTCCCCCTCCCAGAGCGGACATGACATCTGAATCTTTTTTTAAGATTGCCAAATGTCTGTTCTATTATGGATCACTAGTAAAAGATGCCCGTTTCAGAGCAAATGAAACAGGCGCTAGCAAGGTTTTCGTCGCCAACACCCCCCCCCCCCCGGCCAACCCCTTCGTTGTTCTGCCATTGCTCCGCCCCCAACGTCATGACGTTTGACACAACGGCGGGGCCCGGAGCGATGTCCCACCCCCCTGCCTCCCTGCCTCCCTCCCTGCCAACCCGTTCGTTGTTCTGCCATTGCTCCACCCTTGAGGGCGGGGCCCGGAGCGATTTTGGTGGCTTCACCACCACGAACCTTCAAACCTTTTTGAAGGAAGTCAGGGCTTGGCTTCACTGACGTCAGTGTCCTCAGAACGTTGAGGGTGAGTTTTATTATAGTAGATGTGGTGCAATAGGCTGCATTGTAGCACTCCTCTGCCTCATTTTGAGGGGTGCACAATTGGTAGCTTCTGTCACCTGGGAGAGAGGGAGCAAAGGTTACAGACATGGGAGTATATTGCCAGCTACAGGCACCTTGGAGTGAGGGATAAGATCTGGAGCAAAGGGCTGCTGTGTGGTGGTAGCAAATGTGGATACATCTTGGGGGGGGGGAGAGGTGAGTGGCCATAGCGGAAAAGAATCACAGTTTTGCTTATATAGGAGACAGCTGCCGGTGATTTCCCCTCAGAGCACTGATAGATTCCTGAGTGCCGTAGAATGTAGGAGTCATGGCAGAACCCCAGATAATGTGCAAAGACATCTACTATCTTCCCCTGTGCAAAACACACATCCTGCATGTTCACTGAGTGAAATTATTCTGTTTCTATAGGTGGCCTCCTGTACCTTTGTGGGTCTGAGGGCCACGTGGGTGCAGTCTGTCACCCCCTATGACTGAAGAGAAGTCATCCATGCTGTAGAATTGGGTTATGGTGTCTTGGATCTCCTGAACTGTACTGAGAAGGGCTATGTAGTCAGAGCTGTGGGTGAGGAAAGCATATAGAAAGTGTGAGGTAGCAGACTGGGTGATGCCTGAGGTCTCCTAGCACAGATTGAAAGGTTCTGGTAGCAAGACAGGCAAGGGAGGCTGTGATCTTAAGATGCACTGGCACAGGATTTCTCCTGCTTGTCCTGGCCTGAAGGAGGGGTTTTAGCTGCATAGCAGTCCTATCAAAACGGAACCTGTTAATGTACTCCAGATCACCACAGGTCCATGAACTGGGTCCTTGGCCTGAATAGTCTTTGATAGAGATACCTCCTTCTTGCCTTCCCCTCCAGACTCTCAGCCATATCCAACAATGTTTTTATTACACAGGCATTCGGCACATCCATGCTTATTGTGTAGGTGTCCCCAGGGCTGGTCTTAGGCAGGGGCGACAGGGGTGGCAGGGGTGGTCGCACAGGGTCTCAAACTTCTAGGGCTCCTGCATCTCTGGCATGTCTGTCCTCCTGTCTCAAACACCTCCCTGCTCCATACCTTAATGTGCATCCACTTTTCAGTAGAGAACTTCAGGCAGCGGTAGCAATCTTCATATCCTGTCAGCTACCGAGGCCAGAGCCTCCTCGCAACTGCATCCAGCCCCCTTTTGATGTTACTTCCTGCTTCCGCAAGGGTGGGACGCAGCAGTGAGGAGGTTTTGGGCTCAGCAGCTGATGGGATATGAAAATTGCTGCCACTGTCTACAGCTCTCTACTGAAACGTGGTGGATGCATATAAAGGTATGGGGTGAGATGGGGTTCCAAGAGCTCTAAATCTCCTTTTAAACTGATAAATTATGGCTTATGGTGGTGGGCGTGGGTGGGTATGGGCATGCGCATACACGAGCATGGGCGGGGGGGGGGGGGGCACCCTGAACTGGTCTACACAGGGCCCTGCAATCGCTTAGACCAGCCCTGGGTATCCCACCACCACAGATGCAACCAAAGAGGCTAGATTGAGAACAGGAGATGGTACGAGGCTATCTAGTCCATTATATGGGTTGAAGCCAGTAGGTGGAGTCACAAGTACACCCAAAATAATAAGAAACACTATTGAAAGCAATAGTAAAAGATTATTAGAAATAATGGACTGCCTATGTATGGTCCATCTGTAAAAAATCAAAAGGTGTTCCAGTTGGATAGGCAGTGCCTTAAAAGGTGGAGGACAAAATATATATTTTTGTGTTACTTATTTGACAGTTTTTTTATTTATTTGAAAGTGTCCCACATGTGGATATAAATATCATGAAATCAAAACTGAATATCACTAAAACAGCTTAAACAATTATTGTAGCTGGTGGAAACAGCACTAATAAAGTCTATATTTTGTGCTAATTTTTCAACACTGATCTATACAATACAGTAATACATGGCCAAATTTCAGTGAGGATATCCTGTGTACTGGCGGGTTCATCTTTACTGTTGCTGTAATTTGCCTTGGGAAGCCTGGTGTTATAAAGATTGGAAGTGAAATTAAACGCTTGTTTCAATGGGGCACATGGAATCAAATCTTCATTTCATCTCTTTGGAACAAATGGATTACTCTGTTTTGAGCATCTTTCTGGGACAAGTGGTTTTATAAGTCAAAATAATAAAAATAAATATTTTCTTTCATGTAGATCTCTCATTGGTTTAAACATAACTAAATGGGCTAAAAACCCCTAATGCAGTCCATTGGTTTCTTTTTATATTTTGTCCTTCTGTTGACTTACACTGTGACAAAACTGGAAATACAGTGAAACAGAATAATAGAATTCATTAACATTCCAAACGTATTAATTAGTATTATAATTGTGTTCGCATTTGGGTAATAACTGAGAAAATGCTGTTGAAAACTGAGTTGAAGAAGAAATAAATATATATCACAGAACTGGAAAATGTTGGGACATTTAGACTGACTCTGCACTTCTGCTTGAAGGTAGCTCTGCCCTCATTAATTAATATCTTTCTTTTAAATAGTAGTAATAAACAATATTAAGTGCATTTTTATAATATACCACTGCATTCCACAAAAGAAAAGGAGCAAGTTCCCACAAACCATCTATGTTTTTTTGATCTAGGCACAGAAAAAAAAAAAAAAAAGATTTAAAATGCTCCCAGGTTTCAACTTAATTCATGTTTAATGTATGATATAACTGCCATAAATAAGTAAATAAATAAATAAATAGAAACTCTGAATGTTGGGGGCCTGATTCTTATAGCATGATGTCTGTTTTAGTGGCCTTTTACCAGGAGAAACAAATTTCTGCACGAATATAACACATGCTAGGGTGTCCCTATAACCAGCCCCTCCAAATGACACACTGATTATGATTTATAACAAATAACTACTCTACCTATGAAAAGTTATGAACTTACTCTGTGTACATCTGTATGCTGCATAAGCTGGCATGTTTGAAAATATAAGTGAGATTAAATAAAAATGCTACCAATAATACAGAACGACAATGTGGATGCAGCAGCTCATAGGTTTGTTTTGTTTTAAGTGTACACAGAATGATGGTTGCGCACAGAAGGGAAAACAGAACCTAAATGATGATACAATAACAATGTAGCAAAAATACAATGCATGTTGAAACAGTCTCCTCTAACAAAAACATTATTATTAGATACAAAACGGGGTATTTTCAACAATTAGCATATTGATGGAAATCATATTTTGATTTTGTATGTAATAATAATGTTTTTGTTAGAGGAGACTGTTTCAACAGTTTAACATGCATTGTATTTTTGCTACATTGTTATTTTGTCATAATTTTTTTAATGTGTTTGTTTGTGTCTTCTGTCTAGAGGTTAGTTCACATTATTTAATTTATATATGTTCATCTCTGTTTTATTCATTATTATTAAATTCTAACTGTACTCATTGCACTTATTTTATGATGATATTTACATTCTATATATATGATTGTCCAATTTTAATTATTTTAATTAGTGTAATTTTAATATTTAATTATTTTTAATATGATACCTGTATATGTTTTTAATTGTTGATTAGGCCTTTGCACTTTACAGTACTGTACTGCTTAATACACTGAGGAAGATAAGGTTTCCACTGATCCTGGGAGTAAAGAAGAAGATTCTACAGAAAGCCTTAGGAACTGGAACAACAACAATGCCTGCAGCTACATCTACATCCAGTATCCATGAGGAGTCTGACTGGAATAGTATCCAGGGTTAAAGACACCTTTAGCTGTACCTGTAATCCGCATCCAAAAAGAAAGAGGCAAGGGGAAGATATGGAGAATACCAACTATCTTCAGTTTGGGGGAGAATGCTATTAAAAAGAGTAGAATTCCTTAATTTAGGATAGAGGAAGTGTAAACTGCATTAATTTGTTTGTTCTAAAACTTGATGGCACATGTCACCAAATATTTATTTTTATACTCTGCATCTTTATTACTGCGACTGCTGTCTGCCTTTTAGTTAAAAACTCTAGTCCAGGGTATGTTCTGAAGTGGAATTGCATGGAAGGGCAAGAGATAATCCCATCCTCTAACCCAAGAGTGGTAGACCTAAGCTGAGCAGTGCTGCCACTCCTGAAGTATGAACCCCAGGTCTCCCCCGACAGAAGTCAGCACTCTTTGACAACCCACAGGCCCAGGGGATATATTTATAATTTACAAACACCTAAAATAAGAAGCCCTACTTATAAATAAACTGAGCACCCTTGGTAGGGGCCTTGATTGGTGAATCAAGTTACTAGGAGACATTGTGGCTCTTTTACAAAATGGCGGTAGAACTACCACCAGTTTGTCACACACCAATCTGACACTACCACAGCTGGCACATGGCATGACCAGAAAATATAAATATATTTTTGTTTACTTCTGCATTTATCGGGCAGTGCTATGCGCTGCCTGGTTACCACAGGAGCCCTTATAATCACAGCAAACAGTTGTGACATAAGAAATAATCATCAATATGGTATACTGTTGATTATTTCATAGTAACATAGTAAATGATGGCAGAAAAAGACCTGCATGGTCCAACCAGTCTGCCCAACAAGATAAACTCATATGTGCTACTTTTTGTGTATACCCTACTTTGATTTGTACCTGTCCTCTTCAGGGCACAGACCGTATAAGTCTGCCCAGCACTATCCCCGCCTTCCAACCACCAGCCCCGCCTCCCACCACCGGCTCTGGCACAGACCGTATAAGTCTGCCCAGTACTATCCCCGCCTCCCGCCACCGGCTCTGCCACCCAATCTTGGCTAAGCTCCTTAGGATCCTTAGGATTTCAATATGGTATATTATAATAACTAGTAGAAAAAGCCCGTTTCTCGTTGAAATTAAATGGGCGCTAGCAAGGTAATCACCCTCTGCCATTAATGTTTTTAAGGGAAATTTCAGCATCCCCCCTCCCTCCCAATTCCAGGGTCCCCCCTCCCTCCCAGTTCCAGGGTTCCCCCCCTTTCTCCCTCCCTCCCTCCCAGTTCCAGGGTCCCTGCCTCCCATCCAGTTCTAGGGCCCTCCCAGTTCCAGGGCAGGGGCGTAGCCACGGGTGGGCCTGGATGGGCCCAGGCCTAGCCACTTTTGCTCCAGGCTCGCCCAGCCTCTTCTGCCCACTCTCCCTGTCTGCATGGTCTGCTCACTTTTACTGCCCTGAAGCGCCATTCTCCCTCCAGCACCGGCGATTCCCATAGCCAGCCTTCTGCCAGTGCGCGTCGTCGGGGCCTCTTCTCAGGCACGTCCCACCTACTCTGCAACTTCCTGCGTCCCACCTTTGTGGAAAACAGGAAGTTGCAGAGTAGGCGGAAATCACCTGAGAAGAGGCGCCGACGACGCATGCTGGCAGAAGGCTGGCTATGGGAATCGCCGGTGCTGGAGGGAGAACAGCGCTTCAGGTCAGTAAAAATGACCAGAACTGACCATGTGCCGGGGGCTGTCACGGGGGGGGGGGGGTAACGGGTGGAGAGGAAATGCGGCGGTGGGTGGATGGAGAGGAAATGCAGGGGGGGGGGGGTAGCGGGTGGAGAGGAAATGCAAGGCCTGTGCCCACCCAGTCCACCTCCAGGCCCATCTAAAAATTAAACTCTGGCTACGCTACTGTTCCAGGGTCCCCCTCCCTTCTTCTCAGTTCCAGGGTCCCCCTCCCTCCCAGTTCCAGGGTCATCATCCCTCCCTCCAAGTTCCATGGTAGTCGTCCCTCCCTCACTCCCTTCCAGTTCCAGGCCCCCCTCCCTCCGAATTTTAAAAGTCATCCTGACTTACCTCGTCGGGGTTACGGCGGCCAGCAGCAGAGGTAAAAAGCGTGCAGGCTCAGCACTTACTTCAGTTTTCCCTTCTCTGTCTCTCAGCTCTGGTCCCACCCTCAATTCCTGTTTCCGCAAGGGCGGGACCAGAGCTGAGAGACAGAGAAGGGAAAACTGAAGTAAGTGCTGAGCCTGCACGCTTTTTACCGTGCAAGGTAAGTCAGGATGACTTTTAAAATTCGGAGGGAGGGGGCCTGGAACTGGAAGGGAGGGAGGGAGGGACGACGACCCTGGAACTGGGAGAGAGGGGGGACAGACGATGACCCTGGAACTTGGAGGGAGGGAGGGAACGAACTTCCGGTGGGTGAATATTATATGCAGCCTTCCCTTCCCTCTTAGGGCGGGGTAGTGAGAGCGAGTGCCGGTGGTTGGTCCCTTCTCCTTCTGACATCGCGTTTGTTTCCCTGGCAACTATGCAGAATGCTGAACCACTATTTGGATCTGGACCTCCACATCTTTATTCACAGTTTCTATATCAGAAACAAACTTTCCCAATAATTTAAGCATTGAAGAATTAAGTACCTGAATTGTTTCCCGAGAGTGAATCCAATGTCACCACTTAAGGCTTGTGCAGCTCCCTCACTGCAAGAATCGGAGCCCTTTCTTCCTAGTTCCATGCTTCCTCATCGACTGAAGGCTGCACTTGATTCCAGGAGGCACAGGGTGTTTGCATTGGGGAGGAGGCCACAGCAGAAGGGCCCTACAGCGACTTCATCATCAGCATTACAGCCGTTGGCCAATGCTCCTCAAAAATGCTGTAGCTATTACTTCTGGGTTGCAATGGGTTAAGCCTCTGGTCAGGGGTAAAAAAAAACCCTTCTACACTGCTGCTTGATGATCTCCCCAGCAAAGTGGAAAGGGATGGTGTCCCAGGCCCAAGTGTAACTCCACATTCCTCCAATGTGAACCGACTCATCCTCTGTGGAGCTGCTGAAACTGGAGGGCAATGACGAGCGGCTCCCTTCCTCTTCTTCCCCCTGCCAAGTGGGGAATAGAGTCAAAGAATACAGCACTACCAAAGGAAGGTAAGGAGCAAATGCTCAGGGCATCCTTCCCGTTGCCATCTTGGCCCCAGCTTAACAACAACAACATGGAATCTTTATGGACAGGAATTCATGTGTGAAGAGAAAGAGAATAGAGGTGAGTTATACAACCATTTGCTTAGCCAGAATGACAGATAATGAAATGTTAACAGAAATTAGGGAAGCTTGGCAACATAGTAATAATGAGTGATTTAAATTACCCCAATACTGATTGGATAAATGTTAAGTCAACAAATGCCAGAAAAGTAGTTCCTAGATGAAATAAATGACTGCTTCATAGAACATCTGGATGAGGGGGCATGCGATGAAACTACAGTGTAGTAAATTTAAAACAAATCAGAGAAAATTTTTCTTCACCCAACGCATAATTAAACTCTGGAATTCGTTGCCGGAGAACGTGGTGAAGGCGGTTAGCTTAGCAGAGTTTAAAAAGAGTTTAAAAAGGGGTTAGATGGTTTTCTAAAGAACAAGTCCATAAACCACTACTAAATGGACTTGGGAAATATTCACAGTTCCAGGAATAACATGTATAGAATGTACGTTTGGGAAGCTCACCAGGTGCCCTTGGCCTGGATTGGCCGCTGTCGTGGACAGGATGCTGGGCTCGATGGACCCTTGGTCTTTTCCCAGTGTGGCATTACTTATGTACTTATGTAGGATCCAACAAAAAGGGTAGCTATTTTAGATCTACTGAGTGGAGAAGTAGCCTAATGGTTAGTTCAGTGGCATGACAACCAGGAGAACTGGATTTGATTCCCACTGTGGCTGGGCAAGTCACCTAACCCTCCATTGCCCAGGTGTAAAAAATTAAATTATGAGCCCACTAGGGATAGAGAAAGTACCTATATATAATGTATAAAGTGCTTTGGTTGTATCACAAAAACGGTGGTATATCAAATGCATGACCCTGACCTATTTTGGACCTAGTCCTTAGTGGAATGCAGGCTTTGGTGTGAGAGGTAACAGTGTTTCAGCCAGTTCACAATGGTTATCAAATTATGATCAAATATGAGTGAAATGAAGATACTAAGGAAACCTACTGCATTAGCAACTTTTTAACAGACAAAAACACTTACCCCACTCCATATCCTTCCCTTGTCCTGCCCCCATGACCCTCCCCCAAGTCCCTTGTCACACCTACTGTCTGCCCATCACCTGCTCTGCCTCTCTGATTGCTCAGTGTGTCCTGAGTAACTCAGTGTGTAGGGCGTAGGCTGTGAGCGGCCTGCAGACCCATCAGATGAGGATAAGGTAACAGATGTGATCACAAATTGGGCCTGGGTGAGGCAGTGGGTTTCCTAGGGTCAGCTTAGTGGCTGGGGGTCAGTGTTGATTTGATGGCTGAACAGCTAATTAGTACCCAGTGGCGTACCAAGGGGGGGCGGTGGGGGCGGTCCGCCCGGGTGTCCGTGGGTGGGGGGGTACTCCGCTGACGCTGGCAGCACTGCAGTCAGCAGCGCTCATCTTCTGCAAAGCAAGCAGCATGGCAGTGAGGGAAGGACCAACGAGTCGCCAACAAGGAGATTTACTTCGTTCGTTTACAAGCAGGGCACTGGGCACAGATGTGAGGCGTGGCTGTGGGACAACTGTGAGGGAAGGGCCTGAAGGTGATCGCAACAAGAGAACGGTGTGGGGGGACCTTTTGGGAAGCGCCGTTGTCGTCGGGGCTCTGAGGCAGCTGCTAGGCGCTCCCCTCGGTTTCAGATGGGAGAGGGGGGGTTCATATGGGAGAGGTGGGGGGGTTTCAGATGGGAGAGGGAAGGAGTTTCAGAAGGGAGAGGAAGTAAAGAAGTTTCAGATGGAAGAGGCCGACGGATTGAGCCAGCTGGGTTTTACTTCCATTGCTTTCAATGGAAGTAATTGAGCCAGCCGGGTTTTACTTCCATTGCTTTCAGCAATGGAAGTAAAACCCGGCTGGCTCAATCCGTCCTCCTTTTTCTGGAGCCATATGGTAACCCTAGGAGAGGGGGGGGTTTCAGATGGGAGAGGGGGGGGGTTTCAGATGGGAGAGGGAAGGAGTTTCAGAAGGGAGAGGAAGTACATAAGTACATAAGTACATAAGTAGTGCCATACTGGGAAAGACCAAAGGTCCATCTAGCCCAGCATCCTGTCACCGACAGTGGCCAATCCAGGTCAAGGGCACCTGGCACGCTCCCCAAACGTAAAAACATTCCAGACAAGTTATACCTAAAAATGAGGAATTTTTCCAGTCCATTTAATAGCGGTCTATGGACTTGTCCTTTAGGAATCTATCTAACCCCTTTTTAAACTCCGTCAAGCTAACCGCCCGTACCACGTTCTCCGGCAATGAATTCCAGAGTCTAATTACACGTTGGGTGAAGAAAAATTTTCTCCGATTCGTTTTAAATTTACCACACTGTAGCTTCAACTCATGCCCTCTAGTCCTAGTATTTTTGGATAGCGTGAACAGTCGCTTCACATCCACCCGATCCATTCCACTCATTATTTTATACACTTCTATCATATCTCCCCTCAGCCGTCTCTTCTCCAAGCTGAAAAGCCCTAGCCTTCTCAGCCTCTCTTCATAGGAAAGTCGTCCCATCCCCACTATCATTTTCGTCGCCCTTCGCTGTACCTTTTCCAATTCTACTATATCTTTTTTGAGATACGGAGACCAGTACTGAACACAATACTCCAGGTGCGGTCGCACCATGGAGCGATACAACGGCATTATAACATCCGCACACCTGGACTCCATACCCTTCCTAATAACACCCAACATTCTATTCGCTTTCCTAGCCGCAGCAGCACACTGAGCAGAAGGTTTCAGCGTATCATCGACGACGACACCCAGATCCCTTTCTTGATCCGTAACTCCTAACGCGGAACCTTGCAAGACATAGCTATAATTCGGGTTCCTCTTACCCACATGCATCACTTTGCACTTGTCAACATTGAACTTCATCTGCCACTTGCACGCCCATTCTCCCAGTCTCGCAAGGTCCTCCTGTAATCGTTCACATTCCTCCTGCGACTTGACGACCCTGAATAATTTTGTGTCATCGGCGAATTTAATTACCTCACTAGTTATTCCCATCTCTAGGTCATTTATAAATACATTAAAAAGCAACGGACCCAGCACAGACCCCTGCGGGACCCCACTAACTACCCTCCTCCACTGAGAATACTGGCCACGCAATCCTACTCTCTGCTTCCTATCTTTCAACCAGTTCTTAATCCATAATAATACCCTACCTCCGATTCCATGACTCTGCAATTTCTTCAGGAGTCTTTCGTGCGGCACTTTGTCAAACGCCTTCTGAAAATCCAGATATACAATATCAACCGGCTCCCCATTGTCCACATGTTTGCTTACCCCCTCAAAAAAATGCATTAGATTGGTGAGGCAAGACTTCCCTTCACTAAATCCGTGCTGACTTTGTCTCATCAGTCCATGTTTTTGTATATGCTCTGCAATTTTATTCTTAATAATAGCCTCCACCATCTTGCCCGGCACCGACGTCAGACTCACCGGTCTATAATTTCCCGGATCTCCTCTGGAACCTTTCTTAAAAATCGGAGTAACATTGGCTACCCTCCAGTCTTCCGGTATTACACTCGATTTTAGGGACAGATTGCATATTTCTAACAGTAGCTCCGCAAGTTCATTTTTTAGTTCTATTAATACTCTGGGATGAATACCATCAGGTCCCGGTGATTTACTACTCTTCAGCTTGCTGAATTGACCCATTACATCCTCCAAGGTTACAGAGAATTTGTTTAGTTTCTCCGACTCCCCCGCTTCAAATATTCTTTCCGGCACCGGTGTCCCCCCCAAATCCTCCTCGGTGAAGACCGAAGCAAAGAATTCATTTAATTTCTCCGCTACGGCTTTGTCCTCCTTGATCGCCCCTTTAACACCATTTTCGTCCAGCGGCCCAACCGACTCTTTGGCCGGTTTCCTGCTTTTAATGTATCTAAAAAAGTTTTTACTATGTATTTTTGCTTCCAACGCTAATTTCTTCTCAAAGTCCTTTTTTGCCCTCCTTATCTCCGCTTTGCATTTGGCTTGGCATTCCTTATGATCTATCCTGTTACTTTCAGTTGGTTCTCTTCTCCACTTTCTGAAGGATTGTTTTTTGGCTCTAATGATTTCCTTTATCTTACTGTTTAGCCACGCCGGCTGACGTTTAGTCTTTTTTCCCTTTTTTCTAATACGTGGAATATATTTGTCCTGAACCTCCAGGATGGTGTTTTTAAACAGCATCCACGCCTGATGCAAGTTTTTTACTCTGCGAGCTGCTCCTTTCAGTCTTTTTTTCACCATTTTTCTCATTTTGTCGTAATCACCTTTTCTATAGTTAAACGCTAGCGTACTTGATTTCCTAGTTTCACTTCCTTCAATGCCAATATCAAAACCGATCATATTATGATCACTGTTATCAAGCGGCCCTCGTATCGTTACCCCCTGCACTAGATCATGAGCACCACTAAGGACTAAGTCTAGTATTTTTCCTTCTCTTGTCGGCTCCTGAACTAGCTGTTCCATGAAGCTGTCCTTGATTTCATCAAGAAATCTTATGTCCCTTGCGTGTACAGATGTTACATTAACCCAGTCTATATGCGGGTAATTGAAATCCCCCATTATTATTGTGTTGCCCAGTTTGTTTGCGTCCCTGATTTCCTTTAACATTTCCGCATCCGTCTGTTCGTCCTGGCCAGGCGGACGGTAGTACACAGAAGTTTCAGATGGGAGAGGGGGGGGGGTTCAGATGGGAGAGGGAAGGAGTTTCAGAAGGGAGAGGAAGGAAAGAAGTTTCAGATGGGAGGGGGGTTTCAGATGGGAGAGGGAAGAAGTTTCAGATGGGAGAGGGAAGACGTTTCAGATGGGAGAGGGAGGAAAGGAGTTTCAGATGGGAGGTGGGGTTCAGCGGAGCTGAAACTGGAGGCTGAAAAGGGGGGCATGTGGGAGATGTGGGCTGGGGCTAGAACTAGGGGCAGGTGGGATAAGGGGGCTGGAACTGGGGGCTGAAAAAAGGGGCAGAGAGAGAGAGGGGACAGATCCTGGATGGATAGATGGATGGATGGATGGATGGATGGGGGGGGGAGGGAGGGAGGGCAGACCCTGGATGAATGGATGGATGGATGAATGGATGGGAGGGGAGAGGGAGGGCAAATGGTGGATTGAAGCGGGAGAGAGGGAGGACAGACTGTGGATGGATGGATTGGGGGGGGAGAGGGAGGGCAAATGGTGGATTGAAGGGGCAGAGAGAAAGGGCAGACAGTGGATGGAAGGGATAGAAAGGGCAGACGGTGAATGGAAGGGGGAGAGAGGGCAGATGGTGGATTGAAGGGGCAGAGAGAAAGGGCAGACAGTGGATGGAAGGGATAGAAAGGGCAGACATGAATGGAATGGGGGGAGAGAGAGGTTAGACGGGGCAGATGGTGGATGGAAGGGGCAGAGATAGAGGGCAGATGTGCATGGAAGGGGCAGGGAGACAGGGCAGATATTGGATGGAGGGGATAGCAGAGAGGGCAGACATTGGATGGCAGAGAGAGACCGAAGACAGATGCTGGATGGAAGGAAGACAGTAAAAAGAAGATGAGGAAAGCAGAAGCCAGAGACAACAAACTGTAAATAAAATATATATTTTTACTTTTTTTTTGCTTTAGGATAAAGTAGTATTGTAGCTGTGTTAAAAAATGTTTATAATAGAACATGTAATCTTTTTATTGGACTCATTTTAATAAATTTTGACTAACTTTCGGAGAGCAAAACCCCCTTCCTCAGGTCAGGATAGGACACTGTAACAGCACTATACTGTATTGACCTGAGGAAGAAGGTTTTGGCCTCTGACAGCTAAATGTATTAGTCCAATAAAATGGTATTTTATTTTCTACTAACCGTTGAGCCCGTAAAAACGGGCTAGTAAAGGAGGGGGGGGGGGTTGAAAGGCCCCTCCCCCCCGGAGTCCCCTCCGCCACCCCTCCACCCGGGCCGGGTACCTGGCTTCACTATTCAAACTGCCGGAACGCAGCACACAGCTCATCTGAGCTACCGTCTGCCTTCCTTCTTCTCTGTGTGTGTTCCGCCCTTGTGTGACGTAACGTTGGCGAGGGCGGGACACAGGCAGGTAAGGAAGGCCAACGGCAGCTCAGATGAGCTGTGTGCTGCGTTCCGGCGGTTTGAATAGTGAAGCCAGGTACCCGGGCCGGGTGGAGGGTGGGTGGCGGCGGCGACTCCGGGTGGGTGGAGGGAGCGGTAGCGGCAACCCTGGGGGGGAGCAGTGGCAACAGTGGTTCCCTCACTCGCAGGTGCGCAGGTTCCCTCTCTGTCACGCCCCCTCATCACATATTGATGCGGGGGCGGGACAGAGAGGGTCTCTACTGCGCATTTGCGAGTGAGTACGCCTCTTGCCATTTATATGTTTGATATTTGTTTTATTTCTATTTGTTAATTTGTAAAGTGGTGATTGGTACTTGTTAGTTTTTTTCAAATTTACATCTGCTGTCTTTATATTTTGCACAGTACTAGGGGACAGTTTCTGTTTCTGTGGTGTTGCATTGTATGCAGAGTCTGGCATTGGGGGTTCAGTTTAATTTTTGTCTAAATAGAAAGTTTATGATTACTTATTCTGTTGCAGGAATTGATGCAGGAATTACCCCTATTGTTAGCAGAATCTGTGGTACTTCAGGAGTCAAACAGCACACACCAGAATGAAGGAGAAATCTTCTTTATTTGCCAGCAAACAAAGTAGAACATCAGCACTAAGTCTCTTCTTCAGCTCTCTCTGGATCCTGCATCTCTTGTCTGTCCTCTCTCTCCTTCTTCTGTCTGTTCCTTCTGACGTAAGCTGCTTCTGCTCCCACTTATATACAGTTTTATCCCCCTCTCTAGCCCCCCTTACTCTCCAGATGGTAAAGAATAGATTGGTTACCTTGCCTCAACCAATCATCTCTATACATTACTTAAAAAATATCAGTTACATAGGTTTGATATTTCTCAAACTGACCTATGACCTGGGGCCTCTCACACCAGACAATTGGGCACCAGAACTCTTGGCATTTCATTATGATTAATTTCTCAGCTATAGCTTAAACTGGGTTCATTTAGGGGCTAAGGGATATTCTTGCTTAATGCTACAGTCCTATACTTAGCTAATCAATCAAGGAGAAGGCTTTTCCTGACCTTTTTCACCTATTAGCTTCATACATTGAACCAGCCAGGACTGCAGATAACTCAAACCAGATGCTGACCTTTTCAACTGCAGTCTTACTTGAAAAGTAACACTGGATTTAAAGATATTCTACATATTAATTACACAGAATAAAACATATTCTAAAATAAGCAGAATCAGTATTCCTTATAAGACATATTCTAAATATCAAGAATATCTAGAATTATTTAAACAGCATTCAGCCTACTTTTAAACTACAGTATGTCTGGCTCATGCCTTGTTTATAATGGTATACAGATGTGGTAACTAATACCTATGAACTAGCCTTAACCCTCCATCACTCACAAGGGTCAAAGAAAGTTTCTCTCTCTGACCTTTTTAACCCAAACGTTAAACTTCTAAATAATCTAAACCATATGGCATTCCTCCATCACTTTACTTTACAGAACTGAAGAATTAAAACAGAATTAACAATTTCTTTGTCCACTGCCTCATTCCCCCCTTTGAGACTAAAATCAGCTTATGCAGAGATAAGTCTCACAACTCAAACTCTGGAGATTATAGTGGTCCCAACTCCATACCTCCTCCTGGGGCATAACGTCTAGGAATAGGCTTGTGAATCACCATTACCCTACTTGTTAAGGTCCGACGGCATACTGCCGAAGCACATGAGGCCAGGAAACAAAACAACAACCCTGCTAAAACTAAGACTATTAGGGAAATGAACAAGGGACTTATCCATGAGGTCAATGACCACCACCAGGAGGTAAAGTCTAATCCTCCTCGTTAATCCTCCACATTAAGGCTAGCCAACTGTAGGACTTTATCCATGGCATGCCTAACTACATGCGTCCTATTTATGACAATGGTACAGCACTCTGAAGAATTTAGCACTGTGCAGAGGCCACCCTGGGCTGCAAAGAGGTAGTCAAGGCCCATACGGTTATACCGAGAAACTATACTTAATTCATTAATTTGATCCTGCAATGCATTGACTACCACGTTCAGCTCATGAACTAAGACATGAAGTAGGGACTGAAGTCTCCGGGTAGCCATGCCTAGTTCAGTAATACCCGCTACCGGGCCCCCAATTGGAATCCAGGCCGTAGCAGAAAGGGCCACAAGTCTCTTTTTAGTCAGAGGATAAGTAGAGTTGATATACTGGAGGGCTAATTCAATCGCCTCATCCTCTGTGGCAACGGAGGAAGGTAAGGACAAGGCCTCTCGCTTAGAGCGGTGCGGGGATGGTGGCTTGAGGAGAGGAATAACTTTAGGAAAATAATTCAAGGTTACCAATACACAAAACTCATACGTGGGGGGAAGAATCATGTGGAGGACATTATCACAGAGCCAGTAATGACCAAGGAGAGGGTGAGGAAAGTTCCCAATAAATGTTGGCTCAGGCTGGACAAGGTACTTAGGATGCCCATAATGCGAGCCCCTATCCCAGGGGGAACGAAGACGAAATGGAGACTTTGCACACCATAGGTGCCAATCCCCAATTGTGACAGGCTGCTCATTTGTTATAAACTCTTCATACCCCGGGGACTTATGAAAGTAGAAAATAAGCTTGGACACTATAGTCCTCTTAGTAGTACGGTTAGGAGCCAGATAATCACCTGGGTCATAATCTGCAGGTACGGTAGTAGGGCACATAGGAGTACCTGGAGAAACTACCCACACAGATTCCCCTTTTTCTGGGAGAACATTAGTATAGTTACAGGGAATGGGAAGAACAGTTGAGATGTTTCTTGTTAAACAAAACACTCCAGAAGCTGGATAGGGAGACGTAAAGACTGGCCTTAGAGAAGATTCAGAGGGGGAGGTAGCATTATAAAAGGACCACCAAGTATAATCCTGGCTCCAAGGGCCTGAACTCGAAAAGTAGGGAGGTATAAGAGCTGTAAGCGGCACAGGGACAGGAACAGCTGGGACATCTGTGGTATAAGGAGAAAATCGGGAACACACAATACAAGGGGAAGTAATCTTTGCCTGGCTAATTAGTTCCTGGACAGAATGTAACCAAAGGTTGGAGCGAGTTGGGGTATTAGGAACAAGGAGGCAAGGAGTAGAAAACAACAAAAGCATCCAAACTACTAACATTTTCTTTCTTCCTAATCTAAAACAAATACAGCAAACTAATTAAGCAATAATATTCCAACAGTCTGTGCTAGTCACAGATTACTCTCATATAATATTCTCAGTCTTTGAGTTCTTATACCAGTTGGGATAGACCCTCAACTGACAAGGAGCAAGCTCTCAAATTCCAAGAAAGCCAGAATCTGGGCAAGAAAGAGTCTCAGTGTGAAGCCGAAGTTCAGCAGCTCCTGCAGTATGCAGTTGACCCTTCTTTTCAGCTAGTGGATTCTTTGGTTCGGGTCAAGCGCAACTTCAATGGCTCCGCTGGATCACTTTCTGCTCTCCACTGTTTAGGCTCCGTCTGATCCGTGCTGGGCTCAGTCTGGTCAGCAGACTTGATTCGAGACCAATGGACCCATGGAGTTATCCCTGCGACCTTCACAGCTGTAGGGGTAGAAAGCAAAACAGTAAAAGGTCCTTTCCATCGGGGCCCCAAAGGCTGGAGCCTCCAGTCTTTCACCCAAACTCTATCCCCTGGCAGGAAGGAATGTACCTGAGCCTGGAAGGGGACAGGGTTTATTTCTCTCACATAGGACTGAAGCTCAGAAATTATCCTGCCCAAGAGGGCTACCTGCTCCTGCACCTGGGCAGACCCTAAAGTCCCTATGTCTCCCTTAATTCCCTGCAAAATGGCTGGGGGCTTCCCATACACAATTTCAAAGGGAGAGAGGGCTGTTCCTTTAGTTGGGGTGCATCGGAGGCGGAAGAGGGCTAGTGGCAGTGCCTGTGGCCATTTCAGTTGGGTTTCCTGACAAATCTTTGCTAGGCTATTTTTCAAGGTTCTGTTTGCCCGCTCAACCTGCCCTGAACTCTGGGGACGATAGGCACAATGCAATTTCCAGGTAATGCGCAATGCGCGTGACAGGGCCTGAAGTGTGGCTTCAACAAAGGCGGGACCATTATCTGAGCCTATAGCAAGGGGCAGTCCATACCTGGGGATGACATCCCTAAGGAGGGCTCGAGCTACTTCTGTGGCTTTCTCAGTGACTGTAGGATATGCTTCCACCCACCCAGAAAAAGTGCAAACCATGACCAAGAGGTATCGGAGCCTACCGCTCCTGGGCATTTCTGTGAAGTCTATAACTAAGGACTCAAAGGGTGTTAGTCCTCTAGACTGAACTCCTGGTGGAATACGGGGTCCCTGATGAGCATTATTCTGGGCACAGAGAGTACATCGGGCAGAGGCAGTGGCAACCAGACTATCCAATCCTTCCAGCACCACTACTCGACTGAGTAGGCGGGCTAGTGCTGTTTTCCCTAAGTGTGATAGGTCATGAGCTTGAGACACTACAGGCCAAGCTAGGTGGCGTGGCACCAGAACTCTGGTATCAGGGAGATGTAACCAGCCATCAGGTCTCCTTACTGCACCTTCCTCTTGAGCCCATTTCTCTTCCGTTTGGGTATACATAGGCGTCCATTCTTGCAGTCGAATTTGGAACAGGGGAGTCACAGTACTTGCTGGGGGTCCTCGAGCAGCTTCCTTGGCCACCCGATCAGCATGGCGGTTCCCTCGGGCCACTGGAGTATCTATCCTTTGATGTCCCCTGCAGTGAATGACAGCTACCTTCTTAGGGGCCCAAACAGCCTCTAGCAACTGCAGTATTTCAGGTCCATACTTAACAGGTTGGCCTGCGGCATTTATGAGTCCCTTTTCCTTATACAAAGCTCCATGAGCGTGTAGAGTTGTGAAGGCATACTTGGAATCAGTATAAATGTTAGTTACCAGTCCTGCTGCTAGCTCCAGAGCTCGTATGAGGGCCACAAGTTCTGCTTTCTGGGCTGAAGTTCCTTGGGGCAGGGCCCTTGCTTCTATCACCTTGTCCTCTGTCACCACAGCATAGCCTGCCAATCGCTTGGAGTTCTCCACATAACTGCTTCCATCTGTGAAATAAATTACATCTGGGTCCCTCCACGGAACATCTTTAAGATCTGGTCGACTGGAGTACACTTCATCCATGGTTTGGATACAGTCATGATCCGGTGGTCCCTCAGATGCTGGCAAAAGAGTGGCAGGATTGAATGTAGCCACTGTTTCCAGGTGTATCCGTGGATTCTCACACAAACTGGCTTGGTACTTAACCATGCGGTTATTTGTAAACCAATGGTTGCCCTTATACTCCATGAGGGTGAGAACTGCATGGGGGACTTTAACAACCAGTTCTTGCCCCAAGGTCAACTTATCAGCTTCCTGGACCAGTAAGGCTGTTGCTGCAATGGCCCTCATGCAGGCTGGCCATCCTTTAGCCACTCCATCCAGCTGTTTAGACAGGTATGCAACAGGCCTCTGCCAGGATCCCATCATCTGGGTCAGCACACCCAGAGCAACCCCCTGTCGCTCGTGGACATACAGTGAGAAAGGTTTCTCCACATCAGGAAGGCCTAACGCAGGGGCTTGGAGTAGGGCTTTCTTTATGGCAATGAAGGATTGTTGAGCAGTAGGTCCCCATTCAAATGGTTCCTTTTCACCCCCCTTTGTGGCCTGGTAAAGGGGTTTCGCCATCAGTGCAAAATTTGGAATCCAAATTCTGCAGAATCCGGCTGCTCCCAGAAATTCCCTAACTTCCCTTCTGGACTTGGGTTGTGGAATTGCACCAACCGCTTGCTTCCTACTGACATCCAGTCTCCGACTTCCCTGGGAGATGCAGAAGCCCAGATACTTCACTTCTGACTGACAGAGTTGGGCCTTTGAGCGTGAGACCTTATAGCCTGCATCCAAGAGTAGCTCCAGCAATTCTCTGGTAGCCTCAAAACACTCTTCCTGGGTCACTGCTGCAATCAGGAGGTCATCTACATACTGGAGTAAAACTCGCCTGGAAGGCTCAGATTTAAAAGTCTTAAGGTCTTGTCCTAGGGCTGTCCCAAAAATGGTGGGGGAGTTCTTGAACCCCTGTGGCAGGCGGGTCCATGTATACTGAAGCTTCCTTCCTGTTACTGGGTTTTCCCATTGAAAGGCGAAAAGCAGTTGACTGGCGGGGGCCAACCGAATACAAAAGAAGGCATCTTTTAGATCTAGTGTCGTGAAATGGGTAGCTCCAGAAGGTATCAATCATAAGTACATAAGTACATAAGTAGTGCCATACTGGGAAAGACCAAAGGTCCATCTAGCCCAGCATCCTGTCACCGACAGTGGCCAATCCAGGTCAAGGGCACCTGGCACGCTCCCCAAACGTAAAAACATTCCAGACAAGTTATACCTAAAAATGCGGAATTTTTCCAAGTCCATTTAATAGCGGTCTATGGACTTGTCCTTTAGGAATCTATCTAACCCCTTTTTAAACTCCGTCAAGCTAACCGCCCGTACCACGTTCTCCGGCAACGAATTCCAGAGTCTAATTACACGTTGGGTGAAGAAAAATTTTCTCCGATTCGTTTTAAATTTACCACACTGTAGCTTCAACTCATGCCCTCTAGTCCTAGTATTTTTGGATAGCGTGAACAGTCGCTTCACATCCACCCGATCCATTCCACTCATTATTTTATACGCTTCTATCATATCTCCCCTCAGCCGTCTCTTCTCCAAGCTGAAAAGCCCTAGCCTTCTCAGCCTCTCTTCATAGGAAAGTCGTCCCATCCCCACTATCATTTTCGTCGCCCTTCGCTGTACCTTTTCCAATTCTACTATATCTTTTTTGAGATACGGAGACCAGTACTGGACACAATACTCCAGGTGCGGTCGCACCATGGAGCGATACAACGGCATTATAACATCCGCACACCTGGACTCCATACCCTTCCTAATAACACCCAACATTCTATTCGCTTTCCTAGCCGCAGCAGCACACTGAGCAGAAGGTTTCAGCGTATCATCGACGACGACACCCAGATCCCTTTCTTGATCCGTAACTCCTAACTCGGAACCTTGCAAGACGTAGCTATAATTCGGGTTCCTCTTACCCACATGCATCACTTTGCACTTGTCAACATTGAACTTCATCTGCCACTTGCACGCCCATTCTCCCAGTCTCGCAAGGTCCTCCTGTAATCGTTCACATTCCTCCTGCGACTTGACGACCCTGAATAATTTTGTGTCATCGGCGAATTTAATTACCTCACTAGTTATTCCCATCTCTAGGTCATTTATAAATACATTAAAAAGCAACGGACCCAGCACAGACCCCTGCGGGACCCCACTAACTACCCTCCTCCACTGAGAATACTGGCCACGCAATCCTACTCTCTGCTTCCTATCTTTCAACCAGTTCTTAATCCATAATAGTACCCTACCTCCGATTCCATGACTCTGCAATTTCTTCAGGAGTCTTTCGTGCGGCACTTTGTCAAACGCCTTCTGAAAATCCAGATATACAATGTCAACCGGCTCCCCATTGTCCACATGTTTGCTTACCCCCTCAAAAAAATGCATTAGATTGGTGAGGCAAGACTTCCCTTCACTAAATCCGTGCTGACTTTGTCTCATCAGTCCATGTTTTTGTATATGCTCTGCAATTTTATTCTTAATAATAGCCTCCACCATCTTGCCCGGCACCGACGTCAGACTCACCGGTCTATAATTTCCCGGATCTCCTCTGGAACCCTTCTTAAAAATCGGAGTAACATTGGCTACCCTCCAGTCTTCCGGTACTACACTCGATTTTAGGGACAGATTGCATATTTCTAACAGTAGCTCCGCAAGTTCATTTTTTAGTTCTATTAATACTCTGGGATGAATACCATCAGGTCCCGGTGATTTACTACTCTTCAGCTTGCTGAACTGACCCATTACATCCTCCAAGGTTACAGAGAATTTGTTTAGTTTCTCCGACTCCCCCGCTTCAAATATTCTTTCCGGCACTGGTGTCCCCCCCAAATCCTCCTCGGTGAAGACCGAAACAAAGAATTCATTTAATTTCTCCGCTACGGCTTTGTCCTCCTTGATCGCCCCTTTAACACCATTTTCGTCCAGCGGCCCAACCGACTCTTTGGCCGGTTTCCTGCTTTTAATGTATCTAAAAAAATTTTTACTATGTATTTTTGCTTCCAACGCTAATTTCTTCTCAAAGTCCTTTTTTGCCCTCCTTATCTCCGCTTTGCATTTGGCTTGGCATTCCTTATGATCTATCCTGTTACTTTCAGTTGGTTCTCTTCTCCACTTTCTGAAGGATTGTTTTTTGGCTCTAATGATTTCCTTTATGTTACTGTTTAGCCACGCCGGCTGACGTTTAGTCTTTTTTCCCTTTTTTCTAATATGTGGAATATATTTGTCCTGAACCTCCAGGATGGTGTTTTTAAACAGCATCCACGCCTGATGCAAGTTTTTTACTCTGCGAGCTGCTCCTTTCAGTCTTTTTTTTCACCATTTTTCTCATTTTGTCGTAATCACCTTTTCTATAGTTAAACGCTAGCGTACTTGATTTCCTAGTTTCACTTCCTTCAATGCCAATATCAAAACCGATCATATTATGATCACTGTTATCAAGCGGCCCTCGTATCGTTACCCCCTGCACTAGATCATGAGCACCACTAAGGACTAAGTCTAGTATTTTTCCTTCTCTTGTCGGCTCCTGAACTAGCTGTTCCATGAAGCTGTCCTTGATTTCATCAAGAAATCTTATGTCCCTTGCGTGTACAGATGTTACATTAACCCAGTCTATATGCGGGTAATTGAAATCCCCCATTATTATTGTGTTGCCCAGTTTGTTTGCGTCCCTGATTTCCTTTAACATTTCCGCATCCGTCTGTTCGTCCTGGCCAGGCGGACGGTAGTACACTCCTATCACTATCCTTTTCCCCTTTGCACATGGAATTTCAATCCACAGTGATTCCAAGGAGTGTTTTGTTTCCTGCAGAATTTTCAATCTATTTGATTCAAGGCTCTCGTTAATATACAATGCTACCCCTCCACCAATCCGATTCACCCTATCACTACGATATAATTTGTACCCCGGTATGACAGTGTCCCACTGGTTATCCTCCTTCCACCAGGTCTCAGAGATGCCTATTATATCTAATTTTTCATTTAGTGCAATATATTCCAACTCCCCCATCTTATTTCTTAGGCTCCTGGCATTCGCATATAGACATTTCAAACTATGTTTGTTGTTCCTAAGTACATCATGCTTAGTACTTGACAGTATTAATTGGCAATCTTTTGTCTGATTTTTATTGTTATTTAAAGATACCCGATCTACTACAATCTCTTTTGCAACCTCACTATCAGGATACTCTATCTTCCCCAGGACATATGGATTAGGCACTACAGGGTGTAATGAAATAGTGGATTTGTTGACCACTCGTAAGTCTTGGACTGGCCGGTAGTCCTCAGTCCCTGGCTTCTGAACTGGCAACAGTGGCGTATTCCATGGAGACTGGCAAGGACGAATAATTCCATGGGATAACAAACGATTCAAATGTGCTTGAATCCCTTCCAGAGCCTTTCGGGGAATTGGGTATTGACGAAGATGGATTGGCCGGGCACTTGGAAGTAAGTCTACATGAACAGGAGGAATGTTTCGGGCCAACCCTGGGGGATTATCTTCTGCCCATACCCCACTAACCTGAAAGCTGTCTGCCAGGGGTAGGTCAACTTGACCATGCGACTGATGCAGCCGCCATTCTTCTTCAAGGGGGCAGCAGAAACTCAATATACCCTTAGGGCTGGATGTCGGGGGCCGAAAGGAGACTGAAGTCTGGCCATCAGAGTCAAAGGAAATTTGGGCCCTAAGCTTGGACAACAGGTCCCGGCCTAACAAAGGGATTGGACAGTCTGGCATATACAGGAATTCATGAGTGACTGTGTGAGCCTAATTGGCATCTACGGGTCATCAGAAAGGGCCTCCGGTTCTGCACCCCCGTGGCTCCCACCACTCGGACAGTTTTTCCAGACACAGGCGCTAATCGCTCCGTCACAACAGAATGTTCAGCTCCTGTATCAATCATGAATGGAATTGAGCGGCTCCCTATAGTTAACTTGACCATAGGTTCCTGGGAGCCCAGTTTGTAGGAACCCGGTCTGTCCTATTCATCCCATTCTGCCATCTCGGCTATCCCGATGATGTCAGATTCAGGAGGCTCATACCTTCCCTCTCGAACTCGGCCTTGGCTTCCTCGATCTCCTGGTCCCCTTCTCAGTCCCTGGCGCCTCTGGGGGCATTCATCTTTCCAGTGCCCTCTTTCCTTACAGTAGGCGCACTGGTCCCTCTCCAATCTTGGTCTGGGATTCTCCCCCCGTGGCCAGGATTGATTGAAGGAATCTCGGGGCCTGGCTGGCGGTCCGGGGTCCCACTTTGGCTTCCCATTAGCTAGAGGTCGACCTCGATTAAGGGTGGAATTAGTAATGGCTGCCGCTAAAAGGTCGGCCTTCTTCTGCATCTTCCGGTCAGCCTCTCGGCGCACCTCCTGATCCCTATTAATGAAAACCTTGGTTGCGATCTCAATTAGCTGGGTGGTATTCATCCCTGCGAATCCCTCCTGACGCTGCAACTTCTTCCGGATATCTGGCATACTCTGGGCCACCAATGCGCTATTCACCATTCTCTGGTTTTCTAGTGCTTCAGGGTCAAAGGGGGTGTATGTTCTGTAGGCTTCAATTAGTCGCTCTAAAAAGGCCCCAGGGGATTCAGTTGCCCCTTGGAGAATTTCAGAGACCTTTGCCAGATTAATGGGCCTCTTTATGCCTTTCCTCATACCTTCCAGCAAGTCCCGGCAATAGCCAGACAACAGTTCATAATGCTGCTCATTATTTGGATCCCAAGCTGGAGCTGCATGAGGGAACCGAGTTCTAACCCATCCCTCTGGGTCCTGTGTCCCCTCGGGGACACGCGCTCGCGTGATGGCCTCAGCATTTTGTAAAATCTTCCGCCTCTCCTCAGTTGTGAAGAGGGTCAGGAGAAGTTGTTGACAATCAGTCCAAGTTGGGTTATGGGTGGCCATAATGCTAGCCACTAGGTCCACCACTGCCTGAGGCTTTTCAGTATAAGAGGGGTAATGCGTCTTCCAATTCAGGAGATCGGTGGTTGTGAAGGGTACATACTGGTAGGCCTGTGCCTGTATAACCTGACCCTCATTATTAGGATCCGGTCGAGTGATGGTTACCTGATGCAGGGGCAGAACTCTCGAGGAGGTGGGAATGGAACCTGAGGTAGAGCTAGGAGCTACCCCCCTATCATGCTCAAAGGTGATTGCAACAGGTCTAACCCATTCAGGGGAGGCGTGTTGAACCCCTGAGGGATGAGGAGGGGTACTCATAGACTGAGAGGTGGTCACAGGTGATTCAGTCCATTGAAAGGGATGCTGGGCCCCTGATGAATGGGGAGGGGTACTAAAGGGAGAAGCTGGGCTATCGGGAGTTGAGGAGTCAGGGAGTGGAGCCCAAAGCGGGTCTTTGGAGGTTAACAGGGAAGGATGTGGCACAGAAGGGTAGAGGCTGGGTGAAAAGTCCACCCTAGGATGTGGCGGGGTTTGCACAGAAGGGGAGGAACTATCCGGAGAAGCCTGTGCTGGAGAGGCTTGGGCTGGACGGCGTGGATCTCTAGGGGTGGCACGAAACCCCAACAATGGACCATAAGGTGGTGGCTCAAGATCTGAGGGGTCATCAGAGAGTATGGGTTTTTCGGACAGGGTAGGGGCGGAAGCCACCGATTGGGTGGTAGGCTTCCTGGGGCTCTTTCCCTCTTCCAGTTTAGATTTTCTAATCTTTCTTTGAACGCGGCCCAACATGAATTTTACTGGGGATCCCATATAAGTTTTCAACCAAGAGGGAGGGTCAGTCACAAGGCTGTCCCAGGAATCTATATAGGGGAGTTGTTCAAGATATTCTGGTTCTCCTACAACTATGCTGTAGACCTTCCGGATTACTTCAATATCTAAGCTACCACTAGGGGGCCACCCCACTCCCATAGATGGCCACTCAACTTCACACAAGGTTCTTAGAGTACTTGAGCTTAAAGTCTGTCCATAATCATTGATTAAAAATCCTTTCTTAAAATTCTTAAGCATACCTATTAGCTAATTGGTACCAGAGCACAGAGAAGTTATGGGTTGGCATAGAACAACATTGGCTAAGTCCATACCCACTCAGAGCAATTCTATGGCTGCCTAAGAGTACACTTAGGGAGGTACTTAGAAGAAGCCCCTCTCTCCTACGGTGGCCTTTGGCAGTTTGGAGCAAGATTAGGGACTTATTTTCAGAACGCACTTATTTTCAACACACTTACCTTAGATTTGCCCCTCAATTCGGCATGGGCAGATACGATAGAATATACAAGGACTGGGAAGAACTGGGATTGTATGAATTGGGACAAATGTGTAATGAAGAGACGATCCCCACATATCAGGAGCTATGTCAGGACTATGGGCTCTCCCCGCTACAGGCTTTTCATTACTATAGAGTGCAAACCTTTCTTAAACGAACAGCGGGAGAGGAACTGGAGTTAACAGAAACACAGCTGGAAAAAGGGATGACGGGAGGGGGTGGTCGAGGGAGTATCACTAGAATCTATGGAGCTCTGTTGGCAAGGAAGTGCCCAGTGGAACATTATACACAAAAATGGGCGCTAGCGATAGGAACAATATATGATCCCCCACAATGGGCACAGATATTTAAGTCCTTACTCCGGGTATCGGTGTCCAGCAAGATGGTGGAAAATGGCCATAAAATATTATATAGCTGGTACTATACACCCACCCGCTTGGTTAAAATGTTCAGATTAAGCTCGGCAAGTTGTTGGCGAGAATGTGGGGAAGATGGGGATATGTTTCATATCTGGTGGTCATGTATATATGCACAAAGATACTGGGCAAGCATCATAGACTTTATCAGCTCAGTGACTGCTATACAATATCAACGGAAAATGGAATACTGTTTGTTACATCTTCGACCGCCCAAGGTACCATGGCATATACATCAATTTGCCATACAAACATTTGTAGCGGGCAAATTAACATTAGCAGCAGCATGGAGGAAGCCAAATTTGCCAGACATATTAACTGTATTAGGGAAATTGGAGTATATTCAATTAATGTCTAAACTCACAGCTATGAGGACAGGATGTATGGCTAAATACCTAAAAACTTGGGAATCTTATACAGCCTGGAGGGAAACCTCTGTGGAATCCTAATGCCACATATTTAGTAGGGGAGGGAGGGGAGAGGGTGGGAAGGGGAGGGGGGATAGTAAGTGAAATATCAGAAGACATTCTATGGGAAATGAATCAGAAAAGGAGACTATGTATGCGTATTAGAATGGTATATTTTGGAGACAAGTGATGTTTAAATCTGGTTTTGTACAATTCTGCAAAATATATAAATAAATGATTTAAAAAAAAAAAAAAATTCTTAAGCATACAATCTAGGGGAGTAGCAATTTGTCTAGATGATGTCCCTCCCATAATGCTTACAGTTACAACACACAAAAGGGAGGGAATTTTTGAAAGTGTGGTAAGGGGTCCACACTCTTGAGACAATATGGTAGACAAACAACAATCGCTTCCTTCCGTCGCTGGCCAGTTGAACTCGCGTTAACTGGAAACGCAGCTATAAGAAGTCCGCACTCATTAACATTCAAGCATCCCACTCATTCAGTACAGAAAATCCCACCCAACAATTTCAGATTTCTAAGATACAGATAAGCTCTGGCGGTTTCGCTACTAATCTCCACTAGACTAGAAGCTACTAAGGCCTTCGCTGAGAGTTGATCAGACTCCCCTTCCCTCAATTTTTGAGGGGCTGGTTTACAGTTTCCTAGCTAGGATTACAATACAGAATACAGAATACATACCCGGCTAATGTTCCTCAGTCAGTTGGGTGCCAGAAATTGATGCAGGGTCCGGGATCCCACCGCTGCCACCAAGAATTGTTGCAGGAATTGATGCAGGAATTACCCCTATTGTTAGCAGAATCTGTGGTACTTCAGGAGTCAAACAGCACACACCAGAATGAAGGAGAAATCTTCTTTATTTGCCAGCAAACAAAGTAGAACATCAGCACTAAGTCTCTTCTTCAGCTCTCTCTGGATCCTGCATCTCTTGTCTGTCCTCTCTCTCCTTCTTCTGTCTGTTCCTTCTGACGTAAGCTGCTTCTGCTCCCACTTATATACAGTTTTATCCCCCTCTCTAGCCCCCCTTACTCTCCAGATGGTAAAGAATAGATTGGTTACCTTGCCTCAACCAATCATCTCTATACATTACTTAAAAAATATCAGTTACATAGGTTTGATATTTCTCAAACTGACCTATGACCTGGGGCCTCTCACACCAGACAATTGGGCACCAGAACTCTTGGCATTTCATTATGATTAATTTCTCAGCTATAGCTTAAACTGGGTTCATTTAGGGGCTAAGGGATATTCTTGCTTAATGCTACAGTCCTACACTTAGCTAATCAATCAAGGAGAAGGCTTTTCCTGACCTTTTTCACCTATTAGCTTCATACATTGAACCAGCCAGGACTGCAGATAACTCAAACCAGATGCTGACCTTTTCAACTGCAGTCTTACTTGAAAAGTAACACTGGATTTAAAGATATTC
The DNA here is from genome assembly GCF_901765095.1 of Microcaecilia unicolor. Taxonomy (NCBI): domain Eukaryota; kingdom Metazoa; phylum Chordata; class Amphibia; order Gymnophiona; family Siphonopidae; genus Microcaecilia; species Microcaecilia unicolor. Next base: position 235,658,508 of record NC_044037.1, read on the forward strand.
TACATATTAATTACACAGAATAAAACATATTCTAAAATAAGCAGAATCAGTATTCCTTATAAGACATATTCTAAATATCAAGAATATCTAGAATTATTTAAACAGCATTCAGCCTACTTTTAAACTACAGTATGTCTGGCTCATGCCTTGTTTATAATGGTATACAGATGTGGTAACTAATACCTATGAACTAGCCTTAACCCTCCATCACTCACAAGGGTCAAAGAAAGTTTCTCTCTCTGACCTTTTTAACCCAAACGTTAAACTTCTAAATAATCTAAACCATATGGCATTCCTCCATCACTTTACTTTACAGAACTGAAGAATTAAAACAGAATTAACAATTTCTTTGTCCACTGCCTCAATTCTATAGTGGATTAGGGTGTATCTGTGTTTGTGAAAAAGACATGGCTTTCAGTTGGCACTGACTGTGCAGGATCGAGGATCTATACTATTCTGTCTGGTTTTGTTTTACAATAGGTGAATTGATGTTCTGGTGCTCACTGTAGTGTTTAAGATGCTTTCCTTTTCCTTGTGTGACTCGTAGAAATGACTGCTTATGGTATGGTAGAATTGCTCTATAGGTCCTGAGTGTTTTGTATTCTCGGTATGCCTAGTACTGGATTTTGGAGGGGGGTGTTAAAAAATGACCGGCCCCGGGTGTCAACTACCCTAGGTACACCACTGTTAGTACCTCTTCTGCTCTTGTGCACACTGAAGCTGACCAGCTGCTCTGCTTTCTGCCTGCATATGCAAAGGAATTCCTCCCTGCACATAGGCATTCTGTAGATCAGGTGACCAGGGCCATGCTATCACGGTGAACAAGGAGTTTTAGGGACAGGAGCTGGCCTGAGCCTATCTGGCCGAAGCCAGTGGGTGCAGCTTGCCACCATATTGGTTTGTAAAAAAAAAAAAAAATAGCTAATGCTTTTGAAAACAATAGGAAATTTGTGAGGTTTATATTACTTTGCATTCTCTCTTTTAGAAGAGGATCGAGGGGGAGGGTTGGATGTAAGGGGAGTGGGGGAGGGGTTGGGGAGTTTGAGGAGTCTGTGAAGGGGTAAGGCTTACATTCAAAATGTTTTTGTCAGTGCTCCAGAGCTTGCTTTGTTATTTGCAATGCTGTATTGTAGCTTTCAGTGTTGAGCTATCAGATCTAATTCTGTGCTGTAGTACCTGCACACCAGCTATCATTATGTGTGCACCTATAATACCCCAAAACCTGTATGCGAGCTGTCGTTAAGCATGCACGTGTGGTCCTGTACTGTATAAGTCTGCACATGCACTTACTGGTTAGTTTTGCTGTTGTTCGGGGCCAGTGTGTCCTGGTGCTCAAAGTTCACTCTCAGCCTCTTGCTGCACTCTTGCGGGAGATTATCACCTGCCGGAACAGACATGGAATGAATGATGCACTCGCTTTCTCGCCTCCTCACTGTGAGCTTGGGACCAATTTATTTTCCTGTAATTATTATTGTAACCCCCCCTAAGATGGTGGCCAGTGGGCAACTGTCACCGGGGTCTGGAGGTGTTTGGGGGCTTTTAGGTGACAGGGTGCGCCAGGCATGACCATCTTCTATGCTGTCTAGCCCTGGAATGAGGTTTTCCAGGGTCGGAATAGCTAATAAAATGTCCGGCTTCAGCCTAGTTGCATCCCTGGAGCATGCATTTTTTTTTTGCACATGCGCAATGGTGCACAGGAACATAACTAGGCCCAAAACTGAGCCGGGGCCCCAATTTTTGCATGGCCCAGCCAGAGTTCTGTGGTTTTTAGTTGGTGGTTCAGAAATCACTGGGGGTCCATCAGGACCCAAATCAATGGTGGTCACCAGGTGCAGGGGCCAAGGTAAGGGTCTGGTGGCCCAAGGTTTTGTTTAGTTGTTTTTAGAATTTGCATTTTTGACCCGTTATTCTGGGAGCTAAGGGGTTAATTTTTAGTGAAAATTTTCAACAATTATGGGTTCCTAAGAACCTCTTGTGGTGGAGTGGTAAATTAACATTTTCTAAGAGAAATTAGAAGGTTTTAGTTTTAGGTATTTCTAGCTTAAAAATTTGGTTTTCTTGGATGGGAGTTATTTGAGGGGGTGTGCATGGGGCTTTAATTAATATGTTTGGAGAGGACTTCTTTGGTTGTTCGGGGGGGGGGGGTTGGGGGTAATTTTTGAGAAAAGTATGTTAATCCCTGTGTTTGTGGAGTAAAATTTATGAGAAAAATATTGAATTTGGGATTTGATGGACTTTTATGGAATGTGTTCTTAAAAGTGAATTTAGTGATAATTTTTGTGTTAATTTTGGTAAAAATGTTTTTTTTTCTCATTGATTTTAATAGGATTAAAATGGGGACTTTGGACCTTTCAGGTAAGTTCCATAAGTTTCAAAGTTTTGTGAAAGGTGATCTGATTGGCCACCGGAGGTCAGCTGGTGACTCCGAGTCCCCGACTTTCCTAGCAACAGCAGCTGAGCAGTGTTGCCAGTTGGACGGTTTTCCGCGACCCGCCGCAGGAAATTTTTGCCCGTGGCGGGTTGCGGTTTTTTGGGCTTCTTTTGGGTCTTTTGGGCGGTTTTTAAAGCGGTTTTTTCGGCCACAGGGGGCGGGGTTAGTGACGTTTTAGGCGGGGTTAGTGACGTTCTGGGCGGGGCCGATGACGGGGGAGGCGAGGCCGATGATGGGGGAGGCGGGGCCGATGACGACGGGGGCGGGGTTGATGACGGCGGGGGCAGGGTGATGACGCGGGGGTGGGGGTGTCAGGGGCGGGGTTTGACTTTGGGCGGGTTTTGGGCTGGATTTGGGCTCGTTTGGGTGGGAAAAAATTTTTCCACCTGGCAACCCTGCAGCTGAGGCTGTTGTCAGAGGGGCTGATGATCTCTGAGAGGTTGGATGCATGCTTAAGTTTTTTTAAAGCTGTCAGCTGATTTAGAAAATCAGTGATCCTGAGTACTGTTCATTCTAGAAGTGGTTTCCTTTATATAAAAATAATTTTATATTCTCTCACTTTGGGCATTGCAGTATGAACTTGTGTGAGTGATTGGAACTGTGACAGGTGCCCTGTGTGAGGTGAGAATGAGGGTGCTGAAAAAGATAAATTTTTTTTCCTCAGAATAGTTAATTTTGAGGTGGGCCTACAAAGCATTTTTCCTAGCACAATTACACTGAAATTGGGTGCAAGGAACCTGAGTGAAAGGTGTGATACATGTGTTAGCCTGATAAGGTAGCACAAGTGTGCGTTTGCTTATCTGTGCCCTTCTTAGTTTAGGGAAAAAGTGACAAGATGGGTATCTAGATTAAGGACCCTTTGGTTTAAGTTTTGTTTTGAAAAATAACTAGAGGCCCAAGTAATTCTCTTCATTTACTGAAAGTGTAACTTGATAAGACAGGGATTATAAAGGATATCCTGTACTGCGCAGGTAACTTTTTTTTTGTATTAAAATGCCCACCCCATTAATCTTCTTATATTTCCTATTAGGTGCTTGAAACACCAAGGGATAGTGAGGGTGAGACAATAAAGTGACCCTAGAGGGCAACATATGAGTTTCCTGCACAAACGCCACCTCCACATTCATATGATAGACTTCCTTAAAGAGCAAGCGCCGTTTTGGGGGAGAGTTGAGACCCTCAACATATAAGTCAACAACCATAGAGAAGGCATGAGAAGTGAGAGAGAAGAGAAAGAAAACCCAAACAGCAGCACACATTCACAACTAGACACACCACTGCCAGCCAGCACTCCCCACCAAGCCAAGCTCCCCTACAAACCCAGCAAAAAAACATACCTAAACCTAAAGACCCCTAATCCCCAACCCGCCCCACCCCCAAAACTATATATTATTTAATAAAACTCTGGCATAAAAGTTTTACCAAGTAGTAGTTAGAGACCCAAATGGAACATTTGTTTTTGTTAAACCTATTATACGGGGCCTTCCCTATATAATAGCTTTGGTTTATGCCCCTAACAGTGAGAAACAAGAGATTTTTAAGCAGCTAATTCAGGCAGGGTCAACATTCTTAGATTTAAAAAATCTATATGGTTGGAGATTTTAATGATGTGTGGGAACCAGTGCTAGATAGATTGGCTACTGTCTGACAGCCAAGGCAGGATGGTGCAATTTGGAGGGTGTAGTATATTATTAAATGTTTAAATTTGGTGGATGTATGGAGAGCGCTACACTCCATGGAACAGGATTACACCCTCCAGAGCACATGGGACAGTGTCTTGTATAGACTTTCTCTTAACCTCTCATGATGCTTTTCCAGGGATTGCTGCTGCTACTATAGGTTCTCTGGCGATATCAGAGCACTCCACTCTGAACGTTGAGGGTGTGAGAGAGAGGGTCAACTTGGCAGTTTCCTGAATGTTTACATGATAAACCTGCTTTTCAAAAGTATCTAGTGGATAAATGGGAAGTGCTTTGTGAGCATAACAATGTTAATTAAGACCATCTTTTTTTATTTTTTATTTTTTTTTATTTATTCATTTATTTCAATATATCATCACAATTAAGACCATCTATTCCTCTTTGGGGAGACAGCCAAGGTTGTCTTTAGAGGAGACGTTATAACCTATGTGGCCTAAAGCAAAAAAGAGCTGGCTAACAGTACAGTAACAGAGTAGCTATAATGAGCTTAGTGTCCCAGTTGCAAGCATGCATGCGACAGCTTGCTCAAACATCTACAGAAAGGTATATTTCACTGTAGGGTGCCATAAACAATCTAATTCATAAGTGGACAGTGCAAATATTAGCCTACCATAAATAACGTTTGTATAGATATGGGAACAAAGTAGGAAGGATGGTGACTCAACTGGTTAAACAAAAGAAGAGAGCACAGGTGGTATTAAGCTTTAGGGGGGAGGGGGGAATGGATCGTGCGCAGTTACAAGTTATTTCTCAACAGTTGTATTAATCAGAGCAAAAGAAAAATCACCACTGAAATGCAGGAATATATAGTGCAGTTAGGGCTCCTGTCATTGCCTTCAGCTCCTGGCCTAGACAGATTTAGCTCTGTTTTCTATAAGATCTGTAGTACAAAATTATAGGAACTTTATTTCACAGAAGTAGCACAAAAGCAGGTGTTCTCTAGTGAAACCAATAAGACGTACACTAACAACTAAGCTAGAGAATTACCTGAATCTTATTAGTCCATCTCCTTAACTAACCTAGACCTCAAGAATTTTGCCAAGATGTTGGCCAAAGTGATCTCCCAGGTTACTGGAAGTGAGCAGGTGGGGTTTATAAGTGGAAGGCAGGTAGTAATAAATGTGCACAAGTTGTTCACAACGAATAGAACATTGTGGACTGAGGGATATGCCTCAGTTCAGATACTGAAAAAGTATTTCTCTATTTAGAATGGGCATTTTTGGTTGAAGTGATTTGTGTATGTGGTATCACAGGTTTTTTCTGCAGGTTGTGTGGATGCTATATAGTAGCCCATCAGCAATGGTGTGAGTCAACAATACGCCCTCTGATGTTCCATTTAGCGAGATGCACTCTTCAGGGTTGACCACTCTCCTCATTCTCTTTTTTTTTTCTTTCTCTGGATCTGCTATTGATTCAACTCATGATAAATGAGAGGGTTCAAGGGGTGAGAATAGGTGCTTCCCAGGTTAAACACTCAGGGCTTCTTTTACAAAGCCGCGCTACCAATTCCTGCATGTCAAATGAGAGGAAGCCAATAGGAATTGAATGGGCTTCCTCTCATTTGCTGCACCAAGAATCAGTAGCGTGGCTTTGTAAAAGAGGACTTTAGCCTTCGCCAATCATATTACGTTGGTTTTGACTATCCCAGAAACAAATTTGCTATTGATATTAGATCTTTTTGAACGGTTTGGTGCTTAAAGTCAAATATTTTAAAGTCAGAGGCTATAGATATTGGCTGGAGGCCTGCTCAATGGAAAGGCACCTTTCTTCTTAGGTGGACAGAGGGTCTTCTTAAATACCTAGGTGTGCATGTGCCAGCTGACACAAAATTGCTACATACAACTAACATGACTAGACTGACGAAAAACACATTAGGAACATTTCCATGGTGGGGAGCCTTGCTCCTCTCACTCATAGGCAGGATTTGTTTATATAAAATTAAGCCGATTTTCCGCTGGACATATAGGTCTAGATTCTATATATGGCACCAAAAAAAGAGCTTTATATAAGCCTCGCTTAAAGTTAGGCACGGTTTATAGAATAGCTCTTATGCCTAGGAATCACACCTAACTTTGGACACAGCCATTTATACCAACTGAAACATGGTGCAAATGTATGTGCCTACATTAGGCACACATCCCTGACATTACTTTTAGGAATACTTCTGTTATGCCCATGCCCCTCCCATTTTCGAGCCACCTTTTTCCAATCACATGTAAATTTTAGGCGCGGATCCCATGCCTATTTTTATGCATATGAATGGCAATTAAATCTAATTAATGCCAATAATTGCTTCTTAAAAAATAAATTATTGGCACTAATTGACTCATTATTCAATTAAATTATATGCGCAAATTGGGTGTGAACCCAATTTTGTGTGTGAAATTTTGGGCAATTTTTATAGAATTAGGGGGATAAATTGCAGCTAATTCCTATATTTTTTCAGCAGAAAGACTTGTGGATTACACATGGGATTGGAGAAATTTCTATGGAGGGGGAAGAGATCATGTCTCCCTTTAAAGTTGATGAAACTTCTGACAATCAATGGAGGCTTGATGCCAATATCTTTCTCTGCTCCCTCCCGCACGAGTCTTGCATCTTTTTCTGTCTCTTCTGCCCGCTCTGTCCCGTCCATGTGGTTGTTTTTACTGCCCTGAAGTCCTCTCCCTTCGGCACCAGCGATTGACACAGTCAGCCTTCTGCCAGCATCAGGACCTCTCCTCAGGTGCGTCCCACCTCTGCGGAAAACAGGAAGTTGCATTAGAGCAGGCGGGACCCGCCTGAGGAGAGGCCCTAAAGCTGGCAGAAGGCTGACTGTGTCAATCACTGGTGCCGGAGGGCAGTAAACATGACCACACGGACGGGAGAGAGCGGGCAGAAGAGAGGTGGAGAAGGGAGAAAGAGCTGCCCAAGGATGTTTAATAGACAGGAGTGGATGTGAGTCTATCTAGTCCACTGTAAGCATGGAAGCCAATATGGTTAATCTGTTTCCACTCCCTCGCGCAGCCATCATTGCCGTTCACTCAAAACAAATCAAACAAACTTATGAGCTGCTACATCCATGTTGTCATTCTCTATTGTTGGTCCATCTGTAACAAGTCTAAAGCTGTTTCAGTTGGATAGGCAGTGCCTTAAAAACTGGAGGAGAAAAGAAATAACAATTGAATATCACTGAAACAGCTTAAAAACATATTGTAGCCGGTAGAAACTGTAATTATAAACTCTATATTTTGTGCTAATTTTTCTTCACCATTCTTCTGTACAATACAGATGTTCAGATTTCAGTGAGGATATCCTGTTTCCTGATTGCTTAATCTTAACTGTTGTTGTAATATGCCTTGGGAAGCCTGGAGGGGCATAATCAAAAGGGACGCCCAAGTTTTGCCGAGGACGTCCTTGCAAAACGTCTCGGCGGAGGGGCGGGGAAACCCGTATTATCGAAACAAGGTGGACGTCCATCTTTCATTTAGATAATATGGTTGGGGATGCCCAAATCTTGACATTTAGGTCATCTTTAGAGATGGTCGTCCCTAGACTTGGTCGTTTCTGATTTTCGGTGATAATGGAAACCAAGGACACTCATCTCAGAAACGACCAAATGCAAGCCCTTTGGTTGTGGGAGGAGCCAGCATTCATATTGCACTGGTCCCCCTGACATGCCAGGACATCAACCGGGTAACCTAGGGGGCACTGCAGTGGACTTCATAAATTGCTCCCAGGTACATAGCTCCCTTACCTTGTGTGCTGAGCCCCCCAACCACCCCCCAAACCCGCTACCCACAACTGTACACCACTACCATAGCCCTTACGGGTGAAGGGGGCACCTAGATGTAGGTAAAGTGGGTTTCTGGTAGGTTTTGGAGGGCTCACATTTACCACCACAAGTGAAACAGGTAGGGGGGATGGGCCTGGGTCCGCCTGCCTGAAGCGCACTGCACCCACTAAAACTGCTCCAGGGACCTGCATACTGCTGTCATGGACCTGAGTATGACATTTGAGGCTGGCATAGAGGCTGGCACAAAATATTTTCAAAGATGTTTTTTGAGGGTGGGAGGGGGTTAGTGACCACTGGGGGAATAAGGGGAGGTGATCCCCGATTGTATCCAGAGGTCATCTGGTCAGTTCGGGCACCTTTTTGTGCCTTGGTCATAACAAAAACAGGACCAGGTAAAGTCGTCCAAGTACTTGTCAGGGATGCCCTTTTTTTTTCCATTATGGGTCGAGGACGCCCATGTGTTAGGCACGCCCAAGTCCTGCCTTCGCTACGCCTCCGACACACCCCCATGAACTTTGGTCGTCCCCGCAACGGAAAGCAGTTGGGGACGCCCAAGATCGGCTTTTGATTATGCCGATTTGGGCGTCGAAAGATGGGCATCCTTCTCTTTCAAAAATTAGCCTGCTGGTGTTATAAAGGTGATAGAGGGGACTGGAAAGGGGAGGGGGGTAGCAGAACTGTTAATTTAATTTATTATGTGGTACATTGTTGGGAACTGTTTGTATTCTATTTTGAACCATGCAATAAACATGATTTAAACATAAAGGTGATAGAATATATTGAAATTAAATGGAAGTAGAATTAAACTCTCCTTTCATTGGGGCACATGGAATCAAATCTTCATCTGTTTTGTAGAAGTTTACCTTTTAGATACACAAATGGATTATTCTGTTTTGAACATGTTTCAGGGGCAAGTGGTTTTATAAGTCAAAATAAAAATAAATACTTTGTTTCATTCAGATCTCTTTTGTTTAAATATAAATGGAATATAAGCCCCTAATGCAGTCCCATTGATTTTCTTATATTTTGTTCTTGTGATTACTTATACTGTGACAAAACTGAAAACTTATCTCTATCTGGTCAATAATAAAAGGAACACTATCCACCCTAAAAAAAAGTTGTTTTGTGGCTGTACATGAGGAATTGTGATATTGAATAAATAAGTGTATGTTTGTGTCCCTAGTCATGAATCCTACGTTTATACAATCCTTTCAAGAAATCCAGTTAATCATTTAACATTAGTGGAACATAGCCACAGATGCATGGTATGGTCACATTTTTAATATGGTAATTCTAGGGCCCGGCTAAGGAACAGATTATTTTGAGTTAGTCTTCACAGGACCAAACGTTCTTTTCTTGTGCCATCGCTATCCAGCAGGTAGGGAGTGTCTTAAAAGGTGGAGGATAAAATATTTTTTTATAAACATTTATATCACACATTATCCCAAGCAAAGTCAGATTCAATGTGGCTTACATTTGAAAATACAGTGAGACAGAATAATAGAATTCAGTTATGTAATGGGAACAAATAAATGGATATGTCTGAAACATTTAACAAAGTTGAGATTAGCATATATACCCAACTGGGCATTTAAAATTTTGCCTTTTAATGATGCAAGCAAAAAAAGCAACACTGGGCCTTCAAGACTGAGACAACAGGAGTATTTTATTGATGGAGTGGAGGAGTGGCCTAGTGGTTAGTGTGGTGGACTTTGGTCCTGGGGAACTGGGTTCAATTCCCACTGCAGGCACAGGCAGCTCCTTGTGACTCTAGGCAAGTCACTTAACCCTCCATTGCCCCAGGTACAAATAAGTACCTGTATATAATATCTAAGCCGCATTGAACCTGCTATGATTGGGAAAGCGCAGGGTACAAATGTAATAAAAAAATAAATGACCTGACATGGGGCCGTGTTTCAGAGTTAAATAACACCTGCCTCAGGGGTCAAGGTTTGGATGTAAATAATATAAACTGTGTATGTATCCAATACCTCCAAATGGGAATGGAGAAAATCTTTAAAGCCAAGCGTGCCTTACAGAAATAACAGCCGCAATATAGGAAAAAACTCCTGCATATAGCCTTCTATTTTGCAAGTTAATCCATTATTATACTTCTTCTGTGTACATCCTTATACTGCACAAATCAGTATGTTTGAAAATATAAGTGAGATTAAATACAATACAAATGCTACCAACAATAAAGAATGACAACGTGGATACAGCAGCTCATAGGGTTCCTTGCTTTGTTTTGAGAGTACAGCGATGACAGCTGCACTGGAAAGGGGAAACTGAGACTGACCTAATTGGTTTCAACATTTTGATGTCACTTGGTCTCCTGTCTATTAAACCTCCTTGGAGCTGCCAGAGGATGGACCGCGGGAGCAGGCCAGGGAAATATGTGGCCCAAGGAGGATGGAGAAGAAGGTTAACATGGGGAGAGAGAAGGATATAGTAAATGCTGGACAGGGAGGAGAATGACACAGAGTCAATACTGGACAGGGAGAGAGTAGGGACATTAGAAGGCAAAGAGGCAGTGGTGGAAAAAGAAGAAATGGGGACACAGGGACACTACTGAAAAGGGGATAGATAGGGGCTCTACTGAAAAGGAAGGGGATAGAGACACAGAGGGGCACTACTGGAAAGGGGGAGGAGACAGGGACACAGAGAAGTCTCTATTGGAAAGGGGGAGGAGATAGGGGCATAGAGGGGCAATACTGGAAAGGGGAGGAGGAGATAGGGACACAGTGGGGCACCACTGGAAGGGGTAATGGGGATATGGGGACAATGGCGAAAAAAGGGTGAGATGGGGTCAAATAGGTAATGCTGAAAAAAGAGGGACGATGGGGACACAAGGCAATGTTAGAAAAAGGGAGAGTTGGGGACACCAGGAGGGCAGATGCTAGAAAAGGTGAAGATGAGGAGAACAGGAAGGCTTGTGCTGAAAAAGGTCAGAGATGGGGACACAGAAAGGGCAGATGCTGGACAGGACAAATAGTGGTGCAGAAGAAAGAAGGATGGTGTACTTGGAGACAGAAGAAATGTTAGATGGGCAAGAGACCCTGTAAAGGCAGAAGAAAGAGAAAAACAGAAAAGAGACAGTGGAACCAAAGCAAAAGAGAAAATAAATTGTTCAAACAACAGTAGAAAAGGGTATTTTATTTTGAATTTGATATTGAGAATTTGACAGTATTTGAAAATGCACATCTCCGATATCTTCAAATTAGCAAACCAGCAGGGGTCCGAGTGCATTTTCTTAACTCATTTTGGATGTATTGCAGCACAGATTTTGATGGGTACAATCAGGGACTGCAAATCCCACATGAATTTTGGATGTGAGTTCACACTAGGACTGGTTGAAAAATCTCCCTCTGAAACTGGATCACTTGGCAGCTCTATACACAGCTATTTGATAGTGGGGACATAGAATGAAAGATCAGTGCCAAACAGATGTAGAGAAGGAAATGAAGATGACAAGAGGGGAGAGAAGAAATGGAAAGGCCAACCTGGAAAAGAATTTATAAGGCTGACTCATGGAACATGGAAAAAAAAAGACTGGGACCAGCCAAATTTCCCAACAACAAAGGTAGAAAAAGTATTTTTATTTAATACTTTGTAAGGACTGAGATGTACCTGCTATGTAAAATGTACATTTTTTTTCTATTTTTATTTTGCAAAGTATAGGAGAAAATGCATTTCTGTTGTTTTTTTTTTAAACTCAGTATTGCACTGTTTATAGAGTATGGCTTCCTTGGGCAGAGAGGAGGGGGTGTCTATTTCAAATTTTCTTTTTTTGTGGCTCCCTATTCTGTATTAGATTGGTAGCATGGAATGTTGTCACAATTTGGGTTTCTGCCAGGTGATTGTGACCTGGGTTGGCCACTGTTGGAAGCAGGATACTGGGCTAGATGGACCATTGATCTGACCCAGTATGGCTACTCTTATGTTATATAGATGAGAGTCTGTCCATGCTGTGCATGTGCGACTGAGGTTAAGGATTCTGCTAGCATGTAGTGTCTGTGTAGGAATGTGTAACAGTGCAGTTTGTTCCAGTTTCCCAATAGTAGGTATATTGGTGCTCTAGAGCCCAGTGTAATATATATAGCACTGTCTTTTCATAGGTGGGCTAGGGCTGTTATGGTGTGGTAAGTTTTGTGTTTTAGGGCAGTATTCCCCAAGTTGGTCCTGGAGTACTCCCTTGCCAGTCAGGTTTTCAGGATATTCAGAATAAATATGATTGACATTGATTTGCATATACTGCCTCCATTACATGCAAATCTTTTTCATGCAGATTCATTGTGGATAGCTTGAAAACCTGAATGGCAAGGGGGTACTTCAGGACCACCTAGGGAAACACTTCTCTAGGTCCCACTGTAATATTTATAATACCGTCTTTTCAAAGGTGGTTTAGGGCTGTTATGGTGTGGTAAGTTTTCAGTGTAGGGTTTGGGTGTCTTTTTGCAGGGCCTTTGGTGGCCCTTGTCAATCAAAATTAAAATGCTCAAGACTAGTGTTCTTCACATCCTGTAAAGTCAGCACACAAACACAAGCCTATCTGATTTAAACAAGGTGTCCAGCAGTGGAAGGAATGTGTGTGCTATTTCTGAGGTGATGGTCACAATTTGAATATTTTTACTTTGTAGTTAAGAAGACAGGTTGCCTGCTCTGGCCGGTCCAGGGACCTCTTCTGCGTCCTTCCTCCTGATGTAGCTTACTGTTTTCTTGTAGGCAGAATGCAACAGAGACAGCCTGTATTAATCATTGCCCGCCACAGCTGCTGAGCAACAACACAGATACTGCTGTCTAGCTGACACCAACTGGCACCTATTTTATAAAGGTCTGCTCCCCCTGAGATCAAAACCTAGCTACGCCTCTGCTCGGGCAGCCTTTGCTGACAAAAGCATTTTGCTCTCACATCATCTGCACAAGAGGACCTTGCAGCTGTGAAGAACTAGCAAGAACTGTCAGGAGTCAGGACCAACAGCTCCAGACCTCCTGTTAATTTTCAGTGTTAAAGGTAGGGGGTGCTTCTGTGCTTTGGGTTGGAAAATGGCTGTGCATCGCTTTGCATGCACATTTGTATAGTAATTAGCTCATTATAATATCTTTGCATTCTGTTTTCATTAGCTGCTACTGTGATAGGAAAAGAGCTTGGAGAACCCTTTTGTGCATGTCTCATTTTAATCCTTACTCGCTAAAGTGGCTAGAACTGGTATAAAAACCATGTTGCTGGCTCATTAGGTTTAGTGCATCTGGGCCTCAGTCAGAACATCTGCAACTTTTCAGTGGACTCTATTGAGTTCCAGTTCCTCCCCCTACAGCCTTATGGGAATTGCAGCTCCTTTGAAACCATCTTTCCCCAGCAACTTTATAGTTTTAAAGAGAACTTGGCTTTCTAGTGCTGCCTGTTTCTTAAGGTGGGGGAGAGGGATTTCCTCAACAGTTTTATTTTACTTCTTTTGAGTGAAGTGTGATAGCCATGCTCCATAGCACACAGTTTTTGTTGTTGTTGGGAGGGGGCATTCCAGGGGCAGAGAATGGGCATGGAAGTGCTATTCAGCTGGCTGAATGAATAATGCAGGCTTAACATGGCAGCCCTCTTACTGCCTCCAAAATAGGAGGCTGTAAGGGCTCCTGACTTAATTTGGTAAAATGGCCATGTGCTAATGGTAACAGTGCATGGCCAGAAATTCACCAAATAGAAAAAAGGCTATTTTACATGTGCACTAGAAATGGGCTTAACCTGCAGAGGCCAGTGTAAGGGCATACTAATCCCACTAGCACAGCTTAGTAAAAGGGCCCCTTAGTTATTTATGCCTACAGATGAACTGTTATATATTTAAATATAATGATTTTAACCTCACCTGATATGAAATAATTATTTACTAAATGAAGAACATTATATATTTAATTACATTGCTGTAATCTTACCATTTATTGGCATAAAATTATAGTCTAAAAATATACATCTATACATGTGAGCTGTAATACAAAGATTTACACATTCTATTCGTTATTTTGATATTATTCTTAAATTTGTATATATTTTATTTCAACCTGTGTTTCCACTCTTTTTGTCTGGAAATCCATATAGGGTGGGTCTAGTTAGGGTTGCATTTATTTATAAAACCTAGTAGGGAAGAGGGGCTTTCTCCGTGAATTCCACCCAGAGGATTTAACATGAAGGAGGCATCCTAGACATTGCATGTTATCAGTAGGAAACTCCTTGCACCCCATCACCCCACCACAGGAGGTTCTCAGCCCCTGGAAGAGTTCACATAGATTTATTTATATTGAATAGAATGTGGAGTATGACATTCATAAATGTTAACAATGCTAGTAGTTATTAATTATCAGTCTATTTTGGTACTGATACTGTTGTATTTTCCTTCTAAGAATTTTGGCACAGTCTTATTATTTGCTGCATTTTATCTAAATTATTGTATACTTTGTATATGTTTTGATGACTTTATTGTGATCCAGGCTGAGGTACATTGGTTAAGTGAAACATAAATGTTAATTTAAATTGCAGTAAATTAATCTCATTTGATAAACCTGTTAACACTACTTGAAACAATATAATTGTTTTCATCATTCACTCCTGTACTCTCCTCAGCTTTCTACAACATGTTACCAAAATCTGACTCCTTCCTTAGAACTTAGGGTGTCCCTGTGTATGAAAATGATGTGTGTATACCAGTTGGTAATCATATAAAATCAGCTTGGACCAGGGATGCTTTTACTTTCTGAAAATTGTTTCTGGCCAGTAGATGGAGCTATCACGTAAGGTGCTTCCTGGCCTTTCCAAGCTGCTCCAGAATTTGTATTAGCTGCCACAGAGGGAAGCTCAGTATAGCAACCAGAGGCAGAAATGGAGAGGATTCTGGAGAGTTCTCTTTGTTTTCAGTCACAATGGATTAACTATTAATGCTTTATCAGCTTTTGTGGTTAGAAATCTGAACGTCTACAGCAGGAGCTATGTTATAATCTTATAATTTTGTGGATGCCGATCTCTCGTGCTATGATTTGTGCAGTGATTCTCCTTCAGGTAAGCCTCCAGGACATTTCATCATAGGCATTAGGGTCTTGGTTTGTGCTGATTTGTAGGTATGGAATTCATTGGGAAAGGCTCAACTTGCAGTTAGCATTGGGTGCAACATGGACAGTAGAATCAATCCACTCCCATCATTTAGAACTGGCAGATTTTCTTGTTTTACTGTAATAGTCTAACACCGGGTCTCTGTCGTCAAGCAGTGCTGCATTTTGATGCAGTGGGTGGGGGGAGGAGGCGAGGGCATTGGCCTAATATTCTGGTTTTTTTTTTCCTTTTCTTCATTTTGTTTGCTTTTAATTATACTCAACAGCTATCTTTATTGACTGTTAGCTACAAGTTTTGCATCTCTCCATTGGTTATTTTACATTGGTTCATTACGCATATTTGACACCAGTGTGCACAAAATAATAGTAGGTTTAAAATGTTAAGACGAAGCAAGAGCCTTTCCTCCCACAGTTGCATAGCTGTGCTATGTCATCTTGAAATAGAAGCTGTGCTTTAATTCATCAGTTGCTGCTGCTAATGTATTTGGGATATTCCGATTTTGCTCTGCTTTGTGGCTTTTCTTATGGTTTGGGGTTTTTTTTTTTGGGGGGGGGGGGGGTGATCTGATGGTGTCTCTCTTTGCTTATTGAAAACATTATGCTTCTTAGGCTGATAAGCAAGAACATTATCTGAAAAATGAAATGGAATCTTGTGAAGAGATCAAGCATTTGTTAATCATTTTGTTATACTTAAGAAAATAAAAATAATTATGAAAAAAGGTGGCTCTGAATACCAATTTGGATTATACCTATACTGACATTTTTCCAACAGGATCGGTTGCAGCGCCACCCCCATTAATGTACTAAACTGGACCACATTGTGCTGTTGGAAAGAGTTCATTAGGGGTTGCCTTGTTTCAACCACATTTCTTATGTTCAGCCTGATGAAAAATCTACAATTTGCAGACCCAATGGCAGAGCCTCCCAGCCATTTTTTTTTTTGCTGACTAATAATTTACCAGTATGTTCAAAAGGGATATTATCTAGGTGTATCTTTATGACTTGTAGAATTTTTCTACTGTATAAAGCAGAACAGATGTGTTTTATTAAAACTCATCTTGATGTTATCTTGGATGAAAATGGATTACATAAATAGGGCTAGATGCTATATATGGTGCCTGAAAAATCCAAATAGAATAAATTTCCGCCTAAGCGTATTCTATAAGCGGAGCTAAGATTTAGGCTCGGTATATGGAACACACTTAGTTGATATCCCAGTGCCTAGAACTATTCGCATCCATTTACACCAAAGAAAACATGGTGAAAATACTGGCGCGTAGGTTTAGGTACAGAAGGCCATATTCTGTAACAGTGCATGTAAATTTTGTAATGCCCATGAAATGCCCATTTCCCTGCCCATAACCACACCCCTTTTTGGCTCCACACATTAGAATTTAGGCGCTGTGTGTTACAGAATACGCTTAATGAGTTGTGCTCATAAATTCTAATTATTGACAATTAGTGCTCATTATTGCTTAAGTGCTGTTAAAAATGCTGATTGATTGTGAAGCCAATTAAGTTACGCTCGTTGTGATAGAATATGCTTGGATTTTGGCACGGAACGCTAGGCGCAATATATAGCATCCGGCAGGTAATGCTATCATTTCCATTTGAACAGGGAATCTTTTTAAATGGCAGCGTACAAGCTATATGCAAACATCATCACAAGCAACAGTAGTACTGCAGTTTCTGATAAAGAATTAGGGGCCCTTTTATTATGCTACACTAACAAGGGTGGCATGTACTGACTAGAGCATGGGTTTCCCCATGTGCTAAGGTCACTTTTAGTGTGGCTAGAAAATGGCCAATTTTTTATTTCCTCAATTAATGGCCATTTTATTTTATGTATTTATTTGTTGCATTTGTATCCCACATTTTCCCACCTATTTGCAGGCCCAGTGTGGCTTACATAGTACTGTGAGGCGATCGCCAATTACGGCATGACAAATACAGAGTGATGTGGTAAGGTTCATGTGTGGTAGCTATATTAGGGAATCAAGGGGAAGAGTTATGTCCAGGTCGAGTATTAGTTTAGTTGTGTAGCAGGGTCGAGGCATTTAAGTTGGATCATTAGGGTATGCCTTTTTGAACAAGTTAGTTTTTAGTGATTTCCGGAAGGTTGATAGGTCGTGCGTTGTTTTCACGGCGTTTGGTAATGTGTTCCATAGTTGCGTGCTTATATAGGAGAAGCTGGATGCATAGATTGATTTATATCTAAGTCCTTTGCAGCTTGGGTAGTGGAGATTTAGGTATGTGCATGTTGATCTTGTTGCGTTTCTGGTTGGTAAGTCTATGAGGTCTGTCATGTATCCCGGGGCCTCGCCAGAGTGCAGAGTGCAGATTTTGAATGCGACACGTTCTTTGATTGGGATCCAGTGCAATTTTTCACGTAGGGGTTTGGCACTTTCGAATCTTGTTTTTCCTAATATAAGTCTGGCTGCGGTGTTTTGAGCAGTTTGGAGTTTCTTTATGATTTGTTCTTTGCATCCCGCATAGATTCCATTACAGTAGTCTAGGTGGCTTAGTACCATTGATTGTACCAAGTTGCGGAATGCGCTAATTTCTCAATTAGCGCGTGAGCCCTTGCCAATACCTATTTATTAAGCAGAAAGGATTTACATTCTAACCATGCGCTAATTGGTTAGCATGCAGCAATTTAGCTGTACTAACTGATTAGCACTGGGCACACCTAAACACGCCTCCAGCACTAAAAAAAAATAAAACTTATTTTTTAGTGCATTGGAAGCAAGTGCAGATGCCAAAGCTACCATGGGGCACTTGAGCGTACCCCGCGGTAGTGCATTTTTACACGTGGATCACTTAGTAAAAGGGTCCCTTAATGTGGGGAAACTGAGTATTCTGTAATGTTTTTCGGACTTGACTTTAAAACTAACAGAAGCCCAAACATACTGCAGCATTCAATCAGACCATTACATAAGAGGCATATACTGCAAATAAATGGTTTATTTCTCTACTATGTCTAGTGACTTCCATTTCATTACAGGTTGGCCGGCTCCACCTTATATTAAGATGTGAGAAAGAAGTTGGAGAATATTGATTAACACTGAAATAATCTTGTATATGTGTAAATCAGAGAAAACATAATTGGAGCAGGGACAGTACAGATCATAAGACAGGTTAAGCAATTTTAAAAATATGTTTGAGGAGTTTCTAACTATGACTGTGAGCCTTGACTGGAGAACATGAGATGGAAAAAGCGCTAATATTGCAGAAAGCTAATGACAGGAAAGGATTCCAAGTAATTTCAGGGCCTCCATTACTTTACCAGCAATGCTCTTCTAGTGTGGAAGAAATATAGCAATAGACATGCATGAAACATTTCTGACTAATTTCCAAACGGCAAATACACTATTTTTGCACTTTTCACCCTTGATAGAATAAGGGTGAAAAGTGCAAAAATAGTGTAGTTGCCTTTTGGAAAGTAGAAAACAAAAATTACATTTTTAGCTTATCCATTACAGCTTATCAGTATTAACCTGTGGATTTTTATTTGTTTATTTGAGCTAGAATTCATCATTATTTTCATAAGAATGCAAAAAGATTTTTCATGGACTATGGCAAACTGTAATTTCTTGAACTATATAGGAAACAACATATTTATTTTTCATTCTTCAGTGATTGGACATATATGAATATTGAGTATAGACAGGCCAATACAAAAATTTGTGAACCTTAGTTTATGATCCAGGAAACTTCTCAATAATTATCCATACTTCTTTTCATCTTTGAGTCAAAAATCACAGTTAGTGCCTGGTGTTTCATGATTTCCTTAATGGGTATCAGGGCCACTGAGAGGGGGATGAGGGCCCAGTGCCAGCCATAGAAACATAGGCGTCACTACAGAGTGGCATGTGCCACCCCAAACAAATGACTTGCTACCCTGGTTGTGGTAGGCGTGATCGGCATTTTTTCACCCTCTTCCTTCTGTCCCACACGGTCAAGTATCATTCTCGTCCTTCTCGCCTCCCCTTCAGCGGTTTTCCATTGTTTCTGTGAGCTGCCAGCAGCATCAATAAGTAGAGCAAACTGCCTCTGGCTGGCCCCGGAAGTGTTCCCTCTGCTGTGTCCTGCCTCCTCTGACACAATTTCCTATGCCCATGTAGGTGGGACACAACAGAGGAAACGCTTCCAGAGCCGTCCAGAGGCAGCTTGTTCTCATTAATGCTGCTGGCAGCCCTCAGAAACTCTGGAGGACCACTGAGGGGTTGGAGGGAAGGACGACAGCAAAACTGGGTACCAGATGGGGAGGGGGGTATAAAAGAGATGCCGGCCTGTGTGTAACGGAAGGGAGGGAGAGACATGCCAGAAGGAAGGCAAGGGAGAGAGGAACAGAGATGGCAGACCTCAGGGTTGAGGGGACTTTGGTGGCGGCGGAAGGGGCAGCAGCAGGAGATTCAGCAGCGGCAGGGGGCCCTAAAGACTGTTTGCTCCAGGCCTGGCTTTGTCTCTTTGCAGCCCTGATGGGTGTGGATTTTTTTGTATGATTAATAAATTTAGATATCACCAGAGCACAAAGAAGAGGACTAAAATAAGACTAATTCTAAGAACATAAGAGTAGCCATGCTAGGTGATAACAATGGTCCATCTAGCCTAGTATCCTGTTTCTAAACAGTGGCAAAGCAAAGTCACAAGTACCTGGCAGAAACCCAATTAGTAGCAACATTGCATGCAACCAATCCTGGGACAAGCAGTTGCTTTCCCATTTCTGTCTCAATAGCAAACTATGGACTTTTTCTCCAGGAACTTGTCCAAACCTTTTTTTAAACCCAGATACGCTAACCACTGCTACCACATCTTTTGGCAAAGAATTCCAGAGCTTAACTATCCATTGACTGAAAAAATATTTCCTCCTATTTGTTTTAAAGTTATTTTCATGTACTTCCTCGAGTATCCTCTAGTCTTGTACTTTTGGAACGAGTAAAAAATTCATGTACTTCTTGTTCTACACCACTCAGGATTTTGTAGATCTCAATCCTATCTCCCCTCATCCGTCTCTTTTCCAAGCTGAAGATCCCTAACCTCTTTAGCCTTTCGTTATATGAGAGGAGTTCCATCCTCTTTATCATTTTGGGCGCTTTTCTTTGAATCTTTTCTAATTCCGCTATATGTTTTTTGAGATATGGCGACCAGAACTGAATGCAGTAAAGGTGCAGTCGCACCGCAGAATGATACACAGGCATTATAATATTTTCAGTCTTATTCACTATCCCTTTCCTAATAATTCCTAGCATCCTGTTTGCTTTTTTGGCCGCCGCTGCACATTGAGCATTCAGCGTATTATCTATAATGACACCTAGATCTTTTTCTTGAGTGCTGACCCCCAAGGTGGACCCTAGCATCAGGTAACTATGATTTGGATTATTCTTTCAAATGTGCATCACCTTGTATTTGTCCACATTAAATTTCTTCTGTCATTTGGATGCCAAGCCTTCCAGTTTTCTAAGGTCTTCCTGCAATATTTCACAGTCCGCACATGTTTTAACAACCTTATTTGTTACATTTGTACCCCACATTTCCCCCACTGTTTGCAGGCTCAATGAACAGTTTTGTGTCATCTGAAAATGTAATCACCTCACTCGTCATTCCAATTTCCATATCATTTATAAATACGTTAAATAGCACTGGTCCCAGTACTGATCTCTGTGGCACTCCACTGTTCACCCTCCTCCATTGAGAGAAATGACCATTTAACCCTACCTTCTCTTTTCTGTCCAATAACCAATTCCTAATTGACACCAGAACCTTGCCTCCTATCCCATGACTCTTTAATTTTCTCATTCTGACTCTGTTTAGTATTTTGGCCATTTAGGGAAACTGAACTGAAATTTCTGATCCAGTGATCATGATCCGCAAACTTCCCAACCAATGATCCTCATTTTGTTCTTGTCAATGTCACCTAAATTACTGATAGTGATTTGCTGATTATGTTGCTAATTTGGTTACAGCTGAACACGCACTTATGATACTAAAGCGATCATGTATGTGGTCATAAGAACATAACTGTTGCCATACTGCGACAGAGCAAAGGTCCATCAAGCCCAGTATCCTGTTTCAGCAGTGGCGAATCCAGGTCACAAATACCTGCCAAGATCCCAAAAGACTAAAACAGATTTTGTGCTGCTTATGCTAGAAATAAGCAGTGGATTTTTCCCAAGTCCATCTTAATAATAGATTATGGACTTTTGTTTTAAAAATATTTTCCTGTTTAAAAAGTAGAGTCTGTAAACAGGTAAAATTAAGGGAGAAGAAATACAGGAAGCAATGAGGACAGAAATCTGAATTCCTAGCTGAGCTGGGGAATTGTCATGTTATCTCATTGGCTGAGTTGTTGATTAAAAATGGACATTTACATGTTGAAATTTTATAGATTCAACTATGAACTACTACAGTGTCTACTGATTGGCCAGCCACACCTCCAGTGACTCTTTGTTCATTGCTTAGAGACATGCTTTCTAAAGGAAAGCAGTAACTAGGATCAGACCTATTCACTCCATGTTGTTATTGGAATGCTGCACACTGCACAGTTCTGATGGAATTGTGCATACAGGCATTGCAGATAATTGCATATTAATGTAATTGAAAACTACCTATTACATAATCATGAAATGTCTCTCCATAATACCTTTTATAAGTGGATTAAGCCTAGAAACCCCATACAGTACTGTTATTGAAACACTAATGGCTGGTGTGGAGTGTATGACCTAGCATTTAGGGGCACTTTTACTAAGCTGTGTAAGGCAGTAACATGTGCCTAGCACAGCAAAAAATGGACTACTGCTGGTCGCGCTTAAACGTCACACAGTAGTTTTAGAATGTGCATGCATTAACCAAGCGCTAAAACTTTTTTTGAGGGGGTAAGTTGGGAGGAAAGTAGATGCTCACACCTGCATTGTTAAAGGACATTCATATTTTCTAATCTACACATGTAAGTATGTGCCTCGCCCAAGTGTTCACCCTAACTCTAACCATGTGAAGGGTCACCCACAAAGTTCACACCATCACATCTAGGCACACACTTACAGAATTGCATATAGCTACAAAATGGTCATTTACATGCATAAGTGACTAGAATACCGGCATTTACATGTGTTTTGCCACCTAAACCCAGCCAGCACCTTGAAGAATTACCCACTTCTTTGCATTGAATTTTAATTGCCAAACCTTAGACCATTCTTCTAGCTTCCGCAGATCCTTTTTCAACATGAAAAAGGATCTGCGGAAGCTAGAAGAATGGTCTAAGGTTTGGCAATTAAAATTCAATGCGAAGAAATGCAAAGTGATGCACTTAGGGAGTAGAAACCCACGGGAGACGAATGTGTTAGGCGATGAGAGTCTGATATGTACGGACGGGAGAGGGATCTTGGGGTGATAGTATCTGAAGACGACGAAAAAGTGTGACAAGGCGGTGCCGTAGCTAGAAGGTTGCTAGGCTGTATAGAGAGAGGTGTCAACAGCAGAAGAAAGGAAGTGTTGATGCCCCTTGTAGCTGGGTCCCCCTTCCAGGACCCAGCCGGGCTCAACGCTGCTTAGCTTCCTTCTTCACCCGACTGTTGCCTCGCTCCACACCACCTTGGCCTGTTCGGGGAACTCAGCGCCAGACCCCCTGAGAGCTTGCATGACTTCCTCCTCTCTCTATTGTTTCCACAGAGGCTCAATCAAGGCAAAACGTTTATAGAAAAAAAACTTTATTTTCTTGCTTCCATTCAGCATAGACACAAAAGGAAAACACCTTACTCCCAGGTTGTTAAGGTTTGCTGCCAAAGTCTCATTCAGGGTTTAAACAGTCCATATAACTTCACTTTAGCCAAAATTACTTCTTTTAGGGAACAGTACATTATCAGAAAGAAACCACAATAGCTTGGTAGGTTGCAGTCCCAGACCTTTTCAGTATGAAACAGTGTACACAGTCTTTCTTACAGCACAACTACACAGCTTTGGTCCCACCTGGTTCAGACTGGGGTTTCAATTGTGCCCAGCCCTCTTTCTCTCCCAGGGGCTGCACCTGTTTCCTCTTTAGTAGAGATCTCCCCCAGCGCCTCAGTCTCTCTCCTCTGGTCTTCCACCAGTCTCTCCAAGGCACCGCTAGCCACCCTCTTACAGCAGCTTTTCGGGTTTGAGCCAGAGCCCCAATCTCCATCTGTTCCTCCTCTAGTCCTTCAGTAACCTCCATTTTATCCTCCTCTTCAACTTCCCCCGCCCCCAACCTCTCCAGCTGGCCCTCATCACCTTCCTCAGAGACCATTTCCCAATCTCCTATCTCCTCCCCTAACTCTTGCACAGCCGGGTGGGGAAGAGAGGGATTCTGGGACTGGTAGTTCCTCCTCTTCTTCCTTAACCCGGCCAAACTCTCTGCCTCCGGTAGCGCAGCTTTCTGAATGTGGGTGTTGTGCACATGAAGTCTGCCCCGTTGGGGTTCCCCGGCTGCCTGCACCGCCCTTCTGCGTGCCTTCCCGGATCCCCTTTCACCTACTCTCTCACACCCTGTATAAGTCATTGGTGAGGCCCCACCTGGAGTTGTGTTCAGTTTTGGAGGCCATATCTTGCTAAGGATGTAAAAAGAATTGAAGCGGTGCAAAGAAAAACTATGAGAATGGTGTGGGATTTGCGTTACAAGACTTGCTGACCTGAACATGTATACCCTGAAGGAAAGGAGAAACAGGGGTGATATGATATAGACGTTCAAATATTTGAAAGGCATTAATCTGCAAACAAGCCTTTTCTGGAGATGGGAAGGCGGTAGAACTAGAGGACATGAAATGAGATGGCCGGCCTCGACCAATAATGGAAAAAAGAAGGCCGACCCTGATGAGCATTTGGCCAGCTTTACTTGGTCCCTTTTTGTTCACGACCAAGCCTCGAATAGGCGCCAGAACTGACCAGATGACCACCGGAGGGAATCGGGGATCACCTCCCCTTACTCCCCCAGTGGTCACCAACCCCCTCCCACCCCCCCCCCCCAAAAAAAAATTTAAGCAGTATGCAGGTCCCTGGAGCAGTTTTTAGTGGGTGCAGTGCACTTCAGTCAGGCGGACCCAGGCCCACCCCCCCTACCTGTTACACTTGTGGTGGTAAATGGGAGCCCTCCAACCCCCCCAAAACCCACTGTACCCACATGTAGGTGCCCCCCTTCATCCCTAAGAGCTTTGGTAGTGGTGTACAGTTGTGGATAGTGGGTTTTGGGGGGATTTGGGGGGCTCAGCACCCAAGGAAAGGGAGCTATGCAGCTGGGAGCAATTTCTGATGTCCACTTCAGTGCCCCCTAGGGTGCCCGGTTGGTGTCCTGGCATGTGATGGGGACCAGTGCACTACAAATGCTGGCTCCTCCCACGACCAAATGCCTTGGATTTGGCTGGGTTTGAGATGGCCGCCATTAGTTTCCATTATCGGCGAAAACCAATTGTGGCCATCTCTAACGCCGGCGATCTCTAAGGGCGGCCCAAGTGTTGAGATTTGGCTGGCCCCGACTGTATTATCGAAACGGAAGATGGACGGCCATCTTGTTTCGATAATACAGTCGGGCGTCATTAGAGATGGCCGCCCTTATGAAAATAAACCCCCATGTTACTATGTATGTTACTATGTTATATGAAGCCAAATAGGTCCCTTCTCCAGATAGCACATCAAAAACATTCACTTCGGAACACAGGGTCTCATTAACTCATGTAAAATATTTTGGGATAAAATTTACATGTATGCAATGAACCTATCACAGACTGCAGAGCATCCAGTTTACTCCAGGAGCTACAAAGCTACACAAAAGGCTTCTGATTTTAGGTTTTAACTGCTAAACACAGATAAAAACGCTCCCTAAGGAAAAAAAATGGGTCCTTACAGTCCTGTCACAATATTTTCATTCTAAGGTTCAAGACCTCATTAAATCTCTTTCTTCCACAGTCCTTCAGGAGCTCAGTCTTTTCCAGCCTTATCCTCGAATCCTCTGCTTTTAGCAGGGCAGACTCCCACCTCATTTACAGGTTTGTCATTTTGGTTCTCTTTTCACTTGCAGACTCTTCACTCACTTACTAAAACAGTTACAGGTATGAGTACCACTTTCTGTCCTCTTGATCTTTTTCCTTCTGCTTAGCTATCAACCCCTCAGCTTCTCCTTTTGCAAAAGCAGCTGTCAGTGGAAACTATAGTCTTTTCTCCAGACACGTACCCACTTCTTGGAAAACCACTATTGTGCACCCCATTCTCAAGAAACAATCTTTAGACCCTTCTGACCCAGCGCATTGCCACCCTGTTTCTAATCTTTGCTTTGTTTCCAAGGTGTTGGAAAAGATTGTCTTCACACAGCTGTCTCTATTTGTAGAAAAGCACTGGCTCTTCATCCCAAGTAATCTGGGTTTAGACCCCATTACAGCACAGAAACGGTTCTTACTGCTCTTTTGAATGAAATTTATTCTCATCTGGATAAACACATGGTTGCCCTTGCTATCTCGCTTGGCCTGTCCGCAGCATTTGATTTGGTTAATCACAAATTACTCTTACAGCATCTGTCTTTTTGGGTATCATTGGTTCCGTACTGTCCTGGTTCTTATCTTTTCTTTCTGGTCGCTCCTATCAGGTTTCCTTTATGTCATCCAATAGATCATCATCTCCTTTAACCTGCAGTGTTCTGGAAGGGTCGGTCCTTTCTCCGTTTCACTTTACCTTGTTTTAACTTGCTTCTCTTATCCAATCTACAGGTGTTTCATTTCACTTTTATGCCGATGACATACTCCTTTTTTCTCCTACTAATCCTTATTTCTCTGTTCTTGATTCTCTTCAAGACTGTCTTCAGATTATTTCCAATTGACATTCTGAAACAGATTATTTCCAATTGACTTTCTGAAACAAACTAGTCCTGAATAAACAGAAAACCGTTGCTTGTTGGTTCACGGGCAGCTCTCCCATCCCCACTGTTCCCCTTCACCTCTTTGGTACTTTTATTCAACCTGTTGATTCCTTCCATTACCTTGGCATTACTCTTGATTCTCAATTGACATTTAACCCCCAGATTTTGAATCTGTGTAAAACTGGTTTTCTAATCCTCCGTCATTATTTTGATCAAAATACTTTTCATACCCTTGTTTTGTCTCTTCACCAGACTCGATTACTGTAATATTGTTTATCTTGGTTGCTCTCAATCAAATCTCAAAAAACTTCAAACACTTCAGAATATGGCTATTAAACTCATCTGTCATGCGCGGAATAAGCTCATCTGTCATGTGTGGAAGTTTGACCATGTCTCTTCTCTACTTCAAAAATTCCATTGGCTGTCCGTTGAGCAACATGTCAAATATAAACTCCTTTCCCTTACATTCAAGGTACATAGGACTCCTTTTACTAAGCGGCGGTAAGTTCGCTATTTAGGAAGTACCGCCGGGCTAACGCAGCAGCCCGGTGGTACTTCCCCCCCTACTGCGCCGCCATTTCCGGCACTACACAAATTTGTAGCGCCGGATACTACCCAGAGGTAATCAGGCAGTGCTGCGTGCTGCCCGATTACCTCTGGGTTGGCGTGGGAGCCCTTACCGCCACCTCAATGGGTGGTTGCAAGGGCTCCCCCCCCAAAAAAATGGCCATGTGGCAAGTGCTTTACTTGCCACCCGGCCATTTTCTGAAGGAAAGCGAGACCGGCCCTTTTACCAGCTGCAGTAAAAGGGAACATAATGTTTGGCTCTCCTGACTATCTTTCATCTTTAACTATTTCTTACTCTTCAGCTAGACTTCTGCCCAAGGCTGCCTTTCTTAAGTTTATTTGCCACCGTGCCTTCTTTTTTATGGCACCTGTATTCTCTACCACTCTTTTGCATTCCGAACTCTCTTTCAAAAACTTTAAAGTATCTTTAAAAACCTGGCTTTTTAAGAGAGGCATTTCATCTGGATAGTTAAGTAGGAGTTGCTTGTGCTTGAATCATCTTCCCTTCCCCGTTTTCTTTCCCTTAACTCTTACCCAGTTTGCCCTCCCCTCCCCCTATCCCTATTACTACACCTCTACCTTTTAATTTTGGATTAACTGTTGGTTGTTTGCTTTTCTGTCCTATCAGAAAACTGTAGCTCTTTCCTTCCTTTTCACTTGTATTTTTAATTTGTAAACCGCCCAGTTTTGCTAGTCAGCTTGGATGGTATAGTAAGTTTTAATAAACACAGGGCTTTTTTTGAGGGGTTACTTGGGAGTACTGAGTACCAGAACATTTTCTATTGTCTGCTAAAATTGACCCATGGACCCCAAGTTTTAATGAAAGGGCTCAGAGTCTTCACACCAATTCTGCCTTGTCATAGATTCTGTGACTGGTTGCAGGGGACTTGGCTACTGTGGAGTGGGTCCCTCAGTGATCACCCCACCCCTGAAGGGTGGCCTAGCATTTGAGTACTGGCACCTTTTTTGCTAGAAAAAAACACATTGAATAAACATAAACACAGGCTACTACAAAATGCAGTATTTTGCCTGTTAGCACACAAGCTATTTTTTAATAATATTTTTGGAGGGGTGTGTCACAGGCAGAGAGTGGGTGTTCCCATATTATCTAGCTAGTGTATTAGGATTAGCATGTGCTAACTGGATAACACAGGGTTAATGTGAGAGCCCTTACTGCCTCCTAAATACAGGTGTTAATTGCTCCCATGTTGGTATTATGCTAATGTAAGCATTAGCACACAGCCTGCAAATGAACAACAACAAAAAACCCCTACAAAATATTTCACAGTAAATCTGGGCTTAGCACTTGGGTAGGTTCAGCGTTAGAATGCGCTAAACTCAGAGTTTGCCACACTTTAGCAAAAGGGTCCCTAAAATAAGTGTTTAATTGGAATTACACTATTTCCCCTAGTGCTCTCTGACCCCTCCCCTGGCTTGTCTTCTATCTTAGCTTTTGTGCCTTTTCTACACTAATGACTCCTAAGTGACACAAATATCAGTATTTGATTCCAGCAGAGAAGGCAACCAGCAATAGTGCTTGTGGCAGGGAAACGCAATAAACAGATTTTTTGTACCCTCAAAGAACCTCTAATTAGCTGGATTATAAACACCTAAATTTACAATTTATAAACACCTAAGAATAGAAGCCCTAATTATATAGTCTAGTCAGCAAACTGAAAATAAAATGCTTTTCTGTACCTTTATTTTCTGGGTGGATGTTTGTCTAATCAGGTTAGTCATGTTCTTTTTTTTTTCTGCCCCTTCCAGCTCCTCCTCTTCCCAGAAAAAGGCAGCACCTTAAGTTGGGGAAGGAGATGGAGTGACAGGATGGAAGAGGTTGTCTGAAGGAGCAGGATAGTTTTTCTCTCTTCTTCTTTGTGCTATGTCCACTTCTGCCCCTTTGGTTGGAGAGGATGAGCTAAAGCAGGAAGCAGAGGGCTATTTTGTGGCTGAGTGAGATTTAGGATACTGGCCAATATAATCAGGGCATGGGCCCTATCTGCTCATGCCTAGAGACACCTCTGGTAATGGAGTTTAACAGTGCCTGCAATAAACGTTGAGAAAAAGTATAGTGATCAGAAAACATGATCTATCAGCCATAGGAGTCAGCTCTGTGAGTGCTATGGGTGCTTGAGCATCCCCAATAATTGAACAAGCTCTTTGACTGTGTTCAGGGACAGGTCATTTCTGTTGGGTTTAGCACCTCCAATAATTTTGAAAAGTTGGCTCCTTTGCTAGCAGCATGTATTCAAGCACCCATAGCACCATTCTCACCTGATTTAATGATAATAGGTTTTTAGGGCTATATAGAAAAGAGATTAATTTGAAATAGAACCAGTGGTGTAAATTCTTCCTAAGCAGCCAGTGCAGGGCATGGGTAGGGGGCAGGTGGCCAAGAAAGGAGGAGTCCCACACAGCCCAGTGACCCTGCAGTGAGGCGCTGGAGGTAGAGCACAGCAAACATTTACTTTAGTGTTATGAATCATTTTGCTGTGCCTTTTGACATTAACAGCAGCATATCCCGTCTTTGTAAATAGATAAATACTTTCAAATAGCTTTGTTGTGCCACCTTTCTCCACCTATCTCTGTGATGGTGTGGTTGTTATCATCCCAGCAGTGAGGGGTGCTTCTCTGGCTGCCCGGAAAGAATACTGTTAATAGAGGTGGAGGGAAGCTGCCTTTTTCCTTTATATAATTTTTGAGATGAGGGGAAGGAAAGGAAGAAAATGAATGACAGTGTTCCATACTTCTAACAATACTACCGCTGTTGCTACTGATGCATGTAGGCATGTCTGGCAGGTGTAGTTCAGTTGGAGCAGGGGCAAAGTTGCAATGTATACATATAATATGCTACTATATGCATCAAATACACATCCACGTTTACATCTGCCTGGGAGCAGGTGTAAATTTATGCAAAAGCATTGGACCACTATTGGGGGGGGGGGGGGGGGGGGTCACTGTACAAGTCTACTTTATAAAGGCACATAGCTATCTTTGTTGCCATTATAAAATAGGTGTCTTTTTAGACCATCCACATATGCGCTCTGTTATAAAATTAGCACAAAATGAAGGCAATTTCCAAAAGCTGTTTATGCAAATCAGTTGTCTACCCTCTTCAGAAGTAAAAGTGTGAACTAAAGGTTCTTTCAGTTAGGGGGGGGGGAGTTATCACCGTGGGCTACTGTTAGGTTATTTTACCACAGGTTGTGCTATTTTACCACAGGGTCCCATTTTATGTTTCAATAGTTTTTATTGGTGACACATAGAAAAGCACAATCCATTTTAACATAGCTTGTTTCAATACAAAACAACAGAACTCAATAAAGTAACATTTCAAACTTAATACTTTCATGTAGCCATCCAGTATTTATAACTTTTCTCCCCTCCCCCTCCCCTTCCCCCCCCTCCCTCTCCCTCCTCCCTTCTTGTATACCCCTCTAATATGTCTCCTCCCGTGTACCCCCTTGAAATATACTATTAATCATAGTTTATTAAGAATTAGACTTCTTCCCCGTTGTGTTAACTTGGCCAAGTAAGGATTCCAAATCCCAAGAAATCGCAGCTTACGTTTATAAGACCCTCTGGCCTCTTGCACTTCCCAAGTGAGCACCTGATGTATTTGATTTCGCCAATGCCAATATTCTGGTTTGTTCTGTGAGGTCCATTGCTGCAAAATACATTTTCTTGCAATTAAGCAAAGTTTACGGCATAGCAAAGCTTCACTTGTTCTGAACCCACGAAAAGCATCCGGGCAATCAAGCACTACTTGAGCAGGTGTACCCTGTATACAATTTGGCATCATGAGAGAAAGAAAAGCCACCACCCTCTTCCAAAAACATCTTATATGCGGGCATCCCCAAAACCCATGATATAGAGAATTGTCGGCTAGGTTACACTTCAAACAAGTGGGCGTCCTTATTCCCCCCGCACGGTAGAGCTGCACTTGCGAAAAGTATGCTCTATGTATAACTCTGTACGCACACTCCCTATACCCTGCACCAGTAATTAAGTGTGTTACATTCTTAAGATGTGCTGCTATATCCCATGATGTTAAATCTTGGCCTACATCTACCTCCCAACGCCTCTTAAGCTGAGCTAGATCTTTCCCAGGTACTAGGGACCAAATTTTCTTTTGCAAATTCGAGATGGAGGGAGCCTCATTTGAAACTTCAGCAAAAAAGTTTAAAATTTTTTCTCCCAAACGGATTTGAAGTGACACCTTATTAAGAGAATTAACATAGTGTTTCAACTGACAATGTGCAAAGGTGTCACCCCATCGAATTAATTCTTGAGGGATCAGATGATTTAAGAGTTGAAGCTCTCCTGTGTGGCTTACCACTGTCTCCAGACTGCTAAAGCCCTGTGCCTCCCAACGCGCAAAAACTGAATTTTCCTGACCGGGTCCAAACATCGGATTCCCTCTAATCGTTAAGAGTTCCGACACCTGAGGGTCCCCTCCCAGAAGTTTCCCCAAAAACCTCCATGCATCTCGTACAGGTCCCAACAGAACAGAGTTACCTCTCAGTTGTGCCAATGATGGACCATCCCCATGCAGCAGCGAGACCAAATGAAATGGTTTAAACAATTCCCTTTCTATGCCCAATGGTGTGTGATATTCAGAAAGACAAATCCAATCGCGTACCTGTCTCAAGTTACATGCTATGTTATAGAATTTAATATTGGGCAGTCCTATACCACCTTGTTTCCATCCCCCCAATAGTAAGGGCAACCGTATCTTTGCCTTTTTATAAGCCCAACAAAACCTCGTCACCAATCTATAGAACAGTCGTATATCTTTCTGTACTAATTTTATTGGCAATGTTTGCATGACATATAGCCATCTAGGAAGAATTACCATGCGTATCAAGCACAGTCGTCCTGACAGTGACAGTGTCAACGCCCTCCAGGCGTCCAACTGCTGTCTTGTTTTCTCTAGCAGCCATTGCATGTTGGATCTTTGTATATCCCCTGTCCTTGTAGTCAACAGGACCCCCAAATATCGAAAAGAGCCCTCCACCCAACGTAAGGGAAACTGTCCCACCCATGTACTACGGGTCTCTGCTGTTATAGCCAGTGCCTCTGATTTGTCATGATTAATTTTAAATCCTGAGTATGTTCCAAATTCTAAGAATATTTCCAATAAGTCTGCCAGTGATTCCCGAGGCTTAGTGAGCACCACTAGCAGATCATCAGCAAAGGCTGCCACTTTAAATTCTTGATCGCCAAACTTCACCCCACTAATTGACGCACATGAGTAGATATCACGGATCAGAGGATCCATGTATAGTGCAAAAAGTAAGGGTGAAAGTGGGCAGCCTTGACGAGTTCCCCGCTGTATTTGAAATACTTCGGATTGCAACCCATTCACCCACAATTTAGCCAGCGGTGCCTCATATAAAACTGTTATCGCCCTCGTAAACCACCCCTGAAATCCATATTTTCCTAGGACAGAAAACAAAAAAGGCCACTCCACCCGATCAAATGCTTTTTCAGCATCAAAGCTGATCATAATGGCTGGGTCACCCGTGTTCTCTAGACGTTCTAGGGAAGCTAAGATACATCTAAGATTCCTAGTTACCGACCTTCCCTGAACAAACCCCACCTGTGCCTCGTGTATAATACCTGGGAGTACGCGTCTCAACCTATTCGCCAAGATCTTTGCAAAAAGCTTAACCTCGTGGTTAAGAAGCGAGATTGGCCTATAAGATGTTACTAGGGTGTGATCTCTTTTAGGTTTAGGCAATACTATTATTTGAGCTAAATTGAGATGTTTTGGCATCTGACCACACTCTACCCAGGAATTAAACGCTGCAGTTAAAGGTAAAACTATAGAATCCCCCAATACTTTGTAAAATTCTGCTCTTAATCCATCCGGGCCCGGAGCTTTACCAAGCTTGCAGCTTCCTATGGCCCAGCTCACCTCATCGCTACTAATAGGAGCATTCAAGAATTTACATTCTTCCTGTGATATATGTGGTAGCGAGACATTGTCTAAATAAAGGGCTTCGCTAATTCCACTCTCATCTCCTGGCTTATACAGTTGTCGGAAAAATTTCTGAAAAACATCTCTTATTTCTTCATCTGCGTGACATAATTTACCCGCATCATCTCTAATAGTTAAGATATGTCTAGATACACTCTTAGAATTAATCAATTTCGCAAGCATTTTGCCCCCTTTATTCCCATGTCTATAAAGTTGAAATTTGTAATATGCCTGCGACTTAACCGCCCTATCATGCAGTAAAGTATTCAGCGCAGTCTGAGCACTTATTATGTCAAGTCTGTTCTGAGAAGTAGGCTGTTTCCCAAATTTTCTCCGTAAACCAGCTAGGTGTTTTTCCAGGCGTAAGATTTCATTATCTCTGGCTTTCTTATGGTGACTAACGTAACTGATTATGTCCCCCCTTAGTACCGCTTTTGCAGCTTCCCAAAATAAACCAGCCCTATCTTTCATCTCGTCGTTATTATGTGAATAGTCCTTCCACTTATTTACAAGGAACTCCTCAAATTTCCCGTCTTTGTAAAGATAGCTAGGGAAGGACCAACCTCTTCCCTTTCTCCCTTGGATCCCCCCTTTCCATGTCATCGACACTACTGCATGATCCGAAATTATACACGGGCCAATCTCCGCTTCAACTACATCTGAGAAGCTTGCACGTGAGGCTAGCAAGTAGTCAATCCTAGAATGAGTCTCATGTGCTCTGGACTGATGTGTATATTCCCTGTCTGATGGATGGAGGACTCGCCATACATCTATCAGGTCCAACATTGAGCAGAAATCTGGCAGTCCCCTCATTTTCGTTACCCCTTGCCCTGCCGGGGGGCTTGATTTATCCATCTGAGGATTCCAAGCCGTATTAAAGTCTCCCCCTAGTACCAAAGGTATAGTTTCAATTTGGGACAAAATTGTAATTAAATTTTTATAGAATTTTTGGTCAAGTTGGTTTGGTGCATATATACTACCCAGGAGCAACTGTTGTCTGTTTATTGTTGCTCGGCAGAAAATAAAACGACCTTCTGGGTCTTTCACAATGTTGTTAATTTGCAATGCCACCCCTTTTCTGAATAAAATGGCTACTCCTCTTTTCCGTCCCACTGCCGCTGAGGCCACACAGTCCCCGACCCACCATTTTGCTAGTTTGGCGTGTTCATTATCTGTCAGATGCGTCTCCTGCAGAAACACAATATCTGCCTTAATACGTTGTAAATACTGCAATATTTTAGATCTTTTTATGGGGGAGTGAATACCCCCCACATTCCACGTAACTATCTTAACCATGCTCCTTACAAAAGAATATTACTTGACCCCTCTTATTTAACATCGTGCCTGAGGGGAAACCTGCCCAGCCTCTGGTCCCCCCCCTCCAGGATTTCAAAGTTTTCATCAATATATGCCTCATATTAAGTCGCTTCTGCAAATGATTCAGTCCTAATCTTCTTATCTGGTACACATTACTAAATATCCCACCTATCCCCCTTCCCGTCCCTCCCCAATACTTCCCCTCCCAAATCCCCTTCATTCCCCTACTATCCCTCTGCGAGATCTTAGTCACTATTGACGCCTCCCCCTCACCCCGCAACCAACCAACCAACCTGAACATAAATGTGAGCCCTTCAATTAAACCAGAACATTGGCTCACCCCCTCAAACATTCCATTTCACTTATTGTGCAAAATATATTCTGTAAGGAACCTCCCATAGATCCCGCTTTACCTAATTTAGCAGGTGTAATAATTTTTAACCTTTTTATCAGGACTCTCGCCCTCCCCGACTTAAGCCAGAGTGAGCGTGAGTGAGCAAACGTCATGTCTCAATACCTGCAACTCTGCAAACTTTGATCGCCATTAATTTTCTTAAACCTTTTCATGGCGACCAATACATTATATTTATAAATCCAAAACAAATTAAACATTTTATAACATCTCATCTCACTACCATTGCTTTGTTAATAATGAACATTCATTCTGCAAACGTCCAATCTCAAATTGAACCTGTCAGCCTCCTGCTATCCCAGTAAGAGATGTTTTCTCCTGATCCCTCGTGGAGGCGCATACATTGCTACCTTCCATCAGCAGAATGGTTACATCAAGCTGAAATATTTGTTGCCCCTGTTATTCAAGGGGTCGTCATTAAGGTAGTGTCCAACCATTATTTTGCCAGCCAGCTTGAAGCCCAGTATTAAATAAATGGACTATAAGGCTCTGTTTCACTCTGTTTAAGCTGGGGGGTGGTTCACACTCTAGTAGATAATATTAGACCAGTAGGCAATCCATGATTTTCATCAGAACCAAATTAATCCAACCATTTCTTTTGCCCCTCTCCACTGCTTCTGTACTCTTTGCCACCACCAGCCCCCATGCCTCGTCCACAGCAAGAGAAGGCCAGCAATCAAACAACTTTCCACACTTCCACTTTGAGAGCCTATCATCCGCTAAGACTCTGCCAGTAATTGGTGCTCATTAAGCTTTTTCTCAGCCTCTGTTGCTGTCTGAAAGGTCTGCCAGCGATCTTGCACTTGCACCCGCAGTTTCGCGGGAAATTGTAGAGCAAACTTTATCTTTTTTTCCGCCAACTTGGAACATATGGGGTGAAATTTTCTCCTCTGTTCCTGTACTGCTTGGGTATAATCCTGAAAAATCAGTATATTTTGTCCTCCGTACTTCAATGAATCTCTACGTATCTTAAAGCCCTGAAGAATCTCCAACTTATGTTTGTAGTTTAAGATTTTTGCCACTATTACCCTGGGCCTGGCATTTATCTCCAGTTTCCTTCCCACGCGGTGTGCGCGCTCAATTACCAACGGGCCCGCCGAATCCGTCAATGCCAGCTCTTTTGTCAACCAAGTCTCCAGCCATGGCTCCAGATTGCGCTCCGGCAATTGTTCCGTAAGTCCCACAATGCGAACATTATTCCTTCGCGATCTGCTTTCCAAATCTTCAAGTTTTAGCCCCTGTTCTCTCAGTTGTTGTTGTAAGTTTCGCAAGTCGGGGCCATAACTGCGTGTGTCGTCTTCAATTGCAGAGACTCGCGTTTCTAAATCACTTGTTCGCGTTCCCAGACCGTCCAATGCCATTTGGAGATTATCTAGTTTATCATTTAGCGCTGTCCATTTCAGAGCCCAAGCGCTCGTCATTGCGCCGGTCAGCTGGGAGAGCTGCTGTTCCGTAAAACTCGATCCCGCCGCTTCCGGGCCTACCTCCGCCATCTTGCCCTCTGCGGTGCTCGCCTTGTTTTTCCCCCTATTAGCCAGCCGTTGGGTCATTACTGTTGGCGATTTCGCGAAGTATTTTTCCATACGCTTTTGCTGCTTAGCTCAGCGAATTTTGAAGGGCTTTTACGTGTTAAAATAGGCTGTTTGCGGGGTGAGGATCCCGGAGCCGAGGCACCACGCTGCTAGCTCAGCTCATGACGTCACGTGACGTCCACAGGGTCCCATTTTATGCAATGAGACCCTGTGCTAAAATGGCACAACTAGTGGTAAAATAACCCAAATTAACAGTAGCCCATGCTAATAATTTCCCCCCTTAGTGTGGCATCAGGCCCTGTTGTTTTGCTTTCCCTGCACTTACTGTTTGCTGCCCACTTTCCCAGAGGCTGCCTCCCTAGGCGACTGCCTAGTCTATTAAATGGTTACTTCAGCCAGAGGTCATCTGCAAGATTTCTCTTTCATGAGGCAGGGCTGGTGGTTGGAAGGTGAGGATAGTGCTGGGCAGACTTATACGGTCTGTGCCAGAGCCGGTGGTGGGAGGCGGGGCAGGTGGTTGGGGGGCGGAGATAGTGCTGAGCAGACTTATACGGTCTGTGCCCTGAAAAAGACAGGTACAAATCAAGGTAAGGTATACACAAAAAATGGCACATGTGAGTTTATCTTGTTGGGCAGACTGGAAAACTCTTTTTATTGGAAAAAACTAAAAACAAATAACATACAAATCAAAACCAAGCCCCTAGCTATACACGGTCCTCCTATCTATGTACACCCCCTCCCCCTCCTCAATAGTACAGTGGAAACTGTTTATTAGAAAGACCAAAGAAAAAAACCGGACATGCAAATCAAACCCCAGGCTCCTAGCTAGACATGGTCTGCCTATCTATGTACACCCCCTCCTCAATAATACAATGGATCAACCCCCCCCCCCGACCCCCCACAACCCCTTCAGACAACTGGCACACAATCCCCTGGGAAGCATGTCCCCTCATGGCGGCTTAAGCCTCACGTGTCTCCACCACCTCGAAGCCACCCCCACCCCTTTTTCCACCCTTTCCCACTTCGCCGCTTCCTGCACCGCCCTTACCACATCCCAGCTGACTACCTCCGCCGGCCGGACCTCCTGGTACAGGGACACCCTGCAGCGCGCCATCCAGAGGCAGTACCGCAATATCACCGAAATCAGAAAGCGTGTTACCGGATCCCCGCGTCCCTCTCCACCCTCTGGGCCATACACCCAGTCCGCATAGCTGTAGTTGCGGAAACTGGGGATCTGCAGCAACGAGGAAACCCGGTCAGAGACCTGGACTGTAAATGGGCACCTCACCAGGAAATGCTCCATCGTCTCTTCAGTTCCAGCACATTCCTCCCGTGGGCACCCTCTATCCCGCACATTGCGATATTTCAAATTTCCTCGGACGTACAGTCTACCGTGAAAGGACAGCCACGCCAGGTCTTTATACTTCACCGGGATGCGGTTCGAAGCAATCAACCGTAACCCCTGCTGCATCCGTGGGGCCGGCGCGTCCCTCAGCGCCAGAGGAGCTGAGAACACCTGCGCCCGTACTCTGTCCATCCAGACCCCCCGTTGTCCTGCCTTCACCTCCCCCACCGTCAGCCCCCACACCCTCACCAATTTCACTAGGGTCTTGCAATAACTCACCCCCCCCGGAGCCCCCCTTCGCAGTGCCACTACCCTCCCCCCCTCCCGCCATAGGTCCCAATATCTCGGCCACCACTGCAGGACACTCCTAGCCCACCCCGGTGGCTCCCGCCCTACCGCCCTCCCCAGATTGAACTGCAGGAACAAAGCGCTGAAAAACAGGACTGGGTTTATCATGCCCACCCCCCCCTCCCTCCTAGGCAGATAGGTAACATTCCGTTTTACCGGATTCGTCCTGTTGCCCCAGAGCAGCCGGAAGAACACCCCATACAAGGCCGTGTACCGGCTCTCCGGCAGCAGGCAGATGTAACTGACGAACAGAAACAAAGGAACTAAGTGTGCCTTGATGAGCTGTACCCGCTCCCCCATGGTCATTTTCCACCCCTTCCATCTATCCACCCTCCCCTTCACTTCTTGGAGACACCTATCCCAGTTGTAGAGCCTATAATCCCCTTCTCGAAGTATATTCCCAAGACCCGTATACGTTCCACAGCTGTAGGAAACCTACCTCCCAACTCAAATTGCAGCCCCTGATCCCCAACCCACAGGCTATTGGACTTTTGAAAATTGACCTGCGACGCTGTTGCCTGCGAGTATTCCTGGATCAGGTTCTGCAATCTACCTCCCTCCCTCTGGTCCGCTACCCACACTGTAACGTCATCTGCATACGCCACGACCCTTAACTGGTTATTGTCCCCCACCTCCACCCCTTCCAGCCCCTCCGCCCCCCCCTTCTCCAGCCGTCTTATAAAAGGGTCGATGGCGTATGCATACAACAGCGGGCTGAGTGGGCACCCCTGTCGGACCCCTGCCCCTACCTCAAACCCCTGCCCTCTCCACCCGTTAACCAGGGGAAAACACCCCGCATGCCGATAGAGTAGCTGTAATTGCTCTATCCAACCCTTCGGAAACCCATAGCGCTCCAGAATGCTCCATAGGACACCCCACTGCACTCTATCAAACGCTTTTTCCTGGTCGAGTGTTACCAACAGCCTACCATGCCCTCCCACTCTACTGCGTTCTACCCCCTCCCGCACCCACGCTGCAGCTTCCAAGACCCCTCTCCCTTTAACCCCACATGCTTGCGAGGCTGCTAGCAAATCCCCAGACACCTGCCTCATTCTCTGGAATAGCATTCGCGCAAAGATTTTTCGATCCGTATTAAGCAGTGCTATAGGCCGCCAGTTGGCCAGCATCGCCGGGTCCTTCCCCTTACTTAGTAGGATAAGAGCCGCCTCTGTCAAGGAACTAGGCAAGGAACCCTCCAACTGGGCTGCCCCCCATACCCTCACCAGGATCGGCACCAGCTGCTCCTTAAAGGCCTGGTAGAACTCAGTTGTTAGCCCATCCGGCCCCGGCGAGGTCTTCCTGTGGAGCGCCCCGATGGCTTCCTCCACCTCCTGTTCTGTCCACGGGTTCAAGAGGGCCTGAAGCTGGGGTCCCCTGTGACCTATCCCCGGGGTTCCTTCCACATAACACTCCATCTGCTCCATATCAATCTGCTGGGCTGAAAGGAACGCCGCAAAGTGGTCCCTCACTGCCCCCAGAATCCCCTCCTTGGTGTCCTGCAGGACCCCCTGTGCATCCCGCACCCCCTCCATCACCCTGCGCGCCCTCCGCTCCCGGCAGCATGCGAAGGGGTCCGGGCTACACATTTTCCCGAAGTCCCGCTCATACACCAAGGAGGTGTAGCGGTTGTACTGTACCTGCTCCAGGAGTGCTTGGAGATCATGTATTTCTTCCTCCCTCCCCCTTGTGAAATCAATGTGTCCCTCTTTTTCTTTATTGCCATGCCCAACTTTGTCCTTTCCCTCCCCTCCCTTCTCGCCTGTCTGAGAAAGAATCCCCGCGTTCGTCTTTTCACTGTATCCCACCACTCCCCCAATGACTGAAATGCCCCCTGCACTGACACCTGATCTTCCAAAAAACCGGCGGTACTCCTCCCGCACCTGCTCGCTACCTAACCACTTTAAATTTAGTCGCCATAACCCCCTCCCTGGCCTCTGCGCTGCCGCCCCCCCCACCTGAAGGAGGACCATGTGGTGGTCTGAAAAGTCCACGTCCACGGTTCGTGGACCCCCCAGACAAACCCCCTTCTTTACCAGGAATCTATCGATTCTACTTTTACACTGCCCTCGAAAGAACGTGAACCCCTCCTGTTCCTCACAGAAGGCCACATGCGCGTCTACCAGCTCCGCCTCCCGCATGATCCCTGCCAGCCTCACCCCGTCATAGCCCACCTGTACCGATCGTCCCCCACTATCCTTTTTCCGCAATATGGTGTTAAAATCCCCCCCCAGACTACTTGGCGCGAAGTGTATAGGTAGGGCTTGATCTTCCCAAAGAGGAGCACCCTTTCCTTCTTGCTTTGGGGCCCGTACACATTCACCACCCTCAGTGCTCTATCCTCCCAAATCGCATCCACAACAAGACATCTCCCCACCCCCAGCTCCACCACTCGCTGAATATTCACCCGGTGGGACTTAAATAAGATCCCCACCCCACCATACCTCTCCCCCGCCCAACCCCCACACCGAGGGACCCCACTTCCAGGCCCGCCTTGCCCGCCTGATCACCTCAATGGACCGCAGCCGAGTCTCCTGGAGCAGGAAGCAATCTGCTTGGACCCTCGCGAACCAGTCATACGCTAAACCCTGCTTCTTCGGAGAGGCGATGCTGGCCACATTCAGCGTGGCAAATGTCAACACTAAGCCTGCCATCCTCATTGCGAGTCACGGGTCTGCTCACTCCCAACTTCTTTCCTTATCTCCTGGGATACCCCCTTCTTACCCTGAAGCAGGTCCTCTGCTATGCGGTCTACATCATCCCCTGCCAGATCCCCCTCCCCCCCCCCGCAGCCGTCCTGTCTGCACCTTACCCCCCCCTCCCCTTTCTTCCTTCCTTTCTTCTTTGCTCTATCCGGACCCACCCCCTGATCCCTCCCTCTCCCCTCTTCACCCCCGCCCCCTACCTCCTCCTCCGAGTCCTCCACCTCCCCCAAGTCCTCCAAGTCCTCCAGATCCTCCTCTAGCTCCACTCTGTCCCCCCAAGCCTGCACTTGGGCCTTCACCACCTGCCCGGCCCCCTCAGCTTTCCTCTTACTCCCCTTTCCCCTCCCTCCCTCCCTTCCCTCTTCCTCCTCCCTCACCCCTCCCCCTCCCCCCAGAGCCTTCCCGCCCTTCTTCCTACCACCAGTACCCTCCTCCAGTGCTTCCTCATATTTCCGTTTGCCCTCTCCAATCCCCCCTGCCGCCCCCTCTTCCTCCATTAACTCCACCTCTTCTCCTTCCCCCTGTTCTTCCTCCTCCCTCCCAACCTCCCTATCCTCCTCCTCCTCCTCCAACACCTGAAATCTGTTCCTCCCCCTCTTCCCCTGCAGCGACCCCTCCCTGCCCACCCCTACTTTCCCCCCCCTCCGAAACTTCCCTTTCCTCTGTGGCACTTGTACCCACTCCCCCTCTCCCCCCTGCTCCACTCCTGACCCAGCCCCCTGCCGCCCCCCCCTCCTGCATCCCCTCCTTCTCCCCCCCTTGCCCCTCCCTGCCTATCACCCCCTGCCCTATCCCCTCCTCCATTACCCCCCCTCCCCGTCCCTTCCCCCACATATCCCACTCGTTATGGGCCGCCCTAGGGCAGTTCCGATATGCATGGCCTAACCCGCCGCAGAGGTTGCACCTGATCGCGGTGCAGTCCTCTGTGGCATGCTGATCCCCGCATCTTCCACACTTTACCACTGGGCATGACATGCTGAAGTGCCTAAACGAACCACATCTGAAGCACTGCCGCGGCTGCCCCTTGTAAAAGCACAGTATCCTGTCACGACCGATAAAGGCAGCCGAAGGAATGTGCTGGACCACATGGCTCTCCTGTCTCAATTTGACCAGGGCTCCCCAACCTCCTGCCCAAACCCTGCTTGGATCCGGTAACTTTGTAAGTGGGGATCTCAGCTCCGCGTACCTCTGTAGCCAGTAGGCTAAATCTGCCCCAGAGATAGACTCATTTCTCACGAGCAGGGTGATCTGCACCAGGTCCGGCTTGCTGACTGGAATGGCCCTGAGGTCCCGCCACTCCCCCTTTCCCCTCACCCCCTCGTACCTTTCCCAGAATATTTCCATCCCCCTCTGGGTCATGAAGCTCAAGTCATATTCTGGGATGTTGATGGGGTGTATACACGCGTAAAAGTCCTCGGGTATAAACCCCATCCCCATCACCAGCCTCAAGACCCGATCCCTGGAGGGCATTGCCCCCTCCCCTATCCATTTGAGCTGTACCACATTTCGCCGCTTAGGCAGCTGTCCACCCCCTGTCCCCGCTCCCCCCAACCCCTCCCTGGGCCCTCAAAACCACCCGATCTCCCCCCCTCCCTCCTTCCCCCTCCCTGGACTACTGCCGCAAAGGACTTGGACCCCAGCCCCCACCGCCCCCCCTCCACACTTGTTCCAGCCCTTCCCTCTGCCTCCCCCCCCTTCTGTCCCTCTGCCCCTCCCCTCATCCCTCTCCCTTCCTCAATATCCACCGCCCCCTCCCCCTCCCGTTGTCCCCCGTCCCCTTCCCTCTCAGACAAACATCCAGCAACGTCCATAGTCAGTTCTGCGGCTTGGGCTGCCTCCAACTGATTGTCCTGCCCATCACCACTTCCTGGAACGTCCCTGCTCGTCCCTGCCACTGCAGGCTCCAGCCTCTGGGCTAATCGCCTCCTCTCCTCTGTCTCCTGGCGATACTCTGGCACCTGCCCAGTCAGGTCTGCAGCTGGCGATACCAGACTCCCTGCTCGCTCTGCCCCCGAACTCCCTCCAACCTCCGGCACCAGGGGCGAAGCCTCCGGAACTCCGCCGCTCCCCTTGGCTCCTCGCTCCCAGCCGTCCTGCTGGCAGGTCTGCTCCACCACCCGCTGCACATCTGTTAGACTTGCCATGTCCACTTCTGTAGTCAACGAAAGTCTCTCAACAATCGGGTTACTTCCCTCTTGCTTCTGGTGCAGTCCCTCCTGCGTTCTCCCAATGGCTGGCGCTTCCCGGGGGCATGGCTTGTCTGTTCCTGATTCCGCCACAGGCTGGCTGTTAGCACCCCCCGATTTCACCTCTTGTAATGGACAGCTGGTCAAATGAGCTCCCAGCTGCTGCCCGCTCCTATTCCTCTCTCTCCGACCCCTCTCCTGTAAACCGCCAGCTACTCCATGCTCAGGGAAGACATCCCCTGCTCCCGGACTTCGTGGGCGGGGCTTCTCCAGATGCCATGCTGCTTCGGTTTCCACTTCAGTCATTGCAGACCCGGCCAAAAATACCGGAGTCTGCCTCTGCTGACCCTTTTCCAACAGGGCCTCCTTCACGGCAACTGTCTCTGCTGTTTGCACAACTGCAGGTAAGCCCTCTGAGACTTCGACCACCACCTCTGTAGAAAACAGGCTGCTACCTGCGTCTCCCT
This sequence comes from Microcaecilia unicolor, assembly GCF_901765095.1. Lineage (NCBI taxonomy): Eukaryota > Metazoa > Chordata > Amphibia > Gymnophiona > Siphonopidae > Microcaecilia > Microcaecilia unicolor. The sequence goes on from NC_044037.1 coordinate 235,701,226, forward strand.
CTGCTGCCTCCATTATCTGGAGTTTTGAAAAGTTACTGAGTTCTGTCCTCCCCTCCACAGGTAGGATCTCTACTCCAGCCCCCACCTCAGAGCCATGTCCTGCCGCTGCCTCCTTATCCTCTGGCTGCTGGGTAAGTGCTCTAGACTGTGTTGCCAACTGTCTCATGTATTTTAAAGTGGGGTCACCTCTGAACCCAGACAACTCTTTTGAGTCTAATGCTGCTGAAGACACTGAAGCTTGCTGCAACTGTAGTGTTCCTGAACCCCCAGACTGTGGTATTGAAGCCATCCTTTCTCGGTTAACATAGAGCTCCCTCAAAGGATTCACAGAGCCCTTTTTTAAACAGTTCAACAAGTGTTCTTTTTTCCCCAACAACTTTGATATCCGGGCTTCCTCTTTAACATACATTTGTCTGTGCTCCGCTGGGGCAAATTTACACATAGTTCTTGCCATTTTCAGACGTTTTCCTAGCTCCACTACTTCTTTTTCCACCAGCTTAATTCGTCTTACAATATTTACCACACTACTTGCTGGATCATCAGGGTCATAGCTCACTTCAAGGAACTCCTCATCTGACGATCCACTCTCCTCACTCTCACTCTCAGCTGCCTCCAGCAAAGGCTTCTGGCAAACTTCCATCGCCTCTTCCTTCTCCCTTCCTTGGAAGCGCCCTTCTGGGGCCTGTACTATCTTCCTCCCCCCTCCACTGTCTTCTCGCTTACCTTCCGCAAGCTGGGCCATGGAGGGGGAAATGCTCTGGTGGCCTCCACTGGGCTGCTTCTCCCTTCGGTCCACTGGACTCCTTTCCCTTCTCCCGGTAGTCAAACCAGGGAGAGAGCCACTCCTTTCGGCCTTCTGGTCCCGGGCCCCAGGAGGCCCCATAGCCTGGGACTTTCCTGAGGCCTTCTCCCCAGGGACCCTCCTCATCTTTGGGGAGGGAGCTAGGTCTCACTCCCTTTCCACTGGAAGTCAGCAGAGCTCTCTAAAACACCTCCTTCCTCCTCAGCAGACTGGATGGACCGTGCAGGTCTTTTTCTGCTGTCATCTACTATGTTACTTATGTTACTATGAGGACAATCTTTTATGTCATCATTTTTCTCTACTCTGCCATCTCAGAAGTACATATAAGATCCCCATTTAGGTCGCTCAAGGACTCACTTTTATCATGCCTAACCACAAGGCTCTCTAATGGTCTAAATAGCGCCTGCTTTTGTACAAGGGCTTCTAGTTACTGAAGAATATGCAGCCAGTCAGCCAGACCCAGCTGCTACTCAATTCTAGCAGGGATGCCTGTGTTACCACGAGGGCTTCCAACGTTTCATACTAGTAGGGTGTGCAGGCAGAAAAAGTTTCTTTAGCTTATTTTCATATCCATTTCCTCTCATTCACCTATTATTTTCATGCAGTTTTATTTTCACACACACTTAATGGTATAGCATGCACTAACAGGATGTAGCTTAGCCCAGAATACATTCACATCTTGAAAATTATTTATAACATTACCTCCATCATATTTAGCAGGATCATGATGGGAAGAGTGGAGTGGGGATGAACATGGCTGTTCAGTTCAATTATCAGTATCTAATGGGTGGTTTGTAGGGGCCTGATAGTTGAAGGGGGTTTGCTTAGGTGCCCTGTGTGGCAGGCAGATAGGATGAATCCTTATCAGCGTGGACAGAGTAATGGGGGAAACAGGATGGGATGGATGGGTTTTGTTTTCTGAAATCATTTATTATGGTTGAGGGAGTTTCTGTGGGCAGTGACTGTTACAGAACTAGAATTACAGAACAAAAGCACTTCATCAATAACTTTATGATCAGGATACTAAAAGGAAATGTTAAAACAATCCAGGAACATTAGACCTTTGAAATTAAAATTATCAAATACTTTAACACTAATAAGAAAGGACTTAAGAAAGATCTGGGTTTCCTGATTACTCATCCGTCTCTCGCTCTCCCCCCCCCCCCCCTTTCAAATATACACACCTTTTCTTCTTCAAATTATCAGTGGAATTATGGTTTATCTATATGTTGTAGTATTGTAGTGTTCTGACCTAAGGAAGGAGGTTTTAAGCACCGAAAGCTACTACAAAAATGTAATTTTAGCCAATAAAAAGACATCACCTCATATTTATTTAAAGGAAACTAACACAGCAACCACAATTTTTTTAAATCAGCATTCTGCCAATTCTTTATAATTTTGTGATAATCACACACAGAATAGGGATAATTCCACAAAGTGAGTGCTTACATTTACATGTCAATTGTGAAGGGCATTTTTGATATGATGTCCGAATGGTGAACTAAACGTTTATCTGAATACATTTAAAAACTGAAGTCCATCATAAAAGAACAAACTAAACAATTTCTGATATTCGAAAATACAAAAAAAAAATTTTGAAAGAGGAGCTATCGAAAGCATCATAGACTTTTGGAGATAAATGTTTCCGTCGATCGAAAATACACTACGCAAAATGTACAATAGCTGTAGTGGTCCCCACATTGAAACACCTCTGATTATAATTGCTTCCGCAGTTCCCTGTTATGTCATCTCATTGCTGCTGCAGCTCATACATGTCCCCCAGGTAACAACAATTGCCGCCAGTTGTCCCTGTCCCTGCCTCCCGAGAGCCAGCTGTACCACTATGCAAGACATAGTGCAAACCTTTTACGCACGCAGGGCACCCTCCAGCTGCTAAAGAGTCTGCCCAGGAGCAGCCCTCCCCACAAGACCCTGCCCAAGACCAGCCTGACGTGCAAGAGTCTGCTCAGGACCAGCCCACCTCCCAAGAGCCTACCTAGGATCAGCCCGCCCCACAAGAATCTGGCGAGGACCAGCCTGTCAGTGAGACAGTGTGGGAAGAAGTCACAGTGGACCCTGGGAGGTGCCAATCCCTCCACAACAGCTGAAGGCTGAGGAGGGGGAGGACCCTGGAGGGACATGCCCCCACTAGAGGGGGAAGAAAGGGCACAGGATCAGCCTCCCCTCCCCCACTCCTACGTTTAGGGCAAAGCTACTGAGGGCTGCCCTAACTGGCTGCCATGCCTATTAAAGAGTTGACCCAATCAGACACTCAACTCCAGCTCCTATAGCAAGTCTCAGCCATGCACAGAGACTTACTGCAGGAACTGGCGGCCAACGAGAGACACTGGGCCAGACTGGCCATCCTCAATATTGGCAATGGACAATAACCAGCATATATGTAGTTTTTAGTGTTTATTTGTTACAAATACAATGTTCACAGTTTTTGGCATACAAAGGTCTGTGTCTCCACTCTGTTAAAAGTGTTGATTTCCTGATATGCTAGGCTGACAGGAGCTGTGGTGCCAACACTACTAGGCAAGCCCTGGGAAATGGAGACTGCAAAAATGGGGGGGGGGGGGGTGACAGATGGGGAAAGAAGTGTCCAAATGGCCTTCTGTGTCCAAAATCAGAGCAGCTCCCCCTGAATGCCAAGTGCTTGACCAAATGCTGCGCTAATGGAGAGGGATCTAATGTACCCTGCAGCAGAAGGAGGCCCTGTGGGATTCAAACCTGCGCCCCCCCCCCCCAAGAATCCAAGGCCACACCCTAAATCATCATGATGTGCCTCCAGCAAGCAAAAATTAGGTGATGTCTTAGAGCCTGCCAAAGCCAGCAATAAAGGTGGAACTAAGGTTGCCCACCACAGCACTTGACACAGATGTAAGGTCTTGAAAGCTACTACCTAGTTCCCTGAGGGGTGGGGGAGGGGACACGCAGTACTGCAGTCTCTCTTTCCACTCCCTTCTCCCAGATCATGGCTGTAGGGCGTCTGGGAGTGGGGCTGTTTCCCAGCTGCCTCAAGAGGCCAGATATTGCCCTGCTAGGTCCTGGGGCCATGCCAGTCTCTCAGTTGGTGAGGAGATGGCCAAGACAAATGTCTGAGAGACATGTAGGGAATGTAGCTGGTGCATGCACATGTCTGACAGATTCCCGGGCCAGTTCCTCACCAACTGAGGGGCCAACCTTCCAGGGCAATATCTGGCCTCAGCTTGGGAAGAGCTCCACTTCCAGGTGCCCTACAGTCATGAGCTCACTCAGTGTCCCTCTGGGGATTAGGGGAAGGTTTTGAAGGTGAAATGAACAAAGGAGATTATCCCCAAATTTAGCTACAGTTACCTAGACATAAGAATACAAAGCAGGTCAGAGAAACAGCATTGTTGGTCACAGTATGGGCTTGACTGTCCACGTACATCACCATTGTACTCTGTAGCCATTTGTCCCCTAGAGGTTCACAGTCTGCCCATTATACTGTACCAATGCTGCCAACAGATATCTGGTCTGAGGGAGAGCTGGAGTTGATGGACTGCACGGTCCATGATATTAACATTGGTGCAAACCTAGCATGCTGGTCTCCCAGGGCCAGCTTCATGCTGGAGCCTGGAACCAAGTTCCCATCACGTGTCCCTTGACAAAGATCCTAGGTAGACATTTGCACTGCTGGCCTCAGGTAGGGGGCCACTTGTACTGACGTCGCCCACAATTCTCCTACTCTAAGCATTTCCATATCTGTTCCTGACAGCTTGCAGTAGGATTAGGGTTTCCATATTTGCAGAGACAAAAAAGAGAACAGAAAAATAAAATTCCTTGTCATCATCAGCAGATGAATCCATTAACTGATGGGGTTATGTCTGCCTACCAGCAGGTGGAGATAGAGAACACTGAAAAACCATAGTGCTCTATGGACAGCTAGCTCCATCTGCCTTCAGTATTTCTCTATCTCCCAGCAGGTGTGGACGTAGCTTGATCAGCTCCTGGAAAACTTTCTGCCTGGGGTGGCTCCCGTGCTTTTGCCAGTTGAAGCTGGGGTGTTGTGGCTGGAGGTGCCCACTTTAAAGGCATATAGGTTTGCTCTTTCCTTGCCTTACCTGTCCCCCTGCCTACCGGAGTACCTCTGTTGCTGCCTGCCTCCAACTTTCCTCACAGCGTTAAAAAAAAAAAAGAGTATGCATTGGTTCTGCCTAGCTATTCTGAGGCTATTTTCCATGTGCAGCTTGACCAGAGCTTGTTTGACTCGGTCTTTTGAGGTGAGAGTGGTGCCCAGCTTCTCTGGGGAGGTCCTGCGGACGCCGTTCCGATCGGGGTAAGTTTTAGCGCGAAGCTGCCATTTTACTTATATAATTCCGGCCAGTCGGACAATGGCTGCTGAAGCAGTTAAACGCTGCTCTGTTGTGGTAAACGTAGATCAGGGCTCTGTAAGACGTGCTCTTTAGACGCTAGAGCTGGTACGAGCATGGCGAGCGATGATTCTTCCCGCTCAATGGAGCTGGCAGCGGGCGCCATTTTGGAAGCGCCGCATGCCTCGACCCTCGCTTTTGCGGGGGAGTCTGAGTGCAGGGGGACACCTTGGTTAGAGGCTACCAGAGGAGCTCCTGTTCCCGTTTCTCCTGATTTGGAGACGGAGGGTCAGGGTGAGTTTTTCTCCCCGGAGTTTGTGCTTTTAATGCATAAAGCTTTCATGCTGAAAAGAGCTCTGCCGCACGTGTCTGACACTGTTCTGCTACCTGGTTTTCCCCCGGGTGTAGATGGCTCGGGGCTGGCTGATTCCCCCGAGCGTTGGAAGGACACAAACATAGACGGGTAAATTCCCCGTCAGAGAATGGCGCCTTTCCCTCCTCCCCCCCCCCCCCCCCCCGTGGTCGGGCAGTGTGGATTCTGAGGGTTCTGGCAGGGCCTCATGGTTTGAAGAGCCAGAGGAAACAGCTGGTTTGCCACTGTCTGGATGATCGCAATGCGGTGAGGATTTTCAACCGCGATGAGCTGCCAGTGCTAATTTCTGACGCCTTGCAGGCCCTCTCGATTGATGATCCTGTCAAGGGCGAGGCCTCCTCTGGTAATCCGAGGATGGCGAGTACTAAGAAGCCTGCTCGAGCCTTTCTTGTGCATGACTCCATCCAAGAGCTTATTTCAGCTCAATGGTCTGGACCCGATGGGCCTTTGGAAGTGGCCAGGGCTATGGGTCAGCTTTACCCTCTAAGAGAGGAGCACTAAGGAGGGAGGGTTGCCCTGAAAGACATACAGGACCGGTGGCTTGAATCCGGGTTGAAACAGTCTTTTTAAATCTAGGGCCTCGCCGTAAGGGCGTCTATTTGCAGTTCCTATGCTGCCCGGGCCTGCCTTTCTTGGTTGCAACAGGCAGTGGAACAGCCCGCGGATGGTGCGGAGTCCCTCACTGAGGTTGCACCATGGATGGAGTCGGCCCTGTCATTTTTGGCTGATGCCCCCTATGATCTGGTCAGAGCTTCGGCTAAACAGATGTCTGTGGCAGTTGCAGCCCGCCGCCTTCTATGGCTACGGCATTGGGCGGCTGACATGGCCTCTAAGCACAGGCTGGTGAAGCTTCCCTTTCGGGGCCACCTGTTATTTGGAGAGGAGCTGGAGAAGATTGTGAAAGACCTGGGGGACCCTAAACCCCAGCTGTTACCCAAGGATAGGCCGAGGCCTTCTTCCAAGGGTTCTGTGTGGCCCTCCTCTTCCAGACCTCGCTTCCGTGAAGCTCGCAGGTATTGCCCAGGCCGCTCTGCAGGGGTTTTTCAACGTGCCTGTTTTCAGCAGAGGAACTCCTTTCACTCGGACAAGCGTTCCGCAGCGGCCGGTTCAAGGCCTGGAGTTCAGGGGCGGCCCCCTCAATGATGGGGCGCCAGTCCATTCCTCGATTCCTGCAGTAGGAGGACGTCTTTCCCTCTTTCTCGAGGAATGGACCAAGATTACCTCTGATCAGTGGGTCCTGGACCTGATCAGAGAAGGTTACCGATTGGAATTCAGTGCCCCGGTGAGAGACCTGTTTGTGGAGTCCTGATGCAGTACTGCGTCAAATGGGCGGCGGTGGAGGAGACCTTACAAGTCTTGTTGCACCTTGGAGCGGCGATCCCTGTGCCTCCCGTCGAACGCGGCTGCGGTCGCTACTCCATTTTCTTTGTGGTGCCTCGAAAAGGCGGGTCTTTCTGACCGATCCTCGATTTAAGGTCAGTCAACGAGGCACTAAGAGTGCAACATTTTCGCATGGAAACCCTGCGCGCCATCATTGCGGCGGTACAGCCAGGAGACTATCTCACGTCTCTGGACCTAAAAGAAGTTTACTTGCACATTCCTATTTGGCCCCTGCATCAACGGTTTCTCCGGTTTGCGATGTTGGGAAAACATTTCCAGTTTCGGGCCTTGCCTTTTGGCCTCGCCACAGCTCCCCGCACCTTTTCCAAGGTTATAGTGGTAGTAGCTGCCTTTCTCAGGCGAGAGGGTATCCTGGTTCACCCGTACCTCGAAGACTGGCTCATCAGAGCGGATTCGGCAGACGAAAGTCGTCTGGCCACAGCCAGAGTGGTCTCAGTACTGCAATCTCTGGGCTGGGTCGTCAATATACCCAAAAGTCACCTGACCCCCTCTCAGTCTCTCAAATATTTGGGGGTCTGGTTCGACACGGCCTCGGGGTTTGTCTTTCTACCCGACCAAAGGCGGTGCAAGCTTCACAATCAGGTCCGTTTGCTCCTGCGGATGCCTCACCCACGAGCTTGGGACTTTCTCCAGCAGCTGGGGTCGATGACGACCACTTTGGAGGTAGTGCCATGGGTGAGAGCGCACTTGAGACCTCTGCGGATTGCCCTGCTTCAACTATGGTCTCCTGTGTCCCAGGATTATCAACGCAGACTAACGTGCGGCCTGGCTCAGTATGGAGTGGTGGCTCTCCGACAGCATGCTGCGGCGAGGAATGCCTCTGGCACTTCCCTCTGGGGAGCACATTACAAGGGAAGCTATGCCAAGGATCTGTGGACACCTGCGGAATCGGGGTGGTCCATCAATCGCTTGGAACTGAGAGTGATATTCCAGGCTCTTCTGGCCTTTCACAAGACTCTGGAGGGGCTGGCTGTTAGAGTTCTGTTGGACAACACGACAGCTGTGGCCTACATAAATAGACAGGGCGGCACTCAGTGTAGAGCTCTGGCCACGGAGGCTGCTCAGATTTGCCACTGGACCGAGCTACACCAGCAGCTTCTGTCAGCAGCTCACATTGCAGGTCAGAGCAACGTGCAGGTATCAAATTGACCCAGCGGAGTGGGAACTGGCAGATCTGTGCCAAATGGGGAACGGCCATAGCGGATCTAATGGCGTCAAGCGCAAATGCCAAAGTCCCGTGCTTTTTCAGCAGATGGAGAGATCCTCGCTCGGCGGGGTTGGATGCCTTGGCTCAACTCTGGCCTCTGGGCCTCCTGTATGTGTTCCCTCCTTGGCCCTTGATAGGGCGAGTTCTCCTGCGAATTCGGCTACATCAAGGAGTGGTGATTCTCATTGCCCTGGATTGGCCCAGGCTGCCATGGTACGCGGACCTCCAGCAGATGCTGGTGGAGGCCCCTCTTCCTTTGCCTCTGGTACCGAACCTGTTGATGCAGGGACCGGTGACCATGGAGGATCCCTGCCGCTTTGGTCTTACGGCATGGCTCTTGAGAGGGCGCAATTGAGAGACAAAGGCTATTCTAACAAAGTCATCTCCACTCTCTTGCAGGCCCGCAAGCGGTCCACTTCCGTTGCTTATGCTTGGATCTGGCGCCAGTTTGAGGTGTGGTGTGTTTCAAAGGCGATCACACCCACACAGGCTACAGTCTCGCCGATACTGGATTTTTTGCAGGATGGTTTACAAAAAGGCTTGGCCTACAATTCCCTGCGAGTGCAAGTGGCAGCATTGGCATGCTTTTGAGGGAAGGTCTCTGGCCTTTCCCTGGCCGCTCATCCGGACATTGCCCGATTTCTAAGAGGGGCACTCCGGCTCCGCCCACCAGTGTGGCTGTCGTGTCTGGCTTGGAACCTGGGGCTGGTGTTGAAGGCTCTCCAGTGTTTGCCCTTCGAGCTGCTGAGGCGAGCTTCGGAGAAGGATGTGACTCTAAAGACAGTCTTTTTGGTGGCCATGACCTTGGCGAGACGTGTGTCTGAGCTCCAGGCTCTGTCCTGTCGAGACCCCTTTCTGCAATTCTCAGAGTCCGGAGTAACGGTACGTACTGTGCCTTCCTTCCTGCCCAAGGTGGTTTCAGCGTTTCATCTAAACCAGCCCATATATCTGCCCTCCTTTACTAGGGAGGAGTTTCCGGAATCTTTTGGGCAGTTACATCTTCTGGATGTTCGCAGGGCTCCCTTGCAGTATCTGCAAATGTCAAATGACTTCAGGACCTCTGATCACCTGTTTGTCTTGTTGTCAGGTCCTCGAAGAGGGTCTCCGGCGTTTAAGGCCACTATAGCCCGTTGGCTCAAGGAAGTCATTTTTTCTGCATATCTGTTGTCAGGGCGGTCTCTGCCTGACGCATTTAAAGTGCATTCCACGAGAGCGATTTCCTCTTTGTGGGCCGAAACAGGAGCACTCTCGCTTCAGGAGATCTGTAGTGCGGCTACTTGGGCTTCTAAGCTCTCCTTTGTCCGGCATTACAGGCTGGATGTTGCAGTGAAGCGGGACGCGCAGTTTGGAGCGCAAGTGCTTGCTCGGGGAGTGGCATATTCCCGCCCTAACTAGGGAGTGCTTTTGTACATCCCATCAGTTAATGGATTCATCTGCTGCTGATGAGAAGGAAGGGAAAATTCGGTTCTTACCTTGGTAATTTTCTTTCCTTTAGTCACAGCAGATGAATCCATGATCCCTCCCTGTCTGACTCTGTTTATTTGTTCAGTTGTTTCCTGCAGAAATGTTCCCTCATTGGGAGAAGTTGGAAAACGGTCTTCAGGATTTCTGTTCTGTTACAGGAGGTTGAGATCGTCCCTCCTTTGTGTGATTATTGCTCCTGTTCTGGGGCATTCATTCGCTGTGAGGAAAGTTCATGTTATTCTTCTTTGAGGATACACTCTGCTTTGGAAGTTTCAAGTACTGAAGGCAGATGGAGCTAGCCATCCATAGAGCACTATGGTTTTTCAGTGTTCTCTATCTCCACCTGCTGGTAGGCGGACATAACCCCAGTTAATGGATTCATCTGCTGTGACTAAAGGAAAGAAAATTACCTTTGGTCTTTCCCAGTATGGCAATACTTATGTACTTATAAGGAGATCAAATGTGGTAACAAATAAAGGAAAAGCTTAACCCAATTAAACCCACAAATAATTTTCATAGCTTTAACCAGTTGTTTCTCTCAATCCACCGGACAGTTTCTTCATATCCAAAAAAGTTCTCAAATGCTGTTGTACAAAAAAAACATACTTAATACCTAAATACCAAACTGAACATTTACATGGATATGCAAGTAAAAACGATGCACCAAGAGCCCTCGTCTCTTCTCTAAGAGCCAAGAATAACTTTCTTCTGTCTTGTGTAACCTTTGCTACATCAGGGTATTGTGTAACCTTTGCTACATCTGGGTATATCCAAATTCTGTGACCACAAAATGGTACTTGCGAATTCATAAAGTACAATCTCATTATAGCATTAAGATCTTCTTCAAATATGAATTCAAAATCTTTTAATTTTATTTATATAAGTTTAATTTTATTATTCTATCTTGTTAACTCATAGTCATAAAAGTTTTTTCCCCTCACAATCACTACCATTCACTGTTATTCACACATACATTTCAACAAATAATCAAAAAATTATAATCTAATACAAATATACTAAGACTGATACTAAATAAGGAGTAGTGCATCAAAACAGAGTTACACAACTGTTGATTAATCACGCACCACAGATGAGTCCATTCCACGTAGCAAAATCTCGTCCAAGTTGTGTAATGGATTCCACTCACAAAAGGCTTCAATACGAATGTTCTATATTGAAGTTGGATATCCTTTAAATCATCAATATTAAATGGAGCTCGTAGACTGTGCAGTTCACGTGAGGAATTTTGTGCTGAAGCTGACAGGATGGTTACACGGTTCCGTGAAAGAGGCTACCCCCATAAAATATTGAAAAAAGCAGCAAAAAGAGCTTTTAACTATCATCATGAATGGGATCAGAAAAATAAAGAATATAAAGGAACACCCTTGACATGTGTGTTACCTTACACGAGATCTTCTGATAAAATTATTCAGATCATATGACGTCATTGGCCCTTAATAGGAATTCATCCGGTGTTTAAAGACACCCCTCGCTTTGCGTTTTCTAGAGGTATGAATTTAGGTGAACAACTAGCTTCTAGCAAGAAGAATAATATGACTCCGGCTTTGGAATGTGAGCATCGCAGATGCAACCATTGTGTATATTGCCAATATGTTTTGGAGGTGAAAGAAATTAGTATTCCTCATTCTACAAAACTTTATCGTTTACAACATTGTACTGACTGTGACACAGAGAATTTTGTTTATGGGGTGGTTTGCCCGTGTGGACTTTGGTACATCGGGTTGACCACACAAAAGATTAAGTTGAGGATTGCTCAGCATTTGAGTAATATACGGACTGCCCGTTTGGAAGCCCCTATAGTGTCTCACTGGCTTGAGTTGAAACATGCTGTGCAGGATTTTTGCTTTGTTGTTTTGGATACTATTAAATCGGATAGGGGTGGTAACATCCCGTCATTACTATTAAGGAGGGAACAACGTTTCATATTCTATTGGAATACGGTGGCCCCAGGTGGTTTTAGTAAAGAAATCGAGTGGTTGAGTATCTAGATGAGTATTTAAACCACTGGGATCCCGTAGCCAGTTATGCGCATGTGTGAGCGTCCTTAGGGGCGTCCTCACCGGCATATCGCTGGAGTTGAGTACCTAACCACCTTGAAGAGCTGGTAAGTTAGTTTGTGAATGTTTGTTTTATTTTTTTTTGCATTTGGTTGAGTGGTGCTGATAGGGTGTATAGTATAACTCATTGTTATTTCGTTTAGAACACAAGACCCCTGAAGACGCTAGTTTGTAGCGAAACATGATCATGTCGGGTCCAGGTTCTGTGGTGTATCGACTACTTATTGTGTTATAATCTCATGAGGAAGATTATCAACTAACAGTTGACTGTATCACTAATTTGGAGTTGTTGAGCCCTTATACGTGGGTTGAAGATAGTCGTCCATTTAATATTGATGATTTAAAGGATATCCAACTTCAATATAGAACATTCGTATTGAAGCCTTTTGTGAGTGGAATCCATTACACAACTTGGACGAGATTTTGCTACTTGGAATGGACTCATCTGTTGTGCGTGATTAATCAACAGTTGTGTAACTCTGTTTTGATGCACTACTCCTTATTCAGTATCAGTCTTAGTATATTTGTATTAGATTATAATTTTTTGATTATTTGTTGAAATGTTGTATGTGTGAATGACAGTGAATGGTAGTGATTGTGGGGGAAAAAACTTTTATGACTGTGAGTTAACAAGATATAAAAATAAAATTAAACTTATATAAATAAGCCGCATTGAGCCTGCCATGAGTGGGAAAGCGCGGGGTACAAATGTAAGAAAATAAAATAAGAAAATAAAATAAAAAGATTTTTGTAATTCTAACGGTTATTGTTATGTGAATGTTACTGAATACGACCAATTATTGAGTGTGAACCTTAATTTATATTGTGCTTCAAATATGAATGAGACAATTAATGTCCCTCGGTTAGGAGCATCAGTCAAAAAGTCATCCAATAGTGCAGAAAGATCTTGAATTCCAGTCTCAATATCTTGTGTCTGAACTGAGTCTCCAGGACCCACTGGCACTACACCAGCTTGAGGAGAGATAGCAAGATAGTAGATCTTATTAACAGGAGGTATCACTGAAGGAGGAAATTTCAGAATTTCTATAAGATACTTCTTAAAGAACTCTAAAGGGGTTATACCCATAGTTCTGGGAAAGTTCAATACACGAAGATTTAAACATCTATTATTATTCTCAATTTGCTCTATTTTCCGATGAATCAAGGTCTTATTTTTCACCAAAACTTCCATTGTAGATTTCAAATTATTAACCTCTGACTGCAAATGAGTTAGTTTCCAAAGTGTGGAAGATTCCAGGCAGATGAAAAGCCACCTCCCCATTATGAATGTTTTTTTTTAATATATCTTTTTATTTATTTTCACAACATGTATCACAATGCAGTTACAGAACAGGTAGAAATAAAACACAGATCAGAAAGTTCCATAAAATGTTCTTCATTTTTCCCCTTCCCCCCACTCTTCTCTCCCTCCTACCTCCCCCAGTCCTATCCCAGCCCTCCCCCCCCCTCGTTTAACAGTTCAAAATCTTGCTTCTTGCTATTGGAGTGACAGTATCCAACAATGGGGACTAAATTTTGCAAAATGTGTCGCCTCGCTTGGAAGCTAGGTCCGTGATCCCCTTCTTTTCTAATGAACATCAGTGAATCATGGCCGACCTCCAGTGTGCCACGTTTGGACCTTCAGTGTCCAACCACAACTGAAGGATGGTTCGCTTTGCCATCTGGATAGATTTCTTTAAAAATGATTTATATCCCACCGGGGTTGGTCTCTGCATCTTGAATATGTCAAACAGTTGCTCCGGGGATGGACGCCACCGACAGGACCACATCAGTGACACCTGTAAGCCCAATAACCGCCAGAAAGCGCAGGATCTGGGACAGGACCAGTACATGTGTCCCAAGTCGGCACCGCTACTTCCACACTTCGGGCAATTGTCCGTTTCCCGGAGAGTGGCCCGGTATGCTCTATCAGGAGAAATGTGTAATCTCAACAGGAACTTGTACTGAATTTCACACCATGCCACGTTTTCCTTAAGGCTATAAATTGCCCGGAGGCACTCCGCTATTTGCTCTTGTTGGAGGTTGATGTTCAATTCTCGGTTCCACTCCTGAGTCACCTTTGAGAGATCGAGCTATTGTAGCGAGTCTCTGAGGAGTCTATGAAAATAACTCAAAGGGACTCGCAAGTGCGCATCTAGACCCAATAGTTCTTCCAACTCATCCTACGTTTCTTGGGTTAACACAGCTGAGGGTAGAGAGTTAACATAATGTCTTATCTGGTAATATGCAAAAACATCTTGAATACCCAGCCCATATTCCTCACACGGGTCTTTAAATGGTTTGATAGCCCCTTGCTCTGACACCACATGGTATAAATAATGTATCCCAGAGGAGGCCCACCTCCGAAAAGTAGCCGAGGAGATCCCCGCCGGGAATTCCAGGTTTCCCTGGATCGGTAGCAACGGGGAAACCTCCCTATCTCTACCGTAGTGCCTGCACACCCACTTCCAGGTGGTTCTTAAGGGCATCAAAATATATTTGTAAGGGCCTAAATTTGGTAGTTTCCCCGGAGGTGCCTGCAACCAATATGCGAAATGCAGGGAACCTAGTAGTGCCGTTTCAGTTTGGGTGCAGGAGAAAAATTGTTTGGAGCGGAACCAATCTGAGATGTGTCTGAGACCACTGGCAATAGAAAATAAACGCAGGTCCAAGAGACCCAACCCTCCCTTAGTCCGGGGGAGCATTATTTTAGTCAGCGGTAGTCTGGCTCTCTTGCCCTGCCACAAGAAAAAATTTAATTTCTTCCTTAACCACCTATCATCTCTCCTGCGCCACCACACAGGTAGCATTTGTAACATATACGTCCATTTTGGAACTAGTACCATGTTATATAATGCAGTACGACCTGTCAGTGTGAGTGGGAGCACCTGCCACCTATGGAAAAGCTCAGTCACTCTCTGTTTCAGCAATCCTATATTTGTGTCATAGAGCTGGTTGAGCTCTGATGTGATAACGATTCCCAGATATCTTACGTTTGATTCTGCCCACTGAAAGGGGAACTGACCCTACCAGGTCGAGCGTCTCTCGGCCTGGATGGGTAGAGCCACCGACTTTTGGAAATTGAGGGAGAACCCCCATGTGGAACCCAAATTCTGCTAAGGCCTCCAGCAGCTGTTTCACCGACTGAGCTGGCTGGGTGAGTGTCAGCAGGATGTCGTCGGCGAAGGCCAAAACCTTCACCGATTGTGAGGGCAGGGATATCCCTATGATACCTGGGTCAACTAATAGTGTTCTCAGTAGTGGTTCTAAGTACAATAGGAATAACGCGGGCGAAAGGGGGCAGCCCTGCCTAGTCCCTCTCTGCACTGCAAATGCCGGCGACTGTATCCCATTTATCACTATGCGTGCTGAGGGGGAATGGTACAGTGTTGTGATGGCCTCCATAAACCACCCCTCCAACCCTACATATGCAAGAACATGGAATACATAGCCCCATTGCACTTTGTCGAATGCCTTCTCGGCGTCTAGACTTAGTAACAATAGTGGATCTTTAAGAGCTTGGCTGCGCGCTATGGATAATAGCACCTTTCGCACATTGAGGGTAGCATGGTGTCCCCGCACAAAGCCCACCTGATGTTCGCCTACTAATTGGGGAAGGTGTTGCGCCAGTCTGTCTGCCAACACCCGGGCCAAAATTTTATGTCCACATTCAGCAGAGAAATGGGCCTGTAAGATTCTACCTGCTCCGTTGGCTTGCCAGGTTTTGGTATAAGGGTGATCAGCGCTTCGTTCTCCCTTGGTGAAACCCCCCCCCCCCCCCCCCCCGCTCTATTACCGAGTCGTAGTGTGTGATTAGTGGCCCCACTAGTTCGTGACCTAGAATTTTATAATATTTGCTAGAGAACCCATCAGGGCCTGGGGCCGACTTCATTGGGAGGGATTTAATGACCCGTTGTAGTTCTTGGGCACTCATAGGGGCAGATAAATGTTCTCTCGCAGACTGTCCGAGCCTGGGCATGCCCGCGTCTGCCAAATAGTCATCTAACAACGGCCCTTGATCTTCTCTTTGTTCTGAGTAGATTTGCTTAAAGAATTTGTGAAATATGTCTACTATTTCTTCCGGCTTGCTAGACTGCGTCCCATTGGACTGTGTCAACAATGGGACATAGGAAGGCGCTGTTTTTGCCCTAGCTGCCTGGGCCAGTAGTCTGCCTGACTTATTCCCAAATCTTTGGAAATTCAGCCGCTTTGCAAACAGGTATCTTTTTGTCTGCTCGTGAATTAATGAGTTAAAGGCAGCTAACACTGCTGCCACCCTTTCACTATTGTCTTTTGATGGGTCAGCAATGTGTGCTCTTTTGGCTAACTTATAATCCCTTTCCAGTCGCACTGTGCATGCCGCCAAGCATTTTGTCCTCGCACTTAGGAATGCTATTATCTCCCCCCTCAAAACTGCCTTTGAGGCCTCCCAGAATATAATAGGCGAGGGGCTAGACGCAGCATTAGTGTCTACATACTGGGCCCATCGTGTCTTGATGTGTTCCACCAGGTATTTGTCTTGGAATAGATAGGATGGGAAGCACCAAAATCTGGACGGTTCCCCTCCTATGTTAAACCCCAGTTCCTTTCCCACCATAGCGTGGTCAGAGACTGCAGTTGGGCCGATAGAAACATCTTTGACTCTACAAAACCACGAGTGGGAGATCAGAATATAGTCTATGTGCGACCATGACTGGTGCGCTTTCGATTGGTGGGTATAGTCCCTGGCCGTAGGATTCAACAGCCTCCAGGGATCTGCCAGATTAAGCGTTGTACACAGTGCAGGCAGGCCTTTCCCCTTGTTTACCACCAATTGCGCCCGGGGGAAGGACCTATCTAATGAGAGGTCCATTACCCCATTAAAATCTCCTGCCCACACCCATGGCGCATCTACATATCTCTGACCTAGTGCTGCAAGTGACTGGAAAAATGGTGGGTTATTCACATTGGGGCCATACACTGAACATAGGTAAAACTTTTTCCCCTGGTAGTTTATCTGTATCAATACCACCCTACCCTCAGTGTCTTTGTATATCAATTTGGATTGGCAGGGCATCCCTTTACGTATTAAGATGGCTACCCCACTCCTGCGGTTTCCAGAAGATGAATAATGACAGTCCCCAACCCATTGCTGGCACAGCTTTGCATGTTCTTCATCTGTTAATTTAGTTTCTTGCAAACAAGCTATCGCAGTTTTGTGCCGCTTTAATTGGGCCAGGATCTTGCTTCGTTTTATTGGGGAGGTGATCCCAGACACATTCCACGAGACAATGCGGAGATCGGTGTTACCCATCTCCCTTTGATTCCTTAGATTCGCTCCAGTTGACATTTGCACCCCTTGAAAAGGCCTCCGCAGGCCCAGCCCCCCCATTATGAATGTTAAGGCAACATTGAGGTTCAAAAATGGCATCTAAGTCTCAGGATTCTTTCTAAAATATGTCCATGTGTGGGTGAAACAAAAAAAAGAAAACCATCTCCAAAATGTCTAATGGCTGCTTCTGAAAGGTCTCCAGTGTCATTATAAAAACATACATCTCGGGATTTTTAACCCTCCACATCCCATTATTGTGAAGGCACCCAAAAAGAAGGCCCCAAACAGGAAGTGCAGTTTCAGTGACGGTGAGATTGAGATCCTTGTCAAGGAAATTATGGGATGCCATGCCAATCTCTTTGCTCCCGAGGGGCAAACTATATGTGCATATACCAAGGAAAAATGGATTACCATTAGGCTTATTTTCGAAAGAGAAGGGCGCCCATCTTTCGACACAAATCGGGAGATGGGCGTCCTTCTCCCAGGGTCACCCAAATTGGAATAATCGAAAGCCGATTTTGGGCGTCCTCAACTGCTTTCCGTTGCGGGGATGACCAAAGTTCACGGGGGCGTGTCGGAACCATAGCGAAGGCGAGACTGGGGCATGCCTAACACATGGGCGTCCTCAGCTGATAATGGAAAAAAGAAGGGCGGCCCTGACGAGCACTTGGGCGACTTTAATTGGTCCATTTTTTCTTACGACCAAGCCTCAAAAAGGTGCCCGAACTGACCAGATGACCACTGGAGGGAATCGGGGATAACCTCCCCTTACATTTTTTTTGCCAGCCTCTATGCCAGCCTCAAATGTCATACCCAGCTCCATGACTGCAGTATGCTGGTCCCTGGAGCAGTTTTAGTGGGTGCAGTGCACTTTAGACAGACGGACCCAGGCCGATCCCCCCCCCTACAGGTTACACTTGTGGTGGTAAATGTGAGCCCTCCAAAACTCACCAGAAACCCACACAGTTGTGGGTAGTGGGTTGGGGGGGGGGGGTTTGGAGGGCTCAGCACCCAAGGTAAGGGAGCTATGCACCTGGGAGCAATTTCTGAAGTCCACTGCAGTGCCCCCTAGGGTGCCTGGTTGGTGTCCTGGCATGTGAGGGGGACCAGTGCACTACCAATGCTGGCTCCTCCCACGACCAAATGGCTTGGATTTGGTCGTTTCTGAGATGGGTGTCCTCGGTTTCAATTATTGCCGAAAATCGGGGACGTCCATCTCTAAGGACGAACATCTCTAAGGTCGACCTAAATTTTGCGATTTGGGTGTCCCTGGCCTTATTATCGAAATGAAAGATGGACGCCCATCTTGTTTCGATAATACAGGTTTCCCCGCCCCTTTGCCGGACGTCCTGCGAGGACGTCCTCAGGAAAACTTGGGCGCCCCTTTCAATTATGCCCCTCCATATGCAACAAGCTTAACGTGGTCTACCATACACAGAGACGGTTGGGAGGCGGGGCTAGTGCTGGGCAGACTTATATGGTCTGTGCCAGAGCTGGTGGTGGGAGGCGGGGCTGGTGGTTGGGAGGCGGGGATAGTACTGGGCGGACTTATACGATCTGTGCCCTGAAAAAGACAGGTACACATCAAGGTAAGGTATACACAAAAAACTAGCACATATGAGTTTGTCTTGTTGGGCAGACTGGATGGACCGTGCAGGTCTTTTTCTGCCGTCATCTACTATGTTACTATGTTACATAGAACTATAGAGGACATTAAAAGTCCCTGCGTGTTTTGGACTCAAGTATAAAACCACATATGCTTCCACCTTTCCTATGTCAGTACTCATTTGTGGAATGCACTACCTAAATTGGTAAAAACGGTTCAAGATCATCTGACTTTCAGGAAGTCACTCAAGACCTACTTATTTGGGCAAGCGTACCCTAAAGATCCTGTCCTACCTCAATGACCCCAGGTCTCTGACCCTTCTAGTGCTCTTATGGACTTACCCACTTTTTACCTTTACCTCTCCACCCCGCTTATCTCTTTTCTTTCATTGTACTCGCCTATTTGTTATTTAAATGTTGTAAGCCACATTGAGCCTGCCAGCGGTGGGAAATTGTGGGGTATAAGTGCTGTAAATAATAATAATAATAATTCTCATATGTATGTGCACACATACGAATATATAAGCTACTTTCCTGACTAGTGGGTAAATGTGAGCACTTATTTTTAAATAATTATCCTTATTATCTTTAGGTTATTTTATTTCAATTGGAGAAAGGGGAGAATGATGATCTCCTTAGTACTTTGGATGGAGAACTAATGCAGATTTTCAAAAGGTTATTCTTTCCTTCTGATGTCTGCAAACATTGATCTTTACTGAACAGCTTGATGAAGCAGACCATTGAACTAACAGCTTGTTTTTGTGTTCCAAGATTACTGCAAAAATGTGTTGTACCCCACCTACCTTTCTCAGTCTGGCAAAGTTGCTGTATGTTTTGGTGCAAGGAGGGATTGGGTAACCACACAGGGATTGGTCATTAATATAAAGAAAACTGAGACTCCTTTAATATCTTCTAGAGAGCTTGTAGATGCTTAAACCTTTCTAACTTAGTGATTCCTGTTAGGACTGAGGTGATGTATTTGAGTATTTAACACTTAGTGAGACTGCATTTTATAAGTTGGAAATGTAAGAACATAAGAATAGCCATACTGGGTCAGACCAATGGTCCATTTAGCCCAGTATCCTGTTTCCAACAATGGCCAATCCACATCACAAGTAACTGGCAGAAACCCAATTAGTAGCAACATTCAATGTTACTAATTCCAGGGCAAGCAGTGGCTTCCCCCATGTCTGTCTCAATAGCAGACTATGGATGTTTCCTCTAAGAACTTGTCCAAACCTTTTTTAAACTCAGATACACTAAACACTGTTACCACATCTTCCGGCAATGTGTTCCAGAGCTTAACTATTCGTTGAGTGAAAAAATATTTCCTCCTATTTGTTTTAGAAGTATTTCAGTGTAACTTCATTGAGTGTCCCCTAGTCTTTGTACTTTTTGAAAGCGTAAAGAATTGATTCACTTCTACTTGTACTGCACCACTCAGGATTATCATATCTCCCCTCAGCCATCTCTTTTCCAGCCTGAAGAACCCTAACCTCTTTAGCCTTTCTTCATATGAGAGGAGTTCCATCCTCTTTATCATTGTGGTCATTCTTCTTTGGCCCTTTTCTAATTCCGCTATATCCCTTTCTTGATTTTAAGGATTTTAGGACGATTTTGCAAGCATTTCTTTTCTCCTGTTTTGATTATGCCAATGTTATTATGGTTGGATTACCAAAAGCCACTCAAAGTGTTACAATAGTAGATGCCCAGGATCCTGTTGCAGGTGGCTCATAATAAGCATATTACACCAGCTCTCATGGGTTGCCCATTTGTTATTGTATGTATGTTTTGTTCATGATTTTTAAATTGATGAAGGCAATGGCCACCTCTACAGTGGCCTCCATGTTCCTCTATCCAACTCAAACTTGTTTATGTCAATCTTCTGTTGTTCCTGTTGTTTGCTTAATCCAAAAGGCTATGTGTCACTCTAGTGCTTTTTTGGTATTTCCCCCCTAGCTTTGAAATGGGTTGTCTAATTGCCTCCTTTTGTAAGCATGGTAAAGACATATTTGAGGTTGACTATTAGAAGTTTTAACTGAACTTATGATTTTTTTTTGTTTGTGTCTGTGTTTGATGCTGTTTATGTTTTTGTATAACCCACTTAGAACATTGTGGGTGGGCAGGATATACATACAAGTTTGAAATAAATAAATAATAGATAAACAAATGGCAGGTGGTGGGCATGAAGTGCACAAATGTAATTCTGGGTTACCCCTCCACCCCCCCCACTACCACACGTTCACTCCACTTAAGTACTTTTGTTTAGACCAATGATTCTCAACCCTTTTTTCAGTCCTAACAACCTGACAAATAATGCTCACATATGTGACACACTGCATACATGACCCTCATTGACCTTTTGTCTTGCACAGCTTAGCAGTTCTTATGAATTAAATTTAAATGTGCTCTGCAATCTGTACCTTGCCCCAACAAAAGTTGTAGATTAGGGCTAGGACATATGTTTATGGAAGTCACTACAGAAAAAAAAAATTTCTCATGGCATCTGAGCAACAGCAACATAACCCTCTTTGCTACCAGGCAAACTGTAAAATAATACAAAACTTGAAAAAAAATCCTAAATCAGTGTACATGTAGCAGACCTTCCATAAAACATAGCACTCATGCCTATGATTCAAATAGCAAAAACCATACCTATGAATAAGGAGGACTACAAATATTACACTGATTCCTGGAATACCAATATATCTACTACTGGTAAAACAGAACAAGTGGGACTGCTACAGATTTCTATACAAAAACTACATGCAAACAGAATATTGCACCTTAGCTGTTCCCAAATACAGAATATGGGATCACAAATTAGAAATAGAATATAAAGAATAAAAACTGAACTGGGAAACTCAAATGTCACACTGGTACATACTGCAATATTGGAGAAATAAAAAAAGAAATGCATTTCATTTTCTACTCAGCACAATACAAAGACATCTGTAATGCAAATTCAAACATATTCTAGTTAATACATTCAAAATAAAAATACTTTTGTTGTTTGGGCATTTTATTTTTCAATCCTGTTGGTTCCAGTTTCTCTTTTCTGCTTTCCTGTCTGTCTTCTGACTTGAGAGTCCTGGCAGTATAGATGCTGAATCTGATTCTGTCTTTCCTTTATGCTGTAAACTTAAGAATTGTAATTTTATGCCTTTCTTATAAGCTATCCATTAAGAGCTGTAATTTTCTTCTCAATTTTCTTGTAAATTCTCTATTTTATTAGATGTATCTGAAAACCGTTCAGAAAATGTGCTAATTGGGAAGTATAATAAGAATTGAATAAACTTGAAACTTCTGCTAACTCTCTTTCCACTGATTGCTGTTTATTTGTCATTTCTTCTCTCTCCCCCTGGCTTTTCCATTCCCTCATTATTGATCTGTCCCTTAAAGCTGTTTCCTAGCTTTCTTTTTTTCTGTCTGTCTGTCTGTCTCTCTCCTCTGAAATATCACCCTCTTTCTCAACCTCTGGTCCTCCATTTCCATCTTTTTAATTTTCACCTACTCATCAACCTTCCATTTCTTTCTCTTACTTTATAACTCTCTCATTCCCCCTATTTCACTCTTTCCATGATCTCCTATGCCCTTCTGTCTTATCTAGTCCCCATTATCACATTTCCACACTCTGTATTCACTATCCTTCTGTCACTCTTCTCCTTGACAACTCCCAATGCCTCTCTCACATGATTCTATTGTTCACAGCGTCTCCCCTCCATCTGCTCTCTCTCACTCTCTCCTCACCCTTATAGCTTGACATCTTCCTGTGCCCTCTTTCTCACCAATGTAGCATCTTCTCTTTCCCCTTTCTACACTACAGTACGACATCTCCCCTGTCCCCCTAAATTGCAGCATCTTCCTTCTCCCTTGTCCCCCTACAGTGCAGCATCTACCTTCCTTCCTTTCTCCCTTGCAGTTCAGCATCTTCTATCTCCCCTTCCCTCCCTTACAGAGTAGCAACTACCCTTTCCCCTACTTCCCTTGCAGTATAGACATGGCTGCACAAGCCCCAGCAGTCTGGTGTGTGATAGGGCAGGGGCTCTGAAGTTGCAGTAGCTCTGAAGAGGCAGCAGCAGCAGGAAGTGCAAGGGCAGAAGACATGACCACACAAACACCAGCGGTCTGCATTGGTTTTTTGAGAGCTGTGTTCCTGCTCTGCGTTGCAGCTGTGTGTAGCACTTATTTGGTTTAATTTGCAGTGCACAGAGTGCACCGGAAGTGAAATCATATTAAGCACTGCTTGCAACTTCTATGTTGGGAAGGAGTTCAGCTGTTAAGAAATCAAAGCAGATTACAGGTGCTTGTGCGGCCACATCTTCTGCCCTTGCATTTCCTGCTGCTTTCGCCTCAGAGCTGCTGCTTGCAACACACTAGTGTGTCATGACACCCCGGTTGTAGCCTCATACTGTGACTTCTTGTGATAGAGCACTTCATATTTGCACATTATGCTATGGAGCTCATTTTCAAAAGAGAAAAACATCCACAAAGTTGAATAAATCTGTATTTGGGTGTTTTTCTCACAAAAATGTCCAAATTGGTATTTTCAAAACCAATTTTTAGACTTTTTCTATGAAGTCCATCAGAAGTGGGTTCAAATCACATGGGGGTGTGTCAGGGGTGTGTTAAGGGTGGGATCTGGGCGTTCCAAACACTTGGACGTTTTTCAGCCATAATGGAATAAAACAAAAGTGTCTGGGACTAAAACTAAGACGTTTTGAGCTAGACCTGTGTTTATAACAAATAGGGCACAAAAGGGTGCCCTAAATGACCAGATGACCACTTGATGGAATCAGGGGTAACCCCCAACGCACCCTAGTGGTCACTGACCCCCTCCCACCCCTCCACATATGTGAATACAAATATGATTTAGCAGCCTCTATGACAGCCTCAGACGTTAGACCCAGGTCTATTAGAGCATCATAAGTACATAAGTACATAAGTACATAAGTAGTGCCATACTGGGAAAGACCAAAGGTCCATCTAGCCCAGCATCCTGTCACCGACAGTGGCCAATCCAGGTCAAGGGCACCTGGCACGCTCCCCAAACGTAAAAACATTCCAGACAAGTTATACCTAAAAATGCGGAATTTTTCCAAGTCCATTTAATAGCGGTCTATGGACTTGTCCTTTAGGAATCTATCTAACCCCTTTTTAAACTCCGTCAAGCTAACCGCCCGTACCACGTTCTCCGGCAACGAATTCCAGAGTCTAATTACACGTTGGGTGAAGAAAAATTTTCTCCGATTCGTTTTAAATTTACCACACTGTAGCTTCAACTCATGCCCTCTAGTCCTAGTATTTTTGGATAGCGTGAACAGTCGCTTCACATCCACCCGATCCATTCCACTCATTATTTTATACACTTCTATCATATCTCCCCTCAGCCGTCTCTTCTCCAAGCTAAAAAGCCCTAGCCTTCTCAGCCTCTCTTCATAGGAAAGTCGTCCCATCCCCACTATCATTTTCGTCGCCCTTCGCTGTACCTTTTCCAATTCTACTATATCTTTTTTGAGATACGGAGACCAGTACTGAACACAATACTCCAGGTGCGGTCGCACCATGGAGCGATACAACGGCATTATAACATCCGCACACCTGGACTCCATACCCTTCCTAATAACACCCAACATTCTATTCGCTTTCCTAGCCGCAGCAGCACACTGAGCAGAAGGTTTCAGCGTATCATCGACGACGACACCCAGATCCCTTTCTTGATCCGTAACTCCTAACGCGGAACCTTGCAAGACGTAGCTATAATTCGGGTTCCTCTTACCCACATGCATCACTTTGCACTTGTCAACATTGAACTTCATCTGCCACTTGCACGCCCAATCTCCCAGTCTCGCAAGGTCCTCCTGTAATCGTTCACATTCCTCCTGCGACTTGACGACCCTGAATAATTTTGTGTCATCGGCGAATTTAATTACCTCACTAGTTATTCCCATCTCTAGGTCATTTATAAATACATTAAAAAGCAACGGACCCAGCACAGACCCCTGCGGGACCCCACTAACTACCCTCCTCCACTGAGAATACTGTCCACGCAATCCTACTCTCTGCTTCCTATCTTTCAACCAGTTCTTAATCCATAATAATACCCTACCTCCGATTCCATGACTCTGCAATTTCTTCAGGAGTCTTTCGTGCGGCACTTTGTCAAACGCCTTCTGAAAATCCAGATATACAATATCAACCGGCTCCCCATTGTCCACATGTTTGCTTACCCCCTCAAAAAAATGCATTAGATTGGTGAGGCAAGACTTCCCTTCACTAAATCCGTGCTGACTTTGTCTCATCAGTCCATGTTTTTGTATATGCTCTGCAATTTTATTCTTAATAATAGCCTCCACCATCTTGCCCGGCACCGACGTCAGACTCACCGGTCTATAATTTCCCGGATCTCCTCTGGAACCCTTCTTAAAAATCGGAGTAACATTGGCTACCCTCCAGTCTTCCGGTACTACACTCGATTTTAGGGACAGATTGCATATTTCTAACAGTAGCTCCGCAAGTTCATTTTTTAGTTCTATTAATACTCTGGGATGAATACCATCAGGTCCCGGTGATTTACTACTCTTCAGCTTGCTGAACTGACCCATTACATCCTCCAAGGTTACAGAGAATTCGTTTAGTTTCTCCGACTCCCCCGCTTCAAATATTCTTTCTGGCACCGGTGTCCCCCCCAAATCCTCCTCGGTGAAGACCGAAGCAAAGAATTCATTTAATCTCTCCGCTACGACTTTGTCCTCCCTGATCGCCCCTGGAGTAGTGTAATGTAGTGTAATGGTCAGTGCAGTGCTCCATAGAGTGAGGGACTCTGGTTCTTATCTCCCTGTATCTGTCACATTTGTGGGGGAAACTGTGAGCTCTCCAAAACTCACTGTACCCACATAGAGGTGCCTCATACATAAGTGTTGTTGTAGTGGTGTACAGTTGTGAGCAGTGGGTTTTGGGGGGCTCAGCAGACAAGATAAGGGAGCAATGGTGAGATGTGTACCTGGGAGCATGTTTTTGAAGTCCACTGCAGTGCCCCCAAGGGTGCCCCATTTATCTCCTAGGATGTCTGGGAGACCAGTCTACTAAAAATGTTGGCCCCTTCAACTTCCCAATGGCTTGATTTTCAACGTTTTTCACTTGGACTGTTTTATTTTTTAAATGAACCAAAAAAACACAAAACTTCCAAAGCACAAAACCTTGTGAGAAACAGTATTTTCGAAAACAAAAGATAGACGTTTTTCGTTTTTGAAAATTAACTTCTTTCCTATTCAGATTTTGGATGTTTTTTGCAAAACCTCCAAAATTTGACTTAGATGTCATAGTGAAAATGCCCCTCCACATATGTCATGATTATACTTAGGTGGTCTTGTGCTAATTTACTATAATTTGTTATTATGGGGGCAATAATGAAAGTACCTATACACTAATTTCCAGAGTACCAGTAGTTTTACTTTGAACCTTCAGGCAGCCACACAAAATAGCTACTTTGTATTTGTCTAGTTTTGAATATCTTTTGATCAGAGAGACAGTATAAGATTATATAAATAACTTCTTGAGAGTAATTCAGTCCTTTAATCATACCATCTAGATCTCTCCTTAATGAAACCATTAACTCTATGCCATCTGCACAGGCAAAAAAAAAAATCCATAATATCAAATGAGTGAACAAGATCCCACTGTAGCCATTAATAGATGCTAAATAACAAGGGTGATAACAGGGAACCCTGAAAGACTTCCCAAACCAGTTTTCACCTGAGACTGCTGTTCCTTACAACTCATGCTAAACTTTTGATCCACCAAAAATGATTCAATTTCAACATAACACATTACCTGGCATCCCCATCTGGAAATCAGCAGTTTTATCCACCAAAGGCTACTGTTAGAAATAACAATATAAATAAAACAGCCACATCTTTGTTCGATAACTATGTACATCATCCCTAACATTAGTCAAGAGGGTTTCTGTTTTGCAGCCAAGCTTGAAACAGGTCTTGCCTTTGTCTGGTCCTCAAAAGAATCTATTTGTTCTGTAGCTCCTTTTCAATTAATTTCAACAGAAAAGCAAGATTGAAAATAGATTGAAAACTACTATAGTCTAAAGTTTATCAGCCCCTACTCCCTTTTCAAAATGGGGGTTACCACGATTTCTTCAATGGCCTTGGCAACACTTCTTGAGACAAAGATGCATTCACAGTATCCAGTAGCTATACTATCATTTCTCCTGTATATGATTTAACAGGAAGGACCGATATGGGATCTAGTGGAGAAAAAGTTATCTTTAAGGATCCTAATAGCTGTTTTAACCTATCTTCTGATAGGTGGTTTACAATAATTAATCAATAAGAAAATATAAAGGAAACACATTAATAGATAGGAAAGCAAAAGGTAGAGAGTGTATAGGTATAGAAGCAATCTCTAAGCTGTCCTCTAATGGGCACAGAGGCAGATAGAACATATGCATCCTTAAATAGAAAGAATCTCCTGAAATGCTCTATGACAGCATTCCAATATAACTCCCAGCCTCACATTCCTTGAATACCTAAACCCTTCTTCGAGGAAGCCATGTTGTTAACATATAACATTTGCCAGTCCTTTGGCCTGCATCCCAGTAATTGAATCCTCAGGAACCAAATTACCCAGCCCCAATAAATTACTCACTACCTTATACGTCTCTCTAGGCTTATTATTAGATTTCTCAATAACCCACTCAAAAACAGATTTCTTTAGCTGAATATTACAAAGATAATTACAGCCTTTTTCTTCAAGTTCTTGTCCTCCAGCGATCCTGCTTATCTGCAGCATCTTTCTAATTTATGTATTTATTTATTAGGATTTATTTACCACCTTTTTGAAGGAATTCACTCAAAGCAGTGTACAGCAAGAATAACTCAAACATAAGCAATAGACAATTACAGCAGTAAAAATATTCAAACCATACATAGTATGCTACATTACAATGTCAACACAATAAAACACTTTCATACACAGCATAGGGTATAAACAAAGATAGAATATATTGTGATATCCCCCTTCTCACTCAGGGTGACCTGGTTCTCAATATGCAGATCATATGCAAATTAGTGTGCTACCCCTTCTCGCTCAGGGTGACCTGGTTCCCACTAAGCAAATTAAACAGGTCTTACCAACTGCATATTTCTCAGGCAACTCTTTATTCCAGCCCCTGGGCACACTTCTTCTAGCTTAATACTTTATACTTTCATAAGTCTTCAAACTGAGCCTCCCCACACAGATTCATTGGCTCAGTACTAACTTCAATACTTTGGGGACTTTTAACCCCAGGCTTTGCAGCCTGCTTCTCTCAGTACTGGGACACACAGTCCTTCCTTCTTTGGACACACAGTCCAACACTAATGCTTTAGGGACTTCTTACCCCAGGATTTTCAGCCTGCTTTTCTCCTTTGGACATACAGTCCACCACAAGTCCATAGGGTTAGCCAGTATCTTCCAGGGGAATCTCTCTTCTTCTGCTGCCAGCTCACTCTCTTCCTTTCACCTCTCAGGTGGGGTATAAAGTGGTTAATTAGCTACACAGGACCCAGCCCATAACCTCCTACACCTGTGGACCTCCCAGGGCTCTCCCTGGTCCTAGCGACCTCCACCTATTCTTCTAGCGCCCTCCAGTGGCCTACCCCGGATACGACAGCCTCATACAATATAGATAGGTTCATTTTCTGAACTTTCAGAACACTGGCATATCACATTATATCAGAAGTGGATGGACACTATAGTCTTCAGAGAAACGTAAGTACGTAAGTATTGCCATACTGGGAAAGACCAAAGGTCCATCAAGGCCAGCATCCTGTTTCCAACAGTGGCCAATCCAGGTCACAAATACCTGGCAAGATCCCAAAAAAGTACAAAACATTTTATACTGCTTATCCCAGAAATAGTGGATTTTCCCCAAGGCCATTTAATAATGGTCTATGGACTTTTCCTTTAGGAAGCCGTCCAAACCTTTTTAAAACTCCGCCAAGCTAACCGCCTTTACCACATTCTCTGGCAATGAATTCCAGAGTTTAATTACATGTTGAGTCAAGAAAAACTTTCTCCGATTCGTTTTAAATTTGCTACATTGTAGCTTCATTGCATGCCCCCTAGTCCTAGTATTTTTGGAGAGCGTAAACAGACGCTTCACATCTACCCGTTCCACTCCACTCATTATTTTATAGACCTCTATCATATCTCCCCTCAGCCGCCTTTTCTCCAAGCTGAAGAGCCCTTGCCGCTTTAGCCTTTCCTCATAGGGAAGTCGTCCCATCCCCTTTATCATTTTCATCGCCCTTCTCTGCACTGTTTCTAATTCCACTATATCTTTTTTGAGATGCAGCGAGCAGAATTGAACACAATGTTCAAGGTGCGGTCGCACCATGGAGTTATACAAAGGTATTATAACATCCTCATTTTTGTTTTCCATTCCTTTTCTAATAATACCTAACATTCTACTTGCTTTCTTAGCCGCAGTAGCACACTGAGCAGAAGGTTTCAACGTATCATCAACGACGACACCTAGATCCTTTTCTTGGTCTGTGACTCCTAACGTGGAACCTTGCATGATGTAGCTATAATTTGGGTTCCTCTTTCTCACATGCAGCACTTTGCACTTGCTCACATTAAACATCATCTGCCATTTAGACGCCCAGTCTCCCAGTCTCGTAAGGTCCTCTTGTAATTTTTCACAATCCTCCTGCGATTTAACAACTTTGAATAACTTTGTGTCATCAGCAAATTTAATTACCTCACTAGTTACTCCCATCTCAAGGTCATTTATAAATAGGTTAAAAGCAGCGGTCCCAGCACAGACCCCTGGAGAACCCCACTAACTACCCTTCTCCATTGAGAATACTGACCATTCAACCCTACTCTCTGTTTTCTATCTTTTAACCAGTTTTTAATCCACAATAGAACACTACCTCCTATCCCTTGACTCTCCTTTCCAATTTCCTCTGGAGTCTTTCATGAGGTACTTTGTCAAATGCTTTCTGAAAATCCAGATACACAATATCAATTGGCTCACCTTTATCCACATGTTTGTTCACCCCTTCAAAGAAATGTAGTAGATTGGTGAGGCAAGATTTCCCTTCACTAAATCCATGTTGACTTTGTCTCATTAATCCATGCTTTTGAATATGCTCTGTAATTTTGTTCTTAATAATAGTCTCTACCATTTTGCCCAGCACCGACATCAGACTCACCTGTCTATAATTCCCCGAATCTCCTCTGGAACCTTTTTTAAAAATTGGCCCTCCAATCTTCCGGTACCACACTCAATTTTAAGGATAAATTACATATTACTAACAATATCTCCGCAAGCACATTTTTCAGTTCTGTCAGTACTCTGGGATGAATACCATCCGGTCCAGGAGATTTGCTACTCTTCAGTTTGTAGAACTGCCCCATTACATCCTCCAGGTTTACAGAGAATTCATTAAGTTTCTCTGACTCGTCCGCTTCGAATACCATTTCCAGCACCGATATCCCACCCAGATCTTCCTCGGTGAAGACCGAAGCAAAGAATTCATTTAATCTCTCAGCTACGGCTTTGCCTTCCCTGATTGCCCCTTTTAGTCCTCGGTCATCTAGTGGTTCAACCAATTCTTTTGCCGGCTTCCTGCTTTTAATATACCTAAAAAACATTTTTACTACCGTATGTGTTTTTGCCTCCAACACAAACATTTTTTCGAAGTCCCTCTTAGCCTTCCTTATCAGCGCTTTGCTTTTGACTTGACATTCCTTATGCTGTTTCTTATTATTTTCAGTCGGTTCCTTCTTCCATTTTCTGAAGGATTTTCTTTTAGCTCTAATAGCATCCTTCACCTCACTTTTTAACCATGCCGGCTGTCGTTTGGTCTTCCGTCCTCCTTTTTTAATACGCGGAATATATTTGGCCTGGGCTTCAGGATGGTGTTTTTGCACAGCATCCATGCCTGATGTAAATTTTTGACCCTTGCAGCTGCTCCTCTAAGTTTTATTTTCACCGTTCTTCTCATTTTAGCTTAGTCTCCTTTTTTACAGTTAAATGCTAATGTATTTGATTTCCTATGTATATTTACTTCAAAGCTAATATCAAATCCAATCATATTATGATCACTGTTATCAAGCGGCCCCAGCACCATTACCTCCTGCACCAGATCATGTTCGCCACTAAGGACTAGGTCTAGAATTTTTCCTTCTCTTGTCGGCTCTTGTACCAGCTGCTCCATAAAGCTGTCCTTCATTTCATCAAGGAATTTTACCTCCCTAGCATGCCCTGATGTTACATTTACCCAGTCAATATCGGGGTAATTGAAATCACCCATTATTATTGTGTTGCCCAGTTTGTTTGCATCCCTAATTTCCTTTAACATTTCTATATCCGCCTGTTCATCCTGGCCAGGCAGAATGTAGTACACTCCTATCACTATCCTTTTCCCCTTTACACATGGAATTTCAATCCACAGTGATTCCAAGAAGTGCTTTGTTTCCTGCAGAATTTTCAATCTATTCAAGGCTCTCATTAATATACAATGCTACCCCTCCATCAATTCGATCCACCTTATCACTACAATATAATTTGTACCCCGGTATGACAGTGTCCCACTGGTTACCCTCCTTCCACCAAGTCTCAGAGATGCCTATTATATCTAATTTTTTCATTTAGTGCAATATATTCTAACTCTCCCATCTTATTTCTTAGGCTCCTGGCATTCGCAAATAGACATTTCAAACTATGTTTGTTGTTCCTATTTACATCATGCTTAGTACTTGACAGTATTAATTTGCAATCTTTTGTCTGATTTTTATTTTTTTTTAAGGACACCTGATCTACTATGGTCTCTTTTGCAGCCTCACTGTCAGGATGCCCTGTCTTTCCTGTCTTGGTGTTATCTTTGAAAGAGACCTTATCCCGAACCACGCGCTTTTGAGCGACTGTTGGCCTCCCCCCCCCCCCCCCCCGTTTCTAATTTAAAAGCTGCTCTATCTCCTTTTTAAATGCCGATGCCAGCAGCCTAGTCCCACCCTGTTTAAGGTGGAGCCCATCCTTTCGGAATAGGCTCCCCCTTCCCCAGAATGTTGCCCAATGCCTAACAAATCCAAAACCCTCCTCCCTGCACCATCGTCTCATCCACGCATTGAGACTCCGGAGCTCTTCCTGTCTTTTGGGCCCTGCGCGTGGAACGGGTAGCATTTCAGAAAATTCTACCCTAGAGGATCTGGATTTGAGCTTTCTACCTAAGAGCCTAAATTTGGCTTCCAGAACCTCTCTCCCACATTTGCCTATGTCATTGGTACCCACATGTACCAAGACAGCTGGCTCCTCCCCAGCATTATCTAAAATCCTATCTAGGTGATGCGTGAGGTCCGCCACCTTCGCACCAGGCAGGCAAGTCACCAGGCGATCCTCACATCCATCAGCCACCCAGCTATCTATATGCCTAATGTTCGAATCACCAACTACAACAGCTGTCCTAACCTTTCCCTCCCAGGAAGCACTTGGAGACATATTCTCGGTGTGAGAGGATAGTACATCCCCTGGTGGGCAGGTCCTGGCTACAGGAGTACTTCCTACTTCACCAGGGTGATGCTGTCCTTCTAGGAGACCTTCCTCCTCCAAGGTAGGACAGGGGCTACAAGACTGGAGGTGGGACTTTTCTACAACATCCTTGTAGGTCTTCTCTATTTACCTCTCTGTCTCCCTCAGCTCCACCAAGTCTTCTACTCTAGCCTCAAGAGAACGGACACGTTCTCTGAGAGCTAGGAGCTCTTTGCATTGGGCACACACATATGACAACTCACCAACTGGGAGATAATCATACATGTGACACTCAATGCAAAAGACTGGATAGCACCCCTCTGTGCTGGACTGCTGACTCCATCTTAGTGTTTTTGAGTTTTTGAATATAAAAAATTGCTACAGTATTAAGGATATTAGCCTAATATAAAAGTGTCTTTTACTTTATATAGAGGGGCATAATCGAACGCGAACGCCTATCTCCATGGGCATTTATGTCTGAAAACGGGTACGTGAAGAGGCGGGACAGACCGTATTTTCGAAAAAATGGACATTTTTCAGCTGGGCGTTTGTTTTTTTTAGCGATAATGGAAACTAAAAACACCCAGCTCAAAAACGTCCTAATCCGAGCCATTTGGTCATGGGAGGGGCCAGGATTCGTAGTACACTGGCCCCCCTGATATGCCAGGACACCAACTGGGCACCCTAGAGGTCAGTGCGGTGGACTTCAGAAAAAGCTCCCACATGCATAGCTCCCTTACCACGGGTGCTGAGCCCCCAACCCCCCTCCCCCAGAACCCACTACCCACAAATGTACAACACTACCATAGCTCTTAGGGGTGAAGGGGGCACCTACATGTGGGTACAGTGGGTTTTGCAGGCCTCCCATTTACCAGCACAAGTGTTACAGGTGGGGGGGATGGGCCTGGGTCCGCCTGGCTGAAGTGCACTGCAGTACCCATTAAAAGTGCTCCAGGGACCTGCATACACACCGGCCTCTATGACTGGTTGCTGCTATATAACATGGGCACAGCAGTTGACACCTGAAGACTAATCTCTCCAAAAATGTCCTTTATTGAAATAAGCACGCTTACTCACAGTTAACTGCAGATCAGAGGTTGTGCCCCACTGGCAACGAGTCTCCCTGGTACTAGGATGAGCAGTAGGTCAGAGCTGGCAGAATGCTGTACAATGCCCTCTTTCAGCCACATTCAAGGGAAGAACTAAGTTCTGTAATGTGGCTAACATGTGAAAGGGATCTAAAACTGGCTTACAAAACTGGCCACTACCTCATGGACTACCGGAAACAAAACAGGGCACACTCTGACCCAGTAAGCAGGGGGAAAAGCACCATGGGAGAAGAGCCTACCAACTACCAACATTGTGAGCATTTGCCACAAGCTACTGGAATCACGGAGCCCAATACCCTACACCCACCACAATGCATTGCTGATGTGATTCCGCAGTGCGCATAACAGAAAAGGTGTCACACTCACCCGAGAGCCACATCAGAACCAGGGAAAGGCTGTCACAGGATAGAACACATTCTGCTGTCTTGGAGGTGGGTACGGCATTTGAAGCTGGCATAGAGGCTGGAAAAAAAAGTTTGTAAAGTGGGGTTTTTTTTGGTGGGAGGGGGTTAGTGACCACTGGGGGAATCCGGGGAGGTCATCCCTGATTCCCTCCAGTAGTCATCTGGTCAGTTGGGGCACTTTTTTGGGACCTGTTCGTGAAAAAAAGGGTCCAAAAAAAGTGACCCAAAATTGCGGTAAAAACGCCTTTTTTTTCGATTATCAGCTAAAGACGCCCATCTCTCCTCGGCCGATAACCACACCCCAGTTACGCCTTCACCATGCCTCCAACACGCCCCCATCAACTTTACCTGTTTCCACGACGGATTGCAGTTGGAAACGCCAAAAATCGGCTTTCGATTATACCGATTTGGGCGCCCACGGGAGAAAGACGCCCATCTCCCAATTTGGGTCGCAATATAGGCGTTTTTCTCTTTTGATTATAAGCTGGATAGTATATTGTATGGTTTATTTAGTGCTTCCTTCTTAGATGGTAATGAAATGTATTTAAAACTCTGTAAGAGCACTCCTTGCTTGTTACCCTAATTACAATAACTGATTATAAATGAAGAGTTGTCCTAGGGGTGGGAAGGTGTTTGGGAGGGTGGGTGGGAAGACTAAACTAGATCCTGCAGTGCCTGCTAGATTCTATCTGTTAATGCTGTGTTACAAAGTTTTTAAAACTAAGTGGCAAAGACTATGGAGATTAGTTGATAAAATTGCTTTTTATATTTTTATTTTGCCTATCGCTAACCTACAATTCCTCCTTTAAACCCCAATCTTTAAGTTCCCAAAGCACAAAGCAAAATAGTGTTCACTTACCAGAGAAATGTCCTCTTCTCTCGGAACTTCTCAGAAAGTTTAATCTACGGTGACCCAGCTGCTTGAGACGAGTCCAACCGTAACTAGCTCTGTCCCAGTAGTTTGTCTAGCTGTGAGTGCCAGTGTTCCTCATTTATTTATAACTACTTTCTCTTTAACCCAGTGTTGTCCAACCTCAGCCTTTGCCAGGTTGGGTTTTTCAGTATTTCCCCCATTGAATGTGCATCAGATCTCTTTGCATACACTGGAGGCAGTGCAAGCAGATAGATCTCATGCATATTCATTGGGGAATTCTGAAAACCTGACTGGATTGCGGCCCTCGAGGACCAAGGTTGGATAATCCTGCTCTAACCTGTTTTACTTCACTTGTTCTGTTTTTGATGATGGATCAGTCTTCCATTACAAGAAAAAACAGTAGATCTTCATCTGTTGAGCTCCCATTTCTGCCAGAATGCTTCAGTAATGTACATCAGATTTAATATATGCCCCTCCCCCTTTGGTGTAGACAGTCTTTTATAGTACTCAGCTGTAGTATGTCAGCATTCGTTGTCCAGTTATGGTCCTGGGTCCAGTCCGTAGAGGCAGTGGGTTCCCAAGAATACACAATCCACACGAGTTTATATATATATATATATATATATATATATATATATATATATATATATATATATATATATATATATATATATATTGTATTGTATTTACATATATAGACTCACAGCACTTAGTACAGGTAAATATTGCAATGCTGTATCGGTGTGTTTGTGCAGGTGGGAATCAAGGAGAGAAAGGTAAGGATGGGGTGTTCAGAGGAAAAGAGAGAGGGAGAGCCTCGGGGTAGGGCTGAAGGAGAAGGGGGGCCAAAGCCAGGTGCTCTGGTGGCTAAAGATGTGGGTGTGCAGAGAAAGAAAGAGAGCAGAGCCATGTGCTCTGATTATATACCTAACAGGAACAGAGAGGGATCAAATAACTTCTTTCCTTCCCGGCCTTTGTTATCAGCTATTTCCTTTGCAAACTCCAGTTTAATTTCCTGATGTAAGGAAGGTGAGCACTTTCACGGGTTTTAATCTTTGAAGTCCCTAGTTTTGGAGCCTATCTGTTTGGCTTTCATTGTTCTCAGAGAGCACTAGTCCCAGATGCCCAGAGAGGACAAAGGTATGTTAAGTAGGGGTACTTGAGAAACAAAGGGCTAGCAGACAGCTGGGCAACATTTGGTCCATCTGCCATCCTTAGAGATTCCTGAAGGAAGGGGGGTTATCAGAAGCTGGTTTCATATTAATTTTAAGTATGTCCAGCAATCCTGACATAGTGTACTGGGCATGCAAAATTATCACCTCTTATTCTTTTGTCATTACTGTACTTCAGTATTACTCTGTTAATATCTTGTAATTAGTACAAGGTTCATTACTGTAATATCACCTATGTAGGTCTTCCAAAAGTATCATCTTAAGCATCTACAGACTGTTAAAAATACTGCTATTTGCATACTGTCTCATGCAGGGAAACATGATCATATATTTAGTCAAGGGAAATATTGCCTCACCAATCTACTACTTTTCTTTGAAGGGGTGAATAAACATGTGGATAAAGGTGAGATGGTTGATATTGTATATCTGGATTTTGAAAGGGCATTTGACAAAGTACCTCATTGAAAGTCTCCTGAGGAAATTGGAAAGTCACTGGATAGGAGGTACTGTCCTATTGTGGATTAAAAACTGCTTAAAAGATAGAAAACAGAGAGTAGGTTTATATGGTCAGTATTCTCAATGGAGAAGAGTAGATTGTGAAAGACTGCAAGAGGACATTACGAGGCTGGAAGACTAGGCATCCAGATGGCAGATAACGTTTAATGTGAGCAAGTGCAAAGTGTTGTGGGAAAGAGGAACCCAAACTATAGTGATGTGATGCAAGGTTCCACATTAGGAATCACCACCCAGGAAAAGGATCTAGGCGTCATTGTTGATGATATGTTGAAACTGTCGCGTCCTTCATTTGTGACGCGCTCTCTTCGGCCATCTCGTTCGCCAGTTCTGTGGAGGAGGGTGCTCACCGGGAAGGTCAGTCCGGCATTGGTCATCTCCAGCATGTCAGGGGCGTCCTGCTGGCCATCTGAGCTGCACCGGCTCTCCGTTTTTCTTCTGTGGCGGCGGGGGAACGCTGGCAATGCTGGCGTCCCCAAAGATAGATTTCCTTTCTGGGCGCGGAGGCCTAGAATGCTGAAGATGCTTCCATGATGCCCGGATTGGCTGCTTGCGGCGGATCGCCGCCTTCTGCTGTTGTTCGTCCAATCTTGGATTCTCTGAGAGCTGATGGACGGTTCCGCCTTTTGTCAGCTGTTTCCCATCTTCCTGATGGTGGGGGCTATTTAGGAGCATCTCCTCATCACATTCGCTGCTTCGGCATCTACTGGTATAGACTCCTGGGTGCTTGTTACTCTTGTTGTTGGATCTGTCTTTGAACCTTTGCCTGGACCTGGACTGTGTTTTGCTTGCCACCTGTCTTTGACCTTTGCTTGGACCTGGACTGTGCTTTTGCTTGCCGCCTGTCTTTGACCTTTGCTTGGACCTGGACTGTGCTTTTGCTTGCAGCCTGCCTTTGACCTTTGCTTGGACCTGGACTGTGCTTTTGCTTGTAGCCTGTCTTTGAACCTTTGCCTGGACCTGGACTGTGTTTTGCTTGCTACCTGCCTTTGACCTTTGCTTGGACCTGGACTGTGCCTGTGCTTGCATCCTGCCTCGGAGCCTTCGCCTGGACCTGGACTGTGCTTTGCCACCTGTCTTTGCCCGGACCTGGGCTGTGCTGTGGTACCTTGGTTCTTCATCTCCTTTCCCCAAGG
This sequence comes from Microcaecilia unicolor, assembly GCF_901765095.1. NCBI lineage: Eukaryota > Metazoa > Chordata > Amphibia > Gymnophiona > Siphonopidae > Microcaecilia > Microcaecilia unicolor. Next base: position 235,738,546 of record NC_044037.1, read on the forward strand.
TAAGGTCAGGGTTGTTTGGCTGTTAGACTTTGTCTGACACAGGGACTCATTATTTTACTCCGGGGCATGACAGAAACCCTCTGCTCAGTGTGCAGTGGCGGCTAAGAAAGCAAATAGAATGTTAGGAATTATTAGGAAAACAAAAATTAGAATGTTATAATTCCTTTGTATCGCTCCATGGTTCGACTGCTCCTCAAATACTGTGTGCAATTCTGATCACATCTCAAAAACGATATAGTGGAATTAGGAAAGGTACAGAGAAGGGCGATGAAAATGATAAAGGGGATGGGACGACTTTCCTATTAGGAAAGGCTAAAGTGGCTATTCCTTTGAAACTGGAGTTTGTCCCTATGAGGAAAGGTCTGCCCTGCTCAAGAGCTTCCACGTACAGTGTACGTATGGCTGTCCTTGAACAGAGTAACTATCTCCTGTACTTTGTCCCCAAATAAATGGGGACTAGAGCAAGGAGCATCTGTAGTTTTTTCACACAAATCCACCTGTAGCCTGGAAGCTCTTAACCAAACCATCCTCTTTGCAGTTATGGCAGTAGCTGCACCACGGGATGCCGAGTCATTAGCATCATAAGCTGAAGAAGAAAGCTATCAGCCCCATCAAGATCACTTAATGCTGTGAGCACATCCTGATCCACAGATACACTCCCAACTCTGTGGAGCACTTCCATCACATGTGAGACATACTGAGCCTGCCAAAACTGGTGTGCAGAAATTTTTGCCCCTAGCATGGTGCTCTGGAACATCATCTTCTGAAGAGAATCCAGTAGTTTGGAGTCTCGCCCTGAGGCCGCAGACGTGGAATTTCTAGATACGCTGCATCTATGGAGGGCAGACTCCACCACCACCACTGAAGCTTGAGGCAACTACACCTTCTCATGCCTCCACACGGGCTCCACCTTATATTTTGTCAACAACTTTTTGAGAATAGTCTTCACGGAAAAAGGGGTTGACCAAATTCTGGCCTGCCTACCATCAAACTGTCATGGATAGACAAGCCAGTGGACTCTCTTGGAATGTCCAGACATCTCAGAGCATTCAACTGCGTGACTCCCAGAGACTGTACGCCTAGCAAAACAGAGGAAAGTCTTTTCAAGAACACCAGATATGAAAGGTCTTCTTGAGATACTAGCAAATCCCAAGCAGGGGAAAAACAGTGAATGAGCAGGTGATGCCAAATCTGCCACATGCTCTGAGAAACCGTCAGAAGACAAAGAAGACAGAGCCTCCATGTGGTCTAATACCTGCACTGACTCAGTTCCAGGCATCATAAGTGAAGGATCCAGAGGAGGCAGTGCTGCACTTCTCTGCTGTAAAAATTCCTGCTACATTCTCTGGAATACAGGATGTGGTTGTTGCACCATGCAGTCCAATCAGGGCAGCAAACTTGAGAGCGGTGCTTTTGGAATACTTTCCCTGTGACCCAAAGAGCCACTGATGCTGGTGAAGAATGGCTGATGAAATCACCGTCTCTGTACCGCGTAGCAGGAACCTTGTCTGCACTGCTCTGTGCCGGCGAGGATGACCCCTGACTTTGCGTCATGGCATTTGACTCTGTTTCCAATGACCTCAACGCTGACTGCATCGCTGCGCCTGACAATGGTGCTTGCTTTGTCAAGGCCTCTGAGGAAATGCCTGTAGCATGGAATGCGGTTGCTGGATACCCACATCCCGAGACACCAGACTGCACAGCCAGCAGTGGTGCACTGGTTGAAGGAATTTCATCCCTAAGATGCTTCGTTTTTGCTGCTGCCTTTTTTTTTTGGGGGGGGGGGGGCAGAGCCACCATGTTAGGCGCATCTTTCAAGAAATCCTTTAGCTTCAATTCATGCATATGACGGGCCCTCGCTGACATGCAGGCACACATCAAGCAATCCTGAACTTGATGCTTGGACCCCATGCACTTGACACACTGATCGTGGATGTCTAACCTGGACATTTTTCCTTTACACTGTGGAAATTTTTTAAACCCAGGCTTTGACAGCGACATCACTTACTAAAAAAATAACAGCACCTGGAGAGAGGAAAGAAAAAAATGACTGACCTTCTAAGTGGATGAAAAAAGACTGGTAAGTTAACAGAAAAGGGGGTTCTACGAAGGAGAGTGCACAGAGGCACTGTTGCTGTTTGAATGGTTGCTAGGAGAAAGTTCCGACAATCCTGAGGTAGGCGATAACATTTACCATCAGTGTTGAGAAGGATCCTGACTGTCCATGGAGATAATCTGTTTACTGTTCTGGAATCTCAGATACTTGTGATGTGGATTGGCCATTGTTGAAAACAGGATACTGGGCTTGATGGACCTTCGGTCTGTCCCAGTATGGCAACACTTATGTTCTTACCTACTTCTTTGCTGATTTAATGCAATTGGTTTCCTGTTGCCTTTAGTGTTCAGTATAAGATACTAAAATTGGCCCATAACATTCTCCTGACCAATATCACTTCATATCTGTGTCCTTTAATCATGCCATACACACCAGCCCATTTGTTCTGTTCAGCACCTTGTACTTCTATCTGTCCATTAAGCTGGCTTTGAATCCATGAGACAGAGTTCTTTTGAAATGCCCCTTTTTTATGGAACACTATGCCAGTTCATCTGCATGTCCCATCCTAGATTTAGAGCAAGGTTTAAAACCTATTTATTTATTAAAGCCTCCAACATGATGCTGGCAGTTCAGGATATCTGTTCGCTGCCAGAGATTGCTTGTCTGTCCTTACTGTACCTATTAGGGCTCTCTACGTATGTTTCTGTAGTCCCTCATTCAGACCTCCCTTTTTCTATCTTGTCACTATCTGTCCTGTTGTTGAATGGTGTTCTTTTCCTTCTCTGCTTATTTTGGGCAATATGTAAACCGCTTTCATCACTGTTGCTGAAATGCGGTCTATCAAGTTTAAGTAAACATATAACTCCAATTTGAATCTCTATTCCAGATTGAATGCAGAGGGGTGGTGAGGATGCAGCAGGGGAAAGAGTAGACATGCCAGCAAGCAATAGTGGTAGCATGAATGGCATCCTTTCAGCTACCACTCCCCCTTCCCCACATATATGTGCCAGTTCCACGGGAGCTCCATCACAAAGAACTCTTTGGTGTCAGAAGCTCTAACTACAGTGATAAGCAGCAGAGAGCAGCATCACTCTGCTGCAAGTGAGGCATCTACATAAATTTCTGTGACATGCAAGAGTCGCAGCTGCATACTCCTTGGCATACAGGACACACAAGTCTGCAGTCTGGCCAAACCTGGCCAAGGTTGCCCAGCATTTTCTGTCTTGCCTGCCAACCAGCGTACCCAGTGAAGAATGTATATTCTCCATGGCAGGAGACAGGGCCATAGCTAACTATGTGTGGTTGGTGCTGTTGTATAGGGCACAAGGGAAGCTGGGTGTGGGGTGGGGGTAAACATGTCCTATCCATTGGCTTCCCTTGCTGGCACGTTGCTAGTGGCGGGATGGAAGAGTTTGGAGCGTGTCACACGGCACATTCATGGCTTTCCGATGCTCCTTGCATGGGAAATTATGAGTCCACATTGTTCATGTCTAACACTAGATTTACTGGAAAATCTCCCTTTGGTTGTTTTCCCCTCAAATTCCATATGACTGGGAGGAAGGAAGACCTTCAGAGGCATATTTTCAAAGCACTTTGGGAGGCTAAGTTCCATAGGTTTCTATGGAACTTTGGGAGGCTAAGTGCTTTGAAAATGAGCCTCTCAGTGTCTTCTTGTGTCTTTTCCACTTTCCACTGCAATTGCTATTAGCTTCCAGTGGGTACCTTAACTGCACACACAAAAGCTTACAAAAAATAAAGAAACATAAAAATTAAGAGAAAAACTCCTCTTTCCCTAACACTGTCTGATACAGCTGCCTGTCATTGCCTGCTGCCTGCTCTTATGATTGGTTGCTCTGCAGTATTGTGCTAGAGCCACTTCAGCTGCTCCCACTTGTGTTACTGCCTCTCTGGATGCTGTCTCGCCTGCTGTCTATTTTCCAGAGAGTACATTTAGCCCAATATCCAAAAACTACAAAAATAAATTGCAAAAAGAAAAAAACACCTCTTCCACTGCCTCTCTCTACTACTACTACTATTTAGCATTTCTATAGCGCTACAAAGCGTACGCAGCGCTGCACAAACATAGAAGAAAGACAGTCCCTGCTCAAAGAGCTTACAATCTGCTGCTTCTGTCAATGGGTTTGATTCAGAAAGCTAGCACAAGTGAAAGCAAGCAATTAACAAAATATCTGCATGCAATTTTATGGTTGCATGATGCAGAGAATCCTTTCATGCGGAAGATAATGCTGTACAAATCTGTGCATAGGACACTGGCACGCAGCATATTAAAATGAAAAATAATGAGGTTTTGGCTTCAGTGCAGAGAAGTATGCAGAAGACTTTTAAAAAAGCACAAGCACTAGAATTTAAATGCTGCTAGGAGGTGCAGCAAGATTAGTTCCATCCCTCTGCAGTAAGGTCTGAGAGGATTTAATTTCAGTTTTTCTTTTTGCTGCAAGCATAACAGTACCCACAGTTTTTAAGACAGAAAATGAGGTGACGGTTCTGCACACAGATCCGAGCAGGGAAAAAATTGGTATCTCTGCATGTACTGGAATATTGTTGTGTGTATAAATATCATCATCATTTATGTGCAAGAAATGTTTCTAAGGTTGATATTTGTCCGCAGAATAACATTCAAACACATGGATATGTTAAAAAAGGAATGTAGGAGGTTGGAAAAGCGTTGGAAGAAAAATCCTACAATAGAAAATAAGATACTGTGGAGGTCAAAGATTGGGGAATATACACCGTCTCTGATTGCAACTAAAAGAGATTATTTCTCAAAACTAATTCAACCAGATCAAATAGATTCTTCTAAACGTTTCAACCTTGTATATTCACTTAAATCTGTTATGGGCAGTATGCAGAATTATGATGCCCCTTCTGCATCCTTGTTGGCACTTTATTTTAAGCTATAACAAAAAAAGACTCCAGGATTATGTACCAATTTCTCTTTATTGACACGTTAGTGTCAATCAACAACAGTAAATAATAATATAACATACACTCACTCACTCACATGCACATGAGTGAGTGAGTGTATGTTATATTATTATTTACTGTTGTTGATTGACACTAAAGAGAAATTGGTACATAATCCTGGAGTCTTTTGTTGTTATAGGTTCAGATTGACTCTGGTTAAGGTTTATTTTCCCCTTAATGAAGATAGTTGGTTACTTTATTTTAAGGCCAAGGTAGATAAAATTAGAGATTCATTGAGTGGTAAGAGGGATATTTATGAATATCTTTTTATTGATCCCTCTGAAATTCCAACAGATAGGGTTTGGGATGTTTTTAAGTTTATTACACCAAATGAAACCTTAAGACTCCTGAAGAAATATGCTAGTTCTTATTGTTCATTGGAGGAGGAGTGGCCTAGTGGTTAGGGTGGTGGACTTTGGTCCTGAGGAACTGAGTTCAATTCCCACTTCCGGCAAAGGCAGCTCCTTGTGACTCCATTGCCCCAGGTACAAATAAGTACCTGTATATGTAAGTCCCATTGAGCCTGCCATGAGTGGGGAAGCACAGGGTACAAATGTAACAACAAAAAAAATATATGTATCCTACATATTTGTTGAGATCACCTACTTTACTGTTTGTGAATTTATTAACAGATTGGCTTAATATACAACTTCATGCTGGTTGTTTTGTGGAATCAAAGTCTGAGATAGTGCTTACTCCTATTTTGAAAACCCAAAGGGAGATGTGCAGGAACTGTCTTATTATATACCAATGGCATCAATTCCTCTATTGGTTAAACTGATGGAGGGTTGGGTCACAGAACAATTGGTTAAATATTTGGAGAAATTTCAAATATTGCATCAGTGACAGCCTGGCTTTTGGAAGGGTTTTAGCAAGGAAACATTCTTATTTCACTATTACTACAGCTCAGAAGATGTTAAGTTTAGGACAGACTTCCCTTATAGTGAAGTTTGATTTAAGTAATGCTTTTGATTTTGTGGATCTACTCTTTTACTACATCTGTTGGACTTTTTTAGTGGTCCTGTTTTATATTCTATCAGAGGTTTCCTAGATAGATCGTATATAGTGAAAATGCATGGGGAAATGGTAGAGCCTTGGAGAGCTATTTGTGGGGTCCCTCAGGACCCCTCCATTCTCCCCTACGCTGTTTAATATCTTGCTGCAACCATTAGCAAAAAGTCTAGAGAATTCAAAGATCCAATGCTTTATATGTTCAGATGACATTACTATGGTATTGCCTTTCACTATTGGCAACATAGTGCATGACTCTACTCTTTGTAGTTGTTTAGATTTAGTCGATTAATGGGTTTCTGCATATAAATTGAAGCTTAATCAAGAGAAAACAAAGTTTTTATGGGTAGGTCCACCATTACCTTTAAGTTGATATGATGCTACAAGTTAATATTTTTTTTTAATTTATAGAAGTCTTTATTGAGAATATGAGAGACATTACAAAGACAAACGTTTCACGCCTCTCTATAGAAGCAAATGTAACACAATTACAATTTCAAACAATATATAACACAACCTGTAACCTAATGAACAATATCACGCTTATTTTCGAAAGAGGATGCCCATCTTTCGACACAAATCGGGAGATGGGCGTCCTTCTTGCAAGGCCGCCCAAATCGGCATAATTGAAAGCCGATTTTGGCTGTCCTCAACTGCTTTCCGTCACGGGGCCAGCCAAAGTTCACGGGGGCGTGTCGGCAGGGTAGCGAAGGCGGGACTGGGGCATGATTAAGAGATGGCCGTCTTCGGCCGATAATGGAAAAAAGAAGGGCATCCCTGACGGGCACTTGGCCGACTTGGTCCATTTTTTCTTGCGACCAAGACTCAAAAAGGTGCCTGAACTGACCAGATGACCACTGGAGGGAATCGGGGATGACCTCCCCTTACTCCCCTAATGGTCACTAACCCCCTCCCAACATAAAAACAAGTTTAAAATACTTTTTTGCAAGCCTCAAATGCCATACTCAGGTCCATCACAGCAGTATACAGGTCCCTAGAGCAGTTGTAGTGGGTGCAGTGCACTTCAGTCAGGTGGACCTTGGGGGGAGGGGGGGGGGTTGGGGGGCTCAGCACCCAAGGTAAGGGAGCTATGCACCTGGGAGCAATTTGTGAAGTCCACTGCAGTGCCCCCTAGGGTGCCCAGTTGGTGTCCTGGCATGTGAGGGGGAGCAGTCCACTACAAATGCTGGCTCCTCCCACGACCAAAGGGCGTGGATGTGGCCGTTTTTCAGACGTCTTTGGTTTCCTTTATCGGCGAAAACTGAGGTCGCCCATCTCTAAGGTCGACCCAAATGCTGAGATTTGGCCGTCCCCGACCGTATTATCGAAATGAAAGATGGACGCCCATCTTGTTCCGATAATGTGGGTTTCCTTGCCCTTTCACGCTGCAGTCCTTAGAGATGGGCACCCTTATAGATGGGCGCCCCCTTTTGATTATGCCCTTCTATGTCACTCTCTCAGGGCTAGTCTTTTTGCCCAAGGAAAAAACTCCTTAGATTTATAACCATGTTTTACAGAAAGAAAGAAAAGGAAAGAAGAAAAAAAAAGGGCCCCCCCACCAACAACCCCCCTCCTCAGCATGTGCAGTGTGACACAAATGGCTCACAAATAGCTTCCCACTTGGACAGAGTCTTATGCCGAATGGGCCAAAGTCTCTCCATTTCACAAATATGCCACAACTTATTCAACCATTTTACCAGGGAGGGAACCTGAGGCGACCTCCAGTGAGCAGCCAATAGCTGCAGACATAGCATGCCTAACAAATAATGACTGAGAAGATGTAAGGCCCGGAGGCTTTTTAGGAAAGAGAAAAAATTCAGGTGACCACTTAAGAGGTCTAGAGAGCCAACTCTGGAGTCTGTGTTGAATAGCTTTCCAGAAAGCCTGAATCTTAATACAAGACCACCAAAGATGACCCATAGTACCCCTCTGCCCACACCCCCACCAACAAAGCGGAGAAGTTCTTGGAAACATATGATGAAGACGTGCTGGAGTCAAATACCACCTATACTGCATTTTCTTTAAATGGGACAGAGATAGAAATCCTCGACAAAGCAAGCTCCGTGAAATTCCAATCATCATCACCCAATGTCAAGCCCAACTCCTGGTTCCAACGCAGTTGATGTTCAACAGAAGGCGCACCCGTCTATGTTGGTAAGTATATAAGCAAGTGATAAGGCCCCGTGTACCCTTAGAATGTTCACACAAATCCTCCAAAAAGGAATCATCCCGCAATATCTTGGCCTTAATATCAACGGCCGAAAGAAGATGTTTCACTTGTGAATAAGCAAAAGTATCAGTAGGAGAAAGTGCATATGTTGCAGCCAGCTCGTTGAATGATATAAATACATCCTCATCAAAAAATTGACCCCAGGTCCGTAAACCCACCACATACCATTTGGAAAATGTACCTGGCTCAAGACCAGGGGGGAAAAAAGGGTTGTTAGTTACCGGGGTAAGCTTCGAGAGGACCAGATCAGGCTTGGCAAATAACCCATCCCAATAGTAAAAAGTAGTCAAGATCGATGGACGCACATCTCTACCCATTGAACGGTATCACCTAGGAAGCCACATCAAAGAACACAAGGGGCATGAGCCAATCGACTCCTGCTCTAACCCAATCCATCTTTTTTGGGAACTCACATGAAACCATTTAATAGCAGCTCGAGCTTGAGCTGATTTATAATACCAAAATACATTCGGTACACCCGAACCCCCCTTTCTATGATCCTGATATAACAATGTCCTGGAGAGATGAGGTAGTTTATGAGACCAAATAAAGCGAAAGAGACGATCCTGTAAGACTGAAAGTTAATTACGGGATAATTGAAGAGGAAGAACCAGGAAAAGGTACATCAAATGCAGCACTATATTAATCTTCAAAGTAGCGATCCATTCAAACCATGACAACTCAATAGAACCCCACGCCTCCATATCCTTATACAATTTCTGCAAGAGAGGAGGATAATTAGCCGAAAATAAATCCGAAACGTTTTTGATTATAAAACCCCCCAGATACTTGATACCTCGAGTTACCCACCACAAAGGAAAGGCTTGCTGTAAAGATTGTAAAGTCTGGTTTGGAATACCAATAGCCATATCTTCTGATTTGGACATTTTAAGCTTAAACCCTGAAACGGAAGAATATTCAGCCAGGAGTTTGAGTAAATTAGGCAAAGAAAGTAGCGGTTTTGTTAAAGAAAGTAAGATATCATCAGCAAACATTGCCAGCTTGCACTCCTGACCACCTACAGCAATACCCGAGATATCTGGACTAGAGCGGATTGCAACAGCCAGAGGTTCCATAACCAGAGCAAAAAGCATAGGCGAGAGAGGACATCCCTGACGTGTCCCCCTAAAAAGAGGGAACATAGGAGAATTACCACCATTAATTCTCACACATGCTGTCGGAGAGTTATAAAGGTCTTGAGTCCAGACCCTAAAGCCCGACCCAAAACCCAGGCGCTCCATAACACTAAACATAAAAGGCCAATGAACACGGTTAAATGCCTTCTTCGCATCCAACCCCAGCAGACATAAAGAGGATTTAGACTTTGTGGCTATGTGCAACAAATTAATCATTCGGCGAACATTATCCTTCGCTTGTCTCTGGAGGACAAACCCAACTTGATCTGGGTGGATTAGATCAGACAGAACTTTAGCTAATCGATTAGCTAAGACCTTAGCTATAATTTTAACATCAGAATTTAGAATGGAGATAGGGTGGTAGGAGGCACATTCCACCTTATCTTTGCCTGGTTTCGGAATCACTGCTATCCAGGCATCCATCATGGAGGGCGGCAACACATCTCCCTCCCGGACTCCATTAAGAATCTTGACCAAGAGGGGAGCCAGCTCCCCCCTAAAGGTCCTATAAAAATCATTTGGTAAGCCATCCAAACCAGGCGCCTTCCCCGTGGGCAAGTCCTTAATAATTTTAACAACTTCATCTACTTGGATGACTCCTTCTAACATACAACGTTGGCCCTCTGACAAAAGAAGGGAGGTTCTGGGAGGACAAAAAGGCTCCAATAGCATCTTGATGAATCGCAGTGTCCGCTGAATATAAAGATTGATAAAAGGATTGGAAACGCTGACGAATTAAAGAAGACATAGACAACACTTTATTCTTACCGTCTCTGATCCGAAGAATAGTGCGATCAAATTGTTGCTGCCTCAATTTAAGGGCTAACGAACGACCAGGCTTATTATGATTAAAATATTTAAGTTGCTTTTGTTGGCCCCGAATAAAGAGCAATTGGTCCGAGTAAATATTATCTAACCTTAACCGAATAGCTTGGATCTGCCTCAGAGTTGAAATTGAGTGAGAAGATTTATGAAGCGCCTCCAAATGGGACAGCTGTGAAATGCAATCTTCAACTTTCTTTCACCTGGCCCGGGCCCTAGTACTAGCCTGTTTTAAGAACCCCCCCCCATCACCGCCTTCAAAGCATCCCAAACAATCCCCATAGAAGAACCCAAATTCAAGTTGATCTCAAGGTACTCCCGCAAAAGATTTCGATATTTGGCTAAAATCAGATCTTCCTTAAGCAAGGAGACATTTAAAGTCCATCTTCTATCCATGTCTTCATCGCCAAAAGAGGAGAGCTGCACCCAGATCGGGGAGTGATCTGAAATAGTAATGGGGCCAATACCCGAGGTACAACTGCCTTGAATCAAGGAAACATCCAATAATGAATTATCAATACGGGAGTAGGAATCATGAGAGTGAGAGTAAAAGGAATAATCTCGTTCCTTGGAATGATTTAAGCTCCATACATCGCACACAGCTAAGGCTCGGGCAAGGGCTACCAAATCTTTAGAATTTTTAACATCCATTCCCGACACAGTTGGTGCTGCTTTTTCTCATCTGTCAGGGGTCCTTTTACCAAGCTGCAGTATAAAGGACCCAATGGTAGCAACAGGGGACGTTTTTGCCATGCACCAGGGCCCTTTTTACTGCAGCAGGTAAAAAGCCCCTAAAAAAGGCATGGCCATGCATTAAGATTATTCTCAAAGTATGGCCATGCGGTGGGGAGCACGTACCGCCACCCATTGAGGTGGCGGTAAGGGCTCCCACAGTAACCCCCAAACTATCCCAAGCCGGGTCAAAGGATGTGTTAAAAATCACCTCCCAACACCAATTTTCCATAAGGATCAGCTTGGACAATCTGACCAAGCCTAACAAAAAATTTCCCCTGTGATTCATTAGGCGCATAGACAGCGACCAGGGTACAAGCTAAATTATTCAATAAAACATGTAATAGCAAATACCTACCCGCAGGTACAAACAGCAAATAAGCAGCATTAGTACATTGGTATAGTGCTCTTAACCCCCCAAACAAGAACAAACAACTAGAACAGTCATTGATTCAGGTAGCTGCCAGTTTTTTCGTAGCTTTGCTGTTAATACGCTACCATTTTTGGAGCTTGGCTCTAGCCATAGAAACCATGTCGATTGGAGGGGTTTCAGCAGCCGTCAGATCCGCCTTGTGTAAGATCTTCCACACATCAGCTAGGAGACGAACTCGATGCCACTTACCCCCTACCATGAAACAAAGTACAAAGGGGAAAGCCCAACGATAGGAAATCTTGTTCAGAACCAGAACATCCAGTGCGGGTTTAATTGCATGCCTCTGGGTCAACGTGAATTGAGACAGATCTTGAAACACTGTGACTTTCGCCTCGTTGTAATCCACTGAAGATTCCTGGCCTGCACGCTGTAACACTTGTTCTTTGACCAAAAAAGAGGCGAAACACACTATGATATCCCGAGATCGGTTGTCCACCGGTTTTCCCAGAGCCCGATGAGCCCATTCTATCGCAGTATCCTCCGACCCCAACAGCTTTCCACAGATCAACTTCAGAATAGTGATTACATCCTCTTTATCCCCCGCTTCTGGAACTCCACGCATACGGAGCTTATTCTGACGACCGTGATTCTCTAGGTCGTCCATTTTATGTTGCATATCCTCATAGGAAGCCAAGAGTTTTGTTAAATGAGCGTCTGCACTGCACAGCTACTTGTCATGACCATCCACACGTGTCTCCAGCTCCTCAACATGGCCACCCAACTCCCGTAAATCCACACTGAGGACATCCATACATTCCAATATCTCCTCCTTGGATGACTTAATCTCGTCTCGTATTTCAGTGAGGCATTTTGTCAAATCCTTAGATATACCACGAGAGGATGACGCCGGACAAGCCTCTACCAAAGACAACGCTGAGTCAGAGTCAGACCGTGAGACGCATGCAGGTGAAACATGGCTGCGCAAGGGCTTACCCATTTGCTTGGCAGGCTGACCCGACCCAACTTTCTGCACCGCCGACATATCTGCTCACCAACCAGCTCAATCTGCTCAGTAGTTCAGTGATGTAATGACTGCATCATAACAACACTCTGTAAGCCACATTGAGCCTGCAAAAAGGTGGGATAATGTGGGGTACAAATGCAATAAATATTAATAATAATAATAATAACACCCAGGTAGGGATGCAGATGCAGCAAATTAATGGTGGGGAAGCTCCGGAGCTATAGAATCAAGCAGCCATCAGGGATCGTGAGTGTCACTTCCCCTCTACAAGTTAATAATTTTCAGATAATACTTGATGTCTCTTCCAGAATTCTGGGATTTGAGGTGGATAGACAATCATCTTTAGGAACTCAGGTTCACAAGGTGGCAAGAGATTCTTTTCTGTTATTAAAAAAATTAAGAATTATTCGGAAATTTTTTGATTTGTCTGTCTTTAGATTGCTGTAACTCTATTTATATTGGTTGCACAAAGTTGCTGAAATCTAAATTACAGCAGGTACAAAATGCAGCAGCAAGTGTTATTTTTGCAGCAGACAATTATGATCATATTACTGCTTTGTTATTACCATTGAGGGCAAGATTTCAATTTAAGGTATCAGCTTTCACATATCAAGCATTCGACTCCTGCTTATTTAGGTTTTCATCTTGTTTTTCTAAATGATTTTATGTCTAGATCAGGGTGCCTGATTTGAGAGCGTTTATTTTGGTGTTATTTTAGAATGACACGTAGGCCCCTTATTTCTTTATAAAATACTAATATAAGCAGCAGAAGTTGCACCTGCCCACAGGCATTTACACCTGATCTCGCCTGGACTCTGCAAGTATGTGTGCAGTTAGTGTATTTTATAATCTGTGTGTGTACTTGTGAACTCCATTCATGCTCTGCCCAAACTCCAATCTTGTACACACCTACTGGCAAAGTATACACCATCATAACATGTATGTAATTTTATGCTAGTTCAGTGGTTCTTAAACCTAGTCCTGGGAGCACCCCAGCCAGTCAGGTTTTCCGTATATCCACAATAAATATTCATGAGTTAGATCTGCATGCAGTGGAGGCAGTGCATGCCAATCTCTCTCATGAATATTCATTGTGGGTACCCTGAAAACCTGACTGGCTGGGGTGCCTCCAGGACCAGATTTGGGAACCACTGTGCTAATTGGTATTTCATGAGTCCAGGTATGCGTGTAAATCAGAATTTTACATGTGAAAATAATTACAAAAATACCCTCTTGGTGCTTTGCATTTTTGAGCCATTCTAGATATAACCATCGAGTGGGATTGACTGCCCTATGGCTATCTTGTTTCCACTTGGGAGTTTTGTTCATTATGGAAGGAGGTACATTGCGGTGTTCTTTTTAATTATCAAATTCTTGGTTGGGGGAGGGGGCTATTAGACCACAAAGCTGAAGGTTTACCTGTGAGATTAACACTCTGTTACTAACCCTATTTAAAGGGTTAATACTAAGAAATTTGGGTCACTGTAAGAATGATGGATACTAGTATCAGTACAACAAGCTCGCTTGTTTTAGAAAAGCATTCTGAAGATGGGCACTAGATAGAGATCAAGAACTTTAGAAAAGATATTTCTGATCCAGAAAGATGCAGACTTTGGTGTGTTTCATTTGTTTGAGTTGCTTTGCTCCTTTCCAGGTAACTTGAGGAATTCCACTTACTATTGGTGCTGCTTTTTCTCCTCTCTCAGGGGTCCTTTTACCAAGCTGCACTATAAAGGACCCTATGGTAGCAGCAGGGGGAGTTTTTGCCATGTGCCAGGGCCCTTTTTACCTCAGCAGGTAAAAAGCCCCTAAAAAAGACATGGCCATGCATTAAGATTATTCTTAAAGCATGGCCATGCGGTGGGGAGCACTTACCGCCACCCATTGAGGTGGCGGTAAGGGCTCCCACAGTAACCCAGTGGTAACCACTAGGTTAGCGCCGCACTAGAAAATACGGAATTATTTTCTGTAGAGCTGGAAATGGCAGTCGCTCGAGGCGGAACTTCCACCGGCAGCCGTGTTGGGCCAGCGATAGATCCAGGTTGCTGCACGGCAACCCTTTAGTAAAAGGGCCCCTCAGTGTCTTGCAGTCTTCAAACTACTTTTGTACCCTTTGTCCTTCTTCTGTTGCTTTGGGTGGTTCATTCTACTCTTCTTGCATGTTGATTTGTGAGCAGTTTCCTTGGAGATTGTTGCTGGTCTTCCTCCTCTATCGGCATTGCCTCATTCTGAATGCCTTGAGAGTCATTATTCTAGCGTACTTTCTACCACTTTCATCCTTCTTTTGTGCCTTGAGGGTTTGATGCTTTGTTTTGGGATCAATGGCTTAGCTTGTTGAGGCAGACTCTTATTTTTGCACCTTTATGTTTCAACGTTTTTATTGATGACGAAATAAGTATAATATAACAAATACTGAAAAATATAAAACTGCAACTGTACAGTGAAGCTTCACATATGAGTGTTAAACAGACTATCATCAAGTTTTTACATTCTCCCCCCCCCTCCCTACCCTCTCTTCCACCCTCCCTCCCCCCTTATTTCTATGGATGCCGACCAATATTGGGGATAATGGGTTTAAACATTCAGACCATGCATACTGTCTAGATAGCTTATAATAGATTAAGGATCAAACTTCGCCCCCGTGGACTAAGTCCATGTATATATCGGCCCCATATTGACATGAACTGTTTTTTACGTTTTGGGGCTCCCTTCGCCTCTCTGGCTTCCCAGGTGGCCAACTCATGTATCTGGTTCCTCCAGGGCCAGTACACCGGTGGGTCCGGGTCTATCCACTTCTGTAGAATAGTCTTGCGCACCACTAAGCATACCTTGCTACACCAAACTCTCTTTCCTTTCGTCTGGTTCGCAAAAGCTGCCTTTGTATCCAAGATGTAATGGTCCCAGGTTCCACCCACCGAGACCTGCGTTATGTTAGTTAAATAGCTCTTGATTTGTCCCCAAAATGCGTGTATCCTTGGGCAGCCCCAAAAAGCATGGTATAAGCTGTGAGGTGCATGATTGCATTTTACACATTTACTATCATTTGTGGCCACCATGTGTCCCCATTGTTGCCCTGACATATATGCTCGCATAACCACCCTGTATCCACACTCTCTTAACCTTTCATCTATGGTGACGGGATGCGTCCCAGTGTTGCCTGGATGTCCCACCCTCCCAATGAGCTCCCCGAATCTCTTTCCCATTTTTGTATAATACAGTGGTGGAAATAAGTATTTGATCCCTTGCTGATTTTGTAAGTTTGCCCACTGACAAAGACATGAGCAGCCCATAATTGAAGGGTAGGTTATTGGTAACAGTGAGAGATAGCACATCACAAATTAAATCCGGAAAATCACATTGTGGAAAGTATATGAATTTATTTGCATTCTGCAGAGGGAAATAAGTATTTGATCCCCCACCAACCAGTAAGAGATCTGGCCCCTACAGACCAGGTAGATGCTCCAAATCAACTCGTTACCTGCATGACAGACAGCTGTCGGCAATGGTCACCTGTATGAAAGACACCTGTCCACAGACTCAGTGAATCAGTCAGACTCTAACCTCTACAAAATGGCCAAGAGCAAGGAGCTGTCTAAGGATGTCAGGGACAAGATCATACACCTGCACAAGGCTGGAATGGGCTACAAAACCATCAGTAAGACGCTGGGCGAGAAGGAGACAACTGTTGGTGCCATAGTAAGAAAATGGAAGAAGTACAAAATGACTGTCAATCGACAAAGATCTGGGGCTCCATGCAAAATCTCACCTCGTGGGGTATCCTTGATCATGAGGAAGGTTAGAAATCAGCCTACAACTACAAGGGGGGAACTTGTCAATGATCTCAAGGCAGCTGGGACCACTGTCACCACGAAAACCATTGGTAACACATTACGACATAACGGATTGCAATCCTGCAGTGCCCGCAAGGTCCCCCTGCTCCGGAAGGCACATGTGACGGCCCGTCTGAAGTTTGCCAGTGAACACCTGGATGATGCCGAGAGTGATTGGGAGAAGGTGCTGTGGTCAGATGAGACAAAAATTGAGCTCTTTGGCATGAACTCAACTCGCCGTGTTTGGAGGAAGAGAAATGCTGCCTATGACCCAAAGAACACCGTCCCCACTGTCAAGCATGGAGGTGGAAATGTTATGTTTTGGGGGTGTTTCTCTGCTAAGGGCACAGGACTACTTCACCGCATCAATGGGAGAATGGATGGGGCCATGTACCGTACAATTCTGAGTGACAACCTCCTTCCCTCCGCCAGGGCCTTAAAAATGGGTCGTGGCTGGGTCTTCCAGCACGACAATGACCCAAAACATACAGCCAAGGCAACAAAGGAGTGGCTCAGGAAGAAGCACATTAGGGTCATGGAGTGGCCTAGCCAGTCACCAGACCTTAATCCCATTGAAAACTTATGGAGGGAGCTGAAGCTGCGAGTTGCCAAGCGACAGCCCAGAACTCTTAATGATTTAGAGATGATCTGCAAAGAGGAGTGGACCAAAATTCCTCCTGACATGTGTGCAAACCTCATCATCAACTACAGAAGACGTCTGACCGCTGTGCTTGCCAACAAGGGTTTTGCCACCAAGTATTAGGTCTTGTTTGCCAGAGGGATTAAATACTTATTTCCCTCTGCAGAATGCAAATAAATTCATATACTTTCCACAATGTGATTTTCCGGATTTAATTTGTGATGTGCTATCTCTCACTGTTACCAATAACCTACCCTTCAATTATGGGCTGCTCATGTCTTTGTCAGTGGGCAAACTTACAAAATCAGCAAGGGATCAAATACTTATTTCCACCACTGTATATCCTAGATTGTTTTGGGAAGAGCGCGACACTAGCGCTTTGTATAGGGTTGAAACTGACATTCCCACTATCCCTAGGTTTTGAAAAAATGTGTTTACCTTATGTCCAAGTTTCAGTCTTAGGGCATGCTGGTTCAGATGTAGAATGTAATGCTTAACTTGAGCATAGGCAAATTGGTCTCCCCAGGTATTCCCTATCTTATCTCGTAATTCCTCAAATGTTAGTAGGTTCCCTTCTGGTCCCATCAGGTCTTCCACCCTTGTGATTCCTTTGTTTCCCCATCTTATAAATGTAGTATTACTCTGCCCTGGCTCAAAATTCGGGTTTCCTCTGAGTGTTAACAGTTCAGATATTGCTGGTGTGCCCCCCATGCTGATGACTAGCCTTCTCCAAGCCATGCGCATTGGTTGTAACAGTCGACAATGCTTAAACTGGATCGGAACCTGCCTTTGATCGAGATGTAGGAGGGTAAGAACATCAAAGGGGGCGAAATATTCTCGCTCCACCTCTATAGGTGTAAATATATTTGATTGGCCTATCCAGTCTCCTACATGTCTCAGTAGGCAGGCCTGGTTATATAGGGCGATATCAGGCATTCCCATCCCCCCCCCCCCCCCCCCCCCCCCCGGCGCCAACCTCCCAGTAAAGTTTTGAACTGCATCTTGGGCTTCTTTTTTCCCCAACAGAAGCTACTGAAAAGTTTTGTGATTTGCGCTAAATCTTTTCGTCGCAGCCGGATGGGAAGCATTTGCATGAGGTATAACCACCTGGGAAATATCACCATTTGGATTAGATTTATCCTGCCCCTCAAGGACAGTGGGAGGCCATCCCACCCCTCTAGTTTGGTTCTTGTCCCTTCTAACAAAGTGGTGACGTTTAAATCATGCAATTTCTCCAAGTCCATTGTTAGTTTTATCCCTAGGTATTTGAAAGATCCTTCTGCCCAGCTTAGTGGAAAGCTGTGATCCCATAATGATTTCACTGCCGTTGAGGAAGCAGGAAGCTAAGGCTTCCGACTTAGTCAAATTCAAGCTAAATCCTGCATAGTGACCATATTCTTTCATCAGTTCCATGTGTGCCGCAAAAGATGTCTGGGGTTCTGTCAACAATACCAATAGGTCGTCCGCAAAAGCCGCTATTTTAAATACGGTCGTACCCACTCGAACACCTTGCACTGTTGGACTTGCCATTATATCTCGAATCAGCGGGTCCAATGACAACACAAAGAATAATGGGGATAATGGGCACCCTTGTCGGGTTCCTCGGCATATCGGGAACTCCTCAGATTCCATCCCATTAACCTTTACTCTTGCTTTTGGGTTACAATAAAAAGCCCGAACCGCTGACAGAAATCTACCATCAAACCCATATTTTTCCAGCGTGGAGAACAGAAATGGCCAGTACACCTTATCGAATGCTTTTTCTGTGTCGAAACTAATAAGCAGAGAGGGTGTGTCCTTCCTACGTCTCGTCTCCAATGCCCCTATTATTTTCCTTAAATTCTTGGCAATGACTCTACCCTCGACAAATCCAACTTGTGCTTCATGCACTAGCTTTGGTAGTACTTTTTTCATTCGGTTGGCCATAATTTTTGCTAATAGTTTAATTTCCACATTTAGAAGTGATATGGGGCGATATGACTCTGGTTGTTTTGGGTCTCTGCCTGGTTTTGGGAGTATCACTATTTGTGCTACAGATAAGATCTCAGGCACTCGTTCCGCATCCACCATCGTATTAAAATATTTAGTGAGAGTCGGTGCAATAAGCTCTCCCATCATTTTGTAAAATTCTATGCGCATGCCATCTGGACCAGGCGCCTTAAGAAGGGTGCCCTGTCTAATAGCCAGTAGTACCTCATCATCTGTAATTGGTTGGTTCAACTTGTCTTTATCTCGGTGACTAAGAGTTGGAAGGTCTAAATTATCTAGGTACAGGGATCCTGGCATTGTCGGCTCCACCGGCTGCGCATACAATTCACTATAGAATTTGGCAAAGGTCTCACAAATTTTATCAGCTGCACGTTCTACTGTCCCTTGGGTCCCTCTGATTTGCAGTACTTGTCTTTTATTCCCTCTCGGGTTGGCTAGACGTGCCAGAAGGCGCCCTGCTTTGTTTCCAAAGCGGTGCAGCTGGAATTTATAATATAAGTGGGACTTAGAGGCCCTTTGGTGTAGAAGCATATTCAGTGAGGCTTGGGCTTCTAAGAGATTACTGTGGTGGATATCTAGGTGTGTCCTTCCATATATCTGACGTGCCTTACACACTAACTTGCTTAAACGTAATATTTCCCTATTTCGTGTCTTCCTAACGTGGTGATAGTAACTGATTATTTCCCCTCTTATCACTGCTTTTGCCGCGTCCCAGAACAAAACTGGGTCTCCTATATGTTGTTGATTCAGGGTCTCATATTCCTCCCAGCGCTCTTTTAGTTTTGCCTTGAAGGCGTCATCTCCTGCTAGGTCCAAGGGAAATTGCCAAGAGTTCCCCTTGCGTTGATTTATTCCCAGCTCCCAATCTAAGCATACCCAGGCGTGATCAGAAATCGTGTAAGGGCCAATGGATACCTCCTTTACCCTCTCCAGCATGTCCTCTGATAGGAGTATGAAATCAATTCTAGCCTGGGACTCATGTGCTCGTGCGTAATGTGTATAGTCCCGCTCAGTTGGGTGTAATATTCTCCATACATCTATTAAATCTAATGTCTGCCCCAACCTTTTCAGGCCTTTGTTTGAAGCCACCTTGTCTGTCCTCTGGCCCTGTGAACTATCTATTGAAGCATCCCACACCGAGTTGAAATCCCCGCCCACCAAGACATGTTCCCCTGGGTAGGAACTCAAGTGTATCACCTAGTTATAAAATTGCCTGTCATATTGATTGGGTGCATATACGTTACAAATTAGCAGCTTCTGACCAGAAACTTCTATTTCCAGCAAAACATATCTACCTCCAGGGTCCGCTACTAATGGACTTATTGAAGTCGCCACTCCTTTACGGAGTAGCACTGCCACTCCTCCTTTTTTTCCTTGTGCCCCGGCAAAGACGCACTCCCCCACCCACCATGTTTTCAACTTTGCATGTTCCTCTGGACTGAGATGTGTCTCTTGCAATAAAGCGATATCTATATGGTGTCTCTGCAAATGTTGTAAGATTTTTGTTCTTTTTATTGGGGAGTTGATGCCCCCTACATTCCATGTGACTAGCTTAACCATGGTGATCACTATATGTGATCTGGTCCTCTGTTGGTATTCTCTTAAATCAAATGTTTTCCTCGGGTGGACGCCCCAGCCTGCGCCCCCCCCCCCCCGAGTATATCCTCTATGAGACCCCAGTCCTTCCCCAATATGAAAGTGTTACCCCCCCTCCCTTACCCACCCCTTCCCTTCCAGCCCCCACCAACTCCTTATTGGCACCATTGGTGCTCTACTTCCATGTACCCGATCAAGGACCCCATCTAGTTTGCTATATTGTGTTTTCCCTCCCTTCACACATAGTAAATAGTATTAACATCAATATTTAACATTCAACGTAACGACCTAAGGCACCCAAACATCCTTTAAAGCGGTCTTGAGCGATGCCCGTTCTCTCCTGGCATATACTGAACAACATTATCAGCAACATTTAACTTAATTATTTAAAGCATTTAAACACCATATACAATATTCCTGAGCATTACACACTGTCTCCTCTATGCTTCTGATCACCATAACTAGACCTGAAGTATTTTTAGTATTTTGACTCATGTCTTGGATGTACTCAGTTTTTCACGCTCTAACTGATCCATGAATGCTTGGGATGCCTCCACATTTTCGTAAAATTGTACAGTTCCATTGTGTTGTACTCGTAGCTTTGCTGGGTACAACAGGCTAAACCGCACTTGTAGTTTGTGGAGTCTTCTGCAGATCCGGGAAAATTGCTTGCGTTGGAGGGATACTTTAGTGGAATAGTCCTGGAAACACATAATCCATTGCCCTTCCACTTCCAGCTTCCCTCCATTCCTGAGAGCAGCTAGTATTTCCATCTTATGGTGATAGTGGAGCAGTCTGAGTATTACCACTCGCGGTCTATCGTTGGGGGCTCTTCTGGGACCCAGCCTATGAGCTCGTTCTATCTTTACTGGGCCCACGGTGCTTTGAGACAACAATGTCTTAGAAAGCCAAGGCTCTAAATAGCCCCTCAGTTCAGCATCTTTTATCGATTCAGGTACTCCGACCAATCTGAGGTTGTTCCTTCGAGAACGGTTCTCTAAGTCGTCTACTTTGTCTTCCAGTGATGTCACTGCTTTCTTAAGGTGCTCAATATCTATTGTTGATTCCTGCGCTTTGGTTTCCACATCGCCCAGTCTTTGCTGTACCTCCTGCAAATCTGCAGTAAAGTTTGTAAACTGCTGGTCCATTCCATCTAGTTTATCCATTATTTGTTGCAGTTGATGGTTCAGAGTCTCCTCTACTGCGGTTTTCACTTCTGCAACGATTTCCGATGCCCATGCAGAGCTTACCGACGGGGATGGGGGAGAGCTCTTGTCAGCCATCTTGAGCCCCCCTCCTCTGGTTTTCTCCGCCTCCTTTTTTGATCCTTGGGCTGCCATACAAATATTTAACAGATAGCCCTTTTATGGTGAAGTCCCGTTGTCGCTTTTAGTTTGCTAAAATGGTGTTTCAAACTGGGGTCCCTTGTTGCCAAAGGACGTCTCTTGCACTCTCTATATTATACGTGACAATTCGCCTAGGTTTCCTCCCTTCTTTTCACACCCAGGTATAACAGGAGGGGTAAAAAATGTCAGAGTAAGGCCTGTCTGGGAGATTGCTGCCTACCTGACCTTTCCACAGCGGTTTTTCTACTGGCAACAGGTTCTTCCGAAATCCTTCCCTGCGTTGGTCAGTGGCCTCCCATCTGCAGTTCTTCTCCCCTCACTGCTGCGTATGGCCGCCCGTTTCGTCGTGCTTCGCTTGAGGCCCCTCCCCCTCTCAGGTTTGTACAGTTGACTGGGCTTATGTCCTCCCGACTGCCAGCGGGTTAAACCCCGATCTTCTCCAGCGTCGCCGCTGTTTCTAATTTTGCCAGCCTCCGCTTTTATTTCTCCAGTGCTGGGCGTCTGCGGTGTCCTGCGGGGGAGGGGGGCAAATCTTCGCGCCTTCCTTCGTTCGGCTCCCGATTATTTATGGGCTTCTGGGGGTGTCTAAGTGCCGTTTGGTCCCAGCTGACTCCCGAATGTCTCTCGAGGTGCTTAGCGCCGTGTTGGGGTCGCGCTGTTCGGGGGCCCTCGATCGGGAACTCGTGGAGCTCACAGAGTTGCGGCCATCTTGGCCGGCTGCTCCACTGGAAGAGCTTTTTTGCACCTTTATTGATGACTTGGGTCTTAATTCCACTGTTGTTATTGACACTTGTAAGGGGTCTGGGAAAGGTCCGACTGAAAGAGTGCTGAGGCAGGGGCTCAAGGAGGAAGTATTCTTAAGGAAGAGAAAGGTTCACTCTCAGGTTCCTAGTACACATGAGATTAGCCCCCTAGTGGCCAAGAGGCCGGTCAGAATATTGAGTAGGGGAAGGAACTACCATTCCCAGGATTCATCACACCCTAGGCAAGACTTGCTGGAGTTGGAGGGCAGGGAGGATGATTGGGAAATGGTCTCTGATCAGGGTAATGAGGAGCAGCTGTGGAAACCCCGTGGGGAGGAGGCTATGGAGTATGATAAGATGGAGGCAGCTGAGGGGCTGGAGGAGGAGTGTATGGAGATTTCAGCTCTAGCACGGACCCAAGGGGGTAAAGTAAAAGGTTTCCTGTCTGCTACAATACCAAAACTGTTTAAGACTGGGGAAAGAAGGCTGATGCAGTGGCGAAGAAGTCTGTGGAGGATGTTAGCCTGATGAATTACCTATGTGAGCAGAAGGGAGCATTATGAAGGAAGGTGATGTGGGGAAGAATGAAATGAAACTGTCTTGTTGAATGATTTGAAATTGTGTGAAGAAGTGCCTGGAGGGGGCAAGTCTGATGAAACTGACAAACTGCTGTTGAGTTAAATCAACGTCAGAAGTAGCTGGACACTTATCAGGCCCGCCGAGAGACTGGGCCGGGCCCGGGACAAGGCGGCCCCCGGCCCCGCCCCCACTGCCACCCCCCAGGTTGTCGCCGCCCCCCCCTGAGGAGGGCCCGGCGCCACAGTCCCACCCACTTCCGCCATCGGGCCAGGCCCCTTCCACCCAAACCTCCACCAGCAGAAGTGCTGTCTTCTGACTCCGGTGTGCGCGGCCCACAGACATGCTCCTCTCAGCTGATCTTTGCTGTACTCTGCAGGGCTTCTGTGCAGGACGTCAGACGCACAGAAACCCTGCAGAGTACAGTGAAGATCAGCTGAGAGGAGCGCGTCTGTGTGGGTCGCGCACGCCGGAGTCAGAAGACAGCAGTTCTGCTGGCGGGGGTTCGGGTGGAAGGGGCCCGGTGGCAGTGGCAGGTGGGACTGCGGTGCCGGGCCCCGGGAATTTTGTCCCCCCTGTCCCCCCCTCTTGGCGGCCCTGACACTTGTTAACATTTCATAAGGAAGTGAGTTGGACTATGTTAAGAAAAGGGAATCAATAAGGGTTGTGCCCAGTGTGACTAAGGATTAAGCCAAATAAATCCTTAATTATAAGAAGCCTTGCCGTTGCTGTGCATTTTGTGGGAGCTTGCTGTAAAATACTGAAGGGTGACAGCCATTTGGGAAGGGTGCCAGAGCAAGCAAGTACAGAGAGAGGACAGGACGGTGGTTGGAGCTTTCTGACCGACAGTGAAGCTGGGAAAGCTAAGCAGGATCAGCCCTGGCTGGTCAGTGGAAGAGGGACCAGCAGACACACTTTAACCTTTTTTGTTCTGGCCAGGTTGTTTTTTTGCCACCACTGGTGCTGCTTTGCTCCACTGCTAGCACACTGTTATTGTAAGCAGTGGCGTAGCTAGGGTAGTTGACACCCGGGGCCGGTCGTTTTTTAACACCCCCCCCCCCCCCCCCAAATCCAGTACTAGGCATACCGAGAATACAAAACACTCAGGACTTATAGAGCAATTCTACCATACCATAAGCAGTAATTTGTACGAGTCATACAAGGAAAAGGAAAGCATCTTAAACACTACAGTGAGCACTAGAACATCAATTCACCTATTGTAAAACAAAAACAGATAGATTAGTACAGATTGTCAGTCCTGCACAGTCAATGCCAACCGAAAGCCATGTCTTTTTCACAAACACAGATACACCCTAATCCACTATAGAATAAGTAATCATAAACTTTCTATTTAGACAAAAATTAAACTGAACCCCCGATGCCAGACTCTGCATACAATGCAACACCACAGAAACAGAAAATGTCCCCTACCGTGTTTTCCCGAAAATAGGACATCTGCCGAAAGTAAGACCTAGTAGAGGTTTTACTGGAATTAGCCAATATAAGGCCTCCCCCCAAAATAAGACCTAGCAGGGCCACCGAGAGCCGGACAAGACCGCACCCGCGCCCCCCCACCCGAGGTCGTCGCACCCCTACCCGAGGTCGCCGGCCCCCCCTCCACCCGCCCTCCGTCGCTCCAGAAACTAACCTCCTTTCACTTTCGCAAGTTCGCAGCAACCACAAGCAGCAGCAGTAGCAGGGCAGACCTCTCCTTCCTTCTGTGTCCCACCCTCGCCTGACGTAACGTAATGTCAAGTGAGTGCGGGACACAGAAGGAAGGAGAGGTCTGCCCTGCTACTGCTGCTGCTTGTGCTTGCTGCAAACTTGCGAAAGTGAAAGGAGGTTGGTTTCTGGAGCGACGGAGGGCGGGTGGAGGGGGGCCCGGCGACCTCGGGTGGGGGGACGACAACGGAGGGCGGGTGGAGGGGGGCCCGGCGACCTCGGGTGGGGGGACGACCGATGTTTCCCCGAAATATAAGACCTGTCCTGAAAATAAGACCTAGCGGGTCTTGGGGAGCAAAAAATAATATAAGACAGTGTCTTATTTTCGGGGAAACACGGTAGTACTGTGCAAAATATAAAGACAGCAGATGTAAATTTGAAAAAAACTAATACCAATCACCACTTTACAAATTAACAAATAGAAATAAAATAAATACAGAAAATAAAATAATGCCATTTTATTGGACTAATACATTTAGCTTCCAGAGGCCAAAATCTCCTTCCTCAGGTCAATACAGTATAGTACTGTTACAGTATCCTATCCTGACCTGAGGAAGGGGGTTTTGTTCTCTGAAAGTTAAGTCAAAATGTATTAAAATTAGTCCAATAAAAAGATTACCTTATTTACATGTTCTATTTATAAACATTTATTAACACAGCTACATTACTATATCCTAAAGCAAAAAAAATAAAAATATATATTTTATTTACAGTTTGTTGTCTCTGGTTTCTGCTTTCCTCATCTTCTTTTCACTGTCTTCCTTCCTTCCATCCAGCATCTGTCTTCGCTCTCTCTCTGCCATCCAGTGTCTCCCCTCTCTAATGTCCCTTCCATCCACTGTCTGCCCTCTCTCTCTCTGCCCCTTCCATCCACTGTCTGCCCTCTCTCTTCCTTCCATCCACATCTGCCCTCTATTTCTGCCCCTTCCATCCACCATCTGCCCCAGTCTGCCCTCTTTCTCTCTCCCCCTTCCATCCACCATCTGCCCTTTTTCTCTGCCCCTTCAATCCGTCTGCCCTCCCTCTCCCATCCATCCAGGGTCTGCCCTCCCTCACGTACCCCCGTTCCATCCAAGGTCTGTCCCCTCCCTCTCTGCCCCCTCTTTTCAGCCCCCAGTTCCAGCCCCCTTCATCCACCACATGCCTTGAATCCCACCTTTTCAGCCCCAGACCCATTCTCCCACCTGCCCCAGGCATGGACCCATTTTCCCTCCTGCCCCCTTGTCAGACCCCAGTTCCAGCTTCAGACCCATTCTCCCATCTGAGCACTCCCCCACCCCTCCCCAATCACCTCTGAGCACCCCTCTGAGCTCCCCCACCCCTCCCCAATCCCCTTCTGCCCTCTGAGCACCCCTCTGAGCTCCCCCACCCTCCCCAATCCCCTTCTCCCCTCTGAGCTCCTCCACCCCTCCCCAATCCCCTTCTGCCCTCTGAGCACCCCTCTGAGCTCCCCCACCCCTCCCCAATCCCCTTCTCCCCTCTGAGCACCCCTCTGAGCTCCCCCACCCCTCCCCAATCCCCTTCTCCCCTCTGAGCACCCCTCTGAGCTCCCCCACCCCTCCCTAGTCCCCTTCTCCTCTCTGAGCACCCATCTAAGCTCCCCACCCTCCCCCATCCCCTTCTCCCCTCTGAGCTCCCCCCCCCCCCCCCCCCGAGCCGGTCCCATCCCCCCTCCCCCTCCATTTAGACCCGACAGAGCCCTCTTCTCCTGCCACATCCCTGCCTTTTTTAAAAAATCCATGCAGTGACGCAGGCAGCGCCTCGCGTCTGCCCTGCGTGTGCTGTGAAGAAGAAAATCGCGTCGCTGGCATCGGGCCTTCCCTCGCTTTCTCCCGCCCTCGAGGAAATAGGAAGTTACCTCAGAAGAGGAAAGAAAGGAAAATCAGTTACATCGAGATATTTGAAGAAAGAGGGAACAGAGTTAACAGCTCTCAACTTCAAATACTGTTTTCAGAGTAAAATTTCCTGAAGAGTAAAGTTTTTAGATGTTTGTGGAATCCTAAGTAATAGTTCATACCTCTTAGGTCTTTGGGTAGTGAGTTCCACCATCTGGTTCCCTGGTATGAAAATCCTGAAGAATACACCCACTTATATGTGAGTCTCTGGCAGCTTGGATAATGAAGGATGAGACAGTTTCTCACTCCAGTGTTCACATTTCTCAATGGTAATTGACCAAGTCTTTCACGGAATCTGGAGCTGTAGCGAAGGGAATTTGGTAGACCAGAGTACATAACTTGAATGCTACGTGCACTTTAATGGGAAGCCAATGAAGTGCCTGTAGAAGCAGGCTAACTGTTTCATAATGTGACTTTCTGAAGATTAGCCTGGTGGCTGTATTTTATGTCATTTACAGTTTTTTCAGTATTTGCTCTTTGCACCCAGCATAGACACCATTTCAACAGTTGACGTGAGTAAGGACTATTTTATTGACTGCACTAACATTCGAAACACAATTGTAGGAAAATATTCCCTAATTCATCTCAGTTTCCACATCATTTGGAACATTTTAGATGTCACATTCACTGCATATTTTTTGAAGGTTCATTTTTGGTCTGTAGTAACTCCTAAAACATTTAATTGTTCTACAACTGTAGTTTTCATCCTTCTCCAAGCTCAAAAACAGTTTCTGTAAGTATATTTAAACATATACCTTTGTCAAGGTTCCTCATTTAGCATTTGTTCCTCTCTCACTAGAATAAAATTCTGCTTGATTTGCAGCAGGGCTACCACATACTGTGCTTTCCTGCCTCCTGCCCTTTAAATGGGGTTCTGGTGCTGAGGAGTTTCAGATCCATCCTGTTTTTGAAACTTTTTTTTTTATTATAATTTTTATTGAATGTACTTTATACAACTCAAAAGAGATAATGAAATACATATAGCAATTACAATTTCCCTTATACAAACTAATGCCTTAATAAAGACATGATTAAAGAGAAAAATATATTATATTACTTCGACCATAAGAAATTATAGTAATAATATGATCCAAGAGAAAGAAAATTACATTTAACATTCAAGGAAGAAAAAAAAGAAAAAATTAATACTGCTCCCCAGTGCTTCCTCTCAAGCCTATCTTATGCAGTGTGCGTCTGTGATTCAACTATTACCACTACTTCCTCTCTATGTAATAAAAACTCCTCCAATTGTTTTGGCTCAAAAAATTGGAAATGATTAGATTGATATAATATACAACAAATACAGGGAAATTTCAAAACAAAATTAGCTCCAAGAGCCAGAGTCCTCGCCCGAAGGGCCAGGAATGCTCTGCGCCTCTTCTGAGTTTCCTTAGAAAGATCAGGGTAAACTCTAATTTTAGAGCCAAAAAATAAGGAGTCCAAATGTCTAAAGGAAAGTTTCAACACTGCGTTCCTGTCCATTTCAAAGGCGAAGGTTACCACCACTGTAGTTTTTTGAGTAATTACTTCCAACGATGACTCTAGGAACTCTGTCAAGTTCATACCCTCTCCTGTTTGAGTAGGCAAAATATCTCCATCTCTCTTTTTATTAAACTGCAAATATTGTGCTCGCACTATAGGAGGAAGAGATTCACTTGCCATTCCCAGTGTTTCCACCAGATATTTCTTCACCATTTCAACAGAAGATATTAATGGGGAACGTGGAAAATTAGTTAACCTTAAGTTTAACTTTCTTACTTGATTTTCCAGGTATTCTAAACGACGGAACATATAGTTCCGATCTCTTATTGAAGTTTGACTTAAGGTTTCTAAAGTTTGTAGCTTTGTGCCCATTTGATTTAGTTGGGAAACTTGTTGAGTGGTAGTCTGAGACTGTGAAAGAACAGCTTCCGAAAGAACTTTTATTTCAAGAGCATTCTTTTCAATTATTGTTGATAGAGAGGAATGTAGAGAATAAGTCAAGTCCTAGAGTGATTCATTCGTCACCACTGCAGGTCTCTCCATAGCACCCACAGAAAACACAGGAGGTGGGGCAGTCAGAATTTAGTTCAATGTACTTACAATTTGTGGTGGCAAAATTTGAGAAGGCAATTGTTCCGACATTGATACCGTTCTGAATGCTCCCTGTAGAGTGGGCTGGTTCCCTCCCTGTGCTTCGGCAATGCCCTGTGGGCTCCGTGCTACAGGACCTCTCTCCATTCGACTTCCTCCTGCTTGCGGGGGGGGGGGGGGGCAGTGCGCTGCGCGGGGCTTAGGGAAACCCCGTTACTACTGCCGTCTAACGCCTCCGCGTTAGCTCCGATAGAAGGAGATGAAGTCTGCCTGGGGGTGGAGGTCAGCCCAAACTGTTCCAGCGTCGGCTGTCGTGGAGGAGTCGGCCCAGTGCTGGTTGAGGGAGTTTCCCGCACTTTACCTCTCCGCTTCCCCATTTTCGGAGGACCCACGGAGAACCTCGCAGCCAAAGTTAAGGAAGAGTTCAAGGTGCGTCCAAAGCAGTGTACAACTACGCGGCCATCTTGGATCTGGTTTTTCAGCCTGTTTTTGAAACTTATCTCCAGTGGCCCCTAATAACGAGCTTCTATCTCTGGGTGTTCTCTATTTCAATATTTCTTAGCTTTTACCCATTGCTTGTAACCCAGAAACTTTTAAACAACTTGAACAAAGGCATCATTGTACAGAGTCTGAGTACACTATCACAGGCATAGAACTTGCAGATAACAGATGATTTAGCATGAGTCCGGGATCACCCTTCTCATATGCATCCTTTTCAGTTTACTATTTTTCTGCTTGAAAAACAATCTCTCTCTCGCTCTCTCTCTCTTGATTTTCCAAAACAAGCAGAACTTTTCACTCTTTCCTATATAAAAGATGTCTTATTTTCTCTACTTCTTGGTTATTCATGTCTAGTGCTCTGTATTACTTACATTCATGACCGAGTCAGTAAAAAAATTATGAACGATACTCTTGATTTAAACAGCTTATTTCTCTGACCTTGTGCCTGTGCTAGTTGTCATCTATTCCTCTCTCTGTTGCCTTCTTCGTAATCTTTCCTTACAACATATCCACATAATTGTTTTATTTGTGCTTAGTCTCTCTCTGATGCCCCTGTATCCTCTCCAATATGATCACTTTGACTGTCTCCTATATTTTCTCTATCCAAGACACAGACTGTCTCAACCTCATTTCTTTGGCAGTTGGCCCAGTGGACTTGAAACATTCTCAAAGGCAAAATCATTCTTCTGTTGCTGTTATCCATCCCTGAGCACCATTCTCTGCAGACTCACTTTTAGCAGTGGTCTCTTGAGAATGAAGTCATGCTCATTTTCAATATAGTTTTAATAGTTTTGTTTTATACAGTTGTTAATAAAGCAATGCACACATTTAGGCAAGAATTCATTTTATATAAATGCATTCTTGCCTAAATGTGTGCATTGCTTTATTAACAACTGTATTCCCTGTTCTCTGGTTTGAAATGCTTATTGTTCAGGTCTCATATTTACATTTCACCATACTGAAGTACATTAACAACATTTATGTACTGTAGGTCTTAACTTCTACTCACATTTTTAATATCCATGTTTATTTGCATCTCAAAGGGGTATATTTACTAAAGTGCATTAAGCACTTTACGGTGAGTTTGAACTTGCAGAACCATTAGTATGGTATAAAAACTCTGCATGGCAAAAAAATCGCACAGTAGGTTACTCTCAGATGTAGCCACCAAAAACAGTTGTGGTATTCCTTATATGGCAGGTTGACCCATAGCAGTAGGACCACGAGACTGCAATCCACATAGGGGTTGCAATTATGGGTCGTAACTACCTTTTTGAACCCTGACAGCTTTGGGGAGGGAATGGAGGGTGACTACTTCTGTCCCAGGTCACTAGATTACCATTAGACATTAATGGACTATGTTATATAAATGGTGCCTAAAAATCAGCGCTGAAAAAAAGGACTAAGCACTATTCTATGACACTCAAAGTTAGGCACTGTTTACGGAATAACGCTTAGCGCTGAGAACCACGACTTCTTTTAGGGGCGTGCATTTACACCAATGACCAACTTGGGCACAGATCCTCTGAATTCTGTATAAATTAAATGAACACCTCTGATCCACCCATGATTCCTCCCCCCCTTTGCCATGCCCTCTTTTTGGACCCAAATGTTTAATTTAGATGCATACATTTTAATTCAATCCAATTACCACCAATAATTGCTTGTTAAAATTCCATTTATTGGTTCTAATTGGCTCGTTATTCAATTAAATTGTGAACACAAATTGGACGTACGCCCACATTTGCGTGCACAATTTAAAGCACCATTTATGGAATTTAGAGGTATATGTTATAGTTTTTCTCTTTTTGGTCTTATTGTTTGATACAGCCATGTCTGAAACTGTTCCAGTCATATGGAATCGTCACCTATTACTGAGCATCCCAAGCTATTACAGACATAGGTAAGAATTCTGATTGTTCTTTGGTAATGTCTGCTTGCAAATTCTGATCCTCCAAACTGCATTCTAGAACTTCTGCAATTCAATTCTTTCCTGGCTGTCACTGAGACTTGGCTTCAAGAAAGAGAGGAAGCTCTTCTTTCGCAATGCCTCCTATGAGGGTTTTCGGCTTTTTCCACCATAAGACCATTAAGAAAAGGGGGAGGGGTAGGGATCATATTTTAAAATTCAGTTTCAGAAGCTCCAGATGAGATGTTACTTTTCTCTGAACTTCTTCTACAGATTAATAAGCAGTAAATGAATCACAGAGGTGCTATTTATTCCCCCTCCCCTCATTTTCAATTAACAATGAGATTCGCTTTCCTAAATCATCACTGGCCACTATTCAATTTCCAGATCTTCTTATTTTAGGCGACTTTAAATTTCATACAGATTCTCCCACCAGATCCTATGAAAAACATCTTGAGTTTATTCAGACTTTATCCTTAATTCAGCATGTTCTTGAATGTACACATACTGCTGATCATTCATTAGACCTGGTTTGTCTCCTGAAGAATCCATCAAAACTTCCTTTCTTTTTTTTTTTTTGCCTATTTCTTGGACTGATCATGTTTTAGTTTCCTTTGAATTAGTGTCAGCCTCATTATCAATATCAATATTTTTTTCTAGATGTCTCACTAGTATTGATCCTTTTAGGTTACCATCATTAGATACCATATTTCCAGCTCATTTTTACTCTTTGCCAATTCCCTAACATACCTAATTGGAATTACTGCCTTAACAAGGCTTTAGTTACTATTTCTCCTTTGCAATCCATTTGGACATGCTCTAATAAATGGCACCCCTGGTATCATCAGGGATTATGACTTCTCTGACAAAAGACTAGAAAAGCAGTGAGATGTTGAAGACAAAATCAATCTCCCAGAAAAATTTGACACTCTGCTAGAAGCATTGCTGTGAGTATCATCAATCTGTAAAGCTGGTGAAGTGATCTTACTGTAATTCTCTTGTGGCTTCAGCATCAAATCGCCCTAAACAGATTTTTTCTATATTTTCCAAACCTCAATCTTAAAAAACCCAGAAAACGTTCCTTGTCATCAAGCAGATGAATCCATTAAGAATGGGTTGTGTCCACCTACCAGCAGGGGGAGATAGAGAGCACTGAAAAACCATAGTGCCTCTTGGCCAGCTAGCTCCATCTGCCTCTCAGTATTCTCTATCTCCCCAGCAGGGTTGGATGCAGCTTATTCAGCTCCTTCTAAAATCTGCCTGGGGTGGTTCCTGGACTTTTGCCAGTTGTAGCAGGGGTGTTTTGGCTATTGCAGCTTCACTTTAAAGGCACATAGGTTAGCCCTTTCCCTGCCTTACCCTTCCCCCTATGTGGATGCAGGCATATAGGTTTGCCCTGTCCCTGCCTTTCCCACGCTCTTCTATGTGGACGCAGGCACATTGGTATGTCCTTTCCCTGCCTTCCCACACTCTTCTATGTGGATGCAGGCACATTGGTATGTCCTTTCCCTGCCTTTCCCACACTCTTCTATGTGGATGCAGGCACATTGGTATGTCCTTTCCCTGCCTTTCCCACAATCTTCTATGTGGATGCAGGCACATTGGTTCATCCTTTCCCTGCCTTTCTCACTCTCCTGGACCTCCGGAGTGCCTCTGTAGCTGTTGCTTCTAACTTTCCTCACAGCGTTAAAAAACAAACAAACAAAAAACCGCAACATGATTGTTAGCGCTGCGATTCTGAGGCTTCCTTCTGTCTGTGCAGCGTGACCGGAGCTCTGCGACTCGGTCTGGTGAGGTAAGAGAGTCTTGTAGCTCCTCCGGGGAGGGCCTGCGATTGGGACGTTTTGGCGCGAATCTGCCATTTTGAAATTTTCTGCTGTTTTTGGCGATAGCTGCGGAGGTTGTTAAGCGCTGTTCACGTTGTGGCAAGCGGAGATCCGCAGCGTGGCTCTGTAAATCGGCTCAATGGGCTGACCCTGAGGGGCTTTGGCTTTTGAAAGTTGCAAGGGCAATGGGGCACTTATACCCTCTGAGTGAGGAGCACTTGGCACGCTTGGCCTTGCCTAAAGTGGATGTCCTAGTCACGGCTGTGACGAAAAAGACTACCCTCCCAGTAGAGGGAGGGGTCACCCTGAAGGACATGCAGGACCGACGTCTGGAATCAGCAATCAAACAGTCCTTTGAGATTTCAGGCCTAGCCTTACGGGCATCTGTGTGCAGTTGTTATGCTGCTCGAGCCTGCCTCGCTTGGTTGCAACAGGCAGTGGAACAGCCCGGGGATGGAGCGGAGCCCCTTGTGGAGGTGGCACCGCAGATGGAGTCGGCCTTGTCCTTTTTGTCTGACGCCCTCTATGATCTGGTCAGAGCTTCAGCTAAACAGATGGCTGTGGCGGTGGCCGCTCGCTGCCTTCTATGGCTATGGCATTGAGCGGCTGACATGGCCTCTAAGCAAAGGTTGATGGAGTTGCCCTTCCAGGGCCTTCTCCTATTTGGTGAGGAGTTGGAGAAAATTGTTAAAGGCCTGGGGGAAACGAAACCCCAGCGCTTACTTGAGGATAGGCCGCGGCCTTCTTCCAAGGGTCAGGCGGTTCCCTCCTCTTCCAGACCTCGCTTCCGTGAAGCTAGAAGGTACCGCCCGGGTGTTCTGCTTGGTTTACTTCATGTGCCCGCTTTCAGCAGAGGAACTCCTTTTGCTCGAACAAACGTTCCGCAGTGGCCGGCTCAAGGCCTGGAGTTCATGGGCGGCCCACTCCTCGATTCCTGCAGTTGGAGGACGTCTTTCCCTCTTTCTCAAGGAATGGGTCAAGATTTCCTCAGATCAGTGGGTTTTGAACCTGATCAGAGATGGCTACAGATTAGAATTCAATGCCCCGGTGAGAGACGTGTTTGTGGAGTCCCAATGCGGCTCTGCCGTCAAACAGGCGGCGGTAGAGGAGACCTTGCAAGGCTTGTTGCACCTCGGGGCGGTGGTCCCTGTGCCTCCTGCTGAGATCGGCTACGGTCGTTACTCCATTTACTTTGTGGTGCCACAAAAAGGAGGGTCTTTTCGGCCCATACTCGACTTAAAGGAAGTCAACAAGTCACTAAGAGTGCGGCATTTTTGCATGGAAACCCTGCGCTTCCTCATGGCGGCGGTACAGCCAGGAGAGTTTCTCACGTCTCTGGACCTGAAAGAAGCTTACTTGCACATTCCTATTTGGCCCCCGCACCACCGGTTTCTCTGGTTTGCGATGTTGGGAAAACATTTCCAGTGTCGTGCCTTGCCTTTTGGCCTCGCCACAGCTCCCCGAACCTTTTCCAAGGTAATGGTGGTAGTAGCTGCTTTTCTCAGGCGAGAGGGTATCCAGGTTCACCCGTACCTCGACGACTGGCTCATCAGAGCGGACTCTGCAGAAGAGAGTCATCATGTAACAGCCAGAGTGGCCTCAGTACCTCAATCTCTGGGCTGGGTCGTCAATATACCCAAAAGTCACCTGACCCCCCCCTCAATCTCTAGAATGTTTGGGGGTCCGGTTCGACACAGCCTCGGGGTTTGTCTTTCTACCCGAGCAAAGGTGGTGCAAGCTTCAGAACCAGGTCCGTCTGCTCCTGAGGATGCCTCGCCCGTGAGTTTGGGACATAGTCCAGCTGTTGGGGTCGATGACGGCCACCTTGGAAGTGGTGCCATGGGCGAGAGTGAACCTGAGACCTCTGCAGTGTTCCCTGCTTCAACGATGGTCTCCAATATCTCAGGATTACCAGTGCAGACTCACATGGCTCCCTGCGGCCCGGCTCAGTATGGAGTGGTGGCTCTCAGACAGCATGCTGCGGCGAGGAATGCCACTAGCGCTTCCCAATTGGTGCCTGGTGGTAACAGACAGCCTGCAGGGCTGGGGGCACATTGCCAGGGAAGGCATGCCCAGGGTCTCTGGACACCCGAGGAGTCTGAGTGGTCCATCAATCGCTTGGAGTTGAAAGCGATATTCCAGGCGCTTCTGGCCTTTCACACAACCCTGGAGGACTGGCTGTCAGAGTTCTGTCGGACAATACGACAGCTGTGGCCTACATAAATCGACAAGGCGGCACTCAGTGCAGGGCACTGGCTGCGCAGGCCGCACAGATTTGCCACTGGGCCGAGCTACATCTGCAGTTTCTGTCAGCAGCTCACATTGCAGGTCAGAGCAAGGTGCAAGCTGATTATCTAAGCAGGCATCAATTTGACCCAGCGGAGTGGGAACTGGCAGACGAAGTGTTCCTTCAGATCTGTGCCAAATGGGGGACGCCCGTAGTGGATCTTATGGCGTCAAGCACAAATGCCAAAGTCCCGTGCTTTACAGCAGACGGAGAATTCCTCACTCGGCGGGGTTGGATGCCTTGGCTCAACCCTGGCCTCAGGGCCTCCTGGATGTGTTCCCTCCTGGGCCCTTGATAGGGCGAGTACTCCTGTGGATTCGGCTACATCAAGGAGAGGTGGTTCTCATTGCCCTGGATAGGCCCAGGCAGCCATGGTGTGTGGACCTCCGGCGGATGCTGGTGGAGGCTCCCCTTCCTTTGCCTCTGGTACCGAACTTGTTGTCACAGGGGCCAGTAACCATGGAGGACGCCTGCCGCTTTGCTCTTACGGCATGGCACTTGAGAGGGCGCAATTGAGAGACAAGGGCTATTCCAACAAGGTCATCTCCACTCTCCTTCAGGCCCGCAAGCGTTCCACTTCAGTTGCGTATGCTCGGATTTGGTGCCAGTTTGAGGCTTGGTGTGCTGCTAAAGCGATTACACCCATGCGGGCTTCTGTCTCGCCGATACTTAACTTTTTGCAGGATGGTTTACAAAAAGGCTTGGCCTATAATTCCCTGCATGTTCAAGTTGCAGCCTTAGCATGTTTCGGGGGAAGGTGGCTGGCCTCTCCCTGACTGCTTATGCGGAGGTGGCACGGTTTCTTAGAGGGGTGCTTTGGCTCCGTCCTCCTGTGCGGGCTCCGTGTCTGGCCTGGAACCTGGGGTTAATTTTAAAGGCCCTTCAGTGTTCGGCCTTCGAGCCGCTTAGGCGAGCTTCGGAGAAGGATGTGACCCTAAAGACGGTCTTTTTGGTGGCCATTACATCGGCGAGACGGGTGTCTGAGCTCCAGATGCTGTCCTGTCGAGACCCATTTCTGCATTTGCACCTCCTAGATGTGCAAAGGGCCCTGTTGCAGTATCTGCGCATGTCAAATGCTTTCAGGACCTCTGATCACCTTTTTGTTTTGTTGTCAGGTCCTCGCAGAGGGTCTCCAGTATCTAAAGCTATTTTTTTCAGCATATCTGCTGTCTGGCCAGCCTCCGCCTGAAGCCTTTAAGGCACATTCCACAAGAGCGATTTCCTCTTCTTGGGCTGAAACTGGAGTCTTCAAGAGATATGCAGTGCAGCGACATGGGCTTCTAAGCTCTCATTTGCCCGACATTACAGGCTGGATGTGGCTGCCAGGAGGGATGCACATTTTGGAGCACAAGTGCTGGCGCCTGGTGTGGCCTGTTCCCACCCTATCTAGGGATTGCTTTGATACATCCCATTCGTAATGGATTCATCTGCTTGATGACAAGGAAGGGAAAATTAGGTTCTTACCTTGGTAATTTTCTTTCCTTTAGTCATAGCAGATGAAGCCATGAGCCCTCCCTGATTGACTGATTAATGCTGTGTTGGGTTCAGTTTTTCTTGTAGATATGTTCCCTCATTGGGAGAAGTTGGAAAACAGTCTTCAGGATTTCTGTTCTTCTACAGGAGGTTGAGTTCGTCCCTCCTTTGAATTACTGCTCCTGCTCTGGGGCGTTCGTTCGCTGTGAGGAAAGTTCATGTTATTCTACTTTGCGGTGTAACTCTGCTTTGGAAACTTTGAATACTGAGAGGCAGATGGAGCTAGCTGGCTAAGAGGCACTATGGTTTTTCAGTGCTCTCTATCTCCCCCTGCTGGTAGGGGGACACAAGCCATTCGTAATGGATTCATCTGCTATGACTAAAGGAAAGAAAATTACCAAGGTAAGAACCTAATTTTTCCTTTCTCTATACATATAACTGCTGATGATCTCATACTATCTTTTGATAATAAGATTTCTACACTGCAATCTTTTATTATCTCTAAGCTATCCTCTTATCAGTTATGTAGCATGGAATCTTGCCACTTTTTGGGACTCTGCCAGGTACTTGTGACCTTCACTAGCCACTGTTGGAAACAGGATACTGGACTAGATGGACCCTTGGTCTGACCCAGTAGGGCAGCTCTTATGTTCTCTTCAGATATCTTGTCTCCTCTTCCTACTTTGCCCTCTTCAAATGCGCAGTCTCAGACTCTATCATATTTGTCTTCTAAGGAACAATTTACCTTGGTCTTCCTGTTTCTACCTGGTAGTTCTTTAGTCAAGTCAAAAGCTTTTTCATCATCAAATATTACATCCTGCCTGTTAGATCCTTTTCCTTTGGCTTGACTCCATATTTTATTTATTTATTTATTTATTTACATTTGCTGACACCTTTTCATTAGTAGCTCGAGGTGAGTTACATTCAGGTACACTGTGGAGCTCATTGTCAAAAGAGAAAAACGTCCAAAAAGTGGCATAAATCTGCATTTGGACGTTTTTCTCACAAAAAGTCCAAAATTGGTATTTTCAAAACCAAATTTTAGATGTTTTTCTATGAAGTCCATCAGAAGTGCGTTCAAATCACAAGGGGGTATGTCAGGGGCATGTTAAAGGCAAGATCTAGGCATTCCTAACACATTTTTCAGCCATAATGGAACAAAACAAAACCGTCCAGGACTAAAACTAAGATGTTTTGAGCTAGACCTGTTTTTATAATGAATAAGGCACAAAAGGGTGCCCTAAATGACCATTGGAGCTTGTGAAGATGAGGCTTCTGCTCCCACTCTCCAGCAGGCCTCACTGGCCTATAACCTCTGAACAGGACTCCAACCAGTCTCTCCCCAGCCTCTGAGCAATCTAACCTCAAGCTCCTGGGCCCCTTTTTCACTCATTGTGAGCTGGTTCTCAGTATGCAAATTGTATGCAGATTAGCATGTTACCCTTTCACGCTCAGGGTGACCTGGTTCTCCAGAGGCAGAATTAACCAGGTCTTACCAACAGCATATTCAGGCAATTCTTTATTCCAGCCCCTGGGCACAGTTCTTCTAGCTTAAATACTTTATACATTTACATATCTTCTCACTGAGCCTCCCCACACAGATTCCTGGGCTCAGCACTAACCTCAATACTTTGGGGACTTCTAACCCCAGGCTTTGCAGCCTGCTTCTCAGTACTGCGACACACAGCCCCACTTCTTCTTTGGACACCCAGTCCTTTCTTTGAACACACAGTTCCTCTAAGTACTGAGGCTAAACAGTCCAGCACTAATGCTTTAGGGATTTCTTACCCCAGCCTGTTTTTCTTCCTTGAGCACACAGTCCACCCCAAGTCCATAGGGTATAGCCAGTTCTTTCCAGGGTGATCCTCTTTCTTCAGCTACCAGCTCTCTTCTCTTTCTTTTACATCTCAGGTGGGGTATAAAGTGGTTAATTAGCTACACAGGACCCAGCCCATAACTTCCTACACCTGTGGACCTCCCAGGGCTCTCCCCGCTCCTAGCGACCTCCACCTATTCTCCTAGTGCCCTCTAGTGGCCTACCCCGGACATCTTGGACATTTTTAGGGGAACAGCGCCATCTAGTGGCCTGCCCCGGCTAGGACAGCCTCTTATTTATCACAAGGGTCACTGACCCTCTACCACCCCCCACAAATGTGAATACAAATATGGTTTAGCAACCTCTATGGCAGCTTCAGATGTTAGAGCCAGGTCTATTAGAGCAGCATGGAGGTCCCTGGAGTAGTGTAGTGGTCAGTGCACCATGGCGTGAGGGACTCTGGTCCCTATCTCCCTCTACCTGTCACATTTCTTGTGGAAACTGTGATTTCTCCAAAACACACCAGAAACCCACTGTACCCATATATAGGTGCTCCCTTCACCCCTTCACCCATAAGGGCTATTGTATATAGCTATGGGCAGTGGGTTTTGGGTGGATTTTGGGGGGGGGGGGGGCTCAGCAGACAAGATAAGGGAGCAGTGGTGAGATGTGTACCTGGGAGCATGTTTTTGAAGTCCACTAGGGTGCCCTGTTTATCTCCTGGGATGTCTGGGAGACCAGTCTACTAAAACTGCTGGCCCCTCCTACATCCCAATGGTTCGATTTTCTATGTTTTTCACTTGGACGGTTTTGTTTTGAAAATGGACCAAAAACAAAACGTTGAAAGCACAAAACCTTGTTAGAAACAGTATTTTCTAAAACAAGAGACATTTTTCTTTTTGGAAAATGAACTTTCTTATTCAGATTTCGGACGTTATTTGCAAAATTTCTAAAGTCAGACTTAGATGTCATATTACAAATGCCCCTCTGTGCATTTCTGAAACTTAGACTTCTACTTTTCTTGCATATGTTCGATACTAGCCTTTCTTCAGGCAGCTTCCTAAATGAATCGAAGCAACCAAATTGGAATACATCCATTGTTACAAACTATAATCCAGTGTCAAATTTGATGTATTTATTACAAATACTCAAAAATTAGTTTTTGACCATCTTTCTCATTTTGTGGAAAAATACAGTTTTGCACCCGTATCAATCAGGTTTTAGGACAGACAGTTCTAACTGCATTTTTGAATGAGGTTCATTGTGCATTTGATAAAGGTGAGGCTGTGTTAGCATTGTCTCTTGACCTCACTGCCACCTTCAGTGTAGTTCTTCATGATCTCCTTATAACCCAGCTGGCCTCTATAGGCCTGTCTGGTAGGATATTGAGCTGGTTTTCCTAATTCTTGCAAGATCATATTTTTGAAGTGTTCTTTCAACAGTCAACCTCTACTATTTATAAACTAGCTTTGGTGTTCTTCAGGGATTGGTACTATCTGCCTTGCTGTTTAATATATTTCTTAGTCCTCTTGTTACCCTCGAGGGACAATGGGTTTGTATCTGATAGTTTTGTATGTTAATTTTGTTGCTCTGGAATGCTTGGGGGCCCTTTTACTAAGCTGTGGTAAAGGGGGCCCTGTGCTTGTGGCAGCAGGGCCCCTTTTACCACAGTGGGTGAAAATAACCAAAAGTGAAATGGCCGTGTGGTAAGTTCAACCTTGCTGCGCGGCCATTTTGTGGGGTGGAGCACTTACCGCCACCCATTGAGATGGCAGTAAGGGCTCTTGCACTAACCTAGCCTCTGCACCCCCCCCCCCCCCCCAAATTGCAGGGCTGTCTATAGCTGGGGAGAAAGCCTAGGGGGACAATGCATTATACTCTCCAGGAAAAAAAAAAAAGATTTTAAATGCTCCCAGATTCCAATCTAATTCATTTTAATGTGGGATAAAATGCTATAAATAAGTAAATAAATAGATGGACACTCTGAATGTCGAGCACCTGATTCTCATAACATGATGTCTGTTTTAGTGGCCCTTTACCAGGAGGAAAAAAAATATCTGCCTGAATATAGCATGTGCTAGGGTGTCCCTATAGCCAGCCCCTAAGCAACAAAGCCCGTTTCGTGAAAAATGAAACGGGCCCTAGGAAGGCTCTCGTCTAAGCGATTTCTCCTCTCTCCCCTGCCCTCCCCTCCATGTCCAGTGATTCTCCTGTGCCCTGCACTCCCCTCCCATCCAGTCCATGTCCAGCGATTCTCCTCTGCTCTGCCCTGCCCTCTCATCCATGTCTCGCGATTCTGCCCTCCCCTCCAAGTCCAGTGATTCTCCCCTCCCATCCCATCCAATCCATGTCCAGCGATTCTCCTCTGCCCTGCCCTGCCGTCCCATCTGTGTTCCGCAATTCTCCCCCCATCCATGTCCAGCGATTCTCCTCTTCCCTGCTCTCCCCTCCCATCCATGTCTAGCGATTCTCCTCTTCCCTGCCCTGCCATCCTATCTGTGTTCCGCGATTCTCCCCTCCCCTCTCATCCATGTCCAGTGATTCTCCCCCCTCTCCTCTCCCCTCCCATCCCATTCATGTCCAGTGATTCTTCCCTCCTCTTCCCTGCCCTCTTCTCCTTCCTGCTGCCCTGCCTTTAAGCCATTCATGTTACCTCAGGTCGCAGTGGCGGCAGGCTCGGCTCGCGTCGCCTCCAGCCTTCTCTTGCTTTCCCTCTCAGTACTACTACTACTACTACTACTATTACTATTTAGCATTTCTATAGCGCTACAAGGCGTACGCAGCGCTGCACAAACATAGAAGAAAGACAGTCCCTGCTCAAAGAGCTTACAATCTAATAGACAAATAAATAAATAAAGTAAGCAAATCAAATCAATTAATGTGAACGGGAAGGAAGAGAGGAGGGTAGGTGGAGGCGAGTGGTTACCCTCCTCTGACGTCATTTTGTCTTTCCACGAGGGCGAGACACTGAGAGGGAAGGGAATGCTGGAGGCAAGCTGACATCAGCTCATTTGCATGCTGTTACGAACCCAGCCAACCAGCCATCCAGGAAGGCAGAGTGACCAATTATTATATAGAGATTACTACCCTACCTATGAAAAGTTATTCCCTTAGTATACTGGCATGTTTGAAAATATAACTTTTTTTTACAGTATCCTCCCCATGGTCCCCACCCCACCCACTTATTCCAGGCCTCCTCCCCACTCCCCTGATCCCCCGCGCCACAGGGTGCCCTCCCGGCACATACCTGAAGCCTCCCTGGTGGTCTAGTAGATTCTTCGGGGCAGGAAAGATCCCCAATCTTTCCTTCCTTCTGCTAGCGTTGACCCTGCAGCATCTTCTTTAAAATGGCTGCCTAGACCTACAACTTCAGTGGAAGCCTTGCGAGGCCACCGCTGGAAGTCTCGGCAGCCATTTTTAAATAGCATATGGTAGCAGGAGGATCAGTGCTGGCAGCGGGCAGGAAAGACTGGGGATCTTTCCTGCCCTGAAGAATCCACTAGACCACCAGGGTGGCTGCCTTCAGGTATGTGCTGGGTCCCTGCGGCTCAGGGGAGGAGAGGCAAACATGCTCACACTGCCTGAACAACTGGCTCGCAGAATATTAAAAAATTTAACAATTGGCTATTGCGAGGTGCGAGCTGGCTCCAGCACACCACTGAGCGTGGCAACCTTTTAGTAAAAGGGCCCCTTGGTTTCTTATATATGTATTTGCTTGTATTTTGTTTGTAGCAAATTATGGGTTCCTTGTACTAAGCTGTGGTAAGCACTAATGCATGCTTACTGCTACAAAAAATGGCTTAGTGTGGAACACACTGAAGCATCCTGTGATAATTTTTGGATGTGCGAACTACCCACACGCTAACAAAATGTATTTTTTAGAGCTGGGGGCGGGTCTGTGCCGGCGAATGGGCATTTTCTGTTCTAATTGATTAGTGTGTAGTCATTGCCACGCACTAACTGATTAACACAGGTCTAGTGCATGAGTCTGTACTGCCTTTAAAATAAACAGTAGGGAAAATTAGCACGTGTAATGGGAAAATTAGTGCATGGCTATTAGGGCCCTGTTTACTAAGGTACATTTAGTGTTTTTAGCGCACCTACACTTAATGTGCCTATAGTGATATTGTAGGCATATACATGCTTAACGTGTATATGGTTAATGCTTATTAAAAACATTAATGCGCCTAAAATGCTGCTTAGTAAACAGGGCCCTTAATATGTAAAATAGAAAAATCAGCCATTTTACATTGGCAGTAAAAATGGCCTTAACATACAGGAATGACCTGCGTAAGGATTTGCTAAGGTCATGAGAGGGGTTAGGGGGATGAAAGGAGAGTCTAGGTATGGTGGGGGGGGGGGGGGGGTTCCTGAGGGGACTGATCTGGGGTGGGGGCTCTTGGAGGGTATCCTGGTGGGGTACCTGCTGAAGGGATGACCCTGGGGGCTGCCTTTTAACAGGATCTGATTTTTTTTTTTTTTGGGGGGGGGGGGGCAATTCTAGCAGAGAAGTTACTGTCCAGTAGGTAATCAGAGGGCACATGAGGGAGAAGCAGACAAGGGTGGAATATCACTCATGGGGGTGTCGTGGGGATTGGGGAGGTGATCTTGGAAGGAATGCTGTCAGGATTGGGGTACTGTTGTAAGGGAGGGTATCAGATTGGGAGGTAGTTAATTTTGTTTTGGAGGGGGGCTGACCAAGGGCACTGTGTACTAGGGAAAGGGTATGTTGGGCCACCACAAGACTATAGAAGCTTTTATTTATATTCTTTAATGATGATGTTATAGTTAAACTTCTAGGGGGTAATATTCAGTCCATGACGGTAAGCGGCTTGTAAGCAGCTCACAGCTGCAGACTGAACTAATCCCAGATATTCAATGCTGGGGCATGCATGGTTCCTGACACTGAATATCCAATTTTATGCACTGACACGGAAGTTCACTGAGCACCTGCCGATGTTCAGACTGGTGCTTGGTTAACTCGGCACATAACGTTAAGACAGCCTTTTTTGCTGTCCTAACTTTATGCACTTAGGGGGACTTTTACTAAGGCGCACTCACATTTTTGGCTCGCGCTAAAATTGGGCACGCGCTAAACATTAGATGCCCATAGGAATGCATTGGCGTTTGTAACATTTAGCGCACGCTCAATTTTAGTGCGCGCTGAAAACGTGAGCGCGCCTTAGTAAAACACCCCTTAGCCATTTAGGGGGAGATTCTACATGTAGTGCCTAAAAAATATACGCGATTAAGTGTAGTCTGTAAGTGGCGCCTAGATTTAGGCGCGGTATATAGAATACACTTAGTTGATATCCCAGAGATTCTATATATGGCGCCTAAAAAATATGACAATAAATATTGGGAAAAATTTTACATTTTTACAACAAAGTACATTTTATACACCCGAATATTCTTTGTACTCCCTGTTATTCTAATAAATGTACATATTCAAGTTATTTTAATGATTTTAATAAAACAAATATACAAAAAGTCACTATAACACATATAACATTTATAGCCCCACAGTGCTCCCAGCTTTGCTGGAAAATCTTCCCCACTACCGGTCAGATATACATCACTTCTCAACAACTACAAAACATACCCAGCTACTCATACATCGATGTTATTTTTTCAAAAACATTTTCATTTACTTGTTCCAAATGTCAACTACCCACAGATGTAAATGACTACCCTTAATATTTAAAAGGTAGTCCACGTGGTAATCAGTGTGTTGCTAGATATAACACTAGTCCTACGCCAACCGGCTTCAACTATCAATAATCCTCCTCGAAATCAAGGAGCTTTAAATATTGTTTATCCAAGAGAAAATATAGGCAGATAGGATATCCAAAAATGTGATCTTCAATGTTTTAAGACCGTTGGTAATGCGGGGATCCAGCTGCTGCGGGCAACTGCAGCGCATTCTTAATCCAACATGTTCTCACTGTCGGTTCTCAATGCGAGACCGCATTTCGCTCTAGGCTTCTTCAGGAGAACCGCAATCACAAACCTAAACAAACACATACAATAATCTACATAACTTAACTCCCTTAACATACAACACCGCTTAAATATATATTTCTCATCTTAAATCCATCAATGATAGTATCAATTTATTTGGCAACTTACCCAGCGGGCTATTTTCCAACACTGAGCGGACAGGAAATGACATCACTCATTTGTCCATTAGT
Organism: Microcaecilia unicolor; assembly: GCF_901765095.1. Classification (NCBI taxonomy): domain Eukaryota; kingdom Metazoa; phylum Chordata; class Amphibia; order Gymnophiona; family Siphonopidae; genus Microcaecilia; species Microcaecilia unicolor. The sequence continues at coordinate 235,783,328 of NC_044037.1, forward strand.
GCCGGTATACCTAATATATATACCCCCAGGCCACGCCTCTTAACTACGTGAAGAACTCAGATCCATTCCACCTCAAGGTTTAACCCTAAAGGCGCCACAGTTTTCCATTGAAAAATAAAGCGTTGTTCAATATTAAATAGAACCTCGCTTACATTACCTCCCCAATCAAATAAAGGGACCTGTGTCAACACCACACATTTAATATCTTCTATTGTGTGTTGATATTGCATCCAGTGTGTGACCAAGGGGGCATCATCCCTTAAATTCCTGACATTGCTTATATGTTCAGCTAGTCTATTCTTTAATTTCCTCCTAGTATGGCCAATGTAATATTTATTGCACGGACATATTATGCAATAAACAACACGTTCACTATTACAATTGGTCAAAGATCGAAGATAGAAGAATCTATGAGATCCTGGGATTTTTATAACATTCGTAATAATAGCATGTTTACAATATACACAATTATTACATGGGGAATGATGCCCCCCATCTCTCTTCTCACTGGGTCGTTTCAAAAGCTCTCCTAAATTAGATTTACGGCTATATGCCATTTTTGGGTGTTCTTTAAAAACTGGGTGGACACTTAGAATATGCCAAAATTTATGAATTATATGTCCAATAGACGGAGCCCTATGAGAAAAAGGAAGAACACATGCAATCGGTTTAACCATCGCCTTTTGTTTCGAAACAAACAACCAATCTCTCTGAGCGTACCGGGCCCGTTTATAGGCCCGTTTTAACACTGATAGGGGGTACCCACGTTGAACAAATCTCTCCGTCATGCTTTGTGCCTGGCTTTTGAATTCTTCCAGGGAGGAACATAACCTACGTAATCTCAAGTATTGTCCGACAGGAACTCCCCTTCTCAATGCACCATGATGAAAACTTGAATAATGTAGTAGGGTGTTCCTGTCGGTACTTTTTCTGTAAATAGAAGTAGATAAATTATCCACATCTATTTTACTTATTTTAATATCTAAAAATTCAATAACCTCCCTGGAGACTCGAGCTGTAAATTTAATACAAGGGTCCGCCCTATTAAGGTCGTCTATAAATTTCCCCAAGTCTTCTTCTGAGCCCCTCCATAGCAATATCACATCATCTATATATCGCCGCCAGAGCACAATATCTTTGTGCCATGGCGAGGGATAGACGTGTTTTTCTTCAAACTTTGTCATATAAAGGCAAGCCAATGAGGGGGCAACCGTGGCCCCCATGGCTATACCTCTCTTTTGAACATAAAACGTCTTCTCAAATTGGAAATAATTAAACCCTATAACCCAAACTAGGAATTGACGTAATGCCAATCTCTTGTCATTGGGAATATTGCATTGTTCCAGAAAAGACCAGGCTACCTCTATAACCCCCTCCTGGGGCAAATTTGTGTATAAGGCTACTACATCTAAGCCTACCAAAAAGGTAGTACCCATCATCAAGCCTTGATCTTTAATTTGGTCCAGAGTATGTATGAAGTCCGTTGAATCCCGAACATATGACGCTGCCTTACTAACCCAGGGCTGGAGAAACCTGTCCACGAATTTGGAAAGGGGTTCTAATACTGAATCCCTAGTCACACACTGGATGCAATATCAACACACAATAGAAGATATTAAATGTGTGGTGTTGACACAGGTCCCTTTATTTGATCGGGGAGGTAATGTAAGCGAGGTTCTATTTAATATTGAACAACGCTTTATTTTTCAATGGAAAACTGTGGCGCCTTTAGGGTTAAACCTTGAGGTGGAATGGATCTGAGTTCTTCACGTAGTTAAGAGGCGTGGCCTGGGGGTATATATATTAGGTATACCGGCACTAATGGACAAATGAGTGATGTCATTTCCTGTCCGCTCAGTGTTGGAAAATAGCCCGCTGGGTAAGTTGCCAAATAAATTGATACTATCATTGATGGATTTAAGATGAGAAATATATATTTAAGCGGTGTTGTATGTTAAGGGAGTTAAGTTATGTAGATTATTGTATGTGTTTGTTTAGGTTTGTGATTGCGGTTCTCCTGAAGAAGCCTAGAGCGAAATGCGGTCTCGCATTGAGAACCGACAGTGAGAACATGTTGGATTAAGAATGCGCTGCAGTTGCCCGCAGCAGCTGGATCCCCGCATTACCAACGGTCTTAAAACATTGAAGATCACATTTTCGGATATCCTATCTGCCTATATTTTCTCTTGGATAAACAATATTTAAAGCTCCTTGATTTCGAGGAGGATTATTGATAGTTGAAGCCGTAGGACTAGTGTTATATCTAGCAACACACTGATTACCACGTGGACTACCTTTTAAATATTAAGGGTAGTCATTTACATCTGTGGGTAGTTGACATTTGGAACAAGTAAATGAAAATGTTTTTGAAAAAATAACATCGATGTATGAGTAGCTGGGTATGTTTTGTAGTTGTTGAGAAGTGATGTATATCTGACCGGTAGTGGGGAAGATTTTCCAGCAAAGCTGGGAGCACTGTGGGGCTATAAATGTTATATGTGTTATAGTGACTTTTTGTATATTTGTTTTATTAAAATCATTAAAATAACTTGAATATGTACATTTATTAGAATAACAGGGAGTACAAAGCCTAAAAAATATGTGCAGAAAACATTGCCGCATAAAATGGCTTGTAGATTTAGGCACGGTATATAGAATACGCTTAGTTAATATCCCAGCACCTAACTGCGTGCTTCCATTTACACCAACGAAAATGTGGCGTAAATCCCCTTGAGTAGATTTATGTACACTGCGCCATATTCTATAACTATGTGTGTAAATTTGGGGAAGCCCATGGAACACCCATAGCCACGCCCCTTTGAACTGCGCACATTAGAATTTAGGCACAGTTCATTACAGAATACTCTTAGCAAGGTGTGTGTATAAATTCTAAATTATTGCCAATTAGTGCTCATTATTGCTTGTTAAGTGCTGTTATCAACGCTAACTAGCTTGTTGAGCCAATTAAGTTACCCTCGTTATAGAATATGCTTGGATTTCGGCGCGGATCTCTAGGTGCAGTATGTAGAATCTGGGGGTTAGCGGACTTAATATTGCTGTTAACTGGGTAAGTTGTGGCTCCACACAAACTCCGCCCCTGGATCGCCCTTAACCTAACCAGAAAAGGAATGGCCATAAAGTGGCAATATTCAGTGGCACTACAAGTTAAATGCTGCTGAATATCGGTGGCTGGCCAGCTTGGCAGGGTGGGAGTCTGTCCTGCCCTCCTGATCAGTTAAACCTCTTTGAATATGTACCTCTTAGTTTATATGGCTGTTGCTATCAAGAGTACTTTTGAAAGTCATGCTATACATCACAAACACTTCAGAATTTTACTGTCTATTTTGTAAGAACAAAGTAAAAGAAACATCAAAATTGGTTTTTGCCTCTATTAAAGTAAAAAGCTACATGTGTTGTTTTGGGGGCCCTTTTACTACCTGCAGTAAGCAGTTAACACAGGGTTTACTGCTTGGTAGACAGTAGCGCAGGCCTGCACTATTGTCTCCTGCACTAAAAAGGCAACCAGCATGATAAAAATTCTGCTTTAACTGCTTAATGTGGGAGTGGATGGGATCTGGGCGTGACACGAGGGTGCAGAGGAGTGTCCAGCAGTGACAGCTAGTGTGCAGGTCTGTATCACATGCTAGCTGTCATAATTGCCGATACTGCAGCTGAACTTACCGCCACCTCAAGAGAAGGCAGTAAGTGCAGCTGCATTGTTGGCAGTACATTAGCCTAATTTCTGACAGGTGATGAGAAATTGCAGCCTCTAGCACTTCTAATTCCATCCCTGAACTCAGACTCCCTCTCGATTCCCTTCCCCTGGCACCCCTGAAAGACAGTAATCCTCCCTGTATTGTGCCCCCTGACATACCCAGTAGACAGTAATGCTCCCATTCTTGTCGCTCTGGCATCCCTGACAGTAATGCTCCTAATCCCTCATCCACAGTACCCCTGATAGACAGTAATGTTCCAGATCCCCTCCCCCTGATGGACAATAATACTCCCATTCTTGCCCCCTAAAGCCCCCTGTCCCTGACCTTGCTATCTCCTGAGCTGAACACAAGCTCCCCCTCCATAGACTGACCTTTCCTCCCCAATCCCCTCTTTGGAGCACTGGTGGTTGAGTGGTTCCAGATGGCAGCAATCCTCCTCAGCTGCTGCCCTGTTGGTACCATTACCCAAAATGGCTGGTAGGTACTGCAAGAGTACCACTAGGGGGAATAATTTTGGATGAATGTGCAGACCCAGCGGCGTTGGGGGTGGGGGGGAGAGACAGGAATCTGGACGGGAGGTTGGGTTGAAAGCTGGGGAGTGGGTGCTTCAACAGGGGTTGTTGGGGGGATGTGATTGGGGAGCATTACTGTCTGTTGGGGAGAGGGTAGGGAACATGACTATCTGTCAGGGGTGCTGGGGGGGTGAGATCAGGAACCTTACCGTCTGTTGGGGGGGAGGGGGATTGGGATCACCACTGTCTGCTGGGGGTGCCTGGGGAAGGGATTGAGAGCATTACTGTCTGTCAGGGGTGTCTGAGGCTAAACAGATGAGGTTGGGGGGGATGTGTGTGGTTGGTAGCTCTGTTGTGGCAGCTCTATCACTTTTATTTATTTATGGTGGGTCCACACTGCATTACCTGCAATGGCAGATAGCATGAGAGTACCTGCTCTGTCCGCAACTTCATGTAACATGGTGCCCCTGTGCTGTGTACCCTGTGCATTAAATGTAGGGCAGATGCAGAGCATGCCCCCTGCATTTAGCACACAGGTTTTGCACTTACTACACATTAAATTTACGTTAACTATACAGTAAGTGCAAAAATTAACACAGTTTATTATTAAAGGGCAACTTGATGTATTAGAAGATGGAAAAGTGAACATTAGAAATGCCACGTCAGCTTAGACCAAAGGTCCATTGAGCTCATCCTGTATCTAATGGTAGTCACTTGATTTCAATAGGTAAGTTTGTTCCATATTGCCATATCCAAGAATTACTGTGACAGAGAGAGAGACATCCAGCTGGTTAATATCAGTTTTGTACCTTTCCTCCAGAAACTTCCCAACCCCTTTTTAAACTCAGTTATACCATTAGCCTTATCCATATTTTCTGACAGCAAATTCTATTGCTTAATTATTCATTGACTGAAAAATACTTTAAAAATTTTTTGTTTTAAATCTGTTGCTTGCTAGTTTCATAGTGACCCCACTTATATTTGATAATATAAACAATTGTTCCTTATTAATTTATTCCATACCATATGCAATTTTCAACTGTGTAATATTCCTTCTCAGTTACCTCATCTCCAAACTGAAAAGCGGTAGTCTTTCTTCATATGAGAGTTGATCCATAACTTGTAGCAATCTTTGTTGTCCATCTGTATAATTCTCAAGTTCTGCTGTACCTTTTTTGAGGTTTGGCACTCAAACCTGCACACAATACCTAAGGTGTGGCCTCATCATAGATAGTTTATAGTTTGTTGAATTTAATATTCTGTCTTTCCTCATTGAATAGCAAAGCGGATTATAAAACAAATAAAAGCACCATATAAAAAAAATCAAGAAAGCAGAAGTAAAAACAACTAAGTCAATAGATGCATAAGGATATAAATGAATAGTCTGGCCGCCTAGAAAGAGAAACGAATTAAATCTTTCAAGCTTAACAGTAAGAAGAATAAGCTTGTTAAAACAAGTAAGTCTTTAATCATGATTTAAATTAGCAAAAAGAGAGCTTGGTTTGAAGAGATAATGGAAGAATATTCTAAAGTAAAAGAGCAGCACAGAAAAAGGTTATGAGACACATAGATTTGAGGTGATCAATTTGGAAGCATTATTATATTTCCCGTTTTGTTCCCTATTCCATTCTGAATTTGGGTATTCTTTTTTGGCAGTTGTTCAGCTTATTGTCCATAATGACTTCTTGTGTGCATCGTTTGGCACTTGTCCACGTTAAATTACATCTGTCATTTAGACACCCAGGGGTCCTTTTACTAAGCTGCAGCAGGTAAAAAAGGCTGAAAATAGTCATTGCCATATGGTAAGATTGCTGTTAGCGCATGGCCATGCGAGGGGGAGCACTTATTGCTACCCATTGAGGTGGCAGTAAGGGCTCCTGAGCTAACGCATCAGTAACCGGGTAGCGCACGGCACTGTCTGATTACCCTCGGGTAACTAGTGTGCTAGAAAATAGTGCCCTATTTTCCCTAGCGCAGGAAATGGCTCACACTAGGACTGGAACTACTGCCGACACCTGTTTTGGACTGGTGGTAGCTCCATAGTGGTGTGTGGTAAGCCCACATTGGGCTTACCGCCACTTTGTAAAAGGGCCTCCCAGTTACCTAGTCTTGCAGTGTTTTCCTACAGTTCCTCACCAACTATAGAGGTTTTAAACATCTCTCTATATATAAAATGCACCTCCAACGTTCTAATGAAGCCTCACTTTCCCAACGTTCTAAAAGTGAGGCGGCAGAGACCACTTTTCCTACATGAGTGTCTGCCCCGCCCACGCGTCAAACGTAATGACATTTAGGGCGGAGCAATGACACTCGGCAACAGTGTCGCGCTGCTGATTGGCTATGCCTCGGATGATGACGCTAGCACGGACAACTTCTTCCCACAGCACTACAGTAACGCCGGGTGCGTAGAAAGGCCATACGCGACTGTGCCTCTGAGCGAGCCTCCCCACCCGACTTGGTCATTCACCAAGCCTCCTTACGCAGATGGCGTGGGCGCATAAAGAGGCCGTACGCGACTGCGCCTCTAAGCGAGGAAAAAGGCGGAGCTTCTGGCATTTCCTCCTCCCTCCCCACCCGAGTTGGTCATTCACCAAGCCTCTTTACGAAGATGGCCTGACTTAGTGTCTCTGGCTGGATGGTGGCCTTACGCAAAAGGCGCTAGCTGCGTCGCAGTAGCCGCTCTTGACGGCAGATGGTGAGAGGCTGAGGGAGGGAGAAAGAGAAAGAAACAGAACGGTGACGGAAAGTCGAGGAAGGAAATGCAGGGGGTGAGAGCGAGGCCTGGATCCGGTTCACCTTCGTGAGAGCTTCCACCCCAAAACACATCTCAGCTGCAGAACCGCCTGGGACACGCGATCCACCTTCGTGAGAGCTTCCACCCCAAACCCCACCTCAGCTGCAGAGCTGCATGGGACACGCGATCCACCTTCATGAGAGCTTCCACCCCACCTCAGCTGCACAGCTGCTTGGGACACGCACAGACTCCAAACACTACCAGGAACCACAAAAAAAAAAAGGTTTATGTCTCCTTCCCTGCTCCAAGGACACGGGTATGCAGAAGTCCTTCCACCGGGTTATGGGTGTCCCAGCAATTTGGGGTAGGGGGGGCTTTAAAATGTGTGTGTTCAGAGTTTGGGAATTTGTTTCCCCCCTCCCCTTGCAATACAATGTTTGAGGCAAACGAAGGGATTGGAAGCCACAGCACCACACACACTCACTATCAGACTCACACAGTCTGTCTCTCTGTCTTACATACACTCTCATTCACACAAACACTCTGTCACAATGACCTCCCCTGTGGTCCTGCACACACACTCTCACATCGAGCACAGGAAGCAGACAATGGCCTGAGAGAATCCGGTACAGCCAAAACAGATGATCTGGCCCAAGGAAATAAAATGTTTGTGGTCCTTATTTTCTTTTTCCTAATAAATCTGTGGCATGCGCCCTCGCTTCCTCACAAAAAATACTGAGGCACAAATTACTACTACTACTTAACATTTCTAGAGCGCTACTAGGGTTACGCAGCGTTGTACAAAATAAACAAAGAAGGACGGTCCCTGCTCAAATGAGCTTACAATCTAAAGAACGAAATGTCAAGTTGGGCAGTCTAGATTTCCTGGGTAGAGGTGTAGAGGTTAGGTGCCGAAGGCGACATTGAAGAGGTGGGCTTTAAGCAAAGATTTGAAGATGGGCAGAGAGGGGGCCTGACGTATGGGCTCGGGGAGTTTGTTCCATGCGTGGGGTGAGGCGAGGCAGAAAGGGCGGAGCCTGGAGTTGGCGGTGGTGGAGAAGGGTACTGAAAGGAGGGATTTGTCTTGAGAGCGGAGGTTACGGGTAGGTACGTAAGGGGAGATGAGGGTTGATAGGTAAGGTAAGCAACAAGGACTGCCAACACGCCGTGCAACCACAAAACAATCACACACACAGTTTCTATCACACACACACACTCTTTCAATCACTCTGACTCACTCTCGGAATCACATACTCTCTCCCTCTGTCTAACACACACACAAACAATGTCTCTATGACCGCCCATGTGGTCCGGCAAGCACACACTCTCTTACAACAGACGGAATTACACCAACAGAAGGAGGGGCTCATGGAAATCCGTTCCACACACACACACTCTGTATCTCTCTGTCACACAAACATACAGTCTCTATCACACACACACAGACACACTCTTTCAATCCCTCTGTCTCTCTCTCTCACACACACTCACTATCGGACTCACACAGTCTACACACAAACTCACTATCGGACACACACAGTCTGTCTCTCTGTGTTACACACACTCTTACACAAACACTCTGTCACAATGACCGCCCCTGTGGTCCTGCACACACACTCTCTAACATCAGACGGAAGGACAGCAAGGGAAGGAGGGGGTCATGGAACTCCTCTGTCTCACTCTCACACACACTCACTATCAGACTCACACAGTCTTCACATACACTCACTATCGAAGTCACACAGTCTGTCTCACAAACACTCTCTCACAATGACCGCACCTGTGGCCCTACACAGGGCCTCCTCCTTCCTCATTATACACCCTTCACTATTACTCCATCTCATTACAATACTTTAATATTAACTATTTGGTTAACAAAAAAACAACTAATCAATATAACCTTGCTAGCGCCCGTTTCATTTCTAACAGAAACGGGCCTTTTTTACTAGTGTTCAATAAGAATGAGCATACTAATTCACACCAAAGGTCTGGTAAGCCCAGAATTCTCTAACCAAAATGAACAATCAAAGGGTCAAAAGTTCCTGGAATGATCCCCAAAACCAGTGGCTTTCCCAAGTTTACCTTAATATTGGTTTCCAGACTTACTTCCAGTAACTTATTCAAACCTTTTCTAAACCCATCTACATTAACTGCTTTAACCACATCCCTTCACCAACAAATTGTAGGCCTTAATTATGCATCAAATGAAAAGATACTTTCTCCATTTCACTTTAAGGGCCCTGTTTATTGGCAGCTTAGTAAACAGGGCCCTAATTGTACTATTCAATAACTTTGTGGCATGCCCCCTAGTGTTTGTATTTTATTAAAAAATAAATAAACTAGGGGCCCAACGCAGGTTAACACACGCTAAAAGGGAAGTACCACCAGGCTACCGCAGCAGTCCGGCGGTAGTTTCCACCCCCTGCGCACGCCATTTTTGTAGTGCCAGTGTGTACCCGGTGGTAATCGGGCAGTGTTGCATGCTGCCTAGTTACCGCCAGGGTAGCACGGGAGCCTTTACCACCATCTCAATGGGTGGCAGTTAGTGCTCCCACCCGAAAAGGGCGCATGGCAAGTGCTTCACTCGCCGCACGTCCATTTCTTTAAAAAAAACCCTGCCTTTTACCTGCTGCAGTAAAAGGGGGCCTAGGTGTGCATAAAAAACACGTACTGACGCCACCACAGGCCCCCTTTTGCCACGACTTCTTAAAGGGACCCCCTAATACACAAAATCTTTCTTGGGGCTGTTCTCTTTTCTGTTTTGCTGTCCCATATTTGTTTGTTGCCTTTTTCAGCTTTGTTTCAACTGAGTGGTTTATTGTTATATATTGTACCTACCTTTGACTTAATAAAGATATTTTCCTATTTGCAATCATTTCATTCCACCTCGCTAAATGATTTTCAGGACCTCTATCATATCTCCATTCAGTCATGGCTTTTCCAACTTGAAGAGCCCTAACCTCTTTAGCCTTTGCTCATATGGGGATCATTCCATCCCATTTATCATTTTTGGTTGCCCTTCTCTATACCTTATCTATTGCACCATAGAAAAATACAGAGAAATTTTAATATTCTCTGCTTTATTCTCCATCTCTTTCCCAATAAATCGTAACATTTTATTTATTTACATTTTTTGACTGTTCACAAACACTGAGCAGAGGAGTTCAACCTATTGTCCAGAGTGATGCTTAGAGATCCTTTTCCCTGGGTGATGACTCCCAATATGGAGCCTAGCATTACAGCTTGGGTTATTCTTCCCTATATGTATAACTTTGCATTTGTCAACATTAAATTTTATCTGCCATCTTCATGCCCAATCTCCCAATCTCACATGGTCTTGCTTCAATTTCCCACAATGCACTTGTGCTGAATAATTTGGGATCATCTACAAACTTGACAATTTAGAGTCTGTAGTGTTACCTGCATCCTCATTTCATGGTAATATTTCACTGATCTTTGATCAAAGGCAAGATATTACCCCTGCAAAGTTATCTTTGAAACTGGTGTCCTTGGTGGGGGATATGGGAACTGGTTCTGGTGTGTTAGCAGCAGAAGAAGTAATGAATTTGGAGCCCTGGAGCTTAATGACTAAGATGGAGTCCACCTTATCTGGTTGCTTATCTCAGCTTTGTAACTTTTTCCTGGGAAAACAGCTATCAAATTAACTTCTTTGGAGACTGAAGTGATAGAACATTTTGGACTTTTGAGAGATTATTCTGAGAAAGTAAGGTCACTGGAAGGCGGTTACTTTGTTAGAAAGTAAGATGGAGAAAATTGAAAATCAACTTCGCTGTCATAATGTACACTTTTTAAATTTTCCTTATTGAGATGTTAAAACAGTACCATATATGGTGGATTTCTTATATCTAGACCCCCCCCCTGTCTCTCTCCCACAAATTGTTAAAGCTTATTATATTTTTTCTAAGTTAAGGATGTTAGAAGGGGAAGGAAAAGAGATCCTCTTGATGTGGATTTGACTACCTGGTTAGAGACTTCTGTTCAAGAATCGTCTTTGAGGGGTAATATGTTGATTATCTTCTCAAATTTTGCTGAATTGAATTTTGTCTTAGTTAATTTCTTTTGGTATAGATTGGTTTCCTTTCATTGTATGTGAATTCATGTTTCCCTCAGTGTTCAATTAGTCTGAAAGGAATTCTTTTTTAAGTAGAATTAGGAGTCATTGCTTTAGGTATGTCTTTCTTTCTTCCTAAAGTTTCCTAGGCATCGCTGTGTGAAACTTCAGGGGACATAGTATATTTTCTGGAATCTTTGCTGTTCGAAGCTTTGTTAGCAGCTCATTAAGATTTGACTAAAGCTCAAGAGAATGCTGTGTAATATTTGATTGAATGTGAAATTGTTATCCTCACTGGCAACAAGCAGTTTATTTGGGGTTAACGTATTATTGGAACCAATTTGGCATCTCTTTAATTGCTGTTTTTTTTTCCTGTGGCTCTCCTCCTCCCATTTTTCTTCTTTGTTAAGTGTAAGCCAGTGCACAGTAATGTTGATAATATTTATTTTTGATATACTACTACTATAAATCACTTCTCCACTATAACTTCTTTTCTTTGTTTCTATTATTGAATATCAATTTTAACAAAAATGGAAGAAATAGGAAGCTAGTATCTGGAAAGACTAGGAGAAATTGATGGAGCGGGGCGTCTACCTGAGATCAGTAATGTAGAAGGATTTAATCCGAGTCTACTGTCGGTGATCATTGTGGTACTTCAGTCAGGCATTGCTTAAGAGAAAAGTCTAGTAAGCTGGGGCTGACATAATAAACTAGATGGACATCATCTGCAGAAAAGAATCCACTAATATTTTTGATTGAATAAGCACTGCAAGAGGACAAAGAAATAAACTGAAAAACATTGAGGAGGGAATAGAGCCTTGATTTCAGTTTCTCATAGGGTATCCTACTTTTATCAGGTCTCTGAGGGGCCAATTGTATCTGCCTCTTGATTTAGGGGGTCTTGTATGAAAGATTAGCTCGAGTTATCTGCAGCAGGGACCATACTATACTATACTTTGTAACTATCCCATCTTATTTTTTTAGATATTTGTACTTCCAACCTGTTTAGTAGTTTATAGGGATAATTTGGAAACGTTCAACTTTGTATGCTGTTTAGGGAATGGGAATGGGATTTGATATATTGCCTTTCTGTGGTTACAGTCAAAGGGGTTTACATAGGTGCTATTTTTGTACCTCAGACAATTGAGGGTTTAAGGGCCCTTTTACCAAATGGTGGTGAAAGGTGACCCGTGGTGGCATTGGTGCATGGGATTGCCATGCGCTGAGGCCACCTTTTACCACCGTTGGCAAATGGCCATGTAGTAATTAAAAGATTGCCGCACGGCCATTTACTGCTGGAGGCCTTGCGGCCTCCCATTTAGGAGGCAGTAAAGGCTCTGGCAGCAACCAGAAACTAAAGTGTATTTTCTAGCGCCGGAATTGGCACGTGGGAAAGCCAGAACGGGACTGTCTCTCTATGTCAGGTGTTCAGCGCTGCGTGCGTCTGGTAGCGCTCTACCGCCTGTCTCCTGGGCAAGCCCAGTGGTAGGGCTGAATCAGTGCACACCAATCCAGCGCAACCTCTACTGCCCTTTGATAAAAGAGCCTGTATGTGACTTGCCCAGAGTCATAAGGAGCTGCAGTGGGAATTGAACCCAGTTCCCCTGGTTCTCAGGCCATTGCACTAACCGTTAGGCTGCTGCTCCACTCCTCTTTACTTAGACACCTGTACTACTTTTTCTAGACCAGTTCAGACAAGTGGGACATACCAAAGCTAGAAGGTCCTGAAGGGGGAAGGGATGACAAAACATCTAATTTTCCCAGGATCCCTCTATGGTAGTGGGGGGGGGGGAGGGGATCTCCATTGAGAGGACTGACCAAGGCAGGACAACTCATGGTTATAGAAGAGAAAGGGTCCCCTACTCCACGGCAAATAGGCCTTGGGCTACCAGGCTACAGGTGTCACCAAACCGACAGCATAGACTCCATGGGATTAGGCTACAGGTGTCCAGAATAGAAATTCAGAAACATAGAAATATGTAGGCAAAGACCATGTGACCTATCCAGTCTGCCCATCCATGCCATCTATTCTCCCTATCACCCCCTTAGTGATCTTCTGTACTTGTCCCAAGCTTTCTTGAATTCAGATACTGTTTTTGTCTCCACCACTTCCACTGGGAGGCCATTCCATGAATTCACTACCCTTTCCAACAGATGGAGGTGGGTTAATAGCTTTCAGTCAGGGGGACAGCGTTGTTGAAAGTACTAAGTCAAAGTACTTAAGTAAGAGTAAAAGTAAAGGTATATTTTAATACTTAAGTAAAAGTAAAATTACAATGAAGAACAAATTAAAAAATGTACTTAAAAAAAGTTACTGCCTATATAAAACTTTTTGAATAAAAAGTAATAGTACCAACTACAGTGAATGCAACTATTGTTAACATTTTTTATCCCAACAATTTTATTGCTCTGCAATTCAATCTACTTTATTAAGTACATTTTGAAAATGATGGTTACTCATGTGACTGCACTTGTGAGTCTTTAATTTACCACAGCTAAAAAAATGTTTTCAACAACTGCACTATCAGGAAGTGGATTGTTCAGTCTGATAAAAAGTTCCTGCAAATCAGGCCAGGCTGTAATGTTACTGATGCCTTTTAACTGGGTCTGCAGGTATTGATCAAAGGAATCTCTCTGTCTGAAACACTTAACTTCCTTTATCATCATCGTTGTCATTATCATCTGCATTACTGGTAGTGCTAATTCATCACTTGCATCTTCAACTTTGTTATCATGCAGTCCAATTATAGAGAAGGCTTTCAAAAAAGTTGAAATCATTGTCTGTTGTTCTAACTATTTTTCATCTAATGGCAAACTCTGAATATCTTCAGGAACTGATGCAAGAATGTCATATGTATGGAAACTTCAGTCTTAAGGCCAGACAAGCAGACTGTCAATCCAGTGGACTGTCAGCCAATGTACAATCTTCCATGGGATGTCCAGCAGTCTGTTGTGATAGAGAGATATGTCTGATTACCAAGAACTGCAACCAGCTTCAGCTTCATCTCACCTTCAAAGTGACCAAACTCATCACTGTTCCATTTGTCTGGAGACTAGTAACCTGTTCAACAAGCACAGGCAACTTTACTGTTCTCATAGGCAGTATTCCCTGAACACCAAAATTAAGATGAGATAATCCACTATTGTGTGGTAAGGTTTGCAATTGCAATATCCTGTTCCAGGTTTTGCTGATTCATGTTGTGTACTGAGGAATCATCATTTAGTCACTTTTACTTTTAACTACAAGCATCAGAACTAGGCAAAACCAGTAAAAATTGATAAAATTATTACTTCGGTAAAAGTAAAAGTAATAACTTTTTCCTACACTTCTTTACAAGTTAAAGTAACAAAACTTTTACTTAAGTACAGTAATTAGTTGCACTTACTTAGTTACTCTTCAACATTGCAGGGGGACCTGCTTTTGGTTGAAGGGGCTACGGGGCCATGCAGGTCGCTTTTGGTTGGGAGACAGTGGAGGGCGCTGCCCTGGTTTTGGTTTAATTTTCACTCAAAACCGTGTGGTGAATTGTGGCCACAGATTTGGTTTTGGTTGCCCTATATTTTAAACAAACTTTATTGTACACACATCTTTGTGATGCTTAATGGTATACAAAGGACTGCATTTTTTCCCTTTTTTAAAATTTTATTTATCTATTGGGATTTATTAACTGCCTTTATGAAGATTCACCCAAGGCTTTTTCAGTTTGCAAAGGTTCTGAGGAGTGAATAGAGGTGATGGTGGGAGAAGGGGGAGGTTGTTGAGGGGAGACAATAGAAAAAAGTACTTCCTTGTCATCAAGCAGATGCAGCCATTACAGATGGGTTGTGTCCATCAACCAGCAGAGGGAGATAGAAAGCACACTTTTTCAGTGCCTCATACCAGCTTGCTCCACTGCCTCTCTTCAGTATTCTCTATCTCCCCTAGCAGAGTGGCTGCAGCTTCTTCGAGCTCCATCTAAAATCTGCCTGGAGGTTGCTCCTGTGCTTTTGCCAGTTGTTAGCAGGGGTGTTGGAGGCTATAGCAGCTTCACTTTAAAGGCACATAGGTTTGCCCTTTCCCTGCCTTACCCATACCTCCGTGGATGTGGACATATTGCTTAGCTTTCCCTGTCCTTCTCCACCAACAGTGGATGCAGGCACATAGGTTCGCCCTTTCCCTGCCTTTCCCAGTCACCTGAGCCTCCGGAGTTCTATTTACCTCTGCTTTCCTCACAGCGTTAAAAAAAAAAAAAGCGCTTAGACGCTGGAACAGAGGTTTTTCCTTGCCTTTTTCTGTGGGACCGGAGCTGTGATACTCGGTCCAGTGAGGTAAGAGTGTTTTCTGACTCCTCTGGGGTGGGCCTGCGATCGGGGCGATTTGGCGCGAACCGCCATTTTGAATTTTACCGCTATTTTCGGCGATGGCTGCAGAGACAGTAAAGCGCTGTTCCAAGTGTGGCAAGCGAAGATCAGCAGCGGGGCTCTGTAAATCGTGCTGTACAGATGTTAGAGCCGGCCTGAGCATGGTGAGCGACGATTCTTCGCGCTCTGAGCTGGCAGCGGACGCCATTTTGAATTTACCACATGGCGCGACCTCTGCTGAGACGGAGAGTCCTGAGCCCGGGGGGAGGCCTCGGAGTGAGGCTGATATGAGAGCTACTAGCCCCGGCAGAGATCTGGGTGCCCAGGGTGAGTTTTTCTCCCCTGATTTTGTCTTATTAATGCATAAAGCATACATGCTTAAAAGAGCTCTCCCACAAAGCCCTGCAGGGGCCTCTTCTAATGCCCCCCCCCCCCCCCCGGTGGATTCTAGCCTGGGTTTGGCCTCTGAGGCGTTATTCCCTGATAATTGGCAGAATATGAAACGCAGAAGGGCTCTTTCCCCTTCAGAGAGTGCTGCACCTCCATTCCCCCCCCCCCCCCCCCCATGGTCGGGCTGCGAGGATTCGGAGGACTCTGGCAGGCCTTCATGGTCTGAGGAGCCAGAGTCTGGTGCAGAAGTGACTCAGGATCTGGACGATCCCTCCGCGGTGAGGATTTTCCACCGTGATGAGCTGCCAGCGCTTATTTCTGATGCCCTGCAGGCTCTCTCTATTGAGGACCCTGCCAGTGGCACAACCTCCTCTGTGAATCCTAGGATGGCTAGTATCAAATAGCCTGCTCGAGCCTTTCCTTTGCATGACTCCATCCAAGAGCTTATTTCGGCTCAATGGGCTGACCCCGAGGGACCTTTGAAAGTTTCCAGGGCTATGGGGCAATTATACCCTCTGAGTGAGGAGCATATGGCTCGCTTTGCTATACCTAAAGTAGATGCCCTAGTCACAGCTGTGACAAAGAGAACTACCCTCCCTGTTGAAGGAGGTGTTGCCCTGAAGGATATTCAAGACCATAGACTGGAATCAGCACTTAAACGGTCATTTGAAATTGCAGGTCTCACTATTCGGGCGTCTGCATGCAGTTGTTATGCTGCTAGAGCCTGCCTGGCTTGGTTGCAACAGGCAGTGGAACAGCCCGGTGATAGAGCGGAGCCCTTTTCAGATGTGGCTCTGCGGATGGAGTCGGCCTTGTCCTTTCTTGCTGATGCCCTTTATGATATTGTCAGAGCTTCGGCTAAACACATGGCAGTAGCAGTGGCAGCTCGCCATCTTTTTTGGCTACGGCATTGGGCGGCGGACATGGCCTCTAAGCAAAGGTTGGTGAAGTTGCCCTTTCAAGGCCTTCTACTGTTTGGTGAGGAGTTGGAGAAAATTGTGAAGGGCCTCGGTGAGGCTAAACCCCAGCGCTTGCCCGAAGATAGGCCGAGGCCTTCCTCTAAGGGTGCGGCGGTCCACTCCTCTTACAGACCTCGCTTCCGTGAAGCTCGAAGGTACCGCCCGGGGCGTTCTGCTGGGTTCACTTCTCATGCCTGTTTTCAGCAGAGGAACTCCTTTCGCTCGGACAAACGTTCCACAGCCACTGGCTCAAGGCCTGGAGTTCAGGGGCGACCCTCTCAATGATGGTGCGCCGGCCCTCTCCTCGAGTCCTGTCATCGGAGGACGTCTTTCCCTCTTTGCCGAGGAGTGGGCCAACATTTCCTCAGATCAGTGGGTCTTGGACCTGATCAGAGACTGTTTCAGAATAGAATTTGACGCCCCTGTAAGAGACGTGTTTGTGGAGTCCCGATGCGGTTCTGCCGCCAAATGGGCAGCGGTAGAGGAGACTTTACAAGGTCTGATTCAGATAGGGGCTGTGTCCCCTGTACCTCCCGCCGAACACGGCTGCGACCGCTACTCCATCTACATTGTGGTGCCGCGAAAAGGAGGGTCTTTTCGCCCTATTCTGGACTTAAAAGAATTAAACAAGTCCCTGAGAGTGCGGCATTTTCACATGGAAACCCTGCGCTGCAACATTGCGGCGGTACAGCCAGGAGAGTTTCTCACGTCTCTGGACCTGAAAGAAGCTTACTTGCACATACCAATTTGGCCCCCGCACCAGAAGTTTCTGAGGTTTGCAGTGATGGGAAAGCATTTCCAGTTTCGGGCCTTGCCTTTTGGCCTCGCTACAGCTCCCCACACCTTTTCGAAGGTTATGGTGGTAGTAGCTGCCTTTCTAAGGCGAGAGAGAGGGTATCCGGGTTTACCCGTACCTGGACGACTGGCTCATTCGAGCAAACTCTGCTGCAGAGAGTCAGCATGTAACAGCCAGAGTGGTCTCAGTACTTCAATCTCTGGGCTGGGTCGTCAATTTGGCCAAACGTCACCTGACCCCCTCGCAGTCTCTAGAATATTTGGGGGCCAGGTTCGACACAGCCTCGGGGTATGTGTACCTACCCGAGCTAAGGCGGTGAAAGCTTCAGAATCAGGTCCGTCTGCTCCTGAGGATGCCCCGCCCGCGAGCATGGGACATTGTCCAGCTGCTTGGATCGATGATGGCCACCATGGAACTGGTGCCCTGGGCTAGAGCGCACCTGAGACCTCTACAGTATGCTCTACTCCAAACATGGTCTCCAGTATCTCAGGATTATCAATGCAGATTCTCTTGGCTCCCTGCGGCCCGACTCAGTATGGAGTAGTGGCTCTTAGACAGCATGCTGCGGCGAGGAATGCCGCTGGCGCTCCCCGATTGGTGCCTAGTGGTGACAGATGCCAGCCTGAAAGGCTGGGGCACACATTGCAAGGGGAAGCATGCTCAGGGTCTATGGACACCCGAGGAGTCGGAGTGGTCCATCAACCGCCTAGAGTTGAAAGCGGTGTTCCAGGCGTTTCTGGCTTTTCAAGTGACCCTGGAAGGATTGGCTGTCAGAGTGATGTCGGACAACACGACAGCAGTGGCCTACATAAATCGACAAGGCGGCACTCAGTGCAGAGCTCTAGCCGCGCAGGCCGAACAAATTTGCCACTGGACCGAGCTGCATCTACAGTTTCTGTTGGCAGCTCACATTGCAGGTCAGAGCAACATGCAAGCCAATTATCTAAGCAGGCATCAGATCGATCCAGCGGAGTGGGAACTTGCAGACGAAGTATTCCTGCAGATATGTGCCAAGTGGGGCAAGCCCGTGATGGATCTAATGGCGACAAGCATCAATGCCAAAGTCCCGTGCTTTTTCAGCAGACGGAGAGATCCTCGCTCGGCGGGGTTGGATGCCTTGGCTCAACCCTGGCCTCCGGGCCTACTGTATGTGCTCCCTCCGTGGCCCTTGTTAGGGAGAGTGCTCCTGCGGATTTGGCTGCATCCAGGAGAAGTGGTTCTCGTCGCCCCGGATTGGCCCAGGAGGCCTTGGTATGCGGACCTCCGACAGATGCTCGTAGAGGATCCCCGTCAGTTACCTCTGGTTCCCAACCTGTTGTCACAGGGTCCGGTGACCATGGAGGAAGCCGGACGATTTGGTCTTATGGCCGGCAATTCAGAGGGCGCAATTGAGAGACAAAGGCTATTCCAATAAAGTAATTACCACTCTCCTGCAAGCCCGCAAGCGTTCCACTTCCGTGGCTTAAAGCCAGGATTTGGCGCCAGTTTGAAGTCTGGTGTGCTTCCAAAGAGATCACACCCCTGCGGGCTCCTGTCTCGCCGCTTCTGGACTTTTTGCAGGATGGTGTACAAAAAAGGCTTGGCCTATAATTCCCTGTGGGTGCAAGTGGCAGCGTTGGCCTCCCTGCGTGGCAAGGTTGAAGGCGTGTCTTTAGCTGCTCATCCAGATGTGGCACGGTTTCTTAGAGGGGTGCTTCGGCTCCGTCCTCCTGTGCGTGCATCTTGTCCAGCTTGGAACCTGGGGCTAGTGCTGAAAGCACTTCAGGGTGCTCCCTTTGAACCGCTTCGGCGTGCTTCAGAGACAGATTTGACACTGAAGACCATCTTTTTAGTGGCCATTACTTCGGCGAGACGGGTGTCAGAGCTCCAGGCGCTGTCCTGTAGAGACCCATTTCTGCACTTTTCGGAGTCCGGGGTCACGGTTCGGACTGTGCCTTCCTTCTTGCCTAAGGTGGTTTCAGCATTTCACCTAAACCAACCCATTTTACTGCCCTCCTTTGTCAAAGAGGAGTTTCCAGAATATTTTGGGCAATTGCACCTGTTGGACGTGCGCAGGACTCTGCTGCAGTATCTGCGAGTTACTAACTCTTTCAGGACCTCTGATCATCTGTTTGTTTGGCTATCAGGTCCTCGCAGAGGGTCTCCAGCGTCTAAAGCCACAATTGCCCGCTGGCTCAAAGAATCTATCTTTTCAGCTTATTTGCTTGCCGGCCGGCCTCTGCCTGATGCCTTTAAGCCGCATTCCACTAGAGGAATTTCCTCTTCTTGGGCTGAAACTGGAGCACTCTCTCTTCAAGAGATTTGTAGTGCAGCAACATGGGCTTCTAAGCTCTTTTGCCTGACATTACAGGCTGGATGTGGCTGCCAGGAGGGACGCACATTTTGGAGCGCAAGTGCTGGCGCGTGGTGTGGCTTGTTCCCACCCTATCTAGGGATTGCTTTGATACATCCCATCTGTAGTAATGGCTGCATCTGCTTGATGACAAGGAAGGGAAAATTAGGTTCTTACCGTGATAATTTTCTTTCCTTTAGTCATAGCAGATGCAGCCATGATCCCTCCCTGTCTGATTGCTATCTGCTGTAAATCTATTTCAGGTTCTGTTCATGTTTCCTGGAGATTCCGTCCTTGGGAGAAAGTCGGAAAACAGTCTTCAGGATTCTTGTTCAATTAAAGGAGGATGACTTAATTCCCTCCGGTTTCATGTTTTGGAGGATGAGTTTATTCCCTCCGGGAGGATGAGTTTATTCCCTTCAGTTATGTCTCAGTGGAGGATGAGTTTATGCCCTCCGGGAGGATGTTTCATTCCCTCCATTCTGAGTTAATGCCCTTTGTTGTAGGGCCATCGTTCGCTGTGAGGAAAGCTCATGTTATTCCCATTGCGGTTTGCCATACTGCTTTGGAAGCTTCAAATACTGAAGAGAGTCAGTGGAGCAAGCTGGTATGAGGCACTGAAAAAGTGTGCTCTCTATCTCCCTCTGCTGGTTGATGGACACAACCCATCTGTAATGGCTGCATCTGCTATGACTAAAGGAAAGAAAATTATCACGGTAAGAACCTAATTTTCCCTTACCCCCACTGGCAGAGGACCCATGGGATCTCTTTCAGCAAATTCCACCAAGGGAAAGCTTGTAGGCTAAAACTTAGGCCAGGGGCAGACTGACATGCTCTGGGCCCCCAGGCAGTAAGGGTCCTGTGCCTCCCCGCACATTAGTGTGCCTTCTCTGGTCCTACCTTGAAGGACCCTGGTGGTCTAGTGGCCTCTTCGGGGGCAGGAAAGATCCATACTCTTTCCTGCCCACTGCCGCTGCTCTGCTCAATGATCCATGTGTTTTCAGAATGGCTGCTGAGACTTCCTGCTGTAGTTTGCAGAGGGGGGGGAGGAGAGAGCTTCTTGGCCCTTGGGTACTGCCTGGTTGCCCGTATGATCAGTCCACCCTTGGCTTGGGCCCTTGGAGGCATGGTCACCTCTGAACTCAGCCAGAGAAACATCTCTGGACCGATACGAGGTATCAGTCAACAGCCATAGCGATTGACCTGGGGAATCTGGCCTATATAGAGTATCCTACTGCACCATGTGCTGGAGGCAGAGAAATACTGACAAGTTCCAGGTCGCATAACTCCTTTTACAAGTGATATCACTGGAAAAGTTCAGCTTTTTCTGCTTCCATTTGCTGGTAGGGGAGCATAACCCATTGGTCTGGAAGAATGAAAAGGAAATTCATGGAAAGGTGGTGGATGCATGGAATGTCCTTCTGCAGGAGGTGGTGGAGACAGTGAAATTGTGCCTGGCCGATTAAATCACTTATTCGGGGCTAACTGGTCATATTCAGTGGCACTTAACCGGTTAGTGCCCAACTCAAATCGGGCTATTTTGAGGGCCATTCCGAGGGCAGAGTCAGCACTTGGCCAGTTACATGACAATATTCAGCACATAATTGGCTAAGGTAACTTCATAAATAGGTCTGCATAAAAGTCAATCCTATCTTTATGTGCTTCGCTATAGTCAGTTAAGTGCTGAATGTCACACTTAACCAGCTATGGTTTCACTGAGTTCATAAAACTGGAAAGTCAGTGCCAGAGCCTGGACATGGGCTGGCATTGAATTTCTGGGTATAACGCCAACAGCAGTCAAAAAAACGCTGAGCAGCGCTGGCTGAATATTGACCCCAATAACATCCACAAGAGAGAGATCTAAACACCACAGACCAATGAACAAATGACAACAATGGAGTTGGCCACAAACCATAGGACTCCTCCAGTGCCTTAAAATGAGGAAAACCAGACATGGACTATATTTTGGCAGCTTGCCTGTGTCAGGGGTCTATAAACAAACATAACAATCGACAAACATCTCAAAATCAACCAAAAAAAGTATGGTTTTGCTGTGGAGACTTTGGGCTCGATATTCAAAATGACTTAAGCAGGCAGGAGAGGCACAAGCACCCTGCAAAGCTAAGTGGGCAAATTAAGGACAGCTCAAAAGCTGTCCTAAATTCAGGCGCTTAGCTATGCAGGTGCCGGCTGAATATCGGCTGTGACCCAATTAACTAAACAAAGGTGCAGAGCCACCCCGAACCCTCCCTCCAGTGCTGATTCCCCTTCACCCGACCAAGCTAACTCTGATGATCATGTTGTATTAGATGAGGGGGTGTGGGGGGTTGCTAAGAGGTAAGCACAGTAGCTTTTTTCACTGACTTCCTCCTTAATCTGCCACTCTATTAATTTTCTCACAGTAATGCAACTGTGACACATTTGTGCATCGGATATGAGCTTAGAAGTTTACAGCATTCATTTAAATAATTAGCACTTACTTGATTTGTTTTCCAGCCACATGGCTGCAGCAGATTTTCTGATGTACCCAGATAGTTCAGCACTTATTTATTTATTCATTCACCACTCTTATTCTACATATCTAGCATAGCAATTCTCTGTGGGTTAAAGTAAAAATATTGTACAACATTTAAAACACACCAGCTATTTACATTTCCTTCAATATACCTATTATCAAAATATAAAATATTTAGCATTTATGACCTCATATTTATTTTGTATTCCACATTTTCCCACCTCTTTGCAGGTTCAGTGTGGCTTACAATACATCATGGATAGTGGAAATGAGAAGAGGGTAAACATTTAGTATAACAGAAAGATTTTGGGTTGATTGGTAAAGGAATAAATGATAATGCTAAAACAGAAGGCATTATTAATATATGTGGGAGTTCACATGTTTTGGTCTTTGTGGTATATCTTGTCGAAGAGATGGGTCTTTAGTAGTTTATGGAAGCTGGTCAGTTCATAGGTCGCTTTTAGGTTACGTGGCAATGCGTTCCAAAATTGCGTGCTCATGTAGGAAAAAGTTGATGCGTGCATTAATTTGTATTTTAGACCTTTACAGTTGGGGAAATGAAGATTAAGGAATGTGCGGGAAGATTTTTTAGCATTCCTGGATGGTAGGTCTATCAGGTCTGACATGTAGGTTGGGGCATTGCCATGAATGATTTTATGTACTAGGGTACATACTTTGAACGTGATGCGTTCTTTGAGTGGGAGCCAGTGTAGCTTCTCTCGTAAGGGTTGTGCACTTTCGTATTTTGATTTTCCAAATATGAGTCTGGCTGCCGTGTTCTGGGCTGTTTGGAGTTTTTTGAGTATTTGTTCTTTGCATCCAGCGTAGAGTGAGTTGCAGTAATCTAGATGACTAAGTACTAATGATTGTACCAGATTACGGAAGATGGTTCTTGGGAAGAATGGTCTTTCTCTTTTAATTTCCACATTGATTGGAACATCTTTTTGGTTGTGTTTTTCGCATGATTCTCAAGTGTTAGGTGTCGATCAATGGTGATTCCAAGAATTTTCAGGGTTTCGGAAATTGGTAGGTTTAGTTTTGGTGTGTTGATGGTGGTAAATTTGCTCGTGTTGTGTTGAGAGGTGAGTATTAGGCATTGGGTTTTTTCTGCGTTGAGTTTTAACTGAAAGGCATCTGCCCAGGAGTGCATGATATGTAGACTTTGGTTGGTGTCATTGGAAATTTCGTTTAAGTCTTGTTTGAATGGGATGTAGATCGTTACATCATCAGCATATATGTATGGGTTGAGGTTTTGGTTCGATAGTAATTTGGCCAAGGGTGTCATCATTAGGTTGAATATAGTCAGTGAGAGGGGAGATCCCTGTGGAACTCCACATTCAGGTGTCCATGCGGCTGATGTGATTGAATTAGATGTCACTTGATATGAGCGCATGGTTAGGAATCCTTTAAACCAGTTAAGAACATTGCCTCCGATACCGAAGTAATCAAGGATGTGTAGTAGGATTCCATGATCAACCATGTCGAAGGCGCTTGACATGTCGAATTGTAGAAGTAATATATTCTTGCCGGTTGCAATTGTTTGTTTGAATTTTGTCATGAGCGTAACTAATACTGTTTCAGTACTGTGATTAGAACGAAATCCTGATTGGGAGTTGTGCAGTATTGAAAACTTGTTTAGATAGTCTGTGAGTTGTTTGGTTATCATCCCTTCTGTTGTTTTGGTTATTAAGGGGATGGATGCTACTGTTCTATAGTTGGTTAATTCACTCGCATTTTTCTTTGCATCTTTGGGTATGGGGGTGAGTAGAATGTTGCCTTTCTCCTTTGGGAAGAGTCCGTTTTGTAGCATAAAATTCACGTGTTTCGTTATATCTCTTATAAAGTGTTGGGGGGCTGATTTCATAAGGTTATTTGGGCATATATCTAGTTTGCAGTGAGATTTGGCGAATTTTTTAAGCGTTTGGGAGATGAGATCTTCTGATAATATCTCGAATTCCATCCAGATCCTATCTGCTGGGTATTCTCCAGGGTCTGGGTCCAGACAGTCTAGGAGTGCAGCATATTCGATTGGGCTGACAGGTATTTTGAGTCGTAGTTGTACTATTTTTTCTTTGAAGTATTTCGCGAGGTTTTCAGCTCCTGGTGTGTCTTTGCTGTTATTCGTGACTGGTGTGGTGTCTAGTAGTTTATTCACGAGTTGGAAGAGTTTGTGTGTATCCTTGTAATTTGGTCCAATTTCAGTTTTGTAGTATAGTCTTTTGGTTTGTCTTATGGTGTATTTATATTTTCTTCGGAGTTGTTTCCAAGCATTAAGTGTGGGATTGTCTTTCTTTTTATTCCATGCCCGTTCTAATTTCCTAACTTGTGTTTTGAGTTTTTTCAGTTCTTCGTTGAACCACAGTAATGATTTCTTTCTGTGTGAAGTTCTAGTTTGAATTGGGGCAATGTTGTCTAATATTGTTCTGCATCTATCGTCCCAATCTAGGAGGAATTTGGTTGTGTCTGCCTTTGTTGTCCATTCGTTATAGTAGATCTGTTGCCAGAATATTGCCGGGTCTATTTTTCCTCTCGTGGTGTAGGTTTTTCGTTCTTGTTTTTTGAGTGTGGTCTTCGTTCGCCATTGAAGGGAGATGTGAGATTTGTAGTGGTCTGACCACGGTGTGGGTATCCATTTTGTATCTGCTAGTTTAAGGTTTAAGTCTGGATCGAATTTATATGCAATAATGACTAGTGTATGTCCTTTGGTGTGTGTTGGTTGTACATTTGGTACGTGAAGATCCCATAATTGTAGGAATTCTTTGCATTCTTGGGTGTTAGTTGAGGTATTGTCTTCCAAGTGCAGGTTAATATCTTTTCACTCTTTATACTTTATATCTGACGTGACTTCCCTTACCCCTTTAATGGGGAGACTTTCCCAAGTTGTTGTTTCTTTCTTCCTCGTCTTTTCACTATATACAACCTGAACACCTTTTTTCTGAAAACCTATACATCTGTGTTTATACTCATGTGCACAGCCATGTCATCTATTGACTGAACAAAATTATTACTCTTGTCTTTAGAGCAGGGACAACATTTGTTGTACTTATCCCTTCTGCAAGAACACCAGTTATCACAATGAATCCTTTCTGTGTCAACAATGGTTCTCTTACAAGTTTTACATTCCAGATGTATTTGACATTTCCCCTACTACCTGAGAAAACTGACAGTCATTCAAGGGTTACTCCTGGGAGAATGCTGCACTACTGCGCAATACAGAATATGCACAGAATCCTCCACCTCAGCAGACTGTGCAAAATTGTTTTTTTGCCCTACAGCACGGCATGGCATAGATGGCTGTCCAGCTGTCCCCTTCCCCTCCCTGTACATCACCCTCCATCGTGGCAAGAGGAGGAGCAGCCCAGCTGTACGTTGGGCTGTTTTCTGCTCCTTTGCCACCTTGGTCTCTGGCAGAGGCTGTACGGAGGCCCACCTGGCTGAAAAGAACAGTGGTGCCTGGAATGGCAGAGGAACAGGAAGCAGGCCAATGTGCTTCCATGAGGATGTGCCCATTAAAGCTCCTCCTCGTGTTGCACTGAAGCCAGTGAGGGAGGGAGGGAGGGGCGTGGAGCATAGGAGGGGGGCTGTGAAAAAAGGCGGATGAGACATATGAGTGGCTGGAAAAAAAGGTGGCTGGTGTGTGTTTTTACAGGGAGGGGGGCTGGAATAAATATGGATGGAGTGAGTAGGGGGGAGGCTGGAAAAGGTGGATGAAGTGTATGTGTGTGTGCCATGGGAATGGGGTGGAGGTCTGTAGGAAGGTGCATGGCAAGCTGCAACTATAGTGGTGGTGGTGCAGTGGTGGTGGGGGGAATTATTTTATGACTAGGGAGAGATGCCAGCACTTATAATGGGGGGAATTCTGCAGAAGAAAACTACAAATAAAGTGGGCAGAATTTTCAATTTTTGTTTGCACAGAAGTCCCCCTGGAGTAAAGAGTTCATGATTCGAAATAAGGCACATTTGAAAAATATCATCAAAACATGGAAGTTAGGGTATCCAAATAAAGCAGTTGCACTAAAGGCAATAGTAGATCTTTAAATATAAAGCAGACAGAGTTGAAAGATTGCAAATTATCACTGTCAACTGCTCATCAAGTTGTTAATAGGGACAGAAAACATTAAGTGTCTGTATACCAAGGGCGTAGCTATTTGGGGCTACGGGGGCATGGGCCCCCACAGATTAAGCCCTGGCCCCCTCTACTTTGTATCCCCCTCCCACCACCGACCTTCCCCCAGGTCCTGCGTGCACATCCTGCACGGGGCGACATAGAGGATGTGCATGGAGGACATCAGGAGTCAGAAACATATCAACAGTGAAGGTACTGGAGTCGACTGGTGGGGGTTGGGGACCCTTGCCAGCAAAAGTAGGGAGGGGGGGGGCAAATTGGCAGGGGGGGTGGGCAGCTGGGGGAGGCGGGCTAATCTGTGCCTCCCACCTCGTGCTCTGGATCCCCCTCCCGCCAAGGTCTGGCTACGCCCCTGTTGTATACAATACTAGAAGTTTGAAAAATAAGATGAGAGAGTTTGAGTATTGTTAAGGGTTTGAATCAAATAGAATTAAAGTTCTGCAGGAACCCTTATGGGTAGAAATTCCACATGTAAATGGGAAAAAGAATAATGATAGGGATGTATTATTCTCTGCTTGGCCAGAATGAGTCGACAGATGGTGAAATGTTAGCAGAAATTAGAGAAGCTTACAAATTAGGTAACACAGTAATAATGGGCAATTTAAAATGGAGTAGAAGAATAGCCTGATGAGCAGTGGGTTGAGAACCAGGGGAGACCAATTCAAATCCCTCTGCTGCTCTTTCTAATCTTGGGCAAGTCACTTAATCCTTCATTTTTTTCAGGTACAAACTTGGATTGTGAGCCCCCCAGAACAGAAAAATATCTAGTATACCTGAATGTACATCACTTCAATATCTTTCAGACTTGTAATAGTCTCTCAGTATTGCCTGGATAAATGTAATATCAGGGCATGTTAGGGAGATAAAGTGCCTAAATGAAATGAAGGACTGTTTCATTGAGCATCTGGTTAAGGAATAGACCAGATGTAAAGCAATTCTAGTCCTTAGTGAAACACACAATTTGGCCCAAGAGGTAACAGTACTGGAGCTACTTGGCAACAGTAATCATAACATGATCACATCTGATTTATTAACTGGTGTAAGTACACAAAGAAAATCCACTATATTAGCATTAAAATTTCATAAAGAAGACTATGATAAATTGAGAGAAATGGTTAAAAAAAACAGGTGAGCAGCTGAAAAGGGTAAAATTTTACATCAGACATGGGTGTTGTTCAAAGAACAAGAAAAAAGATCTATTACACCAATAAAAATAGAGAATATCTAAAATATTCACTGGTGTATTAGTGGAAAAATGCAGGAATATACAAAATCATATAAAAAAACTCATGACATGGGATATCAAAAAATGGGGAGGAAAAGACCTCATAAAGACCGTTGTCAATGATATTGAGGCTCAAGATTAGATGTAGCCACTGAATATTGTACTTGGTCAAAACATAATCATAGGTCAAAAACCTCCCAAATCAGTTTGATAGCGCCCAAAAAAATCCAAAGTTTAATTTTCATCTATAGAGACTACCAAACATCTAGTATATAAAAAATAAAAGTTGCACTTTGGACGCTGACTTCACTATATGTGAGACTAATGACACCATCCAATCTTCAAACGGTTATACCCATTGTGCTCGCTGTGGTCATTATGCGGTACTTCACTGTCTTCAAAAAGTTGGCTAAGGTCCCGACAGGGACCCGTTTCACAGGTAACTTCTTCTGGAGAATATGATCTATTGAGCAAAATATCTTTAGAAACTAACCTTGCATTCAAACAAAAAATACAGAACAGTTTGTAATATATAGACTCTGTCGACCTGGTAATGCTGTCGACCAGTCTTATTCATGCTGTCTAAAACAAAAATCCAGACTATATATATATTCCACATATTAAAAAGGTACAGGAAGGCTAAATGACAGCCACTATGGGTAAAAAGTGAGGTGAAGAGGCTATTAGAGCTAAAACAACATCCTTCAGAAAATAGAAGGATGCATAAAGAATGACAAGTCAAATGCAAAGCACTGATAAGAAAGTCAAAGAGATGCTTTGAAAGGAAGCTTGCCTTAATTTTTTTTTTTTTAGTTAAAAGGGGTACTCAGGAAGGACAAGGTCATAGGGGACAATTTGGAAGAAGCAGAGGGAGCACCAATTCTATAATGGAACCAGGGCACCCTAATTCTGTTAGAGAATATTAGCGCAAAATGACGTCAGTGGAAACATAAGTGCATGTGCCTAATTGCACCACTCAACGCATGCATCTGATAGAGTTCTATAAGATCTACATATTGATGGTGGACATGCAGGTGTGCATTAAGGCACTTATGTGCCACCTTAAAGAATAGTGTGTAGTGCATCATGCATAACTGCCAATATAGGTGCCTCCTTGCATGCCCAAGGCGCATATAACTGCTGCGCACCATTTATAGAATTGCCTCTGTAGTGGAGAGACTGAATGAATTCTTTGCTTTAGTCTACCCTAAGGAAGATGTGGGGCAGATACCCATAAAAATATATATACGGAGTAGCAGACTTTCAAAACATCCCAAGAAGAGCAGAAACCCATGCCAGAAATGATATTTAATGGTGAGGAGCTGAAAGAACTGTGGAAGATGTAATAAATTGACAAACTAAAGAGTAGCAAATCACCTGGACAGATAGGAACATACTTCAGAATACTAACAGCACTAAAACATGAAATTGCAGTTCTATTATTAGTAAATAATTAGTAATTTGTAACAAGCTTAAAATCAAGTGTGGTACCTGAAGACTGGAGGATGGCCAATGTAAATTAGGAAATTAAACTGGTGAGCCTGATGTCAGTGCCAGGCAAAATGATAAAGACTATTATAAAGAAAAAAAATACTGAATATACACAAAGGCATGAATTAATGAGACAAAATCAACACAGATTTAGCCAAGGGAAATCTTGGCTCACCAATATGGTGCATTTTTTTTGAATGGTGAATAAGTATGTGGATAAAAGTGAGCCATTTGATATTTTCAGTCTGGATTTTCAAAAAGCATTTAACAAAGTACCTCATGAATGACTCTGAGGAAATGAAAAAGTCATGGGATAGGAGGATAAGAACTGATTAAAAGATAGAAAACAGAGTTGGGTTTAATGGTCAATATTCTCAATGGAGAAGGGTAAATAGTGGGGGTTCCCCAGGAATAAATAAATAAATCAGTGCTGGGATGACTGCTTTTTAACATAGAGTTGACCCTCGATTTAACAGACCCTGATTTAATGGATTTCATATTTAATGTACAAGTTAGGAGTTCATCGGGTTATATGCAGTTTGATACTTTCCCATTATTTTAAGCATAATTTGCCAGAGGCTATGTTATATAATGATAGTGCTGACATTAGTTATTTGATGGTTACAGCTAAAATTGTGGTTTTTTATTATGACAGCTGATCATATTGCACTTCAAAATATTGTAAGCCCACAGGGGTGCTCTCAGGTGTGCAGCGGCCCTCTAGTGGCTCCTGCTGGGCCTCACCAGCCCTTTGCTTCAGGGAACAACCTTGAAGCTAGACTTCTCTGTGACTCCGGTGACTCAGGCCTCTATGTTTGGGCCCCCTCTTTCCCTCAGGGTGACCTCTTCCTTAACCTTCATTCCTGGCCCAGCCTCCCCGCTGTATCTCCTGGTAACCGACCCCCTTACCAGTTCTTCTGGTGGGGCCCCCTGGTCACCCTTCTCTAGAAGATAGCCCGGATTCCTCTGCTTTCAGAAATAAGCAATTTAGCTGAGCACATGTAAATTCAGTTTATTAGAACTATGCTTCAGTCTTGTGGGAACCTTTCTTTCTAACTATTATTCGTTTCTGCAAATTCACTCCCTGAGCCCATTTACTGTGGGGTACCTGGGTCTCAGGGTATAACAGCCACCACCCCTGGATAGGACCTTCCTTACTCTCATTAACCTTACGGTCCTATCCTCCACCCCACGGCTGTTTGCTCATTTTAAACCTTTCACAGTTCCAACCTCAATATTTTGGGGACTTCTAACCCCAGGCTTTGCAGCCTGCATTACCTTGCCCGTACTTGGGACACACAGTCCTTTGAACACACAGTTCCTATACGTCCTGAGGACACACAGTCCAGGCTTCAGGTCTCCAGGTTCCCATCTCCTCTCCTTTGGGCAAAACTCCCTCCTCTACTGAGAGGAAGCTATTTATGAGGTGTCCAATAAACCTCCCCACCACTTGAGACCTTGCCCCTCTGTTCCAGAATGATCTGGGTCTAGAAGTTTCTTCTCACTCCCCCAGCTATCTCCCTGGAGCTCCCTCTACTGGACCATGCACGTCAATACTCAGCTAGATCACTGGAGCTCCCTCTAGTGACCTGAATGGGCATTTTCCCTGCTTTCAGTGGGACAGCGCCCTCTGGCGGCCTCCTCAAGTAAGGGCAGACACTGTGTTTATCTACTATAATAAAACTCACCCTCAACGTTCTGAGGACACTGACGTCAGTGAAGCCAAGCTCTGACTTCCTTCAAAAAGGTTCGAAGGTTCGTGGTGGTGAAGCCACCAAAATCGCTCCGGGCCCTGCCCTCGAGGGCGGAGCAATGGCAGAACAACGAAGGGGTTGGCAGGGAGGGAGGCAGAGAGGCGGGGGGTGGGAAATCGCTCCGGGCCCCTCCCTTGAGGGCGGAGCAATGGCAGAACAATGAAGGGGTTGGCAGGGAGGGAGGCGGGGGGGGGGTGGGAAATTGCTCCGGGCCCTGCCCTCGAGGGCGGAGCAATGGCAGAACAACGAAGGGGTTGGCAGGGAGGGAGGCAGGGAGGCGGGGGTGTGGGAAATAGCTCTGGGCCCCGCCCTCGCGTCAAACGTCATGACGTTGGGGGCGGAGCAATGCCAGAACAATGAAGGGGTTGGCCAGAGAGGGAGGGAGTGGGGTGTTAGCAACGAAAACCTTGCTAGCGCCCGTTTCATTTGGTCTGAAACGGGCTTCTTTTACTAGTCACAATATAAAATGTAATATTTAGTGGACTTTTGGTACTACATAGATGAACATTTTCATCTATGTAGTACCAAAAGTCCACTAAATATTACATTTCAGACATGTAAAAACAATTGCTGACACCTAATGGTAGTCCCACAAGTCTACTGCTATTGGTCACAGGCACTATTTTGCAACTAGAGCTGACAGGGTGGGAGAGGAGGAAAAGTTTTTATTGTACTGGCTGTTTTAATACGTTAGCCATTAGTGTGGATGTGCACTAAAGTATTATTGATTGATTGGGATTTATTAACCTCCTTTATGAAGAGATTCACCGAAGGCGGTGTACAGCAGGTACAGTTTAACATAAAACTTACAATTTTAACAGCATAACAATAGCAAAATAACCAAGTATAAACATAAATACAACAAATGAGGTAAAACTGAAACCTAATAATAGAACTAGTGTGAAACAGTAAACATTTAACAGCATTGGAATTCAAATACCAGAGATATAATTAAGTGTTAGCATAATACTAGTGATACACCTAATAAGCATGCAATAGAATATTAAACTAACATAGATATGATGATAATGATTTTTCTACAATACAACTTATTACAAATGCTCCATAGATTGTTATGAACTGGGGTTACATTCACAACTTTTCCTCTTTTGTTTATGTTTATTGAGGCACTTAATGTACCACCTTCCAGCACAGGAATCAAAGCGGTGTACAGTACTAACAAGGAAAAAGAAAGGAACTCGATAACAAAATAGGATAGAAGAAAGGAGAAAAGGGATGAAGAGAGTCAAAGAAAAGATAAATAAGTGTAGTTGACAGCTTGCTGAATCTGGGACCTGGATTCCCCCACCGAGTAGAAAGAGGCCTAGAAGGGATCATTAAACACTAAAGAAAAAAGATGAGCCTTTAGGAGACAGTGAAAGCGAGGATATGACAGCTTTAATCTCAAGTCCGCAGGTAGGGAGTTCCAAATGAAAGAAGCAAGGCAGAAGATAGATTCTAATCTCACACAGTGGACAGGAGGGACGGTAAGACGGGAGTCAAAAGCTGACCGAAAAACTCAGGAGGGGCAATAGGGAGTGACCACACTGGCGAGATAAAAAGCATTATCTGAAGAAAGTTTGATAGTATACAAAACTATTTTTGCAGTTCAAAATGTGAGGCTGATTAATTTGGATGTGGTATTTGTTTGCCAGTAAATGCTGAATTGTCAAACTTTACTACTGTTGATTCCTCTCTTATAAAATTTATATCATTTATTACAAGTTTAAAAGGTGGTGTTTATCACTCTTGTCCAGGGTGTTCAGTTTATCTGAAATCACCATTCATTAGCATTCCTCAGTCACTGCTAGACTTTCCCCTGTATGCAGAATATGCCAGTGATTAAAAACTTTGACAATGTATACTTTTAAAATAAGTTGCTATGTATTTTGACTCCAGACCTCGCAAAAAAAAAAAAAAAAAAACCCCAGCAGCTCTATTTCTCTGTTAAACTCTGGCCATTTTTTAAATTTCTGTACCAAAGATCTCAGAGATTCTTTTTTTTTATAGTGATTGCCTACTAAACCACTATGATATGGATTTTAATTTTCACATATTTCAACTAGAAAGAGCACGTGTTAAAGAAATAATCAAGGAGCTGTCTAGTAATGATGCTGCCACAGTGGTGCAATACTGCTGCAGTTTCAGCGAAGGCAGTGCCTGAATATGAATTATCTTCCTGTGTAGCCATTTTACTGCATCCACAAACCAAGGATTACTGAACAAAGCTTCAGTATGAGAGAATCCAGCAGTCTGGCACGATAAAGAAAAATGCACACACTTAAAAATGGCAGTGTTATACATTAGGATTTTTTTTTATCAACATCTAGTCTTATCTCAGTTTTACCTCTTTTAAATCTGTAGTAGAGATTTGAATTTTTCTTATGTTTATAATAAGTAGATGAAAATTGTGTTCTGATTACATTCTTGGCCATCTACCGTGTTATGGCTGTTATGGAACTGGATCTAAAAAGGTTGTTTCCTTTCCTCATAGGTTTCTGTTTCTGAACCTTCCTCAGCACATAACCATTTGATGTGACCAGCAAGGACTGTTGCTTCAGGTCGGTTTATATCCTCTTACTGCACAAACCATGTCCACGTATTACCAGAGCTGCAGAGATCACTGTAGCAAATCTATTATCCCTAGTCTGTCCCAACCAAGGGGAGGTTTGATTGAGAACAGGAGACGGCATGACGTCAAAAAGTTGAAGACACTTAGGTTAGTCTATGTTTCCCCTTCCCTGCGTAGCCGTCATTCTGCATACACTCAAAACAAAGCAAACAAACCTATGAGCGGGTGCATCCACATTGTCGTTCTTTATTGTTGGTAGCATTTTTATTTAATCTCACTTATATTTTCAAGCATGCCAGCTTGTGCAGCATACTGATGTACACAGAGGAAGTGTAATAACGGAATAACTTTTCATAGGTAGAGTAGTAATTTCTTATAAATCGTAATCAGTGTGTCATTTGGAGGGGCTGGTTATAGGGACACCCTAGCATGTGTTATATTCGTACAGAGATTTTTTTCTTCTGGCAAAGGGCCACTAAAACAGACATCATGTTATGAGAATCAGGTGCTCAACATTCAGAATTTTTATCTATTTTTTTTATTTATTTATGCCAGTTATATCCCACATTAAGCATGAATTAGGTTGAAGCCTGTGAGCATTTAAAATCTTTTTTTTCCTGTGCCTAGATCAAAAGAGAAAGATGGTTTGTGGTAACTTGCTTCTTTTGTTTTGTGGAATGCAGTGGTATATTATAAAAATTCACTTAATACTTTTTATTACTCTTATTTAAAAGAGATATTAAATAATGAGGGCAGAGCTACCTTCATGCAGAAGTCCAGAGTCAGTCTAAATGTGCCAATATTTTCCAGTTCTGTGATATATATTTATTTCTTCTTCAAGTCAGTTTTAAACAGTGTTTTCTCTGTTATTACCCAAATGTGAACACAATTATAATGCTGATTAATAAGTTTTGGATGTTGCTGAATTCTATTATTTTCTTTCACTGTATTCCAGTTTTGGCACAGTATAAGTCATCACAAGGACAAAATATAAGAAAACAATGGACTGCATTAGGGGTTTATAGCCCATTTAGGGCCCCTTTTACCAACCTGTGGCAAAAGGGGGGGGGTCTATGCTGGCTTCGGCACGTGTTTTTGTTGTGCGCTGAGGCCCCCTTTTACTGCAGCAGGTAAAAGGGAAGTCTTTCTTTTCTACAGGAAATGGCCGTGTGGCAAGTAGAGCACTTGCCACATGGCCATTTTGGGGGGAGGGGGAGGGAGGATTAATGCCACCCATTTAGGTGGTGGTAAGGGTTCCTGCACTAACCCGGCGGTAACCGGACAGCTCACAGCACTGCTTGATTACTGCCGAGTACACTCCGGCGCTACAATATATTTTTGTACCTCTGGATGTGACAACGCGTTAGGGGTGGGAAGTACCGCCGGGCTGCTGTGGTAGCCTGGCGGTACTTGTTTAGCAAGCGGTAAACCCACGTTGGGCTTACTGCCACTTAGTAAAAGGGGCCCTTAGTTATGTTTAAACAAATGAGAGATCTGCAGGAAAGAAAATATTTATTTTTATTATTTTGACTTATGAAAACCACTTGTCCCTGAAACATGCTCAAAACAGAATAATCCATTTGTACAAAAGACATGAGGTGAAAATGTGATTCCATATGTCCCAATGAAAGGAGAGTTTAATTTTACTTCCAATCTTTATAGCATCATGCTTCCCAAGGCAGTTAAGATGAACCCATCAGTAAACAGGATATCCTCACTGAAATTTGGCCATGTATTAATGTATTGTATAGAACAGTGTAGAAAAATGAGGACAAAATACAGCCTTTATTAGTGCTGTTTCCCACCAGGTACAATAATTTTTGAAGCTGTTTTACTGATATTCAGTTTTGATTTAATGATATTCATATCTACAAATGCAATGCTTTCAAATAAGTTAAAAAACAAATCTTTTGTCCTCTACCTTTTAAGGCATTGCCTATCCAACTGGAACAGCTTTTGACTTTTTACAGATGGATCACGCATAGGCAGTCCATTGTTTCTAATAATCTTTTACTATTGCTTCCATTAGTGTTTGTTATTGTTTTGGGTATACTTGTGACTCCGCCTACTGCCAGAAAGCTATGCCTACTAGCCTCATACCGTCTGCTGTTCTCAATCTAACCTCCTTGGTTACAACAACTGATGCCCTTTTTGTCCCTTCCCCCACCCCACTTTATAACGTACAGTACAAACAAGGAGGCACAGAGCTGGTTCTCAGTGGTTAATAAAAAATGGTCTTCTATTATTTAAAGCAATTACCTTCAAAGCAGCTTCACATACTCTCACTGTCTTCATTCAGTTCAGTGTCAGTGCTCCAAAGAATGCCAAGGATGGACACATCAGCAGTTACTGTAAAAAGGCCTTCAGTAATTCACCAGTTACCACAGAATACTCAAAGAACAACTCAACATCCTCTTCCTAATTTTTGCAAAACCAGTGAGTGCACAGTTTAGAGTATAGGCACAGCAAAGCATTTATAGTAATGTAAAACCAAAGTGGATATTTTGCAGTATAATCACTTCATTCCAGAACTACTGCTGTCGACTCTAGTTTCAGGGTGGCTTGCAGAATGAATGACATACCTACTCTGGCTAAAGAAACTTCTACAGATATGACTTATTCCACATGTAGCTGATCCCCAATGCGTTCAGGTTGAAGGTGTCTGCGGCTATAAAATCAGTCTCCTCCTAAATCCTCTCCCCAAGCCCAAAGAATAGGTGTAAATGGTCCCTGACAGCTAGCTGTATAACCTGTGAATAGTCTCTAGACAAACACAACAAAATACACACTGGAAAAATAACTGAAGGAGGCCGGTAAGGATTAGAATAAAAATACCCGTTTATTGGGCCCTTTTCAAAAAATATTACAAAACAATAAGGCAAAATAGGTCTAGATTCTATATTTCCTTGTCATCAAGCAGATGAAGCCATTACAGATGGGTTGTGTCCATCAACCAGCAGGGGGAGATAGAGAGCACTGAACTTTCACAGTGCATCATGGCCAGCTAGCTCCACTGCCTCTTCAGTATTCTCTATCTCCCCAAGCAGTGTGGCTGCAGCTTCTTCGAGCTCCATCAAAAATCTGCCTGGGGGTGGCTCCTGGCTTGCCAGTTGTTAGCCGGGGTGTTAGAGGCTATAGCAGCTTCACTTTGAAGGCACATAGGTTAGCCCTTTCCCTGCCTTACCCATGCCCCCGTGGATGTGGACATATTAGCTTGCTTTTCCCTGTCCTTTCCCACTCAGTGGATGCAGGCACATTGGTTCGCCTTTCCCTGCCTTTCCCACTCATCTGAGCCTCCGGAGTTCTTATTACCTCTGTTTTCCTCACAGCATTAAAAAAAAAAAAAAGTTGCGTCGCACTTTGGCGCAGCGACGTTGGAACAGAGGTTTTCCTTTGATTCTTCTATGGGACCGGAGTTGTGATACTCGGTCCGGTGAGGTAAGAGTGTTTTCTATCTCCTCCGGGGTGGGCGTGCGATCGGGGCGTTTCTGGCGCGAAACCGCCATTTTGAATTTTCCCGCCGTTTTCGGCGATGGCTGCAGAGAATGTAAAGCGCTGTTCCCGGTGTGGCAAGCGCAAATCAGCAGTGGGGCTCTGTAAATCGTGCTGTACAGGTGTAAGAGCCGGCCCGAGCATGGCGAGCAATGATTCTTCCCGCTCAGAGCTGGCAGCGGACGCCATTTTGAATTCTCCGAATGGCGTGGCCTCCATAGAGACGGAGAGCCCTGAGCCTGGGGGAGGGGAGACCTCGAATTGAGGCTATTCAGGGAGCGGCTACCCCGGATGGGATCTGGGTGCCCAGGGCGAGTTCTTCTCCCCTGATTTTGTGTTATTATTGCATAAAGCATACATGCTGAAAAGAGCTCTCCCTCAAGGGTTGTCTGAGGCTCTTTCTATTGCCCCCCCCCCCCCCCCGGTGGATTCTGGCCTGGGACTGCCCGCTGAGGCTATTTTCCCTGATAATTGGCATAAAGAAAAACGTAGAAGGGCTAATTCCCCTTCAGATTGTGGTGCACCTCCTTTTTCATCCCCATGGTCGGGCTGTGAGGATTCGGAGAGTTCTGGCAGGCCTTCATGGTCTGAGGAGCCAGAGTCAGGTGCAGAATTACCACAGGATCTGGATGATCCCTCCGCGGTGAGGATTTTCCACCGTGATGCGCTGCCAGCGCTTATTTCAGATGCTCTACAGGTCCTTTCTATTGAAGAGCCTGACAGTGGCATGGCCTCCTCTGTGAATCCTAGGATGGCTAGTACCAAAAAACCTGCTCGAGCCTTTCCTTTGCATGACTCCATCCAAGAGCTTATTTACGCTCAGTGAGCTGACCCCAAGGGACCTTTGAAAGTTTCCAGGGCTATGGGGCAATTATACCCTCTGCGTGAGGAGCATTTGGCTCGCTTTGCAATGCCTAAAGTAGATGCCCTAGTCACTGCGGTGACAAAGAGAACTACCCTCCCTGTGGAAGGAGGAGTTGCCCTGAAGGATATACAAGACCGTAGGCTGGAAGCAGCACTTAAACGGTCCTTTGAAATTGCAGGTCTTACTGTTCAGGCGTCTGCATGCAGTTGTTATGCTGCTAGAGCCTGCCTGGCGTGGTTGCAACAGGCAGTGGAACAGCCTGGAGATGGAGCGGAGCCCTTCTCGGATGTGGCTCCGTGGCTGGAGTCGGCCTTGTCCTTTTTGGCTGATGCCCTTTATGATATTGTCAGAGCTTCGGCTAAACAAATGGCAGTAGCAGTGGCGGCTCGCCGACTTATTTGGCTATGACATTGGGCAGCGGACATGGCCTCTAAGCAAAGGTTGGTGAAGTTGCCCTTTCAAGGCCTTCTCCTATTTGGTGAGGAGTTGGAAAAAAAAATTGTTAAAGGCCTGGGAGATTCTAAACCCCAGCGCTTGCCCGAAGATAGGCCGAGGCCTTCCTCCAAGGGCCAGGCGGCCAACTCCTCTTATAGACCTCGCTTCCGTGAAGCTCGAAGGTACCGCCCGGGGCATTCTGCTGGGTTCACTTCTCGTGCCCGTTTTCAGCAGAGGAACTCCTTTCGCTCGGACAAGCGTTCCACAGCCACGGCTCTAGGCCTGGAGTTCAGGGGCGACCCTCTCAATGATGGTGCGCCGGCCCCCTCCTCGCTTCCTGTCATCGGAGGACGTCTTTCCCTCTTTGCCGAGGAGTGGGCCAATATTTCCTCAGATCAGTGGGTTCTGGACCTGATCAGAGATGGCTACAGAATAGAATTCAACGCCCCAGTAAGAGACGTGTTTGTGAAGTCACGATGTGGTTCTGCCGCCAAACGGGCGGCAGTAGAGGAGACTCTGCAAGTTCTGATTCAGTTAGGGGCCGTGTCCCCGGTACCTCCCGCCGAACACGGCTACGGCCGATACTCCATCTACTTTGTGGTGCCGCGAAAAGGTGGGTCTTTTCGCCCTATTCTGGACTTAAAAGAATTAAACAAGTCCCTGAGAGTGCGGCATTTCCACATGGAAAATCTGCGCTCCGTCATTGCTGCGGTACAGCCAGGAGAGTTTCTCACATCTCTAGACCTGAAAGAAGCTTACGTGCACATACCAATTTGGCCCCCGCACCAGAAGTTTCTGAGGTTTGCGGTGTTGGGAAAACATTTCCAGTTCAGGGCCTTGCCTTTTGGCCTTGCCACAGCTCCCCGAACCTTTTCAAAGGTAATGGTGGTAGTAGCTGCTTTGCTCAGGCGAGAAGGTATCAGGCGAGAAGGGTTCACCCGTACCTAGACGACTGGCTCATCAGGGCAGACTCTGTAACAGAGAGCTATCAAGCTACAGCCAGAGTGGTCTCAGTACTTCAATCTCTAGGCTGGGTCATCAATATGGCCAAAAGTTACCTGACCCCCTCACAATCTCTAGAATATTTGGGGGCCAGGTTCGACACAGACTTGGGCTATGTATACCTACCCGTGCTAAGGCGGTGCAAGCTTCAGAATCAGGTCCGTCTGCTCCTGAGGATGCCCCGCCCGCGAGCTTGGGACATTGTCCAGCTGCTGGGATCGATGCCAGCCACATTGGAAGTGGTGCCCTGGGTGAGAGCGCACCTGAGACCTCTACAGTATTCCCTACTTCAAAGATGGTCTCCAGTTTCTCAGGATTATCAATGCAGACTTTCTTGTCTCCCTGCGGCCCGACTCAGCATGGAGTGGTGGCTCTCAGACAGCATGCTGCGGCGAGGAATGCCGCTGGTGCTCCCCGACTGGTGTCTAGTAGTGACAGATGCCAGCCTGAAGGACTGGGGTGCACATTGCAAGGGGAAGCATGCCCAGGGTCTATGGACACCCGAGGAGTCGGAGTGGTCCATCAACCGCCTGGAGTTGAAAGCGGTGTTTCAGGCGCTTCTGGCCTTTCAAGTGACCCTGGAAGGATTGGCTGTCAGAGTGATGTCGGACAACACGACAGCAGTGGCCTATATAAATCGACAAGGCGGCACTCAGTGCAGAGCACTGGCCGCGCAGGCCGAACAGATTTGCCACTGGGCCGAGCTGCATCTTCAGTTTCTGTCAGCAGCTCATATTGCAGGTCAGAGCAACGTGCAAGCCGATTATCTAAGCAGGCATCAGATCGATCCAGCAGAATGGGAACTAGCAGACAAAATATTCCTGCAGATAGGTGCCAAATGGGGCAAGCCTGTGATGGATCTTTTGGCGACAAGTTCAAATGCCAAAGTCCTGTGCTTCTTCAGCATCCGCGCTCGGCAGGGTTGGATGCCTTGACTCAGCCCTGGCCTCCGGGCCTACTATATGTGTTCCCTCCGTGGCCCTTGATAGGGTGCGTGCTTCTGCGGATTCGGCTGCACCCAAGAGAAGTGGTCCTCATCGCCCCGGATTGGCCCAGGAGGCCTTGGTATGCGGACCTCCGACAGATGCTAGTGGAGGCTCCCCTTCCTTTACCTCTGGTACCGAACCTGTTGTCACAGGGCCCGGTAGCCATGGAGGACGCCTACCACTTTGGTCTTATGGCATGGCGATTGAGAGGGCGCAATTGAGGGACAAAGGCTATTCAAGCACAGTCATTTCCACTCTCCTGCAGGCCCGCAAGCGTTCCACTTCCGTGGCTTATGCCAGGATTTGGCGCCAGTTTGAGTCTTGGTGTGCTTCAAAAGCGATCACACCCATGTGGGCTCCTGTCTCGCCGATTCTGGACTTTTTGCAGGATGGTGTACAAAAAGGCTTGGCCTATAATTCCCTGCGGGTGCAAGTGGCAGCGTTGGCCTCCCTTCGTGGTAAGGTTGAAGGCGTGTCTTTAGTTGCTCATCCAGATGTGGCACGGTTTCTTAGTGGGGTGCTTCGGCTCCAGCCTCCCGTGCGAGCACCCTGTCCAGCTTGGAACCTGGGGCTAGTTTTGAAGGCCCTGCAGGCTTCTCCTTTTGAGCCGCTTTGGCGAGCATCGGAGAAAGATTTGACACTAAAGGCCGTTTTTCTTGTGGCCATTACTTCGGCGGGACGGGTGTCAGAGCTCCAGGCGCTGTCCTGTAGAGACCCATTTCTGCAATTCTCAGAGTCAGGGGTCACGGTTCGGACCGTGCCTTCCTTCATGCCTAAGGTGGTTTCAGCGTTTCACCTGAACCAGCCTATTTTCTTGCCCTCCTTTGATAAGGAGGAGTTTCCAGAATCTTTTGGGCAGTTGCACCTGTTGGATGTGCGCAGGATTCTGCTGCAGTATCTGCGAGTTACTGACTCTTTCAGGATCTCTGATCATCTGTTTGTTTGCTGTCAGGTCCTCGCAGAGGGTCTCCAGCGTCTAAAGCCTCTATTGCCCGCTGGCTCAAAGAAACTATCTTTTCAGCTTATCTTGGTAATTTTCTTTCCTTTAGTCATAGCAGATGAAGCCATGAGCCCTCCCTGTATGATTGGCTGTATACTGTGAATCTGTTTCAGGTTCTGTTCTTGTTTCCTGAAGTTCCTTCCTTGGGAGAAAGTTGGAAAACAGTCTTCAGGATTCATGTTCACTTGTAGGAGGATGAGTCCATTCCCTCCAGTTTATGTTTTGGAGGATGAGTTTATTCCCTCCAGGAGGTTGTGTGTATCCCCTCCAGTTATACAATAAGGAGGACGAGTTTATTCCCTCCAGGAGGATGTGTTCATTCCCTCCTTTTCAGTTCATGCCCTTGTTATGGGGCCATCGTTCGCTGTGAGGAAAGCTCATGTTATTCCCATTGCGGTTTGCCATACTGCTTTGGAAGCTTCAAATACTGAAGAGGCAGTGGAGCTAGCTGGCCATGAGGCACTGTGAAAGTTGAGTGCTCTCTATCTCCCCCTGCTGGTTGATGGACACAACCCATCTGTAATGGCTTCATCTGCTATGACTAAAGGAAAGAAAATTACCAAGGTAAGAACCTAATTTTCCCATGGCACCTGAAAATTCTGCGCGGAAAAAAAGTACACCTAGGCGTATTCTCTAAAGCATGCCTATATTTTATAGAATAGGCTTAAATTTACCTTCAGTATATTGACTATGCCGAACGCCACTCCATGCGACCAAATTTAGTCGCGGCCATTTACACCATGCTTTACTTGGTGTAAATCCTGATGCCTAAATTAGGAGCA
The DNA here is from genome assembly GCF_901765095.1 of Microcaecilia unicolor. NCBI lineage: Eukaryota > Metazoa > Chordata > Amphibia > Gymnophiona > Siphonopidae > Microcaecilia > Microcaecilia unicolor. Next base: position 235,825,425 of record NC_044037.1, read on the forward strand.
GAGTGGTTGTATTCTATAACAAAGTGCATTGATTTTAGAAACACCCATGCCCCGCCCATGTCCCCTTTTCAACTATGTGACTTAGAATTTAAGTTCACCACGTTACAGAATATACTTAGCGAGTAGTGCACATAAATCTTAATGCCAATTAGTGCTGATAATTGCTTGCTAACATCCAGTTGATAGCGCTGATTAACTACCCCCAGGAGGGGGTATGCAGCGGCGATCCGCCCCGGGTGGCAGCCAAACTAGGAACACCACTGTCCCGGCAGCCATTTTTAATCGGCACCGGGACCATCAGCAAGGAACAGTATGCAGGGGCTCTTTCCTGCCCCGAAGAGATCACTAGACCACCAGGGCAGTATAGTAAGGTGAGTGGAGGACAGAACACCACTAGGCCCACTCGCCCACCTTCCCCGTCTCCCAACTGGCAATCAGTATTCCCTCTCTGCCTCTCCCTCTGACTTCTCTTAGTCCCCTAACCAGGGGCGTATCTGCGTGGGGCCTCAGGGGCCTGGGCCCCCGCAGATTTTGCCCTGGACCCCCCTACCGCCATCAACCCTCCCCCGCTGCCGTTCTTACTTTTGCTGGCGGGGGACCCCAAACCCCCGCCAGCCGCCCCGCGGTGTTTGAAATTCATCTTCGGCCTCCGTGGCCGTGCTGCTGTGATAGGCGCTGTTGAAATCCACTTCGGAGTCTGACGTCGTTGTACGTTGTACGTGCTGCGACGTCAGACTCCGAAGTGGATTTCAACAGCGCCTATCACAGCAGCACGGCCACGGAGGCCGAAGATGAATTTTAAACACCGCGGGGCGGCTGGCGGGGGTTTGGGGTCCCCCGCCGGCTGAAGAAGAAGTTTTTACGGCAGCGGCAGGTGGAAGCAGACCTCGGCTGGCGGGGGGTTGGGGTCCCCCGCCAGCAAAAGTAAGAACGGCAGCGGGGGAGGGTTGGCTGCGGGAGGGGGGTAGAGAGAGTCATTGGTGGCGGTGGGGGCTCGGCGGTGGGGGCTCGGCGGCGGGGGGGGGGGGGGGCTAAAATGTGCCCCCTCCCTCTGGCTCTGGCCCCCCCTACCGCCGGAGTCCAGATACGCCCCTGCCCCTAACCCCATGTCCAGCATTCCCTCTCTGTCTTTCTGACTTATCCCATCCTGGCCTCCAAATAGTGTGGGACACCAGAGAGTTCAATTGCTCTGTGAGGGTTGAAGGTTCCATGGTGAGCTGTGCACAATCTTGTTTATTATAAACTAACACTTTGTCTTCTCAGAGGAGTGACTGGGACTGCTTGGTAAGCAGGAGGGATGCTGTGGCAGAGAGAGAGGTGCTGGATCCAGTGCTGGAGAGGAATAGCAAAATGCATGCAGGTTGCGACTAAGAAATCCATGGGGGGGCGGGGGAGGCAAATGAGCCTTAAAGCCCTTCCTTCCTACTCCCATGAGATCAAGGACTGTAAATACTTTGAGCATGCTATTATTTTACTTCAGTTTTAAGGATTATCCCCAGGATTCCATATATCGCGCCTTAACTTTCACGTGGAAATCAAAGCGTATTCTATAACAGTATAAAAATGGCTGCCGAGAATTGAAGTCTCGCAAAGCCACTTCAACTCTCGGCGGCCATTTTGAATCGGCGCTGGGACTGGAGTCAACAAGGAACAGTATGCAGGTGCTCCAGGAAGGAAAGAGGGGATTCTTTTTTGCTTCGAAGAGGTCACTAGACCATCAGGGCAGTTTAGTAAGGGTAGGGGAGGGTAGGACACCCTTAGGGGTGTGTGATGGGGGTGTGTGTGTGAGTGACAGGGGGCAGGGTGTGTTAGACTGGGGGATGTGACATAGGTGGTGGGTGGGGGGTGGTGGCGTGGGCAGGGTGAGGCGGGACGGGGGTGGCGTGGGCAGGGTGAGGCGAGACGGGGGGGGGGGGGGGTGGCGGGACAGGGCATGTGTCCTTTTTTTGGGGGGAGCAGATATGCTAACCCTAATCCTACCTCCTATCACACAGGCTTCCAGCATGTACTCTAGGTTCCAAACTTTTTTCCTGACTTAGATGTGGGACTTGTTGCAGCTTTCTCTCCTTACTTCTGTTTGAGAACAGGACAAGATTTCTCTGATGATCCCTCCTTTCTCCTCCTTAAGGATTCTTGTGCCCCAGAGTTCAGCTGGTTTTCAGGCTTACAACCCTTCTCCGTTCTTTACTTGTGGAAACTGGCCCCACCTCCTGCCTTTTCCTCTCCTTCAGTTCTCTTTAGCCCTACCACTCTGTACACTACACTTCCCTCTTTATTGGACTTACTCTAAGGAAGGAAGGTGATAGGTTCCTCTCCACACTCCTGTTTTACACTTTCACCAAATCTTGAGGTTCTAGTGCTATTGGGATATTCTCAGAATAGTCCACTCCTTCATTAGTTTGAGTGGCAGTCAGGGCTGGTTTTAGACATGGTGGAGCCCTGGGCAGAAATTAAGGAGGGGGCCCCTGATCCCTGTTTCCCCTCCTCTCAATCTCCCCACCTACATTGCTAGTACACGTTCGAGGCATCTCTCCCCCTTTACACTACCACAGCTCATCTCCCTCCCTTCCCCCCAACTTGTGGACTTCTTTAAAATTGTTATTTCTCTTTTCAGAGGGACCCCGGTGCGGCAGCCATCCTCACAAGCTGCCTCCGGCTGTCCCAAAGCGTCCCTCTCTCCTGCAATCCTTTCAGGTGGAAACAGAAAATTGTGTTAGAGGGGGGTGGATCACGGTAGAGAAGGAAAGCTTCGAGGCAACTGCAGGCAGCTTGTGAAAATGGCTGCTGCGCCAGAGCCCCTCTTAGAAGGGAAATAAATTTTTAAAGAAGACCGGGAAGGGAGGAGGTGACAGAATGTGGTGGGGAAGAGATGCCTGGACCGTGGGGCCCCCTGGAGCTGTGGGGCCTAGAGCAGCTTCCCTGTTTGCCCCCCCCCCCCCCAATGCTGGCTCTGGTGGCAGTGCTCTGCAGCATGGACCCAGAATGTATTCCTGTTAATTAATAGGAAGGCACATTGTGCACTTCTGCTGATATAGATAATTCTTTTTCATTTTATTGTAATATTCTTAAATTCATTTTATGCATTTATACTGCTTACTGAGATTTTATGTTGAACTAATAATTTTCTGTCCTAGTGCAGCTGCTCTATTATCCAACAGTGAAGTCACCAAAACAGTGGTGTTCCAAGGGTGGGGCAGTTTGCCCCGGGTGCACGCTGCAAGGGGGTGCAGGGAGCGGCTGTCAGCTCCGCCAGTTCCCTGCTCCCTCTGATGTTACTTCCTGTTCCATGGCATGGAACTGGTAGAGCCAACAACCACTCAAATGCTCCATGCACCCCCAGGAGGTAAGAGCGATATGCCGGAGAGTGGAGGTGATGCGCCGGGAGGAGGGGGTATGCAGCGGCGATCCGCCCCGGGTGGCAGCCAAACTAGGAACACCACTGTGCCAAAAGGAATTTTATGTTGTCATATCACCTGAATTGCCGACACAGTACATAGACTGGAACTACAGGATCCAATATTTTAACACAAACATTGTCAGTAGCAATAGAGGGAACATCAAGGATATATTGTCAGAGTGATAAGACTATTTCTTCACATTTTCCTCAGTGAGGGAGTCCAGTAAGTGGAACAGAAAAAAACAGCAGTTCGGAGTATCCATATACATTAATATCATTGGCACTCCTTCATATTTATTATTATAAAAGCAGCATTTGAAATAATTGATATCTGGCTTTTGAAAAGGCATAGGTAAGTCATTTTAGAGGCATAAGAGCTTTTATATGAGAAAATCCATACTAAATAGAGGGGCCCTTTTACTAAGCGGTGCTAAAAAGTGGCTATGACTAGGGCATGGGTTTCCCCATGCACTGAGTCCACTTTTAGCACAGCTGTAAAATGGCTGATTTTTCATTTCCTCATGCACTAATTTTTCAATTAGCATATGGCCATTAGCACGTGAGCCCTTCCCGATACCTATTTAGTAGGTGGAAAGGACTCACACGCTAACCATGCATTAATCTGTAGGTATGCGGTAATGTAGCTGCAGTAACCGATTAGTGCTGGGCATGTCTACTCTCCGCCCCCCCAAACAGGCCTCCAGCACTAAGAAATAAAAAGTATTTTTTTAGCACATGAGAAGTGTGTGCAGATGCCAACACTACCATGGTAGTCCATTTTCCAGCAAGGTAAGCATGCATTAGTGCTTACCGCTGCTTAGTAAAAGGACCCAAGAGATTGTTTTTACTATGGCGCTCATTTTCAAAAAACGTCTCAAAAGTGTTACAAAAAGCACCAGAATGGAAGATTTCAGTATTTCATATAATCATTACATACCTCAGAAACACCAGAAAAATAATTATCAAAACTACAAAAAGCTCTTATCAAAAATATTTTTAAATCTCTATGATAAACTGTTTTCTGTGCTGAGCTGTAGGCGCATTAACTAGAAACACCCATAGGGTATCTGGCATTAGCATGTGCTAAAAACGCTAGTGCGTCTTAGTAATTTTTTGAAGAAATGTTCCAGTTACCATAGTTTTTGACATCATACATTTTCACTTTCAAAAGATGAAGTATAAATCATACAAAATCCTAAATCATCTTTAAAAGTATTTATTGCTTGAAGCAAAACAGCAATTTTATATTAGCTAAACACACACACACATATACACCCCCACACCCCCCCTTCTACCTCAGCCAGTCTCAGGCTGAGCATCCTGACCAATTGTCAAGAATCATTTTGAAAAAATGACTTCATAAATTAGAAATGTTTCAATTTAATAGCAGAAAAAAGTTTACTATTCAATTTCCTTGTTAAATTCTTAAGATTTCCTATTTACCATTAAAAATCCATTGTTGTTCACATCTGGTTAGGAATAATGAAATATCACCACCCTGTGGACAGCATATCTTTTCAAGTACAACAAACCTTATATCCATAACAGTATGAGAGAATTGGTTCCAAAAATCAACCACAGGAGCATCACATTGAGATTGTTTAACACAGGTAACATGTTCAATAATATGGGTATTTATTTTCCGAGTGTTTATTTTTCCCAAAGTAGATTGAGGCACACAGGTAGAATAGCACATAAATCACTTGAGCATATTACAGTCAGTATAAGTCCATAGCTTGTAGCTACGTTTTAATCCTGGATGAATAACAGTAATATTTTTTAAAGCCTCAGGGCACACTATACATTTGCTAGATAATTAAAAATGAAAATGCCTGGAAGTTTGAAAGTTCTGTATGGTACATGGAGTGTTTCTTCAGTGAATACCATTACTTATCTATTGGTCATTTTAAAATATTGTTTGATAAGAGACTTTTCCTTAGCGTCCTTCCGGACCGGCCCAGGGTCGGACTGATGGGTTGTGCATGCCTTCCAGTAGGTGGATACTGAGAAACATCTGACTCTGGAGAGCCAATAAGAGCTCTGGCCATGTCACCCTAGCCTCAGTATTTTCTCAGTCTCCAGCAGGCGGTAGAAGGTGAGCCCATTAGTCTCTCTCTTTCTCTTTCTCTACTTAAAAAAAAAAAAATACCCATCTGTGCTTGGGGAATTCAGTATAGAGGCTAGGAAGAGAGCAATTTTTGCATCTCCAGCCTCTGGGGTGCTAAATTCGGGGGTCCTGGGTCCCTTCGCCACTGCCTCCCCATCTCCCTTTGGTGAAGGGAAGGGCTAACCCTTTTGGAGGAAAGGTGTTTCGCCTTTGGGAGAGGCAGCCACTTTCACTTTTGATTGGGGGGGGGAAGCACCATTTGTTACCTTTACTCACCCCCAGGCACAAACGAGCAAACAGCTCCATTGTGCTGCACTGATTTGTGAGCCTGCTTCAGTTCCTCTCGGCTCCTGTTTTGAAAAAGAAAAAAGAACCAAAAAACCCGTGGCACGAATGAGCAAGCAGCTCCGCCGTGATTGCTGGTTTCTTTTCAGCTGTCTCTCTTCCTCGCATTCAGTGTCGGCTGCATTTGTAAAAAAAAAAAAAAGAAAAACCTTCACAGGGGCGCGGAGCGAACGACGCTATGGCAGAAAAGTTAAAGCGTTGTACTGTGTGCCAGCGCAGGGGAACAGATTCGCTCGGGGCATGTAAATTTTGCACTGCAATTGCTGTACCAGAGCTGTCCCTTCCTCCGAACGCTTCGCAGGCTGCGCCTGTCTCAGCCTCCTCCCGTTCATCCGCGGAGCTGGCTGGCCCATTGGGTGTGGCAGGGAAGTTGGCCATCTTGCCTGCAACTTCAGTCTCTGCAGCATGCAAGGTCTCATCTGCTGCACAGCCTTCAGTTCAGCCTGAGCAAGTGTCTGGAGGGCCTCAGGGGGAGGGTTTCCCCCCTGAGTTTGTCCTCCAGATGTACCAGGCTTTCCTCATGGAAAATGCAGGGATGGGAGTCGCAGGTTAGGGGAGTCAGCCTCCAGACCCTTTGCTCCCCCTAAAAGACCTCGAGTCTGCTTAGACCTGGAAGAGGATCCGGTTTCAGATCTGGACCCTTTCCTAGGAGGTGAGGAAGGATTAGAGGAAGAGTTTTGGGAAGACCAGCTATCTTCTGATCCCATGGCGGCTCCCTTGTCTCCGGGAGAAGATCCTTTGGTGGTCCGGATTTTTCATAAGGAGGACCTTCAGGAACTCATCTCCTTAATCTCATCCACGCTCCATTTTGAAGAGGACCCGACCCCAGCTTCAGAAGTCCGAAAACTGGACTTCTTGGTCAAAGGTACCAGGTCTTCGCCAAGAACGTTTCCCATGCATCAGGACATTTGGTATATCATTCAAATCAGTGGGATGTTCCTGACTCCTCCTTTTGTCCAGCCCGATCCATGACCCGCCTTTACCCGGTGCCAGAGTCAGATAGGGCCCTTCTGAAGGTCCCAGTGGTCGACGCGGTAGTCTCTGCGGTTACCAAGCGCAATACGGTCCTGGTGGATGGTGGTACTACCCTCAGGGATGTTCAGGACCGGAGGTTGGATGCTGTCCTGAAGAACAGTTTTGATGTCTCCTCTCTGGCGGTTCAAGCGTCCATCTGCGGGTCATTGGTAGCCAGGGCCTGCTTCCGCTGGGCGGAGAGAGTGCTAGATAGGTCCTCGGACGATCCGTCTTCTATCGATGCAGAGTTAGCCAAGATTGAGATGGGCTCTGTATTTTTGGCGGATGCCTTGTACGATCTCCTGAGAGCATCCTCCAAGTCCTTAGCTTTGGGGGTTGTGGGTGTGGTCGGCGAATGCGGCCTCTAAATCTAAGTTGAGCAAGTTTCCCTTCCGGGGTTCTCTGTTGTTTGGGGAAGATTTGGATAAATTGGTGCGTACTTTGGGTGATACGAAGGTTCCTTGTCTCCCAAAGGATAGGCCTCTCCCGACTAGTCGGGGTGCCTTGTTTGGCCGTAGACGGTCAAGGGATTTCCGTAGGTTTCGCACCAGCCGGGGAGCTCAGGTTTAGAGGTCCAGGTTTTTCCAGAGAATTCAGTCCTTTTCAAGGTTTCCGTAGGGGAGGTCGGGACTCAAGCACCCCTTTCTGCTCCCCTTGCCGTCCCTCCCAGTGAAGGGGTGAGGGTCTCTCCTCTGATCCCTGTAGTAGCTCGTCTGTTGCAGTTCTTTCAGAGGTGGGCCCACGTAACCTCCGACCAGTGGGTCTTGGAAATTATTTGAGACAGATATGCCTTTGAATTCGCCAGGCCTCTTTCAGACGCCTTTCTGGAGTCTCCCTGTCGTTCTCGCCTCAAAGTGGAAGTGGTGCGGGACACCTTACAGAGGCTCTTGGACCTTCATGCCGTTTGCCCAGTTCCTTCTTCAGAGTGCAAACAAGGTCGGTATTCCATTTACTTTGTGGTCCCCAAGAAGGCGGGCTTCTTCTGTCCTATTTTGGATCTCATAGCCATCAATCGGGCTCTCAAAGTCACAAGTTTTCAAATTGAGACATTTCGGTCGGTCATCTTCACCGTCCGTATGGGAGAGTTTTTAACAGCCTTAGATCTGATGGAAGCTTATCTGCACATTCCTATCCAGCCCGGTCACCAGATGTTCCTTCGGTTTGCCATTCTGGGCCGGCATTTTCAGTTTCGGGCTCTGCCATTCGGGTTGGCTACAGCGCCTTGCACTTTCACCAAGGTCATGGTAGTAATGGCGGCGGCCCTCAGGAAGGAGGGAATCCTAGTCCACCCGTACTTGGACGACTGGCTCATCAGAGCAAAATCTTATCAGGAGAGTGTGCAGGTCACAAGCTGGGTGATGAGTTTCCTGCAGTCCCTTGGTTGGGTGGTCAACTCAGCCAAGAGCCGTCTGGTACTGTTGCAGTCCCTGGAGTATTTGGGGGTTACCTTCAACACGGCGCAGGGACGGGTTTTCCTTCCCCAGGGCAGGGTGCACAAGCTGCAATCTCAGGTTCAGGGGTTACTTCACAGACACGGCCTCTGTGCTCGGGATTGTCTTCAAGTTCTGGGTTCCATGGCAGCGATGATAGAGTTAGTTCCCTGGGCCAGGGCTCAGTGGAAGAGTGGAGAAGTAGCCTAGTGGTTAGTGCAGTGGACTTTGATCGTGGGGAAGTGAGTTCAATTCCCACTGCAGCGCCTTGTGACTCTGGGCAAGTCACTTAACCCTCCATTGCCCCTGGTACAAAATAAGTATCTGAATATATGTAAACCGCTTTGAATGTAGTTGCAAAAACTTCAGAAAGGTGGTATATCAAGTCCCATTTCCATATGAGGTCTCTCCAATCTTCCCTATTGTCCAGATGGTCCCCTCAGACAGATTCCCTTTAGGTGAGGTTGCCCTTCATTCCCAAGAGCGCAGGTGCCTCTTCTGGTGGTTGCGGGAGGACAGTCTCACCAGGGGAATGCCACTGGAGTCCCCCCAGTGGATAGCATTAACTACCGATGCCAGCCTACGGGGCTGCGGAGCCCATTGCTTAGGAAAGCTTGCGCCAGGTCTCTGGTCTCCCATGGAAGGGTCCCAGTCCATCATTTGGTTAGAGACCAGGGCAATTCATCTAGCTCTGGAGGAGTTTTGTTCCCTCATAGCGGGCAAGGCAGTGCGGATACTATCGGACAATGCCACGGCTGTGGCCTATGTCAACTGCCAGGGGGGAACGAAGCGTCAACTCTTGCAGTGGGAGGCGGCGAGTCTTATGGCATGGGCGGAGCTTCACCTGACTGCCATCTTGGCTTCCCATGTGGCAGGAGCCGAAAACGTTCAGGCAGACTTTCTTAGCCGTCACACCCTTGATCCAGGGGAATGGTCTCTCAGCCCTTGGGCATTTCAATTGATAGTGGATCAGTGGGGCATTCCAGTCCTGGATCTTTTGGCCTCTGGACGCAAAGGTTCCCCCTTTTTCAGTCATCAAAGAGACTCAAGAGCAGCGTGGATAGATGCCCTGTTACAGCAGTGGCCTCCCGGTCTTCTATATGCGTTTCCTCTGTGACCTCTCTTGGGTCATCTCTTACAAAGAATCGTAGCTCACGGGGGTCCGGTAGTCCTTGCGGCACCCGATTGGCCTCATTGTCCATGGTACGCAGACCTTCAGCGCCTTCAGTCTGCACCTCCTCTCCATCTCCCTGTTCTCAAGGATCTTCTGTTGCAAGGCCCGGTCCTTCATCCAGATCCAGCTCGATTTTGTCTTATGGCCTGGCCCTTGAATGGGCTCGCTTAACGAAGAGAGGTTATTCCGCTCCGGTGATTTCAACCATGCTCCAGTCGTATCATCAGTCTATGTCCCTGAATTATATTTGTACCTGGAGGATTTTTGAGGCTTGGTGTGCAGATGGTGGTATTTCTCCCTTCCGGGCTTCGGTGGTGATTTTGGATTTTTTGCAGTATGGCTTTGATAAAGGCTTGTCTCTCTCATCCCTTAAGGTACAGGTGGCGGCACTGTCCTGTTTCTGAGGCCAGGTGCGAGGTAAGTCGTTGGCTACTCTTCCTGACGTTTTGTGGTTCCTGAAAGGGGTCAGCCTTCTTTGTCCACCAGTCAGAACTGCCTTTCCGGCTTGGGATCTCAACCTGGTGCTTTCCCTTTCAGCTGTTGTCTTCTTGTTCCCTTAAGGACTTAACTTTTAAGACCGTGTTTTTTCAGTTTTCTAAGGAGTGCGTGGTTTTGCACCCAGTACCTTCTTTCTTACCTAAGGTACTGTCACAGTTTCATCTCTCCCAGTCGGTCTTCCTCCCTGTCCTGGGGTCTTCCTCAGGTACGGGGTCTAAGAGGAAGTTGTGTATGTTGGACATTAAGAGAGTTCTTAAACGCTATCTGAGGGTTACTGATGATTTTTGGTGCACGGATCGTCTGTTCGTACTCCATGCCGGTTTGCATAAGGGTTTGGCCGCCTCTAAGCCCACTATTTCTCGGTGGCTCAAAGAGATGATAGCTTCTGCTTATGTGCTTGCCGGGAGAACGGTCCTGGAAGGTGTTAAGTCTCACTCTACAAGGGGACAAGCAGCTTCTTGGGCGGAGCGATTCTTGGTGCCACCTGCAGACATTTGTAAGGCAGCGATGTGGGCCTCACTGCATTCCTTTTCTAGACACTACAGACTGGATGTACAGTGTTGGCAGGAAGCGATTTTTGCAACTCGAGTGCGCACAGCGGGTTTGCTGGGGTCCCTCCCTTAGGTCTACTGCTTTGTTACTTCCCATCAGTCCAACCCTGGGCCGGTCCGGAGGGACGCTAAGGAAGGAAAAATTAGACCTTACCTGCTAATTTGCTTTCCTTTAGGCCCTCCGGACTGACCCAGGTCCCTCCCGTGTTCTATGAAGAGTGATTGTTTGTACATAGTTCTGGAGTTCTACGACAGAGTTGCTCTGTGAGTTGACAGTTCATTTATTTATTATTTTAAAAAATAAATAAATAAAACAAAACCCTGTTAAGCCATACCTCTTCTCCTTGGCGGAGTTGTTGGTGAGCTTTGCTGCACTGCTTTGCCGTTCTTCAAGCACAGTTTGTGACTGCTTGGTGGCTGCTTAGATTCCACAGGCCACAGAAGGTAGGGTCTTTCTCTTCTTTTCTGCTTTGTTAGTCAAATACTGAGGCTAGGGTCACATGGCCAGGGCTCTTATTGGCTCTCTAGAGTCAGAAGTTTCTCAGTCTCCACCTGCTGGAAGGCGTGCACAACCCATCAGTCCAACCCTGGGCTGGTCCGGAGGGACTAAAGGAAAGCAAATTAGCAGGTAAGATCTAATTTCTCCTTTTGTAGTTTGATTTTTGTTTTGATGATTATATGAAAAATTTGACTTTTCACTTTTGGGAAATGAATTACAACCCTATCTATGAACACACCTTTTTGGATCAGGAATGGACTTTCCTTTTTTCTGTATCAAAAGTTTCTTGGAAATGTACGGAAATTGTTATAAGAACAAAGTAAAAAAAAAAAACTCAAGACATGAGTTTTTTTTTTTAATTTTATAACAATTTCCATACAACATTTCCAATAAAGTTTTGATACAGAAAAAAGGAATTACACTGCATGAAAACCAGACAGAAACTCCATCGTGTAGTATAATAATAATGTAACAAGAAAAAAAAATCAATATCAGTGTAAATTCAAGAGTTCACAATTCCAGGGTGCAAAATTACCATAAAGGAGGAGAAGACTAGAAGCCAATAATTAAAGAAAGAAATGAGGCCATTTAAAAAACAGAAGGGGCTTCATCGATACAAACTGGAATATTATCCTGGTTGCCAGTACATCAAGGCTTATGGGTGTAGTTTGGTGGGGGGCGAGGGCATAGGAGCCAACTTTTCAAAATTATTGGGGGTGCTAAGCCCAATGAAAATAACCCCTCCCTGGACACATACAAAGAATTTTTTCAATATTGGGGGTGCTCAAGCACCCACAGAGTCGGCTCCAATGGGCGAGGAGATTACTGGTCCCCCAAATGCTATTGGATGGAGTTCCTGCCTCTCAAAACGCTCCCCATGTGGTCTGACATCTATACCTCTCTCTCCCCTACTCTCCGTTGAGCATCACCCCTTCTTGACCCCCCCTCCAGCAATCCGGCATCTCACTTGGCCTCTGAAGCCCCCCCCCCCCCCAGTTTGTTTTAATGCTTGGAGCAGCGGCCAGTGCTGCTGAAGCCCTCCCCACAGCTTTCACTCTGACACAACTTCCTGTTTTTGTATGGGCAGGAAACTTTTAAAAGGTACACCTGGGGAGGTGGGGGGGGGGGGGGCTTGAGAGGCCAACGGAGATTCCAGTTTACTGGCTGGGGAGGAACAGGAAGCAGATATGCAGTACCATTGGGGGAAGGGTGCAGGACAAATCTTGGCCCATTGGGAGACAGAGAGGGGAGAAATGCTGGTTGGGGGAGGGGAATTCTTAGACCATAGGGGAGAAGGAGAAATGATGGGCCATTAGGAAGGGAAGGGAGAAGGAGACAAGCTGGACCATTAAGGAAGGAGGAAGAAGGAGGAGATATGCTGGACCTTTAGGGAGAGGAGAGGGAAGGTGAAATGCTGGACCATTAGGGAGGGAAGGGAAGGGAGGAGAATGCTGGACAATTAAGAAGGGGAGAGAAGGGAAGGAAGAAGAAGATGTGCTAGACTGTTCGGGAGGGAAAAGGAAGGAGAAATGCTGGACCATAGAAGAGAGAGAAAAGGGGATGCTGACTGTGGGAAGGAGAAGAAAGGGATAGAGAGGGATATGCTGACTATAGGAGGAAGGAGAAGAACGGGTTAGGGAAGGGGATGCTGATTATGGGGGAAGGAGATAAAGAGGGTGATGCTAGGCTTCAAATATTGGTGGGGGGGGAGAGAGGGAAGATGTTTAGCTATAAGAGTAGAGGTGGAACGAGAGGGAAGGATGTTGTGCTATAATAGTGATGCGGGGGTGGGGGGAGTGGAGAGAAAGAGAGAGAGAGAGAGGAGATGTAGGTCAGTCCTGGCAGAAAGGAGATGCTAGATGATACTGGAGCTGGGGACTGAGAGAAGAGAGCTGGTGTTTGATGCTGGGCCTGGGATTAGGAGAAGGGAGCTGGAAGTTGGTGCTGGACCTAGGAACTGGGAGAAGGTTGCTGAAAATGGGAATGAAAGATAGGTGGAAATAGGAGGATTACAAAGTGGTGGGATGGATTATTATTATTATTATTTATTAGGAGTTATTTACCGCTTTTTTGAAAGGAATTCACTCAAGGCGGTGTACAGTAAGAATAGATCAAACATGAGCAATTGGCAATTACAGCAGTAAAAATATTCAGATAACAATGCAAAGCATGGCGTGGAGGGGCATAATCGAAAGGGATGCCCATGTTTTGCTGGGGACGTCCTTGCAAAATGTCCCGGTGGAGGGGCGGGGAAACCCGTATTATCAAAACAAGATGGACGTCCATCTTTCGTTTCGCTAATATGGTCAGGGACGCCCAAATCTTGACATTTAGGTCGTCCTTAGAGATGGTCGTCCCTAGACTTGGTCGTTTCTGATTTTCGGCGATAATGGAAACTAAGGACGCCCATCTCAGAAATGACCAAATGCAAGCCCTTTGGTTGTGGGAGGAGCCAGCATTCATAGTGCACTGGTCCCCTTGACATGCCAGGACACCAACCAGGCACTCTTGGGGGCACTGCAATGGACTCCATAAATTGCTCCAAGGTACATAGCTCCCTTGTGTGCTGAGCCCCCCAATGCCCCCCTCCCCAAACCCACTACCCACAACTGTACACCACTATCATAGCCCTTAGGCATGAAGTGGGGCACCTAGATGTGGGTACAGTGGGTTTGTGGTGGGTTTTGGAGAGCTCGCTGTTTCCTCTACAAACGTAACAGATACTGGCACAAAATATTTTTAAAGATGTTTTTTTGAGGGTGGGAGGGCGTTAGGGACCACTGGGGGAGTAATGGGAGGTGATCCCTGATTCTCTCCAGTGGTCATCTGGTCAGTTCAGGCACCTTTTTGTGCCTTTGTCGTAAGAAAAACAGGACCAGGTAAAGTCGTCCAAGTGCTCGTCAGGGACGCCCTTTTTTTTTCCATTATGGGTCGAGGACGCCCATGTGTTAGGCATGCCCAATTCCCGCCTTCGCTACGCCTCCGACACGCCCCCATGAACTTTGGCCATCCCCACGACGGAAAGCAGTTGGGGATGCCCAAAATCAGCCTTCGATTATGCCGATTTGGGCGACCCTGTGAGAAGGACGCCCATCTTCTGATTTGTGTTGACAGTGGGCCTCATTGGTTCACATTCACACAACCAAACTTTGGTTTCTGGTTTGTCCAAAACCAGGTGATAAGTTTCCACTGCAGTTTTGGTTTCGGCTGTAAGTGGTTAGACAGTTTCGGTTTCGGCTGAAACTGAAAAAAACAGTTTCAGTTGGCCTCTAACTTTAAGATACAAAAGCTCAGGAATTCAACCAAGGTAGCTAGGATTCAAATCCCTGTAACGCTTCTTGTATCTTGGGCATACCACTTAACTGTTCATTGGCTCAGGCATAAAAGATTGGAAGCCCTCTGGGGACAGGGAGATACCTGAAAGCTTTTGGGACTTTGGCTCTGAAGTCAGGTCAGTGAGTGGCCATGTGGTTAAGTCCACAAGCGTCTGCAGTTTGTTTGGGGTGTGGTTTTTTTCCCCTCTTTTAATCTCTCTCCTTTCTCTGTTCTATGATCGATAGTGTTCCTTTCTTTCTGTTTTTAGATTGTAAACTGCCTTGAGCATTCCTCATTAGATGGTATAGCAAGCAACTTGTAAGCAATAAACAACAGTGTGCTTGAATGTCACCTTGAGTTATTTCTGAAAAAGATGTGATCTAAATCTAAATTCTCAATCCCTTCCCCTTCCTTCACCCTTCAAGCTTCTTTCCCCTTGAAACTTTGTCCAAAGCTTCCCTGTTCTAGCTAGGAACCTGCATAAAGTTAGGATAGATCATAGTAACATAGTAGACGATGGCAGATAAAGACCTGTATGGTGCATCCAGTCTGCCCAACTCATAGCATAAGGTATGATGTAGTACCACATATGTATACTTGATTTTGATTTGTCCTTGCCATTTTCAGGGCGCATAAAATAGATGTCTGCCTGGTACTAGCCTTATTCTCCAACTACTGAAGCTGTCATCGAAGCCCACTCCAGCCCATCCAAATCTCTCCAGCCATGATCTGGGCACAAACAACAGAAGTCTGCCCGACACTGGCCTATCTGTTCAGCCACGATTAGGGTACAGACCGTAGAAGTCTGCCCAGCACTGGCTCTGATTCTGGATTTGCCATCTAAATACCGCTAGACTGTTCTAACTTTATGCAGGCAGAGTAACCGGGCACCGGTCTGCATATCAGCTGGTTCCTAGTAACCTTTTGGTTAGTGGATCTGGCTGCTCCCCATCCCCTGAAGATAGGTAGGCCTAGGCCTACTTGACAAATCCCTAGTGGTCCAGTGGTAAATGGGCACAAGTGATGCCCACTCGCTCCTGCCCATGTAAAAGGCCTCTTCAAAATGCCTGTCATGATCTCTAGCTATATCTTCAGGGGGTGGGTGGAAGGGGGTGATCAGACCAGGGGGAGGATGTTTTATTTTCCTGGGGAGTTGCAGGAGGGGGCGGGAGGAGAATCAGGATCTAGGCAATAATTTTTATGCGGATCCCGTCCCATACTCAACATGGATATGCATGTGCCTTAAGTGGATCCTGGCTGAATATCAGTCGGGATTCACATACGCTCTGGAGGCCAGAATAATGTAAATTAGTCCCAGTTATTCAGTGCCGGTGCCCGGACATAGCCCAGCGCTAAATATCCAGGGCTAACTCTGCCCACAGCAGTCAGCTCTCTGTTTATTTTCATGTGCCATTTACAGGATTTTTCATTTTGTTTGGTATTTTAAAGATTTTTTTTGTTTTGTTTTTTGGGATAGTGGGTGCACTACTGTATGATAGTATGACTATTAACACAGGAAAAAAAACAAAAATAACTTTGACAGTTTCCTTTCTCTGGACTTCTCTGCTTGTTATGAAAAATGGAATCTGTGTATTCTTTAACTCCTGAGTGAAGCAGAGTTTGGCTAGCTTTTTTTCATTAGGAGGTTGTGTGATAACAATAGTTCTCCATGGACAAGCAGGATGAGTCAGCCACGTGTAGGTGATGTCATCCTACAGCACCATGGACGGATAATTGCTATCCCAGAGCTCAGGGAAACCTTTTGGGAAGGTTCCCTGAGCATGAGTGATCAGCCCCCCACCCACGTGAGAGTCACTTCCTGCTTCAGTCTTTAATTTGCCGGACCCAATGGACAGTTCTTTTCTTCAGCTCTCCTATTCCTATTTCATCCACATCTGCAACAGCATTGCAGACCCCAGACTGGGGTTTAAAAAGTGCCTGATCTGCAAAAAAATCATGTCGGATGTACATGAGCTCTGCTTGCGCTGCCTGGGAACTGCACATTTTTCAGAAGCCTGCTCCCTCTGTGCTCAGCTGTCTCCAAAATCCCAGAAACTCTGCAAACATATCTTGAGGGAATTCCTGAAACATTCAGAAACTTCAGCAGCACAAACTCTGTTCTTCCCAACAGCTACAGCACACCTGAATGCTGAGCAAGGCACAGCTCAGCCATTGAGGTTAGTCCCAGCTCCTCTCCCTCTCCAGGACTCCGGCATGGAAGGGCAATCCTTGGAGTCTATGAACTGTAAACTCCCGCCCCCCCTTCTTCTATGGGGGAGTCGGCATGGGCTGCAGTTCCAATAGCAAGCCCTGCCCCGGTGATGATGTCAGGCTCCACCCTCTATGACATCAGCACTCCCCGCCCCCACAGGAATGTCCTCTCTCCCCAGGAAGGGGGATCCCCTCCCTGCAGAACAGCACAGCCCTAGAGAAAACAGCACAGCTTCCTGAAGTACTAACCACACAGATAACAGTAGTAGGAGAGAGCAGCACTGGAAAAAGCAGCATAAAGACAGGGCCGGTCTTAGCAAGTGTGGGGCCCTGTGCAGACCAATTTGGTGGGGCCCCATCCTAGCCCCGCCCCTACCCCAGCTCCACCCCATTGATGATAATATTCAATTTTTAGAAAATTTTTTATTTATGAAATTTCAAATAAAGACAAATGAAGCTAAACTTGTACAGAAAAACTGATTGAAATAATAAGCACAATGCTATCATGAAACCCCCCTCCCCAGAAATTATTCAGTTCAAGTCCACTACAATTAGTAGTTCCAATTCTCATAACCCCGGGGGGTCAGAGGTGCGGACACATAATCTCTCCACTGCAAAACACTATACACAAACTTGTGCAAAAACACACTCTTAACTTTACCAAAGCATAACAGCACTAATTCCAAAGACAGGACGAGCACAACCTTATGCATGGAAAGGCAGAACTGTAATTACACCAAGCTCTAAAACACCAATACACTACCTCGTGAAAAAAACAAAACAAAAAGGGCTGCAAATGCTATACGCTAGCAGGATACTGCACCTTGATCACACATGAAAAACATATGACACAACAGATATGAAGGCAAAATACCGAACTGGAAAGTTACCTCAAGAAGTCAGACTCAGCATGCAGCAATACTAGAAAAATTGAAACTTACATGCAAAATATCACAGATGCACATTTCCAAAAGCTGACATATTCCAATTAATAAATTCTGAATAAAATACCTTTTTCTACCTTTGTTGTCTGATCATTTAATTTTTCTATTCGCTTTGGTCCCAGTGTCTTCTGTTTTATGCAGTGTCTTCTTTCCATTTGATATTTTTTCTCTCACCATGTCCACCATCCTCCTGTGTCCTTATGTGTCCTGTCTACCATCTGTAACCCTTTCCCTATCCTTTCTCCAGTTTCAGCATCTGCCTTCAAAGTGTTCCGATCCAGCCCTTAAATTCAGCAGTTTACCCTCCATCCATATCCAGCATTTCTCCTCACTCCCCTCCATCCATGTGCATCTACTTTCCTCCCCTCCCCTACATCCGTGTCCAGCATTTCTCCTCTATCCCTTCCCCTCCATCCATGTGCATCTCCTTCCCTCCATTCCTGCCCAACATTTCTCCTCTCTCCCCTGCCCTCCCCTCCATGTCCAGCAATTTCTCCTCTCTCCCTGGGCCCTGACCTCCCATCCATGTCCATCCTTGTCCATCGATGCTCCTCTTTCCCCATCCCTCCTCCATCCATCCATATCCAGCAATTCCCCTCCCTCCCCTCCATGTCCAGCACTTTCTCCTCTCTCCCTGGGCCCTGCCCTCCCATCCATGTCCATCGATGCTTCTCTCTCCCCTGCCCCCTCCATCTATCCATATCCAGCAATTCTCCTCCCTCCCCTCCATGTCCAGCAATTAATCCTCTCTTCCTGGGCCCTGCCCTCCCATCCATGTCCATCAATGCTCTCCTCTCTCTCCATCCCTCGCCCATGTCCACCTGCCCGCCCTCTCTGGTTCAAATCTTCTACTTTTTAAATTTACCTCCGTTGCAGCAGCTGTGCAGCCTCAGTGAAAGCGCTGTCTGACGTCTCTCCACCAGCCTTCCCTTCACGCTCATTCGTTCCCTCAGTGCCCCGCCTTCTTCTGACGTCATTTCCTTGCGAGGGCGGGACACAGAGGGAACGAGCGAAGCGAAGGAAAGGCTGGTGGAGAGACGTCAGACAGCGCTTTCACTGATGCTGCGCAGCTGAGCTGCTATGATGTCGGACTCGGAGCGAGGTAAAGAGCGGAGGAGGCTGACTGAGGCGCGCCGGGCGGGGCCCCCTTAAGCGTGAGGCCCTATGCAGCCTCTTCGGTCGCCTTGGCCTAAGACTGGCCCTGCATAAAGACACATCTGCATACAGCTCCAGGTACAGCCATAGCCCCCACAGACCTCACAAAAGAACTTGAAGGAGGTCTTCCTACTCCAACTCCTCATCCTCTTCACCCGGCCACAAACGCTCCATGCACCACAACAGGAGCGCTGCACGCCATAGCAGACACAGATGCACGTCTCCAGAGTCTCACTTTTCAAGGGACACACAGCCACAAAGCTCTGTAACCACTGCTGACACTCAATGCCTAATGTTGCTCCTCAGCCAGTTCCTGACACAGCATCTGACTTCATCAGCATCATGCCTACACCAAGGGAAAAAAAATTCACCCAGTACCCTCTACATCCTAAAGAAAATATTATTGATTCCTTTGGGTTTCAGAGGTGCTTACAGTGCAGCTAGAGGAACTGACAACAAAAAAAGAGAGTGAGAGAGGGAGAGGTACAGGGAGCCCTAGCCACATAGCAGGAAGATGGAAAGTGCACCAGATGCAAAGATAGGGAGCCCATGAGAATGGGAGGAGCACAGCAGAGGTGTTAAGAAGATCCCTCTGTCTTCCTGAAGGAGTAGTCAGAATTCTTTTCATGGGTAGTTTTTGCAATTTGAATCATGGGAATTAGTGTTGTTTGATAAGTTTGCTATATAGGTTCTCATTTTGCAAGGTTTTGTGTTACTCTATAAGTTGTCTGGAGGAGGAAGAAGGCTGTGTAGCTGTTCAAGTTACCACAATTTGAATAATATTTCTATGTGTGGTGAGTTGTATGGAGTTCCATTGTTAGGGACTGTGGAGTGTGTTACATAACTGGAAGTGTAAGGTTTATACTTCAAAATAATAAAGAAACTATGGTCAACACTGTCTAATCATATCAAACCAACCACTGTATATGAACCAAAGCCTGTTCAAAGATAAAATTGAACAGATGGAAGGAAAAGCCTCAGACCCCATTCCGGATCTCAACTGGTCTCACAGACTGAATAAGGGGCACCTCATAGGTATAAAAACCTTCCACCGAACATGTACTTAAAGAATTCAGTACTGATTTTTCCTTTTTTTTTAGGGTTTTTAAATTCTTATTGTATATGTTCCATTAGTAATCTTAAAGATGGCTTTATCCAGTTTTCAAAAACGTATTTGAAATTGAAAGATCTCATCTTCAAAGTTCTCAATTTATAAATCTTCAAGAACATCATCAAAAGGGCGGAGCTTTACAAAATTCAAATATTGAGTCCTTTCATACACAGTGGAAGTTTAGGGTTTATACTCAGATTCTTAGCGCTGCCAAGGTACCCAGTTCCAACAGGGATATTTTAGGTCAGCTTTGACTTTCTGACAACCCTATACGGTGCATTATGGGACTTGCAGCATGGATTTCAATGGGTAGAATCAGGGACTATAAATCTCACACATCTTTGGGGTGTAAGTTCAAAACCAGGATTAGCTGAAAAGTCTTGTTTCCGTCCTGGAACTGTGTAACTTGGCATCTCTGGATTCTGTCCAATCTTGTATGATTATGATATAGGAAAATATTGCTTTGGCTCCCCCCCACCCCCCTGTACCTTGCATGCCTCCCTTTTACCACCCCAACTATTTTCTGTCTAGAAGCACCACTGTCAAACGTGTGTAACAAACCCTTCCCGTACCTCATCCCTAGGAAAGCCTCTGCCTGGTTTGGATAGAATTAATGCATATACAGGCGGTATGTGCAAAACCTTGTGTGTGTACCTGGTGTGTAATTTTATTAAAATCTTATTTTTTGCATAAATTACTGCAGTAGCAGAAATGCTTTTGAAAATTACCCTCATGGAGGGTAATTTTACATAGGTTGGGTGAGTGACTCTGTGTTCACAAAATGGAACTGGGCAAAATTGTGCGAGCATTTATAAACTGCAAGAGCCTCGCTCATTGTAAAAAAGCATATCTGTATTCTGTACCCCATGAGGTGTACACATTTGAAAATATTTGCACACAAATGCTGTTAATGCATAGATTTGTGTGTGTTCATTTCTGTATAGGGAACATAGGAAACATTTATTTATTTATTTATTGCATTTAAACAGTTCTTTAATGTTCCCATTTTTGTAGCTGCCGTACTTTTCAGCTTTTACAGTGTTTTTTATTTCTATTTTTTTTATTTAATT
The DNA here is from genome assembly GCF_901765095.1 of Microcaecilia unicolor. Taxonomy (NCBI): domain Eukaryota; kingdom Metazoa; phylum Chordata; class Amphibia; order Gymnophiona; family Siphonopidae; genus Microcaecilia; species Microcaecilia unicolor. The sequence goes on from NC_044037.1 coordinate 235,846,246, forward strand.
TTCATGCACATTTTTGAAAGTTTATCAAGTGTTTTCAGTTCTTTATATGCACTTATGACAATTATACTTTTTTTATTGACAGTATGCTGGTTGTCTAAATACCTACAGCATATAGCTGCATTTATATTATTCTATTATTTGTGTCCAGAGTATTTTTTATCTTTTAAACCATCAGTTGATTTCTGTAATTAATATGTGCATTTCATTGATCAAGATCCATACATTAGACCTGTGTGGTATGAGAGGAACATATGAATCATGAATTTTCTTTATTTTTCAAATAACTTTACTCAGTCATGTTAAATTATGGTAGATTTTGGTTCTGTCTCATTTATGATTTTTTAAAATGTATATTTTAGTATTTTGATATATCTGATATTGGTATGACATAATCAACAATTTGACACAGGTAGCACTTAATTAGTGATACATTCATATGTACTCATTTAAAGTTTTTTTGTTATTATATTTTTTATTTTATTGTTCACTTATAATTTTGTTGCGATATCTTAATATGTTATTATGCTAAGTTTGATTGTATCTATTATATTTGTTTATATTTATGTAATCCTACATTACTGTAGAAAGGTTTTGCATTACCTAAGCCAGGGGTCCTCAAGTCCAGTTCTCATGGTCCAGAACCCAGCCTGGTTTTCGGGATTTCTATAATGAATATGTATATGATCTATTTGCATGCAATGGAAGGAGTGAATGTAAATAGATCTCATTCGTATTCATTGTGGAAATCTTGAAAACCGAGCTGGGTTGTGGACCTCGGAGACTGGATTTGAGGATCTCTGACCTAAGCAAAACTTCACATTTATGTTTAGTTGGATCACAGACATAGTATGTCATAGAAACATATATGTAGCATATATCATTTCATTCAGAAATTAATATTACACTTATTTTGAGTGGGTTTATGAAATGTTATGGTACTTTATACATGTTATTCCAGGCGTAATGTAGAGTTTGTAGAATGCATGGATTCTGTATCAGGCTAGGATTGAGATGGCCCCAATTGTCTTCCAGTAGAAATGCAGAACATTTAGCCAATCATACTGCAGCTAGAAATACAGCTCAGACAGTATAAATGTTGGTGGGAGGCAGTATGAATTTTGGCAGGAATTACCAAAACATTGAATGCTTGTTGGCCACTCTGGAAAGTGGTTCAATGATGAAAACAAATCCAAAGTGCAGACTGCATTTGTCTTAGGAATACTGGGTTTGTATGGTAGTTTTGTATGAGGAGGGGTATTCTAGTTGGGAGATTTCTGCAAAGGTTGGATGTAATTAAAGTACAGCCTTAAAATCATAAAAAAGCATAAGGAGACTGGCAGCATGAAAGCTAGGTATTGACGTGGACAAAAAGAGAGTATTGTGTGTTATTCAGGATATCATTGAACAACAGGAAGTTCAACTCTCCTCAACTGCTCAGAGAATGGAAAGAGAAATGCTCAGTTGATGTTTTTACTTCAACTGTAAGAAGAAGATGCTTGGAATTTGGACTGAGAGGTTGTAGAGCAAGGACAAAGCCACTGTTGACAGATGACAAGAGAGACATATGAGATGTATAGCCGGTGGTGGGAGGCAGGGCTGGTAGTTGGGAGGTGGGGATAGTGCTGGGCAGACTTATACGGTCTGTGCCAGAGCCGGTGGTGGGAGGCGGGGCGGGTGGTTGGGGGGCGGGGATAGTGTTGGGCAGACTTATACGGTCGGTGCCCTGAAAAAGATAGGTACAAATCAAGGTAAGGTATACACAAAAAATGGCACATGTGAGTTTATCTTGTTGGGCAGACTGGATGGACCGTGCAGGTCTTTTTCTGCTGTCATCTACTATGTTACTATGTTACTATATCCCACATTTTCCCACCTATTTGCAGGCTCAATGTGGCTTACAGAGTTTTGTTATGACATAGTCATTATATGATATCAGATACAGTTAGTAATGTACAGTGCTTTTTTTGTAGAAAAAAAGGTGCTGGTACTCATTGTGGGCGGGGGTCACCACACATGGCACCGCCCCTATTATAGCCACACTCACATTAGCCACACCCCTTATACCAGCCATGGCGCATATAAACAGACATCATTGAAAATATTATACTAGTATAGGAGAAAAAATAGTGTGATTTTTTTTCATTATAAATAATTTCTGTAAGCTGTTACAGCTCCAGTATACCCAGTGCAAAATAAGACAAATTCCAAACACTAAAATGAAAATAAAATGATTTTTTCTACCTTTGTTGTCTGGTGACTTTGTTTTTCTATCCGTATTGGTCCCAGTCTCTGATTCTGCTGCTCTCTATCTGTTCTCTTAACTCCGTTTCCAGGGCTTCCTTTCCATTTATTTCTTTACTTTCCTCCTTTCTTCTTCTTTTGTTGCCCTGCATCCATAAGTAAAAGCTGGGTCCTCCTCCATGGAATTGACTGGAGGAGGTATAACATGGATCCAGCTTTTGCCTATTTTCTCCATCCATGTGCAGTTTTTCTCCTCTTCCCTTTCCCTCATCTCCATCCATGTGCATCTTCTTTTTTCTTTCCTCCCCTCCATTCATGTCCAGCACTTCTCCTCTCTCCTCCCCTCCATCCATGTCCAGCATTTCTCATCTCTCTTCCCGCCTCTGTATCCATATAAAGCAATAATTCTCTCTCCCCTCTCCTCCATCCAAGTCAGCATTTCTCCTCTCTCCTAGCCAACTCCTCCATCCATCCATGTCCAGCAATTCTCCTCTATCTCCTGCTCTCCTCTCCATCCATTTCTAGCATTTCTCCTCTCTCCCCTCTCATCCATGTCCAGCAATTCTCTCTTCCCTGTCCTCCCCTCCCTGTCCAGCAATTCTCCTCTCTCCCCTCCATGTCCAGCAATTCTCTCTTCCCTGTCCTCCCCTCCCCGTGCAGCGATTCTCCTCTCTCCCCTCCATGTCCAGCAATTCTCTCTTCCCTGCCCTCCCCTCCATGTCCAGCAATTCTCTCTTCCCTGTCCTCCCCTCCCCGTCCAGCAATTCTCCTCTCTCCCCTCCATGTCCAGCAATTCTCTCTCCCCTGCCCTTCCCATGTCCAGCAATTCTCTCTCCCCTGCCCTTCCCTCCCATCCCATGTCCAGCAATTCTCTCGCCCCTGCTCTTCCCTCCCATCCCATCCCATGTCCAGCAATTCTCTCTCCCCTGCCATTCCATCCCATGTTCAGCAATTCTCTCTCTCCCCTGCCCTTCCCTCCCATCCCATGTCCAGCAATTCTCTCTCCCCTGCCCTTCTCTCCCATCCCATGTCCAGCAATTCTCTCTCCCTTGCCCTTCCCTCCCATCTCATGTCCAGCAATTCTCTCTCCCCTGCCCTTCCCTCCCATCCCATTGATTTCCAGCAATTCTCTCTCCCCTGCCCTTCCCTCCCATTATTTCCAGCGATTCTCCGCCTCTCCCCTGCCCTCCCATCGACGTGCAGCGATTCTCCGTCCCTCCCCTGCCCTCACCTCTCCCATATCCAGCGATTCTTCGTCCCCCAGCCGTCCTCTTTCACTGCCTGCCAGCCAGTGTCGGACTCAGAGGCGAACGGTGCAGGCAGCGATTGGCTGGCAGCATCGTAGCTTCCCTCTGCAAGTCCCGCCTACAACTTCCTGTTTATGCATAGGCGGGACTTGCAGAGGGAAGCTACGAGGCTGCCAACCAATCGCTGCCTGCACCGTTTGCTTCTGAGTCCGACTGGCTGGCAGGCAGTGAAGGAGGACGCTGGTGGACGAAGAATCGCTGGATATGGGAGAGGTGAGGGCAGGGGAGGGACGGAAAATCGCTGCACGTCGATGGGAGGGCAGGGGAGAGGCGGAGAATCGCTGGAAATAATGGGAGGGGAGGACAGGAGGAGAAAAAGGTGCCAGTACGCTGTACCGTTGCATACCGGCACAAAAAAAGCACTGGTAATGTACAAAGAATAAGTAAGTGAAGAGAGAGGAAGGTGTTATGCATGATGGTATAGAAGGTGGACTTTAATAACTGGGTGGATTGGTGAGGTAGCTTTGTAAGGCTATGGGTTCTCTTTGTAGGCCTTGTTGAAGAGGTGTGTCTTCAAAGATTTGCAAAAGTTAGTTATTCCGTCTATAGCTTTCAGGGATGCGGGTAATGCATTCCACAGCTGTGTGCTCATATAAGAGAAGGTGGTGGCGTGTATCTGCCTGTATTTTAGTCTTTTACAGCTGGGGAAGTGCAGATTGAGAAATTTGCATGGTGATCTTATGGCGTTTCTGGGAGGCAGGTCCACGAGGTTTAGCATGTAGATTGGGGCGTTTGCGTGAATGATTTTGTGTACAGTTGTGCAGATCTTGAACGCAATGTGTTCCTTAAGTGGGAGCCAGTGATGTTTCTCTCTTAGGGGTGTTGCACTTTCATATTTAGTTTTTCCAAATATGAGTCTGGCGGCGGTATTCTGGGCTGTTTGGAGTTTTTTGATAGTCTGTTCTTTGCAGCCAGCTTATAGTGCGTTGCAGTAGTCCAGATGACTTATTACCATTGATTGTACCAATGTACGGAAGATATATCTCGGGAAGAAAGGTTTTACTCTTTTGAGTTTCTACATGGAGTGGAACATTTTTTTCGTTGTGTTCTTCACGTGATCATCAAGTGTGAGATTTCGATCAATGGTAACTCCAAGAATTTTCAGATTTTGTGCGACGGGGAGAGAGTAGTATGGTGTGGTTATGGTGAAGTATTTGTTTTTGTTGTGAGGTGAGGTGAGTACAAGACATTGTGTTTTGTCTGCGTTCAGTTTTAGCTGGAATGCATCCACCCAGGAGTGCACGATTTGGAGTCTTTGGTTGATCTCGTTGGTGATTTCGTTTAGATCGTGTTTGAACGGGATGTAGATCGTGACATCGTCTGCGTATAGGTAGTGATTGAGGTTTTGATTGGCTAGAAGTTTGGCTAAAGGTATCATCATTAGGTTGAAGAGAGTTGGTGAGAGGGGGGAACCTTGGGGAACTCCACATTCGGGTATCCATGGGGGTGATATGTCCGCGTTCGTTGTTACTTGATAAGATCTTGTGGTCAGGAATTGTTCTTGAAAACAGAACGGAAGCCATAGAAAAAACAATAAAAGTGAAACAAAAAGATATGAAGGTACCCAAAAGAGAAAAGAAACCCCCAAATCACTAATGTTGAAACGCATACCAGGAAATGTAGATGGAAAGCGATGACCACAAATGCTCGCAGTCTAAGCAATAAAGTTCATGACCTTCAGGCCCTGATGTTGGAGGCAGACTTGGATGTTGTTGCAATCACGGAGACGTGGCTCAATGATTCCCATGAATGGGATGCAAACATACCAGGCTATAATCTATTTAGGAAGGATAGAGAGGGTCGTAAAGGTGGATGAGTAGCTCTGTATGTGAGGAATGATATCACTGCGACTGAAATGATAGGGACCTGGGGAAAGGAAGAAGCGATATGGATCACCTTAAAAAGAGATGACAGAACCTCTGTCCACGTGGGTGTTGTCTACAGACCTCCGACACAATTGGAGGAATTAGATAAAGACCTGATCGCAGATATTCAAAAGTTGGGAAGCAAGAGAGAGGTGCTGTTGCTGGGAGATTTCAATCTGCCGGATGTAGATTGGAAGGTTCCGTCTGCGGAATCGGAAAGAAGTAAAGGGATCATGGATGCTTTCCAAAGTGTTTTGCTCAGACAAATGGTGATGGAACCCACGAGGGAGGGAGCGACACTGGATCTGGTGCTCACAAATGGGGATAGCGTGTCAAATATCCGAGTGGGTGCCCACCTGGGCAGCAGTGACCATCAAACGGTTTGGTTAGATATAACAGCTAAAGTGGAGAGCGGCCACTCAAAACTCAAAGTCCTGAATTTCAAGCGTGCTGACTTTAGTAAAATGGGGGAATACCTGAGGAAGGAGATGATGGGCTGGGAGGAAGTACAAGAAGTGGAAGGACAATGGTCCAGGCTGAAAGAAGCTATAAATAGGGCCACGAACCTTTATGTAAGGAAAGTAAATAAAAGCAAGAGAAAAAGGAAACTGATATGGTTCTCCAAGCAAGTGGTTGAGAAAATAAAGGCTAAAGAGTTGGCGTTCCAGAAATACAGAAAAACTCAAGAAAAGGAACACATGGAGGAATACCGGATGAAACTGAAAGAAGCCAAGAGAGAGAGATATGACTGGCAAAAGCGCAAGCAGAAGAACAAATGGCTAGAAATGTAAGGAGGGGTGACAAAAATTTCTTTAGGTATATTAGTGAAAGGAGAATGACTAAAAAGGGAATTGTGAGACTAAAAGATACTGCAAACCGCTATGTGGAAAATGATGAAGAAAAAGCAAATTTGCTAAATAGATACTTTTGTTCTGTTTTCACAGAAGAAAATCCTGGGGAAGGACCGCGATGGACTGGAAATAGGACAAATGAGAATGAAGTGGATAGAGCACCATTCACGGAAGAAAGTGTGTATCAACAACTTGAAAAGCTAAAGGTGGACAAAGCCATGGGACCGGACGGGATCCACCCCAGGATATTGAGGGAGCTCAGAGAGGTTTTGGCAGGTCCTCTTAAAGATTTGTTTAATATATCCTTGCAGACGGGAAAGGTTCCGAGGGATTGGAGAACGGCAGAGGTGGTCCCTCTTCACAAAAGTGGTGATAGGGAAGAAGCTGGAAACTACAGGCCGGTAAGCCTCACTTCGGTTATTGGAAAAGTAATGGAAGCGATGCTGAAGGAAAGGATAGTGAATTTCCTGGAAGCAAATAAGTTGCAAGATCCGAGACAACATGGTTTTACCAGAGGGAAATCGTGCCAAACGAATCTCATTGAGTTCTTTGATTGGGTGACAGGAGAATTGAATCAGGGACGAGCTATGGACGTAATCTACTTAAATTTCAGCAAAACTTTTGACACGGTTCCCCACAGGAGGCTCTTAAATAAACTGGATGGGCTGAAGATAGGACCTGAAGTGGTGAACTGGATTAGGAACTGGTTGACGGACAGACGCCAGAGGGTGGTGGTGAATGGAATTCGCTTGGAGGAGGGAAAGGTGAGTAGTGGAGTGCCTCAGGGATCGGTGCTGGGGCCGATTCTGTTCAGTATATTTGTGAGTGACATTGCCGAAGGGTTAGAAGGTAAATTTTGCCTATTTGCGGATGATACTAAGATCTGTAACAGAGTGGACACCCAGGAGGGAGTGGAAAACATGAAAAAGGATCTGAGGAAGCTAGAAGAATGGTCTAAGGTTTGGCAATTAAAATTCAATGCGAAGAAATGCACAGTGATGCACTTAGGGAATAGAAATCCACGGGAGACGTATGTGTTAGGCGGGGAGAGTCTGATAGGTACGGGCGGAGAGAGGGATCTTGGGGTGATAGTATCTGAGGATTTGAAGGCGACGAAACAGTGTGATAAGGCGGTGGCCGTAGCTAGAAGGTTGTTAGGCTGTATAGAGAGAGGTGTGACCAGCAGAAGAAAGGGGGTGTTGATGCCCCTGTATAAGTCGTTGGTGAGGCCCCACCTGGAGTATTGTGTTCAGTTTTGGAGGCCGTATCTTGTTAAGGATGTAAAAAGAATTGAAGTGGATGCTTGGAATGCCCTCCCGCGGGAGGTGGTGGAAATGAAAATGGTAATGGAATTCAAACATGCGTGGGATAAGCATAAAGGAATCCTGTGCCGAAGGAATGGATTCTCAGGAGCTTAGTCAAGATCGGGAGGCGGGGCTGGTGGTAGGGAGGCGGGGATAGTGCTGGGAAGACTTATACGGTCTGTGCCAGAGCCGGTGGTGGGAAGTGGGACTGGTGGTTGGGAGGCGGGGATAGTGCTGGGCAGACTTGTACGGTCTGTGCCAGAGCCGGTGGTTGGGAGGCGAGGATAGAGCTGGGCAGACTTATACGGTCTGTGCCAGAGCCAGTGGCTGGGAGGCGGGGCTGGTGGTTGGGAGGCGGGGATAGTGCTGGGCAGACTTATACGGTCTGTGCCCTGAAGAGCACAGGTACAAATCAAAGTAGGGTATACACAAAAAGTAGCACATATGAGTTATCTTGTTGGGCAGACTGGATGGACCGTGCAGGTCTTTTTCTGCCGTCATCTACTATGTTACTATGCATCCTTTGAACCATTTGAGAACTGTACCTCCTACTCCGAAGTATTCTAGTATATGTAATAGTATTCCATGATTAACAATCCTATCACAGACAGCCTGAAAATTCTTGGAGTAACAATCGACCGGAACCTCTCACTAGAGAACCAAGCAAAATCGACCATAAAGAAAATGTTTCACTCAATGTGGAAACTTAAACGTGTGAAACTATTCTTCCCGAGGGAAATATTCCGTAACCTGATACAATCAATGGTGCTAAGCCATACAGACTACTGCAACAGAATCTATGTGGGTTGCAAAGAACAAATTATAAAGAAACTTCAGACCGCCCAAAACACAGCAGCCAGGCTTATATTTGGAAAAATGCGTTTTGAAAGTGCCAAACCCCTCCGAGAAAAACTGCACTGGCTCCCAATCAAAGAACATATTACTTTGAAAATCTGCATCCTGGTTCACAAAATCATCTACGGTGAAGCCCCGGGATACATGTCAGACCTCATAGACCTGCCAACCAGAAACACAACAAGATCAGCACGAACATACTTAAATCTTCACTACCCAAGTAGCAAAGGACTCAAATACAAATCAACGTATGCATCCAGCTTTTCCTATCTAAGTGCACAAGTATGGAACACATTGCCAAAAATAGTAAAAACAATGTACGACCACCTAAACTTTCGGAACAACTAAAAACATACCTGTTCAGAAAAGCATATCCCACCGACCCAACATAAAAGCCTGAGTACCTGCAACACAACAAAACCAAAGATCATAATGGACTCACCCCAACTCCCCTCTTCCTCCCCAAGTTCCCCTAATTTTCTACCATGAACCTTATTGTACCACAATAACACCTTGTATTTGTTCATGCCGGAACTGGTGAACGCCATTATGGTATTATGTAAGCCACATTGAGCCTGCAAATAGGTGGGAAAATGTGGGATACAAATGTAACAAATAGATAACCTTGCGCCCTAACCCCACCCCTTTTGGTGATATCACAGGAAGTCAATGGTTGCACCGCTTTTTCCAAGATGGCGGCCACCACTGGTTGCAGTGCGTCACTGCTTGTTTCTACTGCTGTTTGCCATGTATATGACGGGAAGTGACTAAAAAAAACCCAACATTGTTCCCTACAGCTGTAGAGGAATGTGCACATGCGCAGCTTAACCTCTTTTTTTCTCACAGGAAAGAAAATAGACATTTTGTTTTCTTTTTCTTATAATTTTTTCTTTCAAAAGGATACCTTGTGCTTATTTTTAAAGCTGGATTGTATTAGGTTGTCTGTTTTTAAGAATGACAGGCCAATTAATGAATGACAGCCCTTTTAGATATTAAAACAAAAGGATTGACCCCTCCATCTCTTTGCTTTAAAGGGCACATATAGACAAAAACTAAGTTGTTTTGATATTAACTAACATAAGAAACCCTAGGGGGTCTGGCTCATTAGGCTTGCAGAATTGTTCCCACATGTAGAAGCTTGGAATAAACCTCCTGAGCCTTTACGCCAAGCCCCCTCCCTACCCATCTTCAAATCTTTGCTCAAAGCCCACCTCTTCAATGTTGCTTTCGGCACCTAACCTTTATACCTTTCAGGAAATCTAGACTGCCCCAATTTGACTGCCCCTATTTGACTGACTATAAATTTGTCCTTTAGATTGTAAGCTCCTTGAGCAGGGATTGTCCTTCTATGTTAAATTGTACAGCGCTGCGTAACCCTAGTAGCGCTTTAGAAATGTCAAGTAGTAGTAGTAGTAGTAGAAGCCCGTGAACCCTGCCTGCAAGAGTTGGTTTTCTCTTCAGCCATATCTAAAAGAAATAAAAAAAAAAAACTGTGTTGAATATGTAAAGCAAACCTACAACATAGTATTTAGCAAAGCAATCTTTTTTTTTTTTTGAGTGAGAGGATCTACAAACCCCTACCCACACAATCCCCGTTCCAGTTTTTTCCCTACAGGCAGCTATTTATAGAATGCAGAGCCTACCAGTGTGCACATCTATACCTTGTCACACTCCTCCTGTTTTCAAGACATCTGTATAAGATCGTGTCCTGCAGAGCTGGTTTCTGAAAAAAAAACCCTCCCACACACAGAGCCGTAGTTGTTTTGTGTTACAGATAAGCAAACTTACAGGGACCTCCCTGCAAAGAAATAGCATCTGTTGTAAAAAAACAAACAAACAAACAAACAAAAAAAAAACAGTTGGTGGTTACAACATAACTGGGGGAAAAAAGTTAAAGAAAACCAAACTTTTTATCCTATTTAAAGGTTTTTATTTTGCTGTAACAGTGTTCACCTAAGAATCATACAAGTTAAAATAAAAAGTTAAGTACAGCACCAATAGAAGATGAAAAAAATGTCGGAATAATTGCTTTATACAAGGGATTGCTTTGCTATAACAATATTCATTTAGGAAGCATACAATGTTTAAAAACATAAGTAAAACATATACAAAGATTATAGACATAATTTTTAGCTGTACAGGGGTTGGGTAATTTTTCTCTCCTACCAGGAGGGCAAGAAATGCAACCCCCTGCCCACTTCCCTTATACGGCTCCTTCCACCCTACAGTGCTAGTGTTGAAACGTGCACAGCCCTATGAATGTAGCCGTAAAGGGAGTTGGGTATTTTTTCTCCCCTCCCAGGAGTACTAGGGCACTGTACACAGAGCCTGCCTAAAAAAAACACAAACGCACAAGGGTAAAGAATTTATAAATCTATAGGGACGATACTGAAAAAGCAAAGGAATCTGTCTCTTTGTGACCAACAACGATGTAAAAGCGACTGTGGTAGAGAGGTTTAAATACACACTAAAGTCTAACATGTGGTGGTACTTCATGTCACGCAACACTTTTCGCTGTGTAGATGTATTGCAGGCCATGCTACATAGCTATAATCAGAGTTTTCACAGAACTATATGGGGTAGACTTATCGATATCATGCCTCTAAATTCTCTGCAGGATGGGATTTGATATACCACGTTTCTGTGGTTATAATCAAAGGAGTCCACATGGAGGGAACACCTTGACTTTCATAAGCCTGAAATAATCAGAGAGGGGACTGAAATTTGATGCATGATTTAGGGAGTGACCGACCAGATATTCTTTAGTTTTATTGACAAAAAGGTACAGGTTGGTAAAATCATAATAGTGCGCCATGCAAACAGACACATGCATAATTCAATAGCTAGCTCATCTAACCGAAGCACCCCGCCACAGAGTTCCCCATTCAGGGACGAAGTAAATTCTGAGGACAAAATTATGAAGCTGTTTACAGTGTGAGCTTGACCGACGTTTTCAGAGTGACACAAAGCTGCAGTAAAAAAGATGAATTCATGGCGGTTTGTATAAGCAACAAGAAGAAAAGCAAGAAGAAGAACCAGACAACACAGAAATCAAAGACAGATAGGAATAACAGAAAACAACCAAGGAGTAGAACAAGAATGATATAGGGCCTATGCAAGGATTGAATTGAACTTTTTAACAGTTTTTAAAAGCATGGCACTCAAAAAGTTACAATCTCACAAGAGAGATGAGTGGGGTTTTTTCCATTATTTTTTGTTCTCCATACTAAAGTTATCATATTGAAGCAAAACAGAAATGCTGCTACCTATATTTTATCGGTTGTCATGTTTTAAATATCATAAACACTAGCTTATTGACGGAAGATTACTCACAAAATAAGATTTGTGTGGTTGATAATACTTTCATTTCATTTTGTTCAATTAGTTAACAATGGTACATAGAAGTACACACTGAAATGCAAGAGAGTGTAGAAGCCACTGCTAGCTAGCTCCACAGATCCATTTTTCCCCTCTCCTCTTTTCTGAATGTCACATAGCACATGTGGTAATTGCCCAGTGTGGTAAACGCTAGACAGATGTTTGATATTTACTGCCCAGCCTCTGCATTTTACCTCAAATGCCGGTGAGATTCACTGCTCATAAGAATAGTCATACTGGGTCAGACCAGTAGCCCATCTAGCCCAGTATCCTGTTTCCAATGGTGACCAATCCAGGTCACAAGTACCTGGCAGAAACTCAAATAGTAGCAACATTCAATGCTACCAATCCCAGGGCAAGTAGTGGCTTTCCCATGTTTGTCTCAATAGCAGACCATGGACTTCTCCTCCAGGAACTTGTCCAAACCTTTTTAAAACCAAGATACGCTAACCACTGTTACTACATCCTCCAGCAAAGAGTTCCAGAGCTTAACTATTCGTTGAGTGAAAAAAAATTTCCTCCTATTTGTTTTAAATGTATTTCCATGTAACTTCATTACGTGTCCCCTAGTCTGTACTTTTTGAAAGAGAAAAAATCGATTCACTTTTACTCGTTCTACATCACTCAGGATTTTGTAGACTTCAGTCATATCTCCCTTCAGCAGTCTGTTTTCCAAGCTGAAGAGCCCTTACCTCTTTGGCCTATCCTCATATGGGAGGAGTTCCATCCTCTTTATCATTTTGCACGTTCTTCTTTGAACTTTCTCTTTTTTGAGATACAGTGACCAGAACTGAATGCAGGTAAGCCGGGTATGTTCCCTAGTATTTGCAGGGTGCCAGAGATGTGGAGTTTATTATGTAAGACCTAGGGAAGAAAATTTGTCTGTTACATTTATGTTGTCCATCATCCCTAAACACAATACTATGAAACCCATTTCAGTATTAGCTAAGGTCTCCTTACTAGTGATGTACTTTTTGATTTATCTTCATCCTGTATGGAGAAAATCCTACTCCAGAGTCCTATTTAATTTCTTGATATACCACCTATCAAATACCATCTAAGTGGTTTATAATACATATATTAAGATATAGAATAAAAAGGTACAGGTTGTAAAAGAGCTGTTTTGGGTGGGTGGGTGGGTGATTTGATGGGGAAAAATTCTAGGGGGGAGGTGATAAGGGGGATTCGACGTGCTGATTGGAAGGGCTGAACAATGTCAAAACTTATATGGGTCGCAGCTGATATTCAGTCAGGGCCTGCATAGTACCCAGTATACCTGAATGTAACTCACCTTGAGCTACTACTGAAAAAGGTGTAAGCAAAATCCAAATAAATAAATAAAAAGTAATAAATAACTGTCTTATGTGGGCCCTGGCTGAATATTGTCCTAGACCTGTATACGCTTTGGCGGCCAGTACAATCATAATTTAGTGGATATTCAGTGCTGGTGCACGGATATGGCCCAGCACTGAATTTCCAGGGCTAATGCAGCCAGTTACAGAATTTATAAAAAAATTCTGACCTCCACCAGCTAAATATTAGCCAGACTGTTCTTATCAGATGGACTCTTACTACTGGGTTTCTTTATCATTGTAGATTTTTTGGGACTCCCCTCTGGTCCCCTCCTGTTTCTCAAGACTTGTTTTTCCAGCACTTCTACTTGGAAGGATATGGTGGTGTGTGGGTTCCTCATTCCATCTATCAACTGTGGCAAGCACAGAAGCTTTATATGCTCTGTTACTGCTTCCACTCTTCTTTCTCCAAGTGCAGTGCCTGAGAGGCAGGTGCAGTCTTCCCTTTGTGTAATGCTGTTATGACCAGAAATCAGGTGCCAAGGACAAAGTATTTGAAAGTGGGCTAGGTATTTGTGTTTCAACATTTTTATTGATGACAGTTCAACTTAAACACAATTACAAAGATGAGGATTCAAACATTCACACGAATAAAAAGACAAAATGCACAGAATACTGACCAAGAATATTATCTGCCATTGAACCTTTAACCGTTTATCCCCACCCCACCACTAATTGCTTAGAATACAGCAAGTTCTCTGATGATAATATATTGTAGTACATATACTAATAATTAATAACAGACAGCATGTACAAAGCCAAACCCCAAAAGACATGCCCAAAATAGAAACATCAAATTACTATCAATCTATTTGCCAATCAATCCCCCTCCACCATTCTAACCCCCCCTCCACATCCCCAAGACACAAGAGTTAACATCGGTGCATCCCACAATTACCTGGTATCATAACTCCTCTCACACATAAAGTAATATCAGAAAAGAAGAAGAGGAGAAAGAGAGGGAGAGAAAAAAAATCGCCCTCTTCCCACCCCCCTCACACCACAGATCTACAGGTGCAATAAAGGAAAAGGAAGCAGGAACAAAAGACCAAACCAAGGTGGGCTAGGTATTTATACTAACATAGTTTCCCTCCATGAGGTGTCGCCTCTAACCATTATCAGAAACTGGTAGGGGTATTGTGGGGTTATTTATTTATTTTAATGAGATTTGTTAACCACCTTTATGAAGAGATTCACCCAAGACAGTGTACAGGGTATGTAAAAGTACAATACTTAGGTAGCGCCACTAGAGGTCCTTGCCTGCTTTTAAGAAAAGCACAACCTTAGGGTCTCTATGTTTAGGTTTAAATTAATGGCTTCTATATTAGGTTTTGATCAAAATATAGTTCCTGAAGTAACAATTTCCACTTCTCCCTATATGTGTGTATTTGCCATCTGTATTTCCTTGTTTGCTGATCTGATTCTTGAGTATTTTCTCAATTTGCAGATTCTGCCTCTTTCTTCTTTGCATGTGCTGGTGAATTCTCACTTGTTTTTCCTTCCAATCATCAGAATACTTGCCCTAGTTTAAGGGTGGAGACTGATTCTGTGTGTTTGTTTTTTATAGTCATCATATTTGCAAATGTAAGGTTTTTGCATATTTGCATCTGATGTCAAGTATACCTGGAGGCATTTGATAGTACTGTAGCTCTATATGTATATAATCTGTCTCTAGAGGACTAATTTTTCCTTCAGCTGTTGTGATATAGGGTCTTGTCATAAACTGATTCTTAGAGATTACCTCAAGGGTTATAGTTTTCTTGTTCATACATCCAGTATCAAGATCTTTATAAGGCTAGTTTTCAATTCTGAAGCAGTATGAGAGTATAGGAATTGCAAGCTGATTGATGGTCTGTGTTATTCTGTGCTATTTTCTTTTTTTCTCAGTAATTTGTGATGGATTGTTGCTCTTTTCTGTAGATATTTATATGTGTTTTCCTGCTTTGTCACAATCTTCAATCAGAGCGATGTTTCAATTTTCCTTAATTAAAGATTTCTTTTGAATGTTTGCCCAGACCAAAAGTCATCCTGATGTAATCTGAGTAGCCTTTTACTACTCAGAGTTCTAGTAAGTGGTGATCATAGGACCTATGAAGCTCTGAAGGGCACAAATTATATCGCAATGATAAAGTGGACCAAATTGGATAGGGGTAGAGTTATATGTTAAAGATGGAATTGTTGAAACAAATCTGCAGGAAAAAGATTGCAGTGTGGAATACTTATGGATAGAAATTCCATGTGAAAGAGAGAGAGAGAGAGTGAGAGTGAGAGAGAGAATAATGATTAGAGTATTCTACCATCTGCCTGGTCAGAATGAGTAGACAGATGATGAAATGTTAACAGAAATTAGAGAAATTGACAAATTTGGCAACACTGCAATAATGGGTGATTTCAGTTACTTCAGTATTGTTTGGGTAAATGTCACATCAGCAGACATACCAAGTTACACGCATTTTGCGTGTGACATACGCAAAATGGTACCCCAACTCCAGCTCACATGCCAAAGCCCCCTCCTCTCACACATTGATTAGAGGTGACTTTAGCTTCGGCTGATATCCACTATCCACTCCCTTTCCTCTTCCCCCTTCCCGGTTCCAGCGTCTGTCCTTCTCTCCCCCTTACTTACACAACTTCCTGCTTCCACGAGGATGGGTCGCATTACAAGGAAGGCCCGAAGCCCAGAGGCAGGCTAATTCATTGGAAGCCAAATAGGTTAGATTGAGAACAGGACGCCTCCCACGTCATCGGGCCCGCCTCCACGTCATCGGGCCCGCCTCCCCGTCATCAGCCCCGCCTCCCCGTCATCAGCCCCGCCTCCCACGTCATCGGCCCCGCCTCCCACGTCATCGGCCCCGCCCAAAACGTCACTAACCCCGCCCAAAAACGTCACTAACCCCGCCCCCCGCGGCCGAAAAAAATCAAAAAGCCGCCCAAAAAGCCGCCCGGAAGCTTAAAAAACCGCCCAAAAAACCGCAACCCGCCGCGGGCAAAAATTTCCCGCGGCGGGTCGCGGAAAACCGCCCAATTGGGCGGTAAAACCGCCCACCTGGCAACACTGGAGACGGCATGTCAAAAAGTTGAATCCACTGAGGTAGGTCTCTGTTTCCGCTCCCCAGTGCAGCTGTCATCCCAGTCATACCGTATATTCAAATCAAAGCAAACATGAGCTGCTTCATCCACGGTGTCGTTCTTTATTACTGGTAGCATTTTAATTTAATCTCACTTATATTTTCAAATATGCCAGCTTGTGTAGCATACGATGTACACAGAGGAAGTATTTACTTATTTATGAAATTTATGTCTCGCATTAAACATGAATTAGGTTGAAAGCTGGGAGCATTTAGAATCTTTTTTTTTCCTGTGCCTAGATCAAAAGAGAAAGATGGTTTGTTGGAACTTGTTCTTTTTGTTTTGTGGAATGTAATGGTATATTATAAAAATTCACTTAATATTGTTTATTACTACTATTTAAAAGAGAGATATTGAATGAGGTCAGAGCTACCTTCATGCAGAAGTTCAGAGTCAGTCTAAATGTGCCAACATTTTCCAGTTCTGTGGTATATATCTATTTTGTCTTTAATTCTGTTTGATTGTAAAATGCAAGGTTTTTTTGGGGGGGTGGGATGGGCTGGGGTTAATCATTGTCTCCCGACTGCACAGACAGTTGAAAAACAGAAAACACCGGGACCAACACAAACAGAAAAATAAAATGCTCAGACAGCAAAGGTATAAAAATAATTTTATTTTTTATTTATTGATTGGAATATGTCAGTTTTAAAATGTGCATTTGCCAGATCTAGTTTTAGACACGGCTGGGGTTCGCAAAACAAAATCTCACTCATTTGGCCTTCAGTCTCCAGCATTGTGGTGGTAAATCTCCAGCATTGGGATGGACCACCCTTGGCGTCTCTGCATCAGAAAATGCTAGGAAGTTAAGGTTCCTAGATGAATTAAATGGCTGCTTCATAGAGCAGCTGGTTCAGGAACTAAGAAGAGGAGGAGCTATTTTAGATTTAGGCCTAGATGCACAAAACTTAATGAGCCAGCAATATGCTTTTTATACTGGTTTAGCGAGCATGGAGTTCAGCGAGACATGTACAAAAGGGTTCTGTAGGGTCTTTTCCTTTCATGGTAGCAGCTAATGAAAATTGTATGCAGTTTATTTTAATGAGCTAATTACTGTTCAAATGTGCATTCCGAGTGATGCTCAGCCGTTTTCCTAGTGAGGCACATAAAGGACTGCCTACTCTTATGAAGAAATTTTTATGGGTGGTCAGGAGCTGTTGGTACTGCTGTTTCCTTCCCATTACCTCTGAAATAGCAGCTGCCGGGTGGCTGAGGAGAGCTGCGGCATCTCTAGATCCCCCCCCCCCCCCAGCGCTCACCTTGCATGCATGCAGGCAGCCCTTTACTCTCTCCTTCACCTTGCTTCCCTCCCTGTCTGTACTGTTGCCGAGGGTCTGGCAGTGATTTAAAAAAAAGTTTGAAAACAACAAAAAGCTACGCACTTCTTTCAGACATACAGCTTGTATGCATGTATAAAAGACATTTGTAGCATGCATGTGGTGTCGATAAAGAAAAGTTTGGCTAGCGCGACCCCTACTGCCAGGGGAGCCCGGCAACAGTTCCTTGTGCTGGTGCTAGAAAATATTTTCAAATTTTCTAGTGCTGGGGGCATGCCTGGCAATAATCCGGTTACTGCTGGAGTCCTTACTGGCTACTAAATAGGAGGCGGTAAGGGATCTCCTATCAGTGGCTGCACTTACCCCAAGGCTATTTATTTCTTAGTTTTTCTAGCTCTGGATTGTATGTCACTATAAGGAGCACTCTCTCTGTGATTTTCTTTTGTTTGTACTGCAGTAAGTTTTTTCTGGGTGTTTTAAGGGAAGAGGCAATCTTCTTGGGGATAATTTTGGGGTGTTATCCTTTTTGTATGAAGGATTCAGTTAGGGTTTTGGGGTGTTTATCTCTGTCTTTATTTGTATTTTTCAGTAGTAGCTCAAGGTGAGTTACGTTCAGGTACTCTGTGTATTTCTCTGTCCCTGGAGGGCTCACAATCTAATTTTGTACCGGAGGCAACGGAGGGTTAAGTTACTTGGCCAAGATCACAAGGAGCATCAGTGGGATTTGAACCACTAGGCTACTCCTCCACTCAGAGCAGATGTGGTGATATCTTGTGGCTTGGCTGTTTATAAGGGATTATACACAGCCAAGCCACAATGTACCATCCATACAATCCAGAGCTAGAAAAACTGAGAAGAATCATAAAAGATTTACAGCTGCTACTTCAGGAGGATGAATTACAGAAAGAGGTATTCCCAGGTCTACCTATGCTGGCCTTCCACAACCACCAAATCTGAAACAAAAACTGGTGAAAACAAAACTCACAGTAGAAACTGAAACAGAAAATGGTGCACGGCCCTGCAAGCGATCAAGCTACAAACTGTGCCAACACACATCACAGGACCCCACAGTCACTCAGATCGGAAAAACGTTCACCATACGCGGATTTTGCAGTTCTCTTTTTCAAATGTAGTGTATATTATTCAATTCAAAAAATGTGAAAAAGATGCTATCTTGGAGAGACAGGCCAAATGCTTAAGATAGCACATCAGAAACTATAGTACAAACTAGGGTGACACTTCTGTAGGACAGCATTTTACCAGACCAGAGCACTGCTCTAATGACTTTCTGGTGAGAATACTAAAAGGAAATTTCAAACCCATCAAGGAACGTAAAAGCTTTGAAATTAAAATATTAAAATATTTTGGCACTCACCAGACAGGACTTAACAAAGATCTGGTTTTTCTATCACATTATAAACCATAAAATTATACTTCCTCTGATCACCCATCCATCTTTTCCTGTTTCCCACCCTCTCCACACCCAGCCCTACCTTCCCCATGAGACTGTTGTTGGAATTCTATGTTTCACAGTTATATTCTGTATGTGTCATCATTTTCTCATTTCTGAATTTCTGATCTAAAGAAGGGTTACCTTTGAAAGCTCATCAAAAAATGTATTAAATTAGTCCAATAAAAAGGTATCATCTTATTTTCTTTTCTTTGTTTTATTTCTATTTATTACCTTTAAAAGTGGACTAAAACTGCTACCCTACCAGTTTACTCATAATCTTATGTGATGACATGAGAATTTTGACAGCTGTTTGTATTGTTTTAAATTCTCTGTGCTATGCACTGTTCAGTCTGTCCATTAAGTTAGTGCTTCCGTTGCTGGCCTATGGCAGACCTGATAGTCAATAGGTAAAAGCTGCCAGCATTTTATCCCAGCTCTCATCTCAAAGCTTCTATCCACTCATCAGATAGACATCTTGGAGTCAGCTTCAGTTGTGGCCTTTCTATGAACCTGTTATTTTTTCCTGATCTAACACTTGTCAGGAAGTCACATGTCCACACTAGAAGCTTCCAGAGAGGGTAGAAGCTTCTGGAAATTGATGGAACAATTGGAGAATTTGGGGAATGGTCTAGTGGCAGCAGTTACCTCCCCCTATGTGTTATAGGCCCCTTGTTTGTCCCCCAAATTTGTCTTGGGTTCCATCGCTCACCTTTGATCCATGCAAAGAGGGAGATCCTTCCTGTTCAGCCGGATGCAGTAATCCTGAATGCAAAATCAGCCTGTCATACTCTCATGAGCTGGCACTACAAGGCACTTGCTAAAGGAACAAGGATTCAAGGACGAAGGAACAAGTAACAGACTTGAAACCCAGTTACTGGCTTGTTTTAGTGGAAAGGTATGGGGGAACCTTTCCACCTCTATATAGTCCTGTTTAACAGATCTGTTTAACATCTGAAACAGCCTTACTGCAGAGCCACAGTGTCTATCACCTAGATACCAAGGAGCCTGTAAGCGACTACTAACTATCAACTGTGCAAGCCAAACTAAGCCCTCACCACACAGATGAGTGGATTTGTGTAACAAGGAGAAAGTGTTTGTAATTTTTTTGCTTTTGGAGGAGAGGAGAGGAGAAAGCTATTGTAAATAGTTGTCCATCTCTGTTGAAGTGTTGGAAGCTGTACCCTCATTAACTGAAGGACAGTAAATGTTTTGGTTTTCAGCAAAAGGACTTGTTGTGATCTCCATCATTGTGTGAAAGTCTGATGCAGAACCTGCTTGGCCACCCAGGTATCCTAGTCCTGCCCTTGTCCCAACAAATAAACAATAGTGTGCACCTCTGTTATCCACCTTATCCTGAGCATAATCTAGGCAGCCACCTAGACCATCTGAAAAGATCAATCATTAACACTTCTACATGGAGTAATTTCATTTCTCCTTTGTATGTTTTATTTCCAAGGAGGGATTATTTTTCTCCTTTTCTTCTGGACTTGTGACATTATGCAGCAAAAATTGCTGAGAGAATCCTATCAATAATATTATATCTGATTTATTTCTGTGATCAATTGAGAGTTTCTATATGCAGATTACGGTCTTTTTGATTCTCCGAGGACAAGCAGGCTGCTTGTTCTCACTGATGGGTGACGTCCACGGCAGCCCCTCCAATCGGAAACTTCACTAGCAAAGTCCTTTGCTAGCCCTCGCGCGCCCGCGCGCACCGCGCATGCGCGGCCGTCTTCCCGCCCGAAACCGGCTCGAGCCGGCCAGTCCAGTCTTCTTTTGTCCGCACTCGGTACGGTCGTGTTTTCGCCGTGTCGAGCCCCGGAAAGTCGACCTCGCGCGTCCAATTTGTTTTGAACGTGTTTTTTTCCTTCGGGAAAGCTTTGTCCTAGTCGGGAAGTGCTCCGGAAACCCCCCGCCGGGTTTCGTGTAAATCCTCCCCGTACTTCCAGCTTTTTTGCCCCGGTAAGTTTTCTTTCGTCGTCGGGGTAGGCCTCTTTTCGGCCTCGGTCGAGATTTTTTCTCCCTCTAAATTTTTGGTGCTTCAAATTTCGCCATTTCGGCTTTTGATTTCGCCGGCGTGATTTTTCCGCCCATGACATCGAAGCCTTCCAGCGGCTTCAAGAAGTGCACCCAGTGCGCCCGGGTTATCTCGCTCACTGATCGACACTCGTCGTGTCTTCAGTGTCTGGGGGCCGAGCACCGCCCTCAGAACTGTAGTCTGTGTTCCCTGCTTCAAAGGCGGACTCAGGTAGCGAGACTAGCCCAGTGGAACGTGTTGTTCTCGGGCTCTTCGTCGGCATCGGCACCGGGATCTTCGAGTGCATCGACGTCGTCAGCGTCCAGACCATCTTCCTCGGCTGCCCCTGCATCGAGTGCATCGAGGCATCGGGCCTCTGCATCGGCGCCGAGACATCGGATAGCTGCATCGACGTCGGTGGTACCAGGACCTCGTCTGCTGATGTCGTCGGACGGTGGTGCATCGGGTGGAGTGCAGGTGAGGGCTGTCCATTCCCCTGCTGGTGGCGGTGAGCCCTCGGGTGGGTCTCCTCCTACCCTGAGGGCTCCTGCGGTACAGCCCCCCCGAGATCGACCTTCTTCAGTCTCGGCCCCGAGGAAGCGACGGATGGATTCGACGTCCTCCTCGTCGGTGCCGGGGAGCTCCGGTGACATGCTTCGGAAGAAATCGAAGAAGCATCGACACCGGTCTCCTCCCCGTGTCGGCACCGAGAGCTCTGGGTCGCCGAGGGATTCGGCACCCAGCAGGCATCGGCACCGAGAGGACCGCTCACCCTCTGTTCAGGAGGTGTCGATGCGCTCCGCTCTGGACAGCCCGGAACAGCCTCCACGCCCGGAACAGGTACTGACGTCGACGCCTGCATCGACCTCTCAGCCTTTCTCTGCAGCCGCTCTAAACGAGAGCCTCCGGGCCGTTCTCCCAGAGATTCTGGGAGAGCTGTTGCGCCCTACCCCTCCGGTACCGGCGGTGCTTGCGCCACCGGTACCGTCGAGCGTGGCGCCGGCTGGCCCATCGCCCAGGTTGAGGTCCCCGACGTCGGTACCGCGTGCGGTGCCGACCGCGGCCACCTCCCAGGACGGCTCCCCGACTACGTCGGCGGAGGGAGCTTCGCCGATGCGGGCGAGGGAGTCTACCTCTCGACGCCCCCATCGTGGACGGGGTTCCACGGAGTCGAGCAGGGCGAGGTTGCAGACACAGGTCCGTGAACTTGTGTCTGACACCGAGGGTGAGGCCTCGTGGGAGGAAGAGGAAGATCTCAGATATTTCTCTGACGAGGAGTCTGAGGGTCTTCCGTCTGATCCCACTCCCTCTCCTGAGAGACAGCTTTCTCCTCCCGAGAGTCTGTCTTTTGCCTCCTTTGTCCGGGAGATGTCTACGGCCATCCCCTTCCCGGTGGTTGTGGAGGACGAGCCCAGGGCTGAAATGTTTGAGCTCCTGGACTATCCTTCTCCACCTAAGGAAGCGTCCACTGTTCCCTTGCACCATGTCCTGAAGAAGACATTGCTTGCGAACTGGACCAAGCCATTAACTAATCCCCACATTCCCAAGAAGATCGAGTCCCAGTACCGGATCCATGGGGACCCAGAGCTGATGCGCACTCAGTTGCCTCATGACTCTGGAGTTGTGGATTTGGCCCTAAAGAAGGCTAAGAGTTCTAGGGAACATGCTTCGGCGCCCCCGGGCAAGGACGCTAGAACCTTAGACTCCTTTGGGAGGAAGGCCTACCATTCCTCTATGCTCGTGTCCAAGATCCAGTCTTACCAGCTCTACACGAGCATACACATGCGGAATAATGTGCGGCAGTTGGCGGGCTTGGTTGATGCTCTTCCCCCTGAGCAAGCCAAGCCTTTTCAGGAGGTGGTCAGGCAGCTGAAGGCGTGCAGAAAATTCCTGGCCAGAGGAGTTTATGACACTTTTGATGTTGCGTCCAGGGCCGCTGCTCAAGGTGTGGTGATGCGCAGGCTCTCATGGCTGCGTGCCGCCGACCTGGAGAATAGACTCCAGCAGCGGATTGCGGACTCGCCTTGCCGTGCGGATAACATTTTTGGCGAAAAAGTCGAGCAGGTGGTAGAGTCTCTCCACCAGCGGGACACCGCATTCGACAAGTTCGCCCGCCGGCAGCCTTCAGCTTCTACCTCTACAGGTAGACGATTTTTCGTGGGAAGGAAGACTGTTCCCTATACTTCTGGCAAGCGTAGGTACAATCCTCCTTCCCGACAGCCTGCGGCCCAGGCTAAGCCCCAGCGCACTCGCTCTCGTCAGCAGCGTGCGACTCAGCAAGGCCCCGCGGCTCCCCAGCAAAAGCAAGGGGCGAGCTTTTGACTGGCTCCAGCAGAGCATAGCCGACATCCAAGTGTCAGTGCCGGGCGACCTGCCTGTCGGAGGGAGGTTGAAAGCTTTTCACCAAAGGTGGCCTCTCATAACCTCCGATCAGTGGGTTCTCCAAATAGTCCGGCAAGGATACACCCTCAATTTGGCTTCAAAACCTCCAAATTGTCCACCGGGAGCTCAGTCCTACAGCTTCCAGCACAAGCAGGTACTTGCAGAGGAACTCTCCGCCCTTCTCAGCGCCAATGCGGTCGAGCCCGTGCCATCCGGGCAAGAAGGGCTGGGATTCTATTCCAGGTACTTCCTTGTGGAAAAGAAAACAGGGGGGATGCGTCCCATCCTAGACCTAAGGGCCCTGAACAAATATCTCGTAAAAGAAAAGTTCAGGATGCTTTCCCTGGGCACCCTTCTCCCCATGATTCAGCAAAACGATTGGCTATGCTCTCTGGACTTGAAGGATGCCTACACACACATCCCGATACTGCCAGCTCACAGACAGTATCTGCGATTTCAGCTGGGCACACGCCACTTCCAGTACTGTGTGCTACCCTTTGGGCTCGCCTCTGCGCCCAGGGTGTTCACAAAGTGCCTAGCTGTGGTAGCAGCGGCGCTTCGCAGGCTGGGGGTGCACGTGTTCCCATATCTCGACGATTGGCTGGTGAAGAACACATCCGAGGCAGGAGCCCTGCAGTCCATGCAGATGACTATTCGCCTCCTGGAGCTACTGGGGTTTGTGATAAATTACCCAAAGTCCCATCTTCTCCCAGTGCAGAAACTCGAATTCATCGGAGCCCTGCTGGATTCTCGGACGGCTCGCGCCTATCTTCCAGAGGCGAGGGCCAACAACTTGTTGTCCCTCGTCTCGCGGGTGCGAGCGTCCCAGCAGATCACAGCTCGGCAGATGTTGAGATTGCTGGGCCACATGGCCTCCACAGTTCATGTGACTCCCATGGCCCGCCTTCACATGAGATCTGCTCAATGGACCCTAGCCTCCCAGTGGTATCAGGCCGCCGGGGGTCTAGAGGACGTGATCCACCTGTCCACGAGTTTTCTCGAATCCCTGTATTGGTGGACGATTTGCTCCAATTTGACTCTGGGACGTCCCTTCCAAATTCCTCAGCCACAAAAAGTGCTGACCACGGATGCGTCTCTCCTGGGATGGGGAGCTCATGTCGATGGGCTTCACACCCAAGGAAGGTGGTCCCTCCAAGAAAGCGATCTACAGATCAATCTTCTGGAGTTGCGAGCGATCTGGAACGCTCTGAAGGCTTTCAGAGATCGGCTGTCCCACCAAATTATCCAAATTCAGACAGACAATCAGGTTGCCATGTACTATGTCAACAAGCAGGGGGGCACCGGATCTCGCCCCCTGTGTCAGGAAGCCGTCAGCATGTGGCTCTGGGCTCGCCGTCAAGGCATGGTGCTCCAGGCCACATATCTGGCAGGCGTAAACAACAGTCTGGCCGACAGGTTGAGCAGGATTATGCAACCTCACGAGTGGTCGCTCAATTCCCGTGTGGTGCGACAGATCTTCCAGGCGTGGGGCACCCCCCTGGTGGATCTCTTCGCATCTCAAGTGAACCACAAGGTCCCTCAGTTCTGTTCCAGGCTTCAGGCCCACGGCAGACTGGCGTCGGATGCCTTCCTCCTGGATTGGGGGGAAGGTCTGCTGTATGCTTATCCTCCCATTCCTCTGGTGGGGAAGACTTTGTTGAAACTCAAACAAGACCGAGGCACCATGATTCTGATTGCTCCCTTTTGGCCGCGTCAGATCTGGTTCCCTCTTCTTCTGGAGTTATCCTCCGAAGAACCGTGGAGATTGGAGTGTTTTCCGACCCTCATCACGCAGGACGAAGGGGCTCTTCTGCATCCCAACCTCCAGTCCCTGGCTCTCATGGCCTGGATGTTGAGGGCGTAGACTTTGCCTCTTTGGGTCTGCCAGAGGGTGTCTCCCGCATCTTGCTTGCTTCCAGGAAAGACTCCACTAAGAGAAGTTACTTCTTTCATTGGAGGAGGTTTGCCGTCTGGTGTGACAGCAAGGCCCTAGATCCTCGCTCTTGTCCTACACAGACCCTGCTTGAATACCTTCTCCACTTGTCTGAGTCTGGTCTGAAGACCAACTCCGTAAGGGTTCACCTTAGTGCAATCAGTGCATACCATTACCAAGTGGAAGGTAAGCCGATCTCAGGACAGCCTTTAGTTGTTCGCTTCATGAGAGGTTTGCTTTTGTCAAAGCCCCCTGTCAAGCCTCCTACAGTGTCATGGGATCTCAATGTCGTTCTCACCCAGCTGATGAAACCTCCTTTCGAGCCACTGAATTCCTGCCATCCGAAGTACTTGACCTGGAAGGTCATTTTCTTGGTGGCAGTTACTTCGGCTCGTAGAGTCAGTGAGCTTCAGGCCCTGGTAGCCCAGGCCCCTTACACCAAATTTCATCACAACAGAGTAGTCCTCCGCACTCACCCTTAGTTTCTGCCAAAGGTCGTGTCGGAGTTCCATCTGAACCAGTCAATTGTCTTGCCAACATTCTTCCCCCGTCCTCATTCCTGCCCTGCTGAACGTCAGCTGCACACATTGGACTGCAAGAGAGCATTGGCCTTCTATCTGGAGCGGACACAGCCCCACAGACAGTCCGCCCAACTGTTTGTTTCTTTTGATCCCAACAAGAGGGGAGTGGCTGTAGGGAAACGCACCATATCCAATTGGCTAGCAGATTGCATTTCCTTCACTTACGCCCAGGCTGGGCTGGCTCTTGAGGGTCATGTCACGGCTCATAATGTTAGAGCCATGGCTGCGTCGGTAGCCCACTTGAAGTCAGCCACCATGGAGGAAATTTGCAAAGCTGCGACGTGGTCATCTGTCCACACATTCACATCTCATTACTGCCTGCAGCAGGATACCCGACGCGACAGTCGGTTCGGGCAGTCAGTTCTTCAGAACCTGTTTGGGCTTTAGGATCCAACTCCACCCCCCGAGGGCCCTGTTTGTTCTGTTCCAGGCTACACTCTCAGTTAGTTGGTAAATTTTTTAGGTCAATCTCAGTTATGTCCTCGCCGTTGCGAGGCCCAATTGACCAATGTTGTTGTTTTGAGTGAGCCTGGGGGCTAGGGATACCCCATCAGTGAGAACAAGCAGCCTGCTTGTCCTCGGAGAAAGCGAATGCTACATACCTGTAGAAGGTATTCTCCGAGGACAGCAGGCTGATTGTTCTCACCAACCCGCCCGCCTCCCCTTTGGAGTTGTGTCTTCCCTTGAAGTGTATTGTCTTGCTACATACTGGACTGGCCGGCTCGAGCCGGTTTCGGGCGGGAAGACGGCCGCGCATGCGCGGTGCGCGCGGGCGCGCGAGGGCTAGCAAAGGACTTTGCTAGTGAAGTTTCCGATTGGAGGGGCTGCCGTGGACGTCACCCATCAGTGAGAACAATCAGCCTGCTGTCCTCGGAGAATACCTTCTACAGGTATGTAGCATTCGCTTTTTACTAACTAATGGAGGAGTAGCCTAGTGGTTAGTACAGTGGCCTATGAACTAGGGGAACTGGGTTCAATTCCCACTGCAGCTCCTGGTGAGTGTGCACAAGTCATTTAACCTTCCATTTCCCCAGGTACAAAATAAATACCAATATATGTAAACCACTTTGGTTGTAACCACAGAAAGGCAGTATATGAAATCCCATCCTTATCATGCTTTTTACTTTGGGTATCAGAATTAACTGATTTCCTTAGCATCTAGCTGCACTGTTCTTGCTATACAACTGGGTGTTACCCCTCCTACCAGCAGATGGAGGTAGAGAAAAAAGCTGAACTTTACCAATGACCTCAATAGTATTAGCGGGAGGTGCTCCCTAGAAAGATTACCTTAGCAGATGTCAGGTCGTATTGTCTGGATTCCTGGTCCCTGATGCTTATTGAACACTATTAAAAAAGGCCCGTTTCTGTTTTAAAGGAAATGGGCGCTAGCAAGGTTTTCCTCAGAGTGTGTATGTTTGAGAGAGCGTGTGTGAAAGTGACTGTGAGAGAGAGTGAATGTGCGAGTGTGTGTGTGTGACAGAGAGAGAGTGAGAGTGGGTGCGAGTGTGTGTGTAAGAATGAGAGTATGTGCCAGAGTGACTGTGAGAGAGAGTGAATGTGCCAGTGTGTGTGTGTGACAGAGAGAGAGTGAGAGAGTGAGAGTGGGTGCGAGTGTGTGTTTGAGAATGAGAGTATGTGCCAGGGTTCCCCCTCCCTGTATCCACCCCAGCGATGCTGTTCTCTCACCTGCCCCCCTCCGGCCACCCAGCGAGTCTCCTCTGTCCCCTGCTCCCCTTCCAGCCACCCAGGGAATCGCTCGGTGCCTGGAGGGGGGGGGGCGGGGAGAGAGCATCCCTGGGGGGGGAGGGGGTAGGACCAGCGCAGGACAACATCCCCCGGGGGGGGGGGACTCACTGGACAGAACACGCGCTGCAGCTCATTCTCTTCTACCCAACAGCCCCCCTGATCCCGTCCCCTCAGCCACCCCTGCAGTGCAGACGTTACCTGGTACCCCACCTCCTGCTCCAGCGCCTCCGGACCGCTCCCTCCCAGCACCGCAACCCTTACCGGTCAGTGCGCTGCTCTTCACCTCCAGGACGACGACGGCTTAGTTCTCCCGTCCTCCTCCTCCCCATCCCGGCCGCAGAGGCCGAAGCGCTGCCGGGCCGCCTCCTCCTCCTGCCCTCTCTCCTGTGCTACAATACCTACTGCCGCGGCCCCCAGCCACTGCACATGCTCCCCGTGCACGCGCGCAACCGCCGCAGTACTCCGCGCACCACCCGTCCGGAAGGGACGTGCAGGTTGCTACCGGCTAGGGATTTACAGTTGGCTCCTTGAATGTGCTCCTTCCTCAATGTCATAACGTTTGACGCGAGAGCGGGGCCCAGAGACTGTGTTTTTCGAGGCTTCAGAGCTTCGAACATACGAAGCTTGGCTCTAGTGACTTCAGAAGCCAATAGAACGTTGAGGGTGAGTTTTATATATATAGATCTCACTGAGGCACATTTGAACAAGGATCCTCACAAACGGCCCTTTGGGATCAGCTGGATTCCTATCTTAGACAGATATGACTCGATTTACATATACCTGTTTGTTTAGGGTTACTGGGGTTTTGGAACCATTTTTGTATCTGGTTGGGGGAGGGGAAAGTAGAGGGTAGGTGATATATGTCTATCCTATATAATAATTTGCACCTCTGTCTGGATGCCTGGGTTCGTAACACACTTCCCATTGGTCCGCCCTGGGGATGACGCCACAGGGCGGACCAATGGGAAGTGAGAGGGAAGGGAAGGCAGCACCAGCTACCGGAGGTGACTACAGAATCCCCCCCCTCCCGAGTTCCAGCCCCCTCCCCTCTGAGTTCCATGACCCCCTACCTCCCTCCCTCCTTCCACTCCAATCCTAGTTCCATGCCCCTCTCTCCTCCGAGTTCCACCACCCCGAGTTCCATGCCCCCCTACCTCCCTCCTTCCACGCCCGTCCGAGTTCCACCGCCCCGCGCCTCCCTCCCTCTCTCTCTGTGGCCTCCGAGTGGAAGCAGGATGTGTGCGGCTGCCCCTCCCCTTCGTAAGTGCCGGCTGTTCTTTAAAACTTTTTACCTCCTGGTCCGCCGGAAACAGTGAAGTGGAGCGGGCATGGCGCTTCAGACTGCCTTCACTTCTGTTTCACCTGTGCCTCTGGTCCCGCCCTTCTGCAAACAGGAAATGGGGGCGGGACCAGAGGCAGAGCTGAAACAGAAACAAAGGCAGTCTGAAGCGCTGTGCCGTGCCTGCTTGACTTCACTGTTGCCGGCGCACCACGAGGTAAAAAGTTTTAAAGAATAGCTGCCACTTACGAACGGAAGTTTTTACCTCCTGATCCGCCGGCAACAGTGAAGTCGAGCAGGCATGGCGCTTCACAATGCCTTTGCTTCTGTTTCAGCTGTGCCTCTGGTCCCGCCCAGTGACGTTCTGTGGTTCACTACCACCCGGGGCGGATGGCTACTGCGCGCACCCCCCTCAGCTGCAGGGCAACATGGCACCCTCCCTGGCGTGACACGGCACCCCCCCCCCCCCGATCCAGTCCCCCCTGTCTACCAGCTCCGTCCACCCGGCGCCTCGCACGACTCTGCACTGCTGTAAGAAAATCGCCTTGTCGGCCCTTCCCTCACTCTGTCCCGCCCTCTGATGTAACGTCCTATTTCCTTGAGGGCGGGACAGAGTGAGGGAACGGCTGACGAGGCAATTTTCTTCTCTTACAGCAGGCAGACGCGAGGCGCCGCACCACACAGCTGCTGGGTGGATGGAGCTGGTAGGGATTCGCCAGCAGAGCACCCCCCCATCCGTTGACACCCGGGGCAGACCGCCCCCACCACCCCGCCCTTGCTTCGCCACTGGTCCCGCCCTCATTATGCAAACAGGAAATGAGGGTGGGACCAGAGGCACAGCTGAAACAGAAGCAAAGGCAGACTGAAGCGCATGCCGTGCCTGCTCGACTTCACTGTTACCAGTGGACCACAAGGTAAAAAGTTTTTTAAAGAGCAGCCGGCACTTACGAACGGGAGGGGCAGCCGCACACGTCCTGCTTCCCCTTGGAGGCTACAGAGAGAGAGGGAGGGAGGGAGGCACGGGGGGTGTTGGAACTCGGAGGGCAGGGGAGGAGAGGGAGGGAGGGGGTCCTGGAACGGGAGGGGGGTCCTGGAACTCGACCAGGAGGGGGGGGGGCCTGGAACTGGAAGGGGAGGGCCGGTCCTGGAACTTGAAGGGGGGAGGGGGTCCTGGAACTGGAACAGGAGGGGTCCTGGAACTGGACCGGGGGGGGGGGGGGGTCCTGGAACTCGACCGGGAGGGGGGCCTGGAACTGGAAGGGAGGAGGGTCCTGGAACTCGAAAGGGGGAGGGGGAGGGGGTCCTGGAACTCAGGGGAGGGGGGTCCTGGAACTTGAAGGGGAGGGGTGCATGAAACTCGGAGGACAGGGAGGGAGGCAGGTAGAGGGGCATGGAACTCGGAGGGAGGGAGGGAGGCAGGTAGGGGGGCATGGAACTCGGAGGAGAGAGGGAAGGAGGGGGCCCTGGAACCTTGCTAGTGCTCGTTTCATTTCTTTTGGAAACGGGCCTCTTTTACTAGTATATAAATAATTTGGTATATGCATTTGTACTGTTATTTTGATTTTACAACTTGCTGATCAATACTGATGTGAGATGGGTAGGTGGAGTTTAGTGATCAGTGTAGCTGTTTATTTTGTAATTGTAATTTCAATACTTCCATTCCCTTGTTATGGAGGTAATTATAGTGGTGTGTTGATGCTTTGTTCCTATTTTGCTAATAAAAATTAAAAAAAAAAGCAAAGCATGATTAGCCTTGTCAAAACAATAAAAAAGAGAGAGAATAGAGAGCACACCGAAAAGAGCAAGGGACCGGCGGAGACGCCAGACCCCCTGGCCTGAGTCAGCTTGAGCATCAGAGTAGGTCTATATGCACTGGCCACGTGGTTGAGTATGCCTGCAAGCAGATGCTGCAGTGTCGGCAAAAGCTGGCATATCAGCACATCTGCTCTATCTGTTCCTTCTGACCCTCAGACCCTCTCAGATTCACATTTAGATGACGTTCCCCTTCAGGAGGAAGAGGAGAAGCAGTCCCGTGTGATACAGCTCTTCCGTCATGAGGAGCTCTCTCATCTCATTAAGGAGGTTACAGAGACTCTCTGGATGCTCAAATCTCCCACTGTGGACCCTTCTGAGGTGGATACTATCTTGGAGGGCCTTGCAGGGCCCTGAAGCATTTTCCTCTTCATAAGAGAAGTACTGGGCAAACCCTGAGGTGGATGCTTTTGTTATGGCAGTCACTAAGGTGACCGCTGTCCCCGCTAAGGGCAGTTTGGTCCACAGGGAGCTCCTTGATAAGCAGGTGGAGCAGCAGTTACACATAACATTTCAGTAGGGGCATCCAGAGATCAAGCAAGAGTCTGTGGTGGCTATGCAGCACATGCCATGATGCTTTGGCTGTAGTAGCTAGTCTGCGGGTGTTTCCTGCCTAGACTCTGGAGCAGCCTTCTTGGTGGATATCCTGTATGATTTGGCCCACCTGGCCTCTTGGTCAGTGTGGTTGACTGTGGTGGGCCATCGCTGGCTGTTGCTCCACCATTGGGTGGTGGATATTGCCTTCAGGAAACTTCTTAGTCAGCTGCTTTTTTTATGTTGCTTGCTATTTAGGGAGGACCTGGAGAAGCTGATGAAGGATATGGGGGGAGGCTAGACCTCTTTATTTTCCTAAGAGCTCCCAGTGGACCCCCACTTCCAGAGATAGCTCCAGAAGGTCAGGCTGTTATCAGCTAGTCTGGTGTGCTCCAACCCAGGCTTCCAGTTAAGGGAGGCCCTTTTGGTCAGGCTTCTTTTGGGGCCCTAGAAGAGCTGGACCTTCAGTCATCACAGGCGGAGCTTCAGTCTGCCCAATGAGGACACATCGGGACCCTTGTTGGTGCTGGTGGGGGCAGGTTGTCCCTCTTCTCCTGTGAGTGGACCCACACCACCTTGATCCAATGGGTTCTATAGGTGGTTGAGAAGGGATTCTCTTGCCCACCCCATTCCTGATGCCTTTATGCCTTCCCTATGTGGCTCAGAGCAAAAACAATAGACTCTTACCCTTTCTCTCAAGCATCTATTGGAGTTTGATGCTGTGAAGCTGTGCCTCATGAAGAGTGTAGTCTGGATCATTATTCCATTTACTTTATCGTCCCCAAAAAGGGCAGATCCTTCTATCCCATTCTGGATGTGAGTAAATGCCTGCCTACAGGTACAACATTTTTTAATGGAAACCCTCAGATTGATGTGATTGACTCAGTATGGTCAGGCGAGTTAACATAGTAGATGACAGCAGATAAAGACCTGTTCTTACCATCCAGTCTGCCCAACAAGATAAACTCATACCATAAGATATGATGTGATACTACATATGCATACTTGATCTTGATTTGTCCCTGCCATTTTCAGGTCTCAGTCTATAGAAATCTGCCCGACACTAGCTTTGTTCTCCAATTACTGAAGCTGTCATCAAAGCCCCACTCCAGCCCATCCAAATCTGTTCAGCCATGATCAGAGCATAGACTGTAGAAGTCTGCCCTGCACCAGCTTTGCTTCCCAATTACTGAATTTACCATCTAACCCCGCTAAGCTTGTCTGGTTCCTTTATTTTCCATGCAGGATTCTGTTGTGTTTATTCCACAGATTTTTGAATTCTGTTACCATTTTCATCTCCACCACCTCCTGTGGGAGAGCATTCCACCATCTCCATGAAAAGTACTTCCTGTTGTTATTCCTGAGTTGCCCCCCTCGCAACCTCAGTTCGTATCCTCTACTTATACTGTCTCCCCATCTCTGGAAAAGTTTTTTTTTTTGTATATTTATACCTTTCAAATATTTGAATGTCTGTCTCATATCACCCCTATCTCTCCTTTCCTCCTGGGCATCTTTAGGTCCTCAAGTCTCTCCTCATATGTCTTGTGGTGCAAAACCCATACAATTTTCATCACTTTTCTCTGAACCACTTCAAGTCTTAGCAAGATATGGTCCCAAAACTGAACACAATACTCCAAGGGGGGCCTCACCATTGACTTGTACAGGAGCATGTCACGGCTCAGAGTGGATGAGCCCTTGGGCCACAGTCGGTTTTACAGTGTCTACCCAACCTGAAGGCTAGGTGTACCCTGACTGGCGGCAGTCGAGTCACACCCCTATAAAGACCAGAGCAGAGAGTGACTCTTAAAAGAGTCCTTGGGGGTGCCCCGACAAGGCGAGCGAAGGGTGGCTCTTAAGAGTTCAGGGCTGGCCTGACAGAGTCAAGGACAGGGAGAAGCTGTAGCAGGACTGGAACAAGGCTGGAACAGGACTGGAACCCAAGCTGGAACACAGAATGGAACAGGACTGGAAGCACAGACTGGAACACAGGGTGGAACAATGCTGCAACCCACACTAGACCAGGCTAGATGACCCATTGCAATGGTACTGGTAGAGAGTCAGGAACTTCCTTATATACCACAAGACAGGAAGTGATGACATCAGTCAGCACCCTCTTGCAGGGCTGTAAATGAAGTGCAGAGTTTCCAACAAGTAAATCAGAATCTTCTGGCACGGATTGCTGCTGGAGACCACGTAAAACAGATGAGGGGCCCGACATAACATCAACACCTCCTTTCTTCTGCTGGCTATACCCCTCTGTATACAGCCTAGAATCCTGGCTATGGCCACCACCTTTTCACGTTGTTTAGTCACCTTGAGATCCTCAGACACCATCACCCCAAAGTCCCTGTTCTGAGTTGTGCTTATCAGTCGCTTGCCTCCTATCTTATTCATCTCCTTTGAACTTCTGCATTCCAAGTGCATCACTTTGTTGTTACGTAAAATTTTAACTGCCAGACCTTTGTCCATTCTTCTGATTTTTGGAGATCTCGTCTCATGATTTCTACTCCCTCTGGGGTATCCACTCTGTTGGCAATCTTTGTGTCATCTGCAAAAAGGCAAACTTTTCCTTCTAACCCTTCAGTGACGTCTCTCACAAAAAAAATTAAACAGAATCTGCCCCAATATCATTACTGACCTTCCTTTCCTCCAAGTGAATTCCATTTACCACCACCGTCTGTTGCCTGACGATGAACCAGCTTCCAATCCAGTTCACCACTTTAGGTCCTAAGTTCAGCTCTCTCAGCTTATTCATGAGTCTTCTGTGAGGAGCAGAATCAAAGGCTTTGCTGAAATCCAAGTAGATTACATTTAGTGTATGTCCTTGATTTAGTTCTTTGGTCACCCAGTCAAAGAAATCAATCAAATTCGTTTGGCAGGATTTTTCTTTGAAAAATCACATTGCCTCAGATCATGCAACCTGTTGTATTCTAGAAAGTTAACTATCTTTTCCTTCAGTAGCGACTCCATTATTTTTCCTACCACCAACATGAGGCTTACCAGTCTGCAGTTTCCCGTTTCTTCTCTGTCCCCACTTTTGTGACAAGGGACTACATCTCATCTCTAATCCTGTGAAACGTCTGTCTTTAAATATTTATTGAGTAGTTCCTTAAGAGGACTCACCCTGGACCTCATGGAGACCTATCTGCACATTCCCATCACAAGCATTATTTTTGCTTCCTGTGTTCTGATGCACCATGTCAGTTTCAAGCCTTGCGGTTTGGGCTGGCCATGGCCTTCTACACCTTTTCCAAGGTTATGGTGGTGGTTGCTGCTTTTCTGTGCCATCAGGGAATCATGATGCATCCTTATATGGAAGGCTGACTGACTGATTTGAGTGGACTCAGTAGAGGAGGCCAGCCTGGCCACTTTTCAAGTCATCTCTCGGTTGGAGCCTCTAGGCTTGGTCGTGAATTGGAGCAAGAATCATCTGGTTCCCTCCCAGGCTCTGGAGTACTTGAGAGTCTGCTTCAGAACTATGAAGGGGATGGTGTTCCTCCTAGAGGACCAGACAGAAATGCTCTGAGCACAGAAGAGCAGATTGTACGAGCTTCCAATTTCCAGGGTAAGGGACTACATGTAGCACCTGGGCTCCATGGCAGCAACGCTGGAGGTGGTGCCCTGAGTGAGGGTTCATACAGCTCCTGCAGTGGGTGCTATTTCTCAGTGGGTTGCAGTCTCTAAGGACTTCCACTGTCCTCTGTCTCTTTTGCCCAAGGCGAGAATCAGTCTGTCCTGGTGGGACAGCTCAGTTTACCTCCTGAGAGGGTCGCAGGTGCTTGTCACCACAGATGTGAGTCTCATGGGCTGGAAAACACATTGCCTGGACCATGCAGCTCAGGTAACCTGAACTCTACAGGAGACTGTTTGGTTCATCAATCTTCTGGAAGCATGGGCAGTTCGCCTGACCCTGTTGGAATTCATGCTGCTGTGTTTATCTTTCTGCCCTCTCCCAGGTATAAAGGTACTAGTTACCTGTAACCTGGAATGTCCAGGACTCCAGGAATTATGGTGGAGAGACAGAAAGACACAGAAGACTATAGTAATATGAGAATAATCAGTAATTGTTTATTACACTTACCAATCAGGAATACAATTAGAATAAGTAATATCATTAATTAATTCTCATATGAGACAGCAACTGGGACACAAACGTGACCTCTGACATTAACTCTCTGATTGCCTCTGTCCATAATTCTACTTTTATACCCTTTTCTCCCATAGGCTAGTATTGGAAGTACAAAGTCAGCATATTCTAGTAAATTCTATCTTACAGGAGCAAAGCTCTTCATAACATATTTGTTTATCATAAGTAAGGTTATCCTACTTTGCAAAAACCATCTTCCCAGCAACCAAAGTTATGTCTCTTCATTATCTGCTTCCATGGTCAGCAGCAAATTTCCCCATACATTACTATATTCATGCACAGTATTCTCTTGCCACACATATCTTTGTTATGACTCCATATCTGCCTGTCTCCTCAACAGAAAGGGCAAGCTGACATGAGACTCACATTCTGTGTAATTTCTTATGATTTAGCTTCTCAGTGATTCTTAACCTGTTCATAACCTGTTCACAGAGGCCTAGCTTTGCTCATAATTCTCAGTTACTGTTGTAAAGTTATTTTATGGTTCATAACTTGCATATCCCATATAAACAGCTCCTTCGAGGGAAGGCAGTCAGGGTGATGTTAGTCAGTGCCACTACGGTGGCTTATATCAACAAGCAGGAAGGCACCAGGAGATGGGCACTAGCCTTGGAAGCAGTATGCCTCTTTCGATGGGTAGAGAGACACACTTGCAGGCCCTCACAGTGGTCCATATTGCAGGCAAGGATAATGTGCAAGCAGACTTCCTTAGTTGCTCTCTCCTGGATCCAGAATGGAAGCTGGAGCAACAGGCACTTCAGCTCGTTGTGGACCACTGGGGCCTCCCGTTGTTCGATCTGATGGCCTCCGGAGTCAGTACAAAAACAGAGTGTTTCTTCAGATGTCGGAGGGAGCCAGCCTCTCAAGGAATAGATGCCCTAGATCAGTCATGGCTGATGGAGCAACCCCTCTATGTCTTTTCTCCTTAGCTGCCTGTTGCACAGTATTGTGTGTCATCCTCATTCTCATCTAGATTGGCTTTGCCGATCATGGTACACAGACCTTGAGCACCTGTTGGAGGGCGACCCTCTTTGCCCAGAGGTTGGGGCCTTCTCTGGCAAGGGCTGGTAGAAATGAAAGTTCTGGCTCCCTTCTGGCTTATGGTTTAGCCAATGAGAGGAGAGTTTAGAGAACTGTATTTTTTCTCCCATGGTGGATTCTACATTACTCCACTTTCAGAAGTCCTCCACCATGTTGCCTTGGGTCTTGCAATCTATTGGATTCCAGAATCTTCACTATTCTATGTTTTAGAAGCATTTCCATTAATTTAATTACCACAGAATTCTGACTAACCAGCCTGTATTTCCCAACTTCCTCCTGCTTTAGTGGAGAGGGACCATATCTGCCCTTCTCCAGACCTCCGGGGCCATTCCTGACTCTAGAGAAGCATTGAAAAGGTAAGACAGCAAAGCTTCCAGAACTTCAATACCCTCGGATGTATGTCATCCAGCCCCATCACTTTGTCCACCTTTAGTTTAGCTAGCTCTTCATGAACACAGTCCTCTGAAAATTGTTCACGGCCTACTACACCTCTGTTCCTATTTGTGTTTATCTTCTGCAATCCTACTCCTCGCCCTTCATCTGTGAACATCTCCCCTGTCTCACTCCCCCTAATCCTTTGGTTTTGTGCCTTTCAGAAGGATAGTGCCATTTTATTGCCTTTTTGGCCCTGACTATCCCAAACTTGTAAATCACTAAGATTACAATAGTAGTCAGTGATTTAAAAATTCTGTTAAATAAATAAACCCCCATTTGAAATCTTAAGCACTGGGTGAGGGGAGGGGGCATCAAACTGGTCACAAAGGGTTCCACAATTGCTAATGCTGACCCTGCCCAGCATTGAATATCTGGGTTCCAGTTAACCAGCAACCATTAGTGTTTGCTGAAACGCCGGCCGCTACCGACTCATACTGACTGGTTACATTAACATTTTAATTGTGAAGATGTAGTCATAAATCCAGCTGCAAATTAGCGAGGTAAATTTGACTGAATATCCAGTAAAGATGTACATTTAGCTGCCCACCATGCTCTGCCAATTCACTCCATTCTGATTATTTTGCTGAGGCCTTAAACCGGTTCTTAATATTTAGAATTCAGGAAGGCCATCATTTGTAATCTTAGGGAATCCACCAAGAAGGCTGTTCAGTAGAATTTATGCTCGTGTTATTCAGGAGAATTCTGTATAAGTTTTCCCATGAATTCAAATCCAAACTTTCTTTCTTGGTATCCCTAGGCAAGCCTCTGAATGGGTCAAATATGTGTGTGTGTATATATACGCATTTAAAATGACAAAAACTACTGTGATAATAATCAGGTAATTTTAACTGAGAAAACAAACAGTACAGAACATAATGCTGTTCAGTTGGAGAAGGATTAGCACTTAAAATGTAAATTATACTGTCATTTTACTAGTCAGAGCTATAAACCAATGTTCAGCTCAAAATTAAGTCAGAATGGCAGTCTCCAAGCCAGACTTTGATGATGAAAGGGACAAAGGCAGTGAACACTTGAGTTCTTAGTTTCTTTTTCTCTGTGGTTTATTTGTATGTGGTAGAGACTCCTTCAAAAAATTTTAAACCTGCCATTAAGCACTTAGTGGACACTCAAGTAAATGGAATGCTTTCATGCATTTAGCAAATTCATCATGTGTTTCCTTCACGTAGAAGAGTCCTTCTTTATATCATCTCAGCATAATGATAATAACCTCTAAATGTCAGTACCTATAAACATCTAGGAAAAGCTGTTACCTGTATTCAGTATTTGGCATCACCGGGATAGAAGGAAAAATATTTAATTTCCTTTCATTCTTTCTGCATAAATTCCCTCTTCACCTTTTGTTCCTTTACCCCTTCAACTGTTTAAAAAAATGTGCTACACTACATTTAGCAAATATCGTTTATCGTTTATTTATTTTTCTATACCGTTACTTAACTGCATACACAAACCAGAACGGTTTACATTCTTTAAAAATACACAAAACTTTAAAATAACCTACAGGAACTCCATTTCTTTGACAGGAAAGCACGGCAAACCAGAAGCAACCATTCTAAGAATAAAAACAACAATAAAACAATCCACTCATAACAGATTTATACAGGGCTTTTTTTGAGGGGGTACTTGGGGGTACTGAGTACCGGCACCTTTTCCATTGTCTGCTAAAATTGACCCATTGTCCCCAAGTTTTAATGAAAGAGTTCATGCTCTACACAACAATTCTGCCTTGTCATAGGTTCTGTGACTGGTTGCAGGGGGCCTGGCTATTGTGGGAAGGGTCCCTCAGTGATTACCCCCACCCCTGAAGGGTGGCCTACCATTTGAGTACCGGCACCTTTTTTGCTAGAAAAAGTGCACTGGATTTATATGAACAAACATATGGTGTTTTCTGCATATACATTCTGCCCCTGTTTCCCTTTTTTTTCCATCCCAGATTACTTTCAAACGTATTTTGGAATAGGTATGTTTTTAGACGTTTACGAAACTTAACATACTACTCTTCTAATCTGATAATTTTTGGAAGGCAATTCCAGAGAGCAGGAGCTACATAGAAAATATCAGATGACTAGGAAAGGGATGTGTAGCTATGAAGAATAAAGGGAAAGGTGTTTTGGTGATTCAAGTCCAATCTTATAGAATTGATGTTAGAGGACTCAGTCGAACAAGGATCCAAGAGTTGTACCAGACACTGATAGAGGCCTTTGGGATCAAACATTGACTTATACCCATTCATTTACCTTCATCCTCCTTGACATTAAAAGCAACTGATGCTGTTCACCAAGCAGAGGCTAAGAAGCGTTAACATCAGTCTTCATTGTAGAATGGTGTTGAGAACCCTTCAGTAGTACTCTCTAAGTGCCACTAGATGGAGAACTATTCATCCTTCTCAAAGTCAGAAGGGCTGTGACAGCCTACAAAGGCCTGTGCCAGGCCACCATTGATCCTCAAGGGACTCAGGGTTACATTATATTACATTATACTAGACTTATATCCCGCTAATACCATAAATAGTTCAAAGTGAGTTACATATTAAGCAAGAGTGAACCAAATGTTCAGATATTACATAACATAGTAACATAGTAGATGACGGCAGAAAAAGACCTGCACGGTCCATCCAGTCTGCCCAACAAGACAAACATATGTGTAAACCTTACCTTGATTTGTACCTGCCTTGTTCAGGGCACAGACCGTACAAGTCTGCGCAGCAGTACTTCCTGCCTCCCAACCACCAGTCCCACCTCCCACCACCGGCCCCTGAACAGACCGTACAAGTCTGCCCTCCACCATCCTCGCCTCCCAACCACAACCCCTCTTCCCCCCACCTGCTCCGCCACCCAATTTCGGCTAAGCTTCTGAGGATTCATTCCTTCTGCATAGGATTCCTTTATGCATATCCCACGCATGTTTGAATTCCGTTACCGTTTTCATCTCCACCACCTCCTGCGGGAGGGCATTCCAAGCATCCACCACCCTCTCCGTGAAAAAATACTTCCTGACATCTTTCCTGAGGCTGCCCCCCTTCAACCTCATTTCATGTCCTCTCGTTCTACCGCCTTCCCATCTCCGGAAAAGATTTGTTTGCGGATTAATACCTTTCAAATATTTGAACGTCTATCATATCACCCCTGTTCCTCCTTTCCTCCAGGGTATACATGTTCAGGTCAGCAAGTCTCTCCTCATACGTCTTGGAACGCAAATCCCGTACCATTCTCGTAGCTTTTCTTTGCACCGCTTCCATTTTTTTAACATCCTTCGCAAGGTACGGCCTCCAAAACTGAACACAATACTCCAGGTGGGGCCTGACCAACGACTTGTACAGGGGCATCAACACTTCCTTTCTTCTGCTGATCATACCTCTCTCTATACAGCCTAGCAACCTTCTCGCTACAGCCACCGCCTTGTCACACTGTTTCGTCGCCTTCAGATCCTCGGATACTATCACCCCAAGATCCCTCTCCCCCTCAGTACCTATCAGACTCTCACCGCCTAACACATAAGTCTCTCTTGGGTTTCTACTCCTTAAGTGCATCACTTTGCATTTCTTCGCATTGAATTTTAATTGCCAAACCTTAGCCCATTCTTCTAGCTTCCTCAGATCCTTTTTCATGCTTTCCACTCCCTCCCAGGTGTCCACTCTGTTGCAAATCTTATTATCATCTGCAAATAGGCAAGCTTTACCTTCTAACCCTATGGCAATGTCACTCACAAATATATTGAACAGAATCGGCCCCAGCACCGATCTCTGAGGCACTCCACTACTCACTTTTCCCTCCTCCGAGCGAACTCCATTTACCACCACCCTCTGTCGTCTGTCCGTCAACCAGTTCCTAATCCAGTTCACCACTTCGGGACCTATCTTCAGCCCATCGAGTTTATTTAAGAGCCTCCTGTGGGGAACCGTGTCAAAAGCTTTGCTAAAATCTAAGTAGATTACGTCTATAGCATGTCGATGATTTAATTCTCCAGTTATCCAATCAAAGAATTCAGTGAGATTCGTTTGGCATGATTTCCCTCTGGTAAAACCATGTTGTCTCGGATCTTGCAACTTATTGGCTTCAAGGAAATTCACTATCCTTTCCTTCAGCATGGCTTCCATTACTTCTCCAATAACCGAAGTGAGGCTTACCGGCCTGTAGTTTCCAGCTTCTTCCCTATCACCACTTTTAATAAGAAACATCAACTAAAAACCAATTTGTATACATTAAAATACTTGGTTTTTAGTTGATGTTTAGTTTACTTGGTTTCTATACATTAAAATACTTATGAAATCAAAAAGTCTTAAGTGATTTTCTAAAAGACAAATAATTTCCTATCAACCTAAGTTCTAATGGTAAGGAATTCCAAAATGATACAGCCTTATAAGAAATAGGAGTAGACAATAATCTAACATTACACACTGTTGGAAAATTCGGTAAACACTGTTCTATTAAACAATCAGACTTACACCTGGTGAAAATATTGACTGTTTTTACAAGATAATAAGGGGCCTCACCATGTAATATCCTAATTACAAGAATTCCGAGTTTAAACTGCACCCTGAACTCCACTGGTAGCCAATGCATTTCTAACAAATATGATGTAACTGAATATGGGCTCACCTACTGTTCCCTCTTCAACCATGGCATTAAGCCTTCATGGAGTTGCTGGGCAAGAAGATCAATGAGAGGCTCACTCATTACCTTCTTTGACATAATATACTGACTACAACATGTTGATACAAAGTTATGCAGCGGACTCTTGAAATCCCTGCCCACTAGCAGATAGCAGCTCCTCTGCTTATGCCCAAATATGTTTGACCTTAGAGGATCATGTCAAGGTTCATAGAGGATACATTTATAACAAGTCACCTAGATTGGGTTGCTATTTTATAAAGAAATATGGGCACCTATATGTCTTTATAAAATAGCATCCGAAAGCCTGAAATTGTGGCTAAAATGCAACTTTGAACATTTACACCTACTTGGAAATTGGTATAAATATAGGCGGTGGAAGTATGCGTAGGTAAGTAGTTTATAACCTGTACATGTACTTCATGACTTTAGTCATGCTTTACCCAAACATGCCTACTCTTGCAATATTTAAAAGTAGTTAAAGGGATAGGATCTACAAATTGCTAGACTATACTTAAATATAAGATCCCAGATAAATGATAGTAAGGTCTGAGAAAATTCCTGCCAGAATTTTTCAGGAGGAAAACGGCCTCAAAGAGCTCATGGATATCTCATATCTATAGAGCTTAATTGGATCCAACTGATCCTCTCTTCATCATTGGCCGTAAAAAACCTCCAATAAACCAGTACTGCTTACTCAAAATAATTTTTCTATGTAAATTCTGCAGTCTCTATATGAAAAACAATTATAGATATATCGGCTCAAAAACAGACATTACTAACAGCTGGCGAGCATTAAGTATTGAAGTGGGACTTATCTTCTTTCATGGGCCCTTCAATGTATACTGTACTGCTGCTTCCATTTCAAATCTGTGTGCAGCGGATCCTTTGCTATCGCTTACAGCAATATATACCCTCTAGCCCCAAGCCGACGGTGGCCAGTGTTGCGCTTCTGCATCAGGGTCTTGGAGACTGGGTAGTGCTGCAAGCAAGAAATGTAGTAAAAGATTAATTGCATCGGATCCACTGGAAAAAAAAATATATCTAAAGTGCTCACCGGAGCTGCTTAAACTTCACAATCCTACCTGGATGTAGCCATAAACATTCACTATACGGCGTCATTTGCGACAACCGTTACCAACTCATCTGCTCATTTAAATATTAACTTTGACGTCAGACGCCAAAGTCACAGCAGCCTATCAGTAGTTGAACAGTCTAGTTCAAAAAAATTGACTCCATTCGATACGTATGTTAAGACCCATAGGTTCCAAGGAGTGGAGCATGTGAATCCACATCTGCTCTTTTTGAATTAGAGTGCGACGAAAATCGCTGCCTCATGAGGAGCAAAAAACAGCTTGGAGTGCTAAACATTTAAAGTCCGTAAAAACATGGCCATGTTTTAAACAATGTGATACCAGAGGTACCCCAACCTTCTTAGTATGAATAGCGCTTTTATGCTCTGCCAAGCGCGTTTATTGGAGGTTTTTTACAGCCAATGATGAAGAGAGGATCAGTTGGATCAGATTAAGTTCTATAGATATGAGGTATCCATGAGCTGTTTGAGGCCGTTTTCCTCCTGAAAATATTCTGGCAGGAAGTTTCTCAGACATTACTAATATTTAAAAGTATACATGTTTAAAAGTATACACCATGTATATTTTTAAAAATTGTTTACAGGTATACATGATATTAAAAAATATACACGGTAAATAAAGACTCATGTTGAATCTCAGATGTTGTAATAAAGACTTGTGTCGAATCTTGAATGTTGTAATAAAGCCGATTGTTTTTGGACATCGTCTTCTGCTCTTTCTTTTGTCACCCTACCTGTGATTGACTTGTTTGCGTGACTGCAAGGGCTACTATTCTTCTGGTTTTTTTTTTTGTGATGAGAATACAAGTACATGTATTCTCACCACCATGTATATTTTTTAATGAAAAATCCTTTATAAGATTTACCCCTATTTTGTATGGCTCTGTTGGTAGCCTACTTGAAATCAGACTCTGTAGGGAAGATTTGAAGAGCTGTAACATGGAGTTCGATTTATACATTCACACCTCACTGTTATTTGTAAAGAGTGTTCCATCCCAGTAGTAGGATTGGTCATTCTGTCCTATGATATCTCTTTGGAATCTACAGTCCAACTCCACATGACTTAGTACCTGTTTTCTTCTGTTTTGCCTTTATTAAAAAATAAAACACCCTATTATAGTGAGATTTGTCAAAA
Source organism: Microcaecilia unicolor (assembly GCF_901765095.1). Classification (NCBI taxonomy): domain Eukaryota; kingdom Metazoa; phylum Chordata; class Amphibia; order Gymnophiona; family Siphonopidae; genus Microcaecilia; species Microcaecilia unicolor. The sequence continues at coordinate 235,890,018 of NC_044037.1, forward strand.
TCATTCCTTTCTGGCACATGCCTATTGTTCTGTTATAGTGGTACTGCCCAAAGCTGGACAGGATCCTTTACAGTTGGATTCATACCATCCAGTATTGTTACTTAATTTTGAACTGAAGTTTATGGCCAAGATTTTAGCGACTAGATTAGCTAAATTGTTGCCGGATTTGATTCATTGAGATCAGGTGGGTTTAGTGTGCAACAGGAAGGCTGTGTGCAGTGTCCGACATGTGGCAGTGGCCTTGGGTTATTGTGCCACTAGAAATGATCATTCATTGTTAGTAAGCTTGGATGTCCAAAACGAATTTGATTGTGTCAACTGGGATTATTTGTTTTTAGTGCAGGAAAAATATGGCATGGGGGGACCCTTTGTAGATATGATAAAAAATTTTCCACACTAGTGCAGTGGTTCCCAAACTTTTTCAGTTCACGGCACCCTTCGTGTCCGAGCAATTTTTCGTAGCACTCCCAATCTCTGCCCCCTCCCCAGCCACATAGGTCTCCACCCCCCCCCACCACATAGATCTCCGCCCTTCCGGCCACACAGGTCTGCGCCCCCCCCCCCCCCAGCCACACAGGTCTCCATCTTTTTATCTGCACAAATATATCAGTGGTAGGGTGTCCCTTTAACTGGCCCCTCCAAATAACACACTGATTATGATTTATAACAAATTACTATTCTACCTATGAAAAGTGATTCCATTATTATGCATCCTGTTTGTACAAACCAGCATGTTTAAAAATATAAGTGAGATAAAATAAAAAATGCCACCAACAATAAAGAATGACAACTCGGATGCAGCAGCTCATAGGTTTGCTTGCTTTTTTTGAATGGGAATGGAAACAGAATACTTACCTATTGGCTTCAGTTTTTTTTACTTCATCCCGTCTCCTGTTTTCATCCAACCTCCTTAGCAGTCGCCTCTGAGTCCCAAACACCATATACTCCCTGTCCCCATTGGCCATGACAAAAAAAAAAACAACAACGTGCGGGGCCATAGCAGCCTTCAGGCATGCTCTGTCGGCTCTTCTGGTCCTCTGCTCCCACTGATGTCAACTTCCAGTTCTGGGGGCAAAGGACTGGCAGAACTGACAGCACATGCTTGAAGGCTGCTGCAGTCCTGCACTTGCTTTTTTGTTGCTTTTCTGCCACTGCTGCGCTGCTCTGTGCAGTAGCGGTTTGGGCTTTAGGGAGGTCGGGATTTGACCCGGCACCCCAGAGAGGTCACTGCGGTGCATCAGGGTGCCGCAGCGCACATTTTGGGAAATGCTGCACTAGTCCATTGGCAGCAGTTTTTAAAATAATACTGTATCTAATTTATCTCCATTGGCTAGGGATATGCGGCAGGGGTGCCCTCTATCTCTCCTTCTGTTTGTCCTTTGCTTTGGAGCCCCTGTTAATAGTGATTTGGGCAGATTTAGAGGTTCAAGGTTTGCAGGTGGGTCAGGAATTGGTAAAATGTATGGCCTTTGCTGATGATATGCTTTTTGTCCTTGACTCAGCCAAGTTTGTCGTTGCTCCGCCTTTTGCATTTGGTGCAGTCTCACGAGCGGGTTTCTGGGTTGGTGCTTAATTTGGATAAATCTGAAACATTGCCATTGGGAGGTTATTCCTATGATGATTGGTCTGAACCTTTTCCTCTTAAGCAAGTAGATGTCAAAATGAAATATTTAGGTGTATATATTACGAAGAATGTTGGTGGTGTGTATACTGAAAATGTTAATATGCTTCTCAAGAAACAGTTAATGTTTTGCTATTGTGGTCTTCATTACCTTTGACTTTACAGGGTCAGATTGCATGCTGTAAAATGGTTCTCTTTCCATGACCTAGCAAAGTGAAATGCCTTCCAGGCTCCTTAGCTACCAGGAGTTCTTGGCAAATACTGACTAAAATCAGCGAAGAAACTAAAGAGTCTAACACTGATGTTGTTATCCACCTGGGAACAAATGACCTGGTCAGTATTACTCCACTTGCAGCACAGAGAGCTTTTCAGGAGCTGGGGGAGGGGTTAAAACCTTTGGTACAAAAAGTAGCTTTTTTCTGAAGTACTACCTACTTTTGGAAAGGGAGAGAAAAATTTACAAAATACCGAGAATTTCAATAAGTGGCTCAAAGCCTGATGTCATCAAGAAGGTTTTAGGTACACAGGAGGATGGGGCAATACATGGAAAAACAAAAGACTATATTGTAACGATGGGCTACATCTCATTATGGAAGGAAGGAAATCCTTGGTGAGAAATTCAGACAATATGTTTCCAGGCATTTAAAGTAGAAGGCGGGGGTGGCAGATGGAGGCAGATCACTTCAGTGGTCATTTTTTATTTTAGAGTCTATTGGGAGGCTATACGGCCATAGTATTGATAGGCTGGGCAGGTGAGGCAAGGGAGAGAAAAATTTACAAAATACAGAGAATTTCAGTAAGTGGCTCAAAGCCTGATGTCAAAAGAAGGTTTTAGGTACACAGGAGGATGGGGCAATACATGGAAAAACAAAAGACTATATTGTAACGATGGGCTACATCTCATTATGGAAGGAAAAAAATCCTTGGTGAGAAATTCAGACAATATGTTTCCAGGCATTTAAAGTAGAAGGCGGGGGTGGCAGATGGAGGCAGATCACTTCAGTGGTCACCCCTAGCTAATGACAAAATGTGACAGTAGTAAAGAAAGCAATGAAAACAACAATCTTAGCAAATCACTTGTTACAAACACAGCAGGAAGTAAGACTAAACAAAAAACTAAACAGAAGATGAGACTGCCACTGAAATGTAGCTGGAAAGCGATGACTGCAAATGCTAGTAGTCTAAGCAACAAAGTTTATGATATGTAAGGCTAGATGTTAGAGGCAGACATAGACATTGTTGCTAGCATGGAGACATGGTTCAGTGATTCCTATGAATGGAATGCAAACATACCAGGCTACAATCTATTTTGGAAGTATTGAGATGGTCATAAAGGTGGAGGAGTAGCTCTGTATGTGAGAAATGATATCACAGTGACTGAAATGTCAGGGGCCTGGGAAAAGGAAGAAGTGATTATGGATCACTTTGAAAAGAGATGATGGAACCTCTGTTCACATGGGTGTTGTCTACAGACCTTTGACACAATAGGAGGAACTAGATAAAGATCTATTTACAGCTATCTAAAAGTTGGGAAAGAAAAGAGAGGTGCTGTTGCTGGGAGATTGGTGCTATTGCTGCCAAATGCGGATTGGAAAGTGCCATCTGTGGAGTCGGAAAGAAGTAGAGAGATTGTGGATGCCTTTCAAAGTGCTCTGCACAGACAATGGTGACAGAACCAATGAGGAAAGGAGCAATGCTTACTTAATCTGGTGCTCACAAATGGGGAAAGTATGTCTAATGTCTGACTGAGTGCATGCCCACCTGGGCAGCAGTGATCATCAAACAGTTTGGTTTTAAAGAATAGCTTAAAGTGGAGGGCAGCCACTCAAAACTGAAAGTCCTGGATTTCAAACATGCTGACTTTAATGGCAATTAAAATTCAATGCAAAGAAGTGCAGTGTGATGTACTTGGGGAGTAAAAATCCAAGGGAGACATATGTGTTAGGCGGTTAGAGGCTCATATGCACAGACAGGGAGAGGGACCTTGAGGTGATAGTATCTGAGGATCTGAAGGTGACAAAACTGTGACAAGGCGGTGGCCTTAGCTAGAAGGATGCCAGGCTGTATAGCAAGAAGTGTAACAGCAGTCCAAAGGAAGTGTTGATGCCCCTGTACAAGTCATTAGTGAGGCCCACCTTGCGTATTATGTTCAGTTTTGGAGGTTGTTTCTTGCTAAAGATGTAAGAAGACTTGAAGCAGTCCAAAGGAAGGTGACAAAAATGATATGGGGCTTGCACCAAAAGACATATGAGAAGAGACTGGAAGACCTGAGTATGTATAACCTAGAGGAGAGGTGGGTCAGGGGAGATATGATACAGATGTTTAAATACTTGAAAGGTATTAATATAGAAACAATTATTTTCTAGAGAAGGGAAAACGGTAAAACTAGAGGACATGAATTGAGGTTGCGGGGAGGTAGACATACGAGTAATGTCAGGAAATTCTTTTTCACAGAGAGGGTGGTTGATGCTTGGAATGCTCTCCCGAGGGAGGTGATGGAGAAAAAAACTGTGGCACAATTCAAAAAGGTGTGGGATGAACACAGAGGATCTCTAAATAGAAAAATGAATGGTATAAAAACAAAACTTAAATGGTTGCATATGTGTTTGTATATCAAGTGGTGCTTAGATGGCAACTGGCTGTATCAACTAAGGCTGGTGCTGGGCTGGCTTGTACGGTCTGAGTCCTACATATATCAGTCCGGTTTAGGATGGGCTGGAGAGAGCTTCGAGGGAAGCTTCAGTAATTTGGAATGTGAGGACAGTGCCAAGGTAAGGGAGCTATGTACCTGGGAGCAATTTGCGAAGTCCACTGTAGTGCCCCCTAGGGTGCCCGGTTGGTGTCCTGGCATGTGAGGGGGACCAGTGCACTACAAATCCTGGCCCCTCCCACGACCAAATGCCTTGGATTTATTCATTTTTGAGATGGGCGCCATCGGTTTCCATTATGGGGGAAAACCAAGGGCGCCCATCTCTAAATCTGGCGATCTCAGCATTTAGGTTGAGATTTGGGTACCCCCAACCGTATTATCGAAACGAAAAATGGACGCCCATCTCGTTTTGAAAATACGGTTGGCTCCGCCCCTTTGCGGCGCCGTCCTCGAAGATGGGCGCCCTTAGAGATGGGCGTCCCCGATCGAAAATGCCCCTCTTTATGTCCCAGAAACACCAAAGAAAACCAAAGATCAAGTATATAATATCATGTTCATTGTTGACTTCTTGAATTGATATTGAATGTGACTGCTGGGCAGACTGGATGGACCATTCAGGTCTTTATCTGCGGTCACTTACTATATGTTTTGCAAACTTTCCCTATGCATTTGACAAATAGAGATGTGAGGACCTTTATAAAATGTTTGGTGAAATTACTTAGGAATAATAAGAAACCAAGACTTTCGCTGATACAATTGTCCCTGTTTTTTGTCAGGGCAGACTAGCATTACCAGATTTGTGGAGATATAACGTTGCATGTATTATGAATCATCTGGTGGACTAGATTAAAGCACTACTCATTTCACCCCGTTGGCGTTGGAAAGACAGCTGGTGGAACCAGCTCACCTACTTTATTTCCTTCATACAAGTACACCCTCACAGATTGTGGTTACAAGGTCTCATCTTCTATTGCATGGATGTATAAGCAATTGAACCTTTCTCCTTTGTCTACCATGTTGATCCCATCGTGGGGGGATAGGGATTTGGACTCTGATTTCTCAAAATTATATCTGAAAACAGTGGACTGTAAGGGGACTGGTTTATGTTCGAGACTTGGTGACTGAGAAGGGCACCATTAAACCTTTTGAAGAGATCCAAGGGGGCTATTTGTATTCAATGGAATGGTTTTGATATGTCCAAGCTAAGCTTTATGTATCAACATTGGATGTGGCCTCCTTGAGTGAGGATGCATTGGATTTGTTAGTGGAAACTTTAATGCTTACTCGTACTAAGAAGACTCGTTTGTCTTTTTATCAAATTAGTTTGCAGAGACTTGCCCCTAAGTGCGACTATAAGCAGTTGGCCTCAGTGTAGAGTGTGGAATTGCTGCTAGAACAGCATGTTACAGGCGGTGGATTGAGATTGTTAATGAAACATCTTAAATCACTCACCCAGTTTGTACAGTTACAGGAACAGCAGTACAAATTTCTTTTGAGACTTTTCTTTTCTCTGCATTGCACTTATCTGATTAAAATAGCAGACTCAGCTGCTTGTTCTAAATGTGGGAATACTCCTACATCTTTGGTACATATGTTTTTTTTAACAGTTTATTTATGTTTCCAAAACATGTGAGTGAGAAACTGAATGAAATCTCTATGAACCTGGAGGATGTAATGGGGCAATTTGACAAATTGAAGAGTAGCAAATCTCCTGGACCGGATGGTATCTATCCCAGAATACTGATAAAATTGAAAAATGAACTTGCAGAAGTATTGTTAGTAATATGTAATTTATCTTTAAAATCAAGCATAGTACTGGAAGATTAGAGGGTGAGCAATGTAATGCCGCTTTTAAAAAAGGTTCTAGAGGAGATCCGGGAAATTATAGACCGGTGAGCTTGATGTCAGTTCTGGGCAAAATGGTAGAGACTATTATAAAGAATAAAATTAGAGAGCATGTTCAAACGCATGGATTAGTGAGACAAAGCCAACATGGATTTAGTGAAGGGAAATCGTGCCCACCAATCTATTACATTTCTTTGAAGGGGTGTGAAAACATGTGGATAAAGGTGAGCTGGTTGATATTGTGATCTGGATTTTCAAAAGGCGTTTGACAAAGTACCCCATGAAAGACTCCAGAGGAAATTGGAGAGTCATGGCATTGGAGATAGTGTCCTATTGTGGATTAAAAACTGGTTAAAAGATAGAAAGCAGAGAGTAGGGTTAAATGGTCAGTATTCTCAATGGAGAAAGGTAGTTAGTGGGGTTCCCCAGGGGTCAGTGCTGGGATCGCTGCTTTTTAACATATTTATAAATGACCTAGAGATGGGAGTAACAAGTGAGGTAATTAAATTTGCTGACAACACAAAATTATTCAAAGTCGTTAAATCGCGGGAGGATTGTGAAAAATTACAAGAGGACCTTACAAGACTGGGAAACTGAGCGTCTAAATGGCAGATGACGTTTAATATGAACAAGTGCAAAGTGATGCATCTGGGAAAGAGGAACCTGAATTATAGCTATGTCATGCAAGGTTCCACATTAGGAGTCAGTGACCAAGAAAGGGATGTAGGTGTCGTCGTTGATGATACGTTGAAACCTTCTACTCAGTGTGCTGCTGCGGCTAACAAAGCAAATAGATTGTTAGGTATTATTAGGAAAGAAAAAGAAAACAAAAATGAGGATGCTATTATGCCTTTGTAATGCTCCATGGTGTGACCGCATCTCAAATATTGTGTTCAATTCTGGTTGCCGCATCTCAAAAAAGATATAGTGGAATTAGAAAAGTTGCAGAGTAGGGCGACAAAAATGATAAAGGGGATGGGATGACTTCCCTATGAGGAAAGGCTAAAGCGGCTAGAGCTCTTCAGCTTGGAGAAAAGACGGCTGAGGGGAGATATGATACCTGTAGAGGTTTATAAAATAATGAATGGAGTGGAAAGGGTAGACATGAAGCGTCTGTTTACTCTTTCCAAAAATACTAGGACTAGAGGGCATTCAATGATGCTACAAAGTAATAAATTTAAGACGAATTGGAGAAAATGTTTCTTCACTCAACGTGTAATTAAACTCTGGAATTCATTGCCAGAGAATGTGGTAAAGGCGGTTAGCTTAGCGGGGTTTAAAAAAGGTTTGGAGAGGATCAAGATGGCGACCAAGCAGGACGTATGACGAAGACGCTCCTGATAACTCTTTACAATATACCTTTTTACCTGATGAAAAATGCCGAAAAGGAAGGGCAAGCCGAAGGGATCACTCCTCCCGAAGCAGGGCACTTCCTTGCCTGGACAGCAGTCTTTGCCCGCATCTTGGGTTTCTACTCCGAACGCGGACGTTTCCATTAGTGGGGCTGGGAAGAGCCCCGCTCTGGAGAGCGATTTTTCGCTCAGCCCGCTGGGACCATTGACCCCGACGCCGCCGCATGCACCCGGAAGCGCTGTGCCGATTGCGGATAGAAGCGCAGATTCGAAGGAGTGGCGCGCTCCGGCTGCAGTAGCGATGCCCGATGTAAGCTTGGGGCTGGCAAAAGGAGCCCAGTGTATGACCGGAACATCTCCGGGGGAAATCCTAGAGGATTCGCCGATAACAACTACACAAGAAGAAGTAACTTCCTGTGTTTTGGCAATGCAGCCTCTGATTAAACCCCAGGAGGTATCGCTGGAGACGATTTGGACGGCCCTGGAATCACTTCACAAGGTCTGTACCTCATTTATTACCGTCTCCTTGAATAACTCCGCACAGATAAACTCATTAAAATCTCAGACTGAGGGGTTATTGAAAAAACAAACTGACCTGGAAGGACAAATGGGGAAAATGTCTCAACATCAAGCATTAATCTCAGGGGATCGAATTCTCACTCATAGGAAGCTTGAGAACCTTGAAAACTTGTCAAGAAACCTGAATTTAAGATTATTAAATTTTCCAAGATCCAAATTTGTCACTCCTAAGGATATGTTTGTGAAGTTCTTAAAAGAGGTATATAAATATACTGATCAATCATTACCCCCAATTCAAAAAATTTATTACCTGGATATGAAGACCTCCCCAAAACAAGATACTCTTAAACAGATTAATTCTTCTGAAATTCTGGACTTAACAAACTTTTTAGAGCAGTTGATGGATAATACAGAGACTAGAGCAACCTTAATTGTTTCTTTTGTTTTTTTGCAAGATATTTAATGAGACTTTATTTTAAAGATATTCACCCAGATTTTAAGGGAAGTAAAGTCTCTGTGTTTCCAGACATTGCACGATGGACACAACAGAGAAGGAAAAAATTTTTGGATATGAGACAAGAGTCCCTTAATATAGGGGCGATCTTCCAGCTACGATTCCCATGCAAATGTATGCTGATATTCAAGGAGAAAAAATATATATTCTTCGAACCTGATCAATTGCGGTCCTTCCTTGATACGAAGAGGAACCAGGTTCCACTCCAAACTATGAGTCCTGAAAAGATTTAAAATATAGAAACTAATGCTTGTTTTCCTTTAATTACTTTGGTTATGCCAACTTCCTTTGGTTTTTTCAAACCACCTTGATCTCAATATATCATTCTAGTGGACTATAAAATCCATTTACAATATAAGATTGATGTATAAATTATTTCCTTTTATTTCTTTTGTTTGAATTGGATGTATCTATCAAAGAGGTTTATCTTTGTTTAAAATTGAAACTAATAAAGAAATATTAATAATAAAAAAGGTTTGGACTTCTTCCTAAAGGAAAAGTCCATAGACCATTTTTAAAATAGACTTGGGGAAAATCCACTGCTTATTTCAGCGATAAGCAGTATAAAATGTTTTGTTCTTTTTTGGGGATCTTTCCAGGTATTTGTGACCTGGATTGGCCACTGTTGGAAACAGGATGCTGGACTTGATGGACCTTTGGTCTGTCCCAGTATGGCAATACTTATGTACTTATGTAAACAGAAGTACAACAGCAGCAAGTACAATATTTGTTGAGATGTTCTTGAACCAAGCGTGTAACATACCGTGTTTCTTCAATATGTGGCCAATACCAAATCAGAACATAAGCCACCAAAATCCAACTCCTTCCCACCCCCAAACCTCCCCCCTCCCTTCCCCGCTCAGGATGAGGCAGCACAGAGAAAGTCACAATCAAATGGTACATACGTTTTGGACCTGTGTGAACATGTTTGTTCTTTTTGGAGGAACATTTTGAATTTTTTCTGGCCTATTATTGGTAAGCGCATTCCTATGTGAGCTGACATATTAGTATTTTCTAACTTTGTCTTCTTGGGACTGCATAAAGGTCCCAATTTACTGTTACATAAGACCTTTTTTGCAACCCAGAAAAGTCTTTTGCTTCATTGGTGATAACAGGAGATGCTGTCAGTGACATTTTGGAAGAATGAGCTTTTCTACCTTTTGGAAATGGAGTGCTTGGCTGCCAAACTGGGCTCTCCTAGGGCCTGGAGACAATTTCAGCAGACTTGGTCTTTGTTTTGGGACTCCTTATCACATCTTTCCTGGATTTCATTATAGAATCTCTAATTCAGAGCATATTATCCTGGGGGGGGGGGGGGGGGGGGGGGGGTTGGGAGGTTGTGTGGGCTTTGGCTGTCTTGTGATCGGGGTCATTGTGAAGAAATAACATGGGTAACTCAGGTTGAGACTGGTGTTATATTCTATAGGTCAGATTGCTTATTTTGTTTGTTTTTAAGTTACTTTTATAAACTAAATTTAAATATATAAAAGTAAAACACACCCTAATTCTACAAACTTGCATGCACAATTGTACACTAAGGAGGGAATTTTATAAATGGCGCTCAAAATTCATAATTGGAAAAAAATCAGCACTAATCATAATTCTATAAATGGCACATGCCCTTTATAGAATCAAACCTAGCACCGATTCCTGTGACTAACTTTAAGCACCAGACTTACTCCAATCAAAACCTGGTATAAACAGTGGTGCCCAGGTTAGGTGCCCCTGACATGCCCATGGCCATCCCCCTTTTGAGTTATGTGCTAGTAGAATTAGGTGCAGTGCCTTATAGAATAGCGCACAGTCAAATGCATGGACATATTTTGGAGTGCCAATTGACTTCAATAATTGGTTGTTAGCACCCAATTATTGATAGATAAGCAGTCATTACTCGATGCACGCAGAAATCTGGGCTCCATATACATAAGCTGGGGTTAGTGTGCAAAGTTGCATGTGCAGATTACAGAATAGTGGCTATAGTTGGTGTTAATTTGCACTAATTGGCAGTTACACATGCAGTCGCCCTTAGTTGAGAAAATTTAAATAGTGCCATGAAATTCATAGCGTGGAACTGCAAGGGGGCATGGATATGGGAGAGGCATGGGCCTGTTAGGAGTGTGCCTAGCACTTATGCACACATCTTATAGAGTATTAACAGTTATGTGCTACATCCAGTGACAAGCATTTACACCAACTATTGAGCTAGCATAAGTGTTTTCACTTAAAGTTAGGTGTGTAAATGCTGACATATGCTAGTATTCTATAACAGAAGTTTTGCATGCAATGTTCAAGTGTACAGCGCTGCGTACATCTAGTAGCGCTATAGAAATGATAAGTAGTAGTAATAGCAATTGCAAGTATAGAATGCATGCCTAGGATCATCCCAGCACCTGATTTTAGGCAATATTCAGAGAATTACCCTCTTAATCCTTAATTCTATAATCTTAGTGCCTAAATGTCAGTGGTATTTGTGAGCTAAGATTATAGAATATTAGTACTTACACATGTGACTGTAACATTCACATGTGTAAGTGGTATTCTGCAAGTTTAGCATGCAACCTGCATGGCATTCAACTACAAGGGGGCAAACACATGGGTGGGGCCCACACTTACGTACATAACTTACAGAATACAATATGTGACGTGATAAAGTGCAAAATTTATGTGCTTACATTTATGCCTGCCTTTTACATGGCATAAGTGATAGTGCCTAAATGTTGGCATAGAAATGCCAACTTAAGCTGTATCTATAAGGGAATCGGGGCACCCAGATGCTGTTATAGAATTCATACTCGGCACCCTTCATTTTAGCCCCCACATTTGATCAGCCATTATATAACTTCCATTTTAAAGGCTGGTTGCTGCAAAAAAAAAAAAAAAAGCCTTTTACTTGCCATGGAAAAAGCGGGCCTTGGAGTGAGGCAAAACCGTGTCCCAACGCCACCGTGGGCTCCCTTTTACCACAGCTTGGTAAAAGGACCCGTTAAAGTTCAAACAGTTAGAAATTCAATATTACCTAATAAACTTTTTTAAAAAGGAAAAGCTTCAGCTTTCTATGAAATCTCATATAATTGATTTAAAGCGTTACTGTCAAAGGTAAAGAATTCCATCTCAAAGCTGCTTGATAAGAGATAACATTTAAAAAAATTAAGATTCCAATGGAAAAAGATATTGTGTCTGTAACTAAACGTGGAATGGGAGGATCAGAAGGACCTATGCAGAAGCATATTGTTGTTCTCAGTTTTGTTCTCTATCCCATTTCAAATAAGCCCTTTTTCCCTTTTTGGAAAAACAAAGCACATTTTGCTGAAAAGTTAATTATGATGTCTACAATGTCTTGAAGACCTTTTCTTGGTTGTGATTCCTAACTTGAATCCCAGCATTTTGTGCCTGTAGTTGGGATTGTTTTTACCTATGTGCATCTTTTTGCATTTTTTCTCACTGCAAGAGTAGCCTAATGGTTAGAGCAGTAGGTTGAGAACCAGGAATGGTCAGTTCAAATCACACTGTGGCTCCTTGTGATCTTGAGTAAGTAACTTAGGGGTCCTTTTACTAATCTGCGTGTCTACGTGCGCCCAGCATGCGCCAAAATGGAGTTACCGCCCGACTACTGCGTGGCTCTTGTGGTAATTTCATTTTTGGCATGCATCCGATATGCGCGTCTAAAAAATATTTTTTATTTTCGGGTGCACGTAACGGACGTATGCCACGTGGCATTTGGCACACATAGGTCATTACCGCCCGGTTACCGCATGAGTCTTTACCGCTAGGTCAATGGCTGGCGGTAAGGTCTCAGACCCAAAATGGATGCGCGGCAATTTTGATTTTGCCGCACGTCCATTTTCGGTAGAAAAAAAAAGGCCTTTTTTACAGGTGTGCTGAAAAATGATCCTGTGTGTGCCCAAAACCCACGCCTACACTACCGCAGGCCATTTTTCAGCACGCCTTTGTCAAAGGACCCCTTAACCCTGTATTGCCTAAGGTACAAACATAGGGGTCTTTTACTAAAGTGCATTAAACACAACGCATGGTTAACGTGCGGTAACAGGTTGCTGCACAACTGTGTTAAGGTGTTTTGTGGGCGTTTCAATGTTACTACACCTTAAACTGCACATTATTGTATTTTTCACTGAGAGGACGTGGCATGTATAGAGAGTGGGCATGGAAGCACTAGCCAGCTAGTGCGTTATACTTAGTGCACGCTATCTGGCTAACACAAAGTTAATGCAGGTGCACTTAGTGATATAATATGACACAGTATTTATAGTCTGTCAACTCCCAACATAATTGGTTCAAAGCAGATTACAACTAAATTAAAAAGAGGAAAAAATTAATAATAGGCTTCAACAAACAGGGAGGGCGAGAGAGAGAGGGAGAGAGTGGAAGAGATCCCTGAGAATCTAGGAGAAAATACATCTCAGAGAATGGCGCATGAGCGTATTCTATAAACGACGTCTAACTTTAGGCGTCGTTTATGGAATCACGCTAACTGCATGGTTTTATGGCACCGATTTTTAAAGCATCATATATAGAATTTTCCTCTAAGTGAATACTAAACCCCTGGAGGACCCTTTGATTGGACTGTGAGTTTGGGGGAAGGACTTTAAGGAGTTTTGTGGGTTTTAGCCAGGGACAGAATTAAAAGTGGTTTGTACTTCTGCCTCTGTGATCATCCTCAGCCTCGCTATCTGGGAGGTCCACTACATGTGATTTTTTAGCATCTGAGAAATGTAAATGGTTGAATCAGGTTTATCTGATGTCATGGCTCATTGAAGAGCTTTATGAGATGAAACATTTTAATAGATATGGTGTAGACTGATCTTGGTTGAAGTGCCAAACTGAAACATATAAATCTAACTTAATGACCCAGATTAAAGTCTACAGCACTGCACTGCTGAAAAACAAGTGTGTGTTTTCTAGATAAAATTGATTGTGCTCATAGCATTTAATGGAAGCTTTTCTTAGTGGTCAGAAGACTGGTGAATTCTTCCATTTGCTGTCTTACTACCTCTTGTTCTTTGTTTCGTTTATCATTTATTAAAATTTGCTATACTGCTCTTATTGAACACAAATCAGAGCGGTTTACGTAATAATAAAATCAGGGTAAGAAAGGAACTCCAATATTACATAGAACAGAAACAATTCTCATATATATAACATTCTTTCATGCAGTGCTTTTTTTGTGCCGGTACGGCATACCGGCACCTTTTTTCCTAGGAGTTCCAGCCCCAGCTGCAGGCGGCTCTTGGTCCTCACCTGCCCACCCTCAGCTTCCCGATAGCCCTCCTTTCCTTCCTGCCACCCTACGTTTAAATCTTTTATTTTACCTCAAGTCGCAGTGGCATTGAAAGCAGTAGGCTCGCCTCCAGCCTTCCCTTCCCTCTCAGTGTCCCACTCTCACGGAAACAGGAAATTACATCAGAGGAAGGGTGGACACTGAGAGGGAAGGGAAGGCGAGCCTGCTGCTTTCACTGTCGCCGTCTCCACCACTTGAGGTAAAATAAAAGATTTAAACGCAGGGCGGCAGAAACAAAAAGGGGGATGTTGTGGGAGAAGAGGGTAGGCAGGTGGGGCTGGGGTTGGAACTGGAACTTGGGGGCTGAAAAGGGGGCAGGTAGGTGCTGGGGTGAGTCACTGGACATGATGGGAGGGGAGGGCAGAGGAGAATTGCTGGACATGGATGGGAGGGGAGGGCAGGGGAGAGAGGAGAGTTGCTGGACATGGATGGAGGGGATGGCAGCAGAAATGCTGGACATGGATGGAGGAGAGGGAAGACAGGAAGAAGATGCACATGAATGGAGGGGAGGGAAGGGAGGAGAAATGTTGGAGGGGAGGAAAGACAGAGGAAGGAGATGCACACGAATGGAGGAGAAGGGAGAGAGGAGACTTGCTGACATGGATGGAAGGGAGGGAAGACAGAGGAGGTAGATGCACATGGATGGAGGGAAGGGGAGAGGAGAAATGCTGGACATGAATGGAAGGGAGGGAAGACAGGAGGAGATGCACATGGATTTAGGAGAGAGAGGAGAAATTGTGGACATGGATGGAGGGGAGGGAAGATAGAGGAAGGAGATGCACATGGATGGAGGGGAGGGGAGGGGAGAGAGTTGAAATGCTGGATATAGAAATAAAGTTAAGTTTAACCTTTCCTCTTTATATAGTTTTGATTTAAAGGGACTGCTTGAAACAGACCCTTTGAAATTTGAAAGCTAACCCAGTAATCAGATTGCCCTTAGCAACCTGTGCAACTCTTCTACTTCCTCACACCTTAATTATCACCTAATTCAGGTCAGTAGCAGTGCTATGTCTCCGGCAGCCAAAAAACTGAAAAATAACTTTCTTTTAGGACAAAGTTTGAGCCTTGCTACTTTCCTTTTTAATTCTCTTGGCTGTTGTTTCTACCTCTAGAGAAAGTTTCAGTTTAAAACTATGGGGAAAAGGGTTGTATACAATGGAAACTAGTTAATAATGCTTGCTTCTTTTTAAACATTTTTTTCCTAAGACTGAACTAGGTCCTGCTGTGCCTTCTAGAGGCTATCTTGAGTTTCCAGGGCTGTGAAGAGAACAGGCTTTTGTGTATATTTGTATGAAAAACACCATTCA
This sequence comes from Microcaecilia unicolor, assembly GCF_901765095.1. NCBI lineage: Eukaryota > Metazoa > Chordata > Amphibia > Gymnophiona > Siphonopidae > Microcaecilia > Microcaecilia unicolor. The sequence continues at coordinate 235,905,122 of NC_044037.1, forward strand.
ATGATTCTTGCTTTCCTTTTACACTGCAGCTTAGTTGTGTCTGTAGAGGCTCTGCACCCTACCCTGCTCACATGATCACATACCTGCACGGGAGAGGAGAAATATGATAGAGACATTTAAATACCTATGCAGTATAAGGGGTTAGGCTCAGAAGTAACCTGAGGAAATATTTCTTCATGGAAAGGGTGGCAAATTCGTGGAACAGCCTCCCAGTGGAAGTGGTGGAGACAAAAACAGTATCTGAATTCAAGAGAGCTTGGGACAAATACATAGGATCTATATGTTTCTATGGTTTAAGAGCACAAGTAGTTTTACCACATACCACAGTGAGAAAGGGTGAATCCAATGGTAATGGAGGATGGAGCCAGGTTACCACACAAGGCAATTTCATTTTGAAATCTCTGCAGATGGTTTCAGCACATGGACTTTGTTTCTGCTGAAAACCTGGTTCAAAGTATATGAATGCTGACATACTTGTGGCATGGCCAGCTGCTTCATTTTCCCTTTTGAAAATGAGCCTACAATCTCACAGCTACAGTGTGCCTTTAAGACTATAAGCTCCCAATAATGCTTCAAGCTGAGGTCACTGGGCTTGTCCCTGTGGCCGAAAGTAATGGGGCTGAAGGGAGCAGTACTGGGAAGAGGGTTTTGAGGAGTGGTGGGTTGAGTAATGTTGGCTGCGTGGGGGTGGAGCAGTTGCCATGATTGTCGAATCAGTATGCTCATGGAGATTTTTCAAACCCATGTTCACTGATTGGTAAGTTGGCCACAAGCAGTGTGGGAGCCAGGAGTGTGAGGCGTTCACGGCACAGGGGACATGGGGATGGTTTGTTGTTCTTATCCTAGGCAGTAGCACAGCCTTTAATCACACATTAAACCTTTAAAAGAATTCTTCTCTTTCAGAGACCCACACCAGCACGTCTGTGCTCTCAGTGTCACAGCTTTTCTGACCGTCAGCCAAGCTGTAGCCTTAGCAAGAGAGCCTTGGCTGTCGTCAGCTGACCCTCACCAGCCAATCGAATGCTCCCACACCAAACTTTCTGGGTTTTTTTTCTAACCATGAAACACATTTTGTACAAGAACAATCTCCATTTTGGAAGCAGAAAAACCCATAGACTTTTATGGAAAATGTAGAGTTTTACCAATTTTACCACAAAAATCTCAGAAACCCCAAGCCCAAATCAGACATTGCACATTTTTCACATAAAAATGAGCAAAATCCACCTGAAAACCTCAAACTTCCCTCTTAAAAATTCATCCACTGTTTGACAAGAGCCAAAAACAAGAGCCTTGAAGCCCATTTTGCAGCCCAAAACCCAAACATGGAATTTAGCCAACAAAATAAATTTGTAAAGACCCAAAACACTGTGATCCACCTCCTTGGGACCCCTAAAGACCCCAACCTCCAAAAATAATTGTTTTAAACAGTTCACTGGAACCCGGACGCCATACAACCAAAAACACATTTTAAAATAAAAATAAACCAGAAGTCCAATGGACCTTGTACCTTGCTCCCCATAGACTTCACAGATGGTCCTCATCTTCCAATGGGCTCCAGAAAGTCCCATTGTAGCAGCGGTATCCACCATGATCAAATGCGGGAAGCAGGGTTGCACTGAAAATTGAGGCCCCAGCTTTGTTTTGGGCCTACCCAAAGCTCTGGATGCACACTGTGCATGTGCTGGAGCTCCGGTGACCAGGTCTCAGACAGGCCATTGTCCTGCCTCCTCCCTGCTGCCAGCTAACGCTATCTGCTACCCCCGGAACCTCCATGACTAGGGAAGAGGGCCCCCACTGACCACCAATCCTGAATATGGGCCAGCTATGGCCTGGCAGCCTCAAGGTAAAATTTAAAAAATAATATTAACTCCTAGTTACAATATTTTATACCCATAAATGTAGCAAAAAAAAATATTTTCTTCTTTCTACAGTGGTAATTTTCTGCCACTCACTGACTTAGAACCTTTTAATTTTCTTTTTTCTCCCCTTTTCCCAATGTGGCTTGAGCAACTTATTTGATCAAATAGGAAACAGATATTGCACCTTAGACTGGGCAGATTGGCTTGCAGTTAGGCAAGGATTCTCACAAGAATTGATGTTAAATGCTACTCTTTCTAACCTGTGACTGTGCCCCTTTTGTGATGCTGCAATTAAATTAAGGCTGGCACTATGTATGTATGTATGCAAATGACGTAGAGGCGTATGTTCAAAGCATTTATCTTCCTTATGCTGATGATATTGGTGATATTAATGTTCATTTAACAGCACTAGCTGAGGCTGTAAAAGTCATTTCCAGTTGGTTACTGGCAAAAGAGCCGAGATTTGAATTGAAAGAAGACATACAGGTCAATATTCAAAAGCACTTACCCAAATAGCAGCACCTGCTATCTAGATAAGTTCTGCAGACTAGAATATTTAGAGGCACTGTCCACATGAGTCGGAATATCCTTACAGATCACCTCAACACTGTCCAGATACTACTAAGGCAGAGCATAGGTGAAGTCAAGATGGTTCCAAAACTTACCCGGATAGCAGCAACATTCAGTCCATTATCTAGATATCTTAGGGCTGTCCCAAGTTATCCAGATGTGTTATCCAGATAGCGGATTGAATATTGCCACTATCTGGATAGGTTCTGATTTTGCCTATATTATTCTGATATTCAGTGCCATCCACTACTTAGATAGTGGTGCTGAATATCTGGATATTTTTGACCTTTATAGTTGGCGGTAAAATAAAATACTGATTGTGGCAGCTGAATAATGATCTGAAAGACTTTGGTGTTGCAAAGAGTGGCAGCAGTATCAGTTCCAGACTCAATAATTGTAGATGACAATGAGGGGCATAATTGAACGCAAACGCCTATCTCCATGGGCGTTTATCTCCGAGAACGGGTCCGTGAAGGGGCGGGCAGAACCGTATTTTCGAAAAAATGGACGTTTTTGAGCTGGGCATTTGGTTTTTTTTAGCGATAATGAAAACTAAAAACGCCCAGCTCAAAAACGTCCTAATCCGAGCCATTTGGTCGTGGGAGGGGCCAGGATTGGTAGTACACTGGCCCCCCTGATATGCCAGGACACCAACTGGGCACCCTAGGTCAGTGCAGTGGACTTCAGAAAAAGCTCCCACATGCATAGCTCCCTTACCACGGTTGCTGAGCTCCCAACCCCCCTCCCCCAAAACCCACTACCCACAAATGTACAACACTACCGTAGCTCTTAGGGGTGAAGGGGGCACCTACATGTGGATACAGTGGGTTTTGGAGGCCTCCCATTTACCAGCACAAGTGTTGCAGGTGGGGGGGGGGGGGGGGGGGATGGGCCTGGGTCCACCTGCCTGAAGTGCACTGCGGTACCCACTAAAAGTGCTCCAGGGACCTGCATACACACAGGCCTCTAGGACTTGTTGCTGCTGTATAACATTGGCACACCAATTGACACCTGAAGACTAATCTCTCCGAAAACGTCCTTTATTGGAATAAACACATTTACTCACAGTTAACTGCATAGGTTGTGCCCCACTGGCAACGAGTCTCCCTGGTACTGAGATTAGCAGTAGGTCAGAGCTGGCAGAATGCTGTACAATGCCCTCTTTCAGCCACATTCAAGGTAAGAACTAAGTTGTCTAACGTGGCTAACACAGGAAAGGGAACTAAAACTGGCTTACAAAAATGGCCACTACCTCATGGACTACAACAGGAAACACAACAGGGCACACTCTGACCCAGTAGGCAGGGGGAAAAGCACCATGGGAGAAGAGCCTACCATCTACCAACATCGTGAGACTGTAACACAAGCTAATGAAATCACGGAGCCCAATACCCTACACCCACCACAATGCAATGCTGATGTGACCCTGTAGTGCACCCGAGAGCCACATCTGACCCAGGGAAAGGCTGTGAGAGGATCGAACACATTCTGCTGTCATGGAGGTGGGTACAGCATTTGAGGCTGGGAAAAAGTTTTTAAAGTGGGGTTTTTTTTGGTGGGAGGGGGTTAGTGACCACTGGGGGAGTCCGGGGATGTCATCCCCGATTCCCTCCAGTGGTCATCTGGACAGTTGGGGCACTTTTTTGGGACTTGTTCGTGAAAAAAAGGGTCCAAAAAAAGTGACCCAAAATCGCGGTAAAAACGCATTTTTTTTTTCCGATTATCAGCTACAGACGCCCATCTCTCCTCGGCTGATAACCGCGCCCCAGTCCCGCCTCCGACATGCCTCTGACATGGCCCCGTCAACTTTATTCGTTTCCGCGACGGAGTGCAGTTGGAAACGCCCAAAATCGGCTTTCGATTATACCGATTTGGGCGCCTTTGCGAGAAAAACGCCCATCTCCCAATTTGGGTCGAAATATAGGCATTTTTCTCTTTCGATTATAAGCTGGATAGTGCACTGGAGAATATTAGTAATGCCAAAGTGTGCATATTCCTAGCTGATACTACTCTCTGACTTAGGGCTGCTGAGAGGGAGGGGTGGGGGGGGGGAGGGGATTCTCTGGGCCTAGCTTCCAAGGAGGGCCTATCACCGGTGATCAAGAGAGAGACTGCTCTTCTAGCTGTGGGTCCTTTTTCCTGCCATGTCCCACTTATGCAGAAACAGGAAATTACTTCACAGGAGGTGGGATTCGGGAAGAAGAAGAAGGACCTGTGGCTTTCTGAGCAGTCTCAATCGCTGCTGTGGGGAGAGGGTGGGCAGCTGCGGCAGTGTTGGTGGAGCCCTGAAGATTGTTTGTCCTGGGCCTGGCTTTGTCTCTCAGCGGCCCTGCTCTGACTTTCTTGTGCGGTCTGATTTCCATAAGCACAGGCCCAACTCCCAGTGCGATCCAAGCTTCTGCCTGACTGCTTGACAGAAATGTAATATTCTCAGTTCAAAACTACTTATTCCTGTGGTTCCAACATTTCCAGCTCAAACAATCCTGTTCAAATTCTTTATAGATATTTGGTAGAGTCTTTTCAATTTTGGCTGCACGAAGGCACTGAAGGCATGATGATACTCTACCACGAATCCTTCTCAACCAGCACAGTGTCAATCTTTCTCTCTCTCTCTCTCTCTCTCTCTCTCTCTGGTATAGCATTTTCCCTTTTTAGACTACAGAGTGAATAACTGGCTTTGTCACCTCCCACGGTAGCTCAACAGACTCAAAGAAATGTTACTAACCTCTCATTGGTTTTCAGTTACCTATTTGTCACACAACAAGCAGAGAACCCATAAAGAAAGCAGTGAAAATAAGGCTGGGAAATCTCTTCCTTTTTGACTACAGGCCCCTGTCCTAGAGAAAAAGCCCTCTTTTACTTTGAAATAGAGAATGACACGGGAACAGGGACCTGCTGGAACCGTGGGGATGGGGTGGGAACAGGCCAGGGACAGAGCCTGTGGGGATGGGGACAAACTTTGTCCCCGTGTCATTTTCTACTTTGAAGCCTGTTAATGAACTGGACTGTTATTTATGTTTGAGTGATGCAGACGACTATATTTTGATTTTTTGGAAAAACAAGCAAACATGCTGGCTACAACCAGCAACTTTGCATGGGGGATGCTGTACATTCTTGCTACCAGCACATCTTCTAAGAAAACATCTTGTATTGCAGGAAGGACTGTGGAAACAGGGCCGTGCTGATGCAGTAAGCAAGGTAAGCGCCGCAGGGGGGTGCTTGCCTTTGAGGGGCGCCACTGCCCTGCCATCTGTCTGCTCACTTGCAAAATCTTTCACCTGAACTTGTGATTCTCCTATCTCCGCTGCCCTCCCCTTTTCATGCAAAGGAGCAGTATTAATTGAGGCAAGCACACTCTTCAAGTTACGTGAGAATACAAGCAGATTGCTATTTATGCTTCAGTTTGGGGCTAGCTCCTCAGTCAGGGTGAGTTTCAGAGCTTGCAACAGCATTCAAATTAAAGAGAACCTGAAATTTTAAAAGTGCTAAAAATAAGTTTTAAAAGTATTTGCCTTAAATCTAATTGCAGAATTCAGGTGCTGGGAGTCTGTACTTGGTTGTCATATGCTCAGATTTGTTTAAATCATATGCAAATTAGTCCGGTGTTTTTCACTAAACATTCCCATGAGTGTCTGTATGTTAATCTGCATTCAAATAGAGCTCTCTGATTGGATGATCAGCTTCTGTTAAGAAATCTGCCCGGGAAGTGAACAGAGTGAGAGCTGTCCTTTGCCAAGAGAGACATCCAGCTGTGACTTCCTGTGTTTGTTGTTATAAAAGAGTGCCTGATTGTGGTAAATGAGAAAATATAAGTGAAAAGAGATTGGTGGCGATTGAAGTTTCTCTAGTGAGAAAAGGATCTGAATATTTCAGGATTGCTTGAAGTTTATGAAGAATAGAAAAGGGTGAATTTCAGTTTAAGAGTGTTTAAATCCTATAAGCTATATAAAGGCTAGGTAGATTTAAGTGACTGTAAGCAAGGAAACCTTAATATTTGATCTGAAATAAATATTTGATCTGAGATAGTTGATCAGAGATAAATGTTTGATCTGAATTATATCCTTTGGTGCAAAGGAGATTAGAATGCAATAGTGTATTTCTTTCTGTTTGCCAGTACAGTCAAATAATTCCATTCCACTTAAATAATTTTTTGTTATATATATGAGGGAGTAGTATCTGGATTTATTGTAAATCAAATTGATTCCATTCACAGGAATTCATATTCACCTTCATGCATTCATCCGATATTATCTTTTAAGGATGAAGTTTTATTTTATGTTCACTCTGTCTCTTGTGAGCTGAGCACAGTTAGTTTCCTCGGCTGGCACGACTACATATTAGAGGTATTTTGATACTGTGTGAAGTTTTACCACAGACGGGTGACATATATAAAACATTCTCCTTGGATAGGATGTGATATGTGAAAATACATTTTGCTTTAATGAAATTGCTAAACTTTAGAGTCAGAGACTTATCAATGAGGGTTACATACAATACAGTGCTATTTTTTCCTGAGGTCCGGCTTACTTGCCTGCTCCCTTCTGTTCCTGCTCTGCTGGACGGGGGGGGGGGGGGGGGGGGGGGGGGCGCCAACCGATAATCTGCAGGGGGGCACCAGAGACCCTAGGCACGGCCCTGTGTGGAAAACAGGAGAGCTAGACTGAATCCTCGGTTTGTTGATGACTTACTCATCCACAGATCATAACAGTGCTTTATAAGGCATATTTCTCCCCCACTAGAACGGGTTGTATTTTGTAACCCTGGACATTTTAATAGGGTGGAATTAGGATTCCTTGGGGTAGTAGAAGTCAGCTATTGTTGGGATTGGAAGAGTAAAGGGTGGTGGTGGTGGTGTGGGGGGGGGGGGGGGGGGTTATAATTGCTCATTGTTATTATTGTTTTCTATTTGTGATTTATAAACAACAGTTGCACAGCATAGTGTTCCTTTTTATACATTAGTAAAAAGATTTAAATATAAAACCATAAGTGTTTGATGCTTCTGCAGATGAGGACAGAGCCCATGGAGATAGGGCAGGGTGGGGATGGAGACAGGGCCCAAAGAGACGATACGGGAACGGAGACAGAACCTGCGGGGATGGGGTGGGAACAGAGAAAGAACCCATGGGGACAGGGTGGGGATGGGGACAAACTTTGTCCCCATGTTATTTTCTGCTTTGAAATCATTACTCTTAATGAGCTTACAGTTTCTGTTCTGGCTCCACCTACCACCTTACTCTTACTAGCTGCATTCTGTGGGCGTATAGAAGATGTACTTTCTCCTGGTGGCCATCTTATAGGAACCCTTTCTATAATGTGGAACTGGCCACCAGGCTCGCTATCTGTTGTTTTTTTTTTAATTTTAGGAACACCTTGATTGTGGTTTGCCTCCTGGCTCCTCGCATACTTTAGAATTCAAGTTAGTGACTATTTTGATGGATTTTTATAAGAAACTTAAACCTGGTTATTTTTCTAATTGTTTACTGTATGGTTGGATAGTTAAGCTGAGTTTGATCTTAGAAAATCAGGATGGGATATCTTCTATATGTATATGTTTATCATGGAAATATTTGTTTTATTGGAATATGCTTAGAACTCTATGATAAGTGGTATATCAATGTGCTAATTTTCAAAGTAATCTATGTAACTTATAAGTCTGTGCTTTGAAAATGAGCCTCAAAACATTACAAAAAAATAATGAGATTAAAATTTAGTTATTTCATGTGTCAAAGATTTTGTATAATATACAGTATTTGCTTTACCTTTATGGAGTTTGCAATTTGAAACCGTATCTTGAGGTGATGGCATAATAAGATCTACAAAGAAATATAGAGGGTCATTTTTGTCTAAGTTGGACTTTGGACATTTTACACTGGCAGACTCATTTTCGAAAGAGAAGGACGCCCATCTTTCGACACAAATCGGAAGATGGGTGTCCTCACAGGGTCGCTCAAATCGGCATAATCGAAAGCCGAATTTGGGCATGCCCAACTGCTTTCCGTCACAGGGACGACCAAAGTTCACGGGGGTGTGTCGGAGGAGTAGCGAAGGGCGTGCCTAACACATGGAAAAAAAGGGCGTCCCTGATGAGCACTTGGATGACTTTACCTGGTCCTGTTTTTCTTACAACCAAGCCACAAAAAGGTGCCCAAACTGACCAGATGACCACTGGAGAGAATCGGGGATGACCTCCCCTTACTCCCCCAGTGGTCACTAACCCCCTCCCACCCTAAAAAAACATCTTTAAAAATATTTTGTGCCGGTCTCTATGCCAATCTCAAATGTCATACTCAGGTCCATCAGAGCAGTATGCAGTTCCATGGAGCAGTTTTAGTGGGTGCAGTGCACTTCAACCAGGCAGATCCAGGCCCATCCCCCCCTACCTGTTACACTTGTGGTGGTAAATGTGAGACCTCCAAAACCTACCACAAACCCACTGTACCCACATGTAGCTGTCCCCCTTCACGCCTAAGGGCTATGGTAGTGGTGTGCAGTTATGGGTAGTGGGTTTTGGGGGGACTCAGCACACAATGTAAGGGAGCTATGTACCTGGGAGCAATTTCTGAAGTCCACTGCAGTGCCCCCTAGGGTGCCCGGTTGGTGTCCTGGCATGTGAGGGGGACCAGTGCACTACGAATGCTGGCTCCTCCCATGACCAAAGGGCTTGCATTTGGTTGTTTCTGAGATGAGCGTCCTTGGTTTCCATTATCGCCGAAAATCAGAAACGACCAAATCTAGGGACGACCATCTCTAAGGACGACCTAAATCTCAAGATTTGGGCGTCCCCGACCGTATTATTGAAATGAAAGATGGACGTCCATCTTGTTTCGATAATACAGGTTTCCCCACCCCTCCACCAGGACGTTTTGCGAGGATGTCCTCACAAACCTTGGGCGTCCCTTTTGATTATGCCCCATTGGATGTACCAAATCTGAATAGGAAATATACCCATTTTCTAAAAAAGGAAAACGTCTTTTTTCCCCCCAAAATACCGTTTTGAGCAAGGTTTTGTGCTTTGTGCGTTTATCTTTTTAGGCCATTTTCGAAAAAAAAAAAAATGCACAAGTTGAAAACACACAAAATCAAGCCATTGATATTTAGGAGGGGCCAGCATTTTTAGCAGACTGATCCCCCAGACATCCCAGGAGAGCAATGGGGCACTGCTGTGGACTCACATAAATGCTCCCAGGTACACATCTCATCATTGCTTCCTTATCTTGTCTACTGAGCCCTTCAGAACCCACCCAAAACCCACTACCCCCAACTGAACATCACAACAATAACCCTTGTGGGTTAAGAGGGCACTTATATGTGGATACAGTGGGTTTCTAGTGATTTTGGAGAGTTCACAGTTTCTACCAAAAGTACAACAGGTAGAGGGCGGTAAGGGCCAGGGTCCACTTGTCTACAGTGCACTGCACCCACCACTACGCTGCTCTAATGGACCTGGCTATAACATCTGAGGCTGTGATAGAGGCTGGTGAGTAGTATTTTTATTCATATGTTTTGGGTGTGGGAGTAAGGGGGGTCTTCCCTGAATCCCTTCAGTGGTCATCTGGTCATTTATGGCACCTTTATGTGGCTTATTCACTAGAAAAACAGGTCTAGACCAAAACATTGAAGATTTCACCTTAGACATTTTGGTTTTGTTGCATTATGGCTGTAAAACATCCAAGTGTTGGATCTGAGTGTTAGGCACACTCTAATCCCACGTTCAAAATGCCCCCGACACGCATACTCCCTTGTGATTTGGATGCACTGCAGACGAAATGCGTAGATGGATATCTGTAAAACAGGTTTCAAAAATACCGATTTGGACGTTTTAGAAGAAATCCGTCCAAATGAGGCATTGACACTTGGCATTTTTCTCTTTTGAAGATGAGTCCCATAATAATTTTACTAGAATTGACACCAAACTATACATTAGATTCCCTTTAAAATTTGCTTGTCTGTTCAATTAGAAGTGCTATATTGCATATTTATATGTTTTGGAAGATATGTTTATTTTGTAAAACTTTGTGAGCCCTAATAAAGAGATTGTTTGTTAATTTCCTAAACATGAACACATACAGTATTATATCAGCAAAGTATCCAGTGGAAAACATGTTACATAAAAGTGCCTTGTTGTTCAGGCCATGCAATTCTGCTACTTCTAGGTGTTGCAGTAATCTTAAATATCACATTGTCTGGAAGAACTCAGATGATATGTTTCTGACATAACACACCACCTTCTTCATATCTAAGTTTTCAGCCCACATAGAATCTGCTCCAACTTTTCTCACTACCCTATATAAGGTGGAGTGAGGAGTGGATCTGAAGCTAAAGTGCTATGCGTGTTTACCCTCATTAGTTCCCACCATTGCCCTTGTATAACCTGGGTAAGGAAACAAGAAGGCATTCGGTCTAAAATGTCCACTGTGGAACAAAAGAAAGAAGCAGACCTTATTGAAGAAAACACTGTCTTTTCATGAGTTGTTTCAAAGCTCCCAGGACTTACAAACAGGTGCCTGAAATGGCCATGTTTTCCCAAGAGTGCAGGTTGTGTCAGGGGCAATAAGAACTATCAGTAAAAAATCCAATGAATCACCTGTAAATATATAAAATAAAATCAATAAATATTTAAAAAGGTCCATACATAATTAGAATAATATAATTAAAAGTGTGCAACAACATTTAAAACAATACAATACAAACTCAAAGAGACAAAGCTAAAATACATGGAGAATTGCTTACTTAGCTGGTGCTAAACTAAAAATTACACCAATGCTGATCACTGCCAAAGAAAATAAAATATCATTAAGCCAAACATCTAAAGCTAATAATAGTTGGACTCCAGACAGCTGCAGTAATGAGAGATCAAAACCATAAAAGCTAAGGGCCCTGTTTACTAAGCCATGCTGTAGTAAGAATATATGGTTGTCTCTAGCATTAGCACGCAATAAATTTTAGCACATGCTAAAAATGCTAGTGCGCCTTACTAAACAGGGCCCCAAATTTGTTTACTCACATGTGTGTCTTCCTGAGTCTGTTTGAAATAGTAAAAATAAACTTGCTGTGACAGGCTATCTTTTATGCTAGAACCATGTGAATATGCTTGAAAAGTTGTAAAAAAAAAAACTTTCGAAGGGCAAAAATCAGTTTTAACCCCACAGGACATGCGCAATTGCTGTCAGTAATGGCCCTGTTTACTAAGCCGCACTATAGGTGCGCTAGCGTTTTTAGTGCATGCTAACAATTAGCGTGAGCTAATGCTAGAGACACCCATAGGAATATATGGGTGACTTTAGCATTAATTAGCATGCGCTAAAAACACTAGCGCACCTTAGTAAACAGGGCCCTAAGTTCTCAAAAAACTAAAAAATAAATTAAAACAACTTTGATAAAGTCTGTTGTGATGGCATCAGATTAAAAAAAACGTCAGGAAAAATAAATATTAAAAAACAGAAACAAGGTGAGATGTTTGCCAATCCATAAGATCTTCAAACAGCTTTAAAACTTAAGAAATGTGGTAGAACATATTGAGGCTGATTCCATGCATTCCAATGATGTCAGTGCATTTCAATGACATCATCAATGCGTTCTAACCATGGAAAAAGTCTCAACAACTTAAAACTACCTTAAAAACTGTGAAGAACATTGAAAAAAGTTCTAAAACCAGTAGGGAAATCCTAAAAACAACATTAGTACCTCCATAAAGTTCATCAAATAGGTTTAAAAATAGCAATGTAAAAATCTTCTTAAAATCAAAACACAGAGGTTCCTTAACCAATGGGAACAATAAAAATGGAAAATTTGTACTTCAAAAACACACATCTGCAATAAAATTCTCAAATGCTCATCAAAACCCTCATAAATAAAACTAAAATGGCAGAATAAATAAGCAGATATAACATGATGAAAACAGCAGTGTACCAGATTCACAGAATGTGATAACAACAGCAGCATAACATCACAGAAAAACGGAGAAATCCACAACTTGATTAAGTCCAAAGAGGGATACTGTATTGAAATTATGAATAAACCTATGTTCAGTTTGTAAAAGTAGTCTGTCCAAGTTCCCTCCATGAGTTGCATGACATACTTAATACAAAGAAATGAAAATCCTTAAACTTGTGATGTTTCTCCATAGAGTGTTGGACTAATGGTTTGTCAGCTCCAGATCTTTTAATTGCACTTTTATATTCAAGAATGCGCTTACTCAGAGGATGTATAATCTTTCCAGTATAAATCAATTGACAGGAACATGTGGAGGGGCATTTTCGAAAGAAACGTATAAGTCGGAATTTGGACGTTTTACAAAGACGTCCAGATTTAGAGGCGGGGAGAAGGTCATTTTTGAAAAAAGATGGACGTCCATCTTTCGTTTCGAAAATACCAAGGACGTCCTGTGATTTGGACATCTTTGTGATTTGGACATCCTTTTTTGGTCCATTTTCAAACAAAAAACGTCCAAATGCAAGACATCCAAACCACAGGAGGAGTAGCTTAATCCTGGCTTTGATCCTAGCAACATGGGTTCAATTCCCACTGCTGCTCCTTGAGACTTTGGGCAAGTTAAATACAGAAAGGGCATTTTTGGATATGACATAAGTCTGAATTTGGACATTTTTTGTAAAACGTCCAAAATTAGAACAGGAAAGGTCATTTTCTACAAAAAAGTCTATCTTTTCCTTTTGAAAGTGCTGTTTGGAAAAATGGTTTGGGGGAGTGAGGGGAGGTGATCCCCAAGTCTCTCCAGTGGTCATCTGGTCATTTGGGGCACCTTTTGTGTGGAGTAGAGGAGTAGCCTAGTGTTTAGTGCAGCAGACTTTGATCCTGGGGAAGTAGGTTCATTTCCCACTGCAGCTGTTTGTAATAAAAACAGGTCTAGCTCAAAACATCTACATTTTAGTCTTGGACGTCTTTGTTTTGTTCCATTATTGCTGAAAGACATCCATGTCTTAGGAACGCCCAAGTCCCGCCTTGAACACGCCCCTAGCACGACCCCTTGAGATTTGGACGTCCTTCTTACGGACTTCAGAGAAAGACGTCCAAAAAGAGGTTTTGATAATACTGGTGTGGACGTTTCTGTGAGATAAACGTCCAAATGCTGACTTATGTCACTTTTTTGGATGTCTATCTCTTTTGAAAATGAGCCTGATAGCGACATAAATAAACCCAGCAGTCTTAAGGTTGGAGAATGTGGAAAGGTGGAACTTCATCCCTGTGACTGGATGAGTGAACACTTTAATGTTAATATGGACTACGCAGACAAAACAGTTACCACATTTGTGGTGTCCCAGCAGTCTCTGAGGCAGCTGTTGAGAGGGTACTTGTAGTGCTGAGAGGATGAACATGTCCTTGAGACTTTTCTTGTTTGCAATCATAATCTCCTTAACCTTAAAGTGTTCAATTCCTTGGACAATATGCCAATGTTTGTGGTGTATTTTGATGATATCCTTAGAAAGGTGGGTAAACTGTAGGACACAGACCACCTTTCATTAGGAACTTTCAGTTTGGGTGTCAGCAAATCCTTTCTATTGTCTTCTGCAGCTCTGCTGTACCCTATAGCAATGGCCCCCATAGGGTATCCCTTGAATTGGAAACACTGGGTCATCTCTCTGGATTGATTTCTGAAGCAGGTGTCTTTGGAGCAGAGCCTGTTACTTCTCAGGAACTGACTGTATGGCAGGTTAAATTTCAAAAACCTGTTATGGCAACTATGGAAATCCAAATATTTATTTATGTCAGTCGGTTTCCTATAGAGGTCACCGTGGAAGATGCCATTTTCAAAAATGAGCAGTATATCCAGGAAAGGGATGCACTTCTTATCAAATGACATGTTGAACTTTAAATTGCCATCAAACATTTAATCTTTCCAGGTCTCCAACTGTCCCCTTCCAAATCATGAGGGTATCATCAATATATCTTCTCCATAGGGCAATATGATTGCTTCACTGTGTGTTCTCAAAAAAAATGCTTCTCGAAGTCCACAACATATATAAGTTTGCAACAGAGGGTGCCATGGTTGCACCCATTGCAGTTCCCTTAATCTGCCAGTAGTATACATTCTCAAAGCAAATGTTCCTCTTCAAGGCAACTGAAGCCAATTCTACCACAAACTTAGTTGGTATAGGTGAACACATATGGTCTCCCACTATCGACTCTCTTATTACATCAATTGCTTCCCTCTGCAGTATATTTTCATAAAGTTACTCAATGTCAAAAGTTAAAAACATCTCCCTCCATCTCCAGGCATTCTACTGTGGTAATGATATCTGCAGAGTCTTTCACATATGAGGTGATCCTGGGGACTGAGAAATTTGTCAATAAAAACAGACAATGGTTCCAAGACTGAGCTGATCACTACGTCTATGGGTCTTCCTGGGAGATTTGTCAGGGATTTATTAATCTTCAGGTTATCTTTGGAGGGAGACAGGGTTGTTGAGGAGGGGGCAGGGCCTGGAATTTGTATAGGGGAATTTGAGGGGCTTTGACTCGGGAGGGGGTATGAGTTCTTGCATAAAATTAGGCACAGTGTTATAGAATGCTTGGATTTGTGTGCCCAACTGTAATCAAAGCATTTATATTTCCTTTTGGAAGACAAGAGTGCTTGCACCCAAAGTTAGGCACAGGAAGTGTGCCATCTACATTCTATAAAGGGCACTTTGCATGGAACGCCCTTTACAGAATACTGTCTTAGTACTGATCATAACGGCGCCTAACTTGGGAGTCATTTACTGAATCTGGTCCATAGATTCAAAATGACTGGAGCTAGGTTACTTGTGAGGTACTTCAGAGATCCCCATTCTCCCCTGCTTTGTTTAATGGCTTTATGAGCTCTTTTGGTGTGGGTCCATCGGAACTAAGATTAAGCTCTTAGCTATGCAGATATATTACATTGTTAATACTGTATTGTTGGTATCACCAGGAATATTTTTTATGTTGTTAAGCAGTGTGTTGTAGTTGTAAAGAAATTAGTGTCCTCAAATCGTCTGAAATAAAACAAGTTAAAAACTAAATTTCTCTTGTTAGAAGCTGCTTATAATTTCAAACCTTATGATAGTTTAACAATTAGTGATGTCAATATTCCATTTGTAAGTTCCTTAAAAATATTAGGAGTTGTATTAGATCCTTTATTGACTATTGGAATGCAAATTAAAGCTTTGGTTGGTAAAATATTGTGGAGATTACACCAACTGAGACAATAACAAAATTACTTTCAGTTTGATCAATTTAAAAATAATTGCACGGGCATATGTTTTATCCTGTTTGATTATAGCAATATTCTTTATGTAGGTTGCTCCAAACAATTATGTATTAGGATGCAAAACACTTCAGAATACAGCTGCTAGATTGTTTTGTCATGTAAGAAAATTTGATCAGGCATCGCCTCTTGTTGAAGCTACATTTGCTGCCAGTTCAAGCCCATATATGGCTAGATTCTGTACATGGCGCCTAAAAAAAAAAATTGGTGCTGAAAAATACCGACGTAAGCGGTATTCTATAAGCCCCGCCTAAAGTTTGCCACGGTTTATAGAATAAACGCTTAAGTGGAGAGGTCATATGTAAATTTAGACGCTGCCATTTGCATTATCGAACATATGGTGCAAATGCCCACAGCTAAATTTATGTGTAAAGCATTCATATTCTGTAATTACATGTGTAACTCAAAACCACATCCCCATTCTGCCCCAAAATGCCCATGACCCTCTCATTTCCTTGCTCTTCGTTCTTGGACTGCATGTAAATTTTAGGTGCGGATCCTGCACCTAATTTTACGAGCATTAGTCCCAGTTAAATCTAATTAGTGCCAATAATTGCTTATTATTTTGCCAATTATTGCCATTATTAATTTGCCCTTGTCATTCTGTTAAATCGCACATGGAAATCGGGAACGCGCCAAAATTTGTGTGTGCAATAATGTTTAAACTCAGCTGTATGATTTTTAAAATATTGTGTGATTAGGCACCATTATACATGTGCCATTTAATGTTATTTCCGCTGTTATTCTGAACTGTGTGAGTGAAAGAATTATTACTGTTACCTTTTACTAGAGGTTTTGTTGAGCTCTAGTTCCAAGCATCCATTCTGGGCCCAGTCCATTTGCACACCTTCAGTTTTGTCACACAGTCTATATTCTTCAACAGTGGAGCTAGGGCATTTCCTCTTGGAATTCGACATATATAAATGTATAAATACTAAATAAAACTGTGGTGCTATCTTAAGAACACTACCACACTTTGCAAAGTGTCTAGCAGGGAAATATAACATAAAATCCAAGACATTCCAAACCTACATAATAAATTAGCACTAAAGCTCAGGATATCAAGTGGTAATAACCCTACCTATGAAAGGCAGCACTATAAATATTACATTGGGTCTGAAACAGAACAAGCCATATTGGTATAGATCCCTACACAGGAGCTACGCATTAGTGGATCATAAATTAGGAACAGACAATTACAGACAAAAAATTAATTAGAAACTTAAAAAAGCCAGACTAAGAATTATAATAATAGAAAAGGAGAAAACAAAAATATATTTCTTCCTGTACATTGCAAAATAAAAAAAAACAGAAGAGACAACTCGCCAAGCTGACATATTGGTCCTTACAAATTTGAAAATATATTTTCTTAATTTCTACCTTTGTTATCTGGACATTATATTTTGATAATTGGATTGGTCCCAGTTTCTGTTTTCCATTTTTCTCGTGTTGTTTGTCTCCTTAGATCTTTACATTATCTCCTTTCCATTTCTTCTCTCTCTCCTGTCTTCTTCTAT
Organism: Microcaecilia unicolor; assembly: GCF_901765095.1. Taxonomy (NCBI): domain Eukaryota; kingdom Metazoa; phylum Chordata; class Amphibia; order Gymnophiona; family Siphonopidae; genus Microcaecilia; species Microcaecilia unicolor. The sequence goes on from NC_044037.1 coordinate 235,922,311, forward strand.
TGCTTCTCTAAATCAGTCTCTGATATTGATTTGTTCCGTTTTGACTTTTTTCTCCATTTCTCCGTCTCTTATATCTAGACTTTATTCCTCATTATCTCCTTCTCTTACTCTCCAATTCTGTCTCTTCCTTTTTACCTGTGCTGTAGTTACTGTTGTTCCAGCTTCTATTCACACACCTTATCTAGCATGACTATCGCACCCCTCTCTTTCCTCAGCCTGGAATATTCCCTCTATTTTTTACCCATTTTCTAGCCCCCTGTTTCCATTTTTTCCTCCTCCGCTCTTATATCTCCTTTTGCCTTGCATCCCATCACCAGCCTCAATCACTTCTCTGTCACTCATTCCGCTGGCTATAAGCCCATTCTTCTGTCTTACCCCCTACCCGGCCTCTTATCACCCTTCTTTCACCAGTTCCCTAGCCCTATTTATGCCCTCTTCTACACCTTTCAGAGATCCATTCTTTTCTTCTTTCATACTCCTTCACAGCACCCCATCTCTTGTCACTGCCTCTCACCCGTTTATTCTTTAGGTCTTTCAAACCTTCATTGCTTTTCCTGTATACCCATCTCACGCTCTCACTTAAACATAAGGATAGCCATACTGGGTCAGACCAGACCATCTAGGCCAGTATCCTTTTTCCAGCAGTGGCCAATCCAGGTCACAAGTACCTGGCAGAAACCCAAATACTTGCAAGATTCCATACTACCAATCGCAGGGCAAGCAGTAGCTTCCTCCTGTCTGTCTCACTAATATCACCAGCCCATTTAACACACCCTTTGTATACCTATCCAGTTGCCAGGTCCTCACTATCCCCACTCCCAAGCCTCTACCCTCTCCCATCCTCAAACTCTCTGCTCTGTACCCTGAACTGTATCTCCAAGTCTCCATGCGCCCAATCAATTTGAACCCTTACTTTCTCCTTCTGTAAACAAGTCCCTGTTCTTCCCTTGATGTCCCTCCTCAGTCCCTGAGTCAGCCTTATTTGCTGTCCTCACCTAGTCCCTGAGTCCCACTATACCATCACTATCTTCTTTTATATCACCCCCCCCCCCCCAATACGCATTCACAAGTCCTTGGTCTTCCCTGTCCCTGCTTTAACCAAAACACTGTCCTTTAGCCACAGTCTATTTGGTGCTGCACTACTACATCTCATAAGTACATAAGTAATGCCATACTGGGAAAAGACCAAGGGTCCATCGAGCCCAACATCCTGTCCACGACAGCGGCCAATCCAGGCCAAGGGCACCTGGCAAGCTTCCCAAACGTACAAACATTCTATACATCTCCATCATAAAGTACCGAGATCTATCTCCTTCCTCCTCTCTTATCCCAATAAAATAATCCACTAATTGGATTAAGGGACTCTGTATCTACAGAGCCCCATGTGATGCAAAGATTAGCTGTGTGGCTCAAGCAGATGATGTTTGAACCACCTAGTGTGTCATAGATACAGAGCCCTGCACTTCCAGTAGATGCTTTGATCATGGCTGCAGGAAAGAGGAAGTGCTGCATTTGACTGGAGTTCACAGCAGTTTCTTTCAGGCCAGGTTAAAAGGGCAGACCAAGGTGGGGGGGGGGGGGGGGGGAGGAAACACGCCACTCCTTGTTGTCTTGTAATGACACCTATATATATAAATGATGCAGTTTTTAAAAGTCCATTATTTTAGCAATGGAAATGGCTTAGAAAAATTTCTTTCTTGCTATTTACTTCCTATGTTTCAGTCCTCAATTATTTTGTTTTTTTCATTTTTGCAGCACTTTGTTATGCAAGAGACTAATTTGTGAATAGTGCAGGATGAAAAGATGGAGCAGCCACTACATATACCACCAGGACCTGACAGCCTTCGCCATTTTACTAGAGAATCTCTTCAAGCTATTGAAAAACGCATTGCAGAAGAAAAAGCTAAACCCAAACAAGACAGCAGAGATGATGATGATGAAAATGGTCCAAAGCCAAATAGTGACTTGGAAGCAGGAAAATCACTGCCATTTATATATGGTGACATTCCTAAGGGAATGGTTTCAGAGCCTATGGAGGACCTGGACCCATATTATAGTAGTCAGCGAGTAAGTATTTGTTTAATCTGTAATTGTGATGTTTTTCTTTAGCATGTGGTATTACAAAATGGCCTAAAGGATCCCCCTCCTTCTTCTTAAACTGTACTCTTTATAAAATTGACACTGATAAGGTAAAAGGCTTTCAAATTATCTCCAACTTATCTTGTTTAAAATTGTACACTTTTTCTCTGGAATGCTATGGAATTGTTCACCAAACTAAGGGGCCCTTTTACTAAGGCCCATAGGCGCCGACACGCGTCCATCACGCATCAAATTGGCACTACCACCTCGCTCCAAGCGGTAATTCCATTTTTGGTGCGCACCCAAAACAAGCAGTAGAAAATATTTTCTATTTTCTACCGCGGGGCCCTTACCCATGGTAATCAGCAGTTGGCATGTGCTGCACGCTTATCGCCTGGTTAGAGGATGAGACCTTACCACTAAGTCAGTGGGTGGCGTTAAGGCCGAAAATGGACGCATGCTGGTTTTCATTTTGCCGCACGTTCATTTTCCGGCATATTAAAAAAATCCCCTTTTTTCCAGGCGTGCTCAGAAAATGAACCAGCACGGCACCAAAACACGCGCCTTCACCAGCGCAGTCCACTTTTGGGTGTGCCTTAGTAAAAGGGCCTCTAAGATATGTAATGTTTAAAACAGATTTGGAATCTTTAGTATGAGTTAATGTATGTAAAGGATTATTCCATAACAGAATGGCTATAAAATATCGTATCCACACAGTCACATCTGCTCGGAAGTAACTTTGCGCTTGTATGTACTGATAGATTTTATTGTACATGAGCTTTTGAGATCGTTATGTCCTTTCCTTAGATTAGACTTTGTCCAAAAGTGTCCAGCACAAGGACATGTTACATGGTGTAATGACCTATGAAAGCTACTAGAACGAATTCCTGTTCTCCTTTCTACTTCCTCCCCTAGTTATGATGTCAAAGAGCCCCTTCATTATGCTCAGTGGTTTCAGGATAATTTCATGTGGAAACAAAACCTGCATCATGCACTTCAGCTTGACACATATGTAACTGTAATCAGAAATTTTTTAGATTTTTATCAATCTAAATTAAACATACAGTAGAATTCATAGTTCTAGTCTAAAGAACCTTAAAAGCTAGATACTGAACTGCAGTCTACAGAATTTTTGACAAGAGTCAAATATAGGAAAAGTTCAGAATTCTTTGGTGATAAGGAACTAATAGGACAGGGACCTAATATCTGGATAAGGTATCTTAGAAGCTGGATAAACTATTTGGATAGGTTTAATCAGATGTTCTGCTGACTTAGCTAGATAAGTTGGACTGCTGAATACGCTTGCCTAAGCTAAACAGATAACATAACAGGGGGCAGATATTTATGCTACCTGACTTAACTAGATATCTTTACTTGGACAGCACTGAATATTGGTGTTCTGCAGCTTAAAGTTAACCATGCACACATCACATCTATCTTCCCTCCCATTTTGAACAGGTTAATTTTTTTTGGCCAAGAAATTGGATGGCATAGAAAGAGAAGGAGTAGTGCTCAAAGGTCACACAAGTTATTTGTATTATAAAGCATACATAAAAATCTAAATGGACTGATTTTGTTCTGGTCAGATACAGGATGTGCAGTTTCATTAGCTGGGTATCAGTAACTGAATAGGTGCAATGTCAAAACCTTTTATTAGAAAACAAAGGGCATACAAAAAGAATAAATATTTCCTTTTCAGTAGTACATAATATGAAGTGAGGGCCTTCTTTGCTGATGTGCATTAACTGCTTAATACGTTAAAGCAGAAAATGCATGCATTCAAAATTTACCCCCCCTCCCCCACCAACATAAAACACTTTTTCATAAAATAATGGGCAACTTTATTAACCACTATCTTCAATTAACATTGACAAAGAGGGCCCCAGCTTCACACCCATCCAGTACAAGCCTAACTGCTCCCTTAGCAACAGCATTTTGCCCTTGATCCACATGCCATGTGTGTCTAGCTTTAGAGCCTGAGGCCACTAAATGGTACACCCCCAAGAACCTCTCATTGATGCCTCATGATTCTCCAGCTAAATCTGGAGACCTCGAGAATCAAGTTCCAAATTGTATGATTCCAAGGCTGGAAGGGGCTTAATACAAAAAACTCTGTACAAGGTCTGACTAGCTTCCCCACTGCAAAAGACCCCACAATCTCTGAGTTACACGAGAGGGACAGTAGGTCAGGCTTGCAGTCAGGACTAAGGTAAAAACATCATCTCACTGACCTCATCCATTGTATTACTGGTTCTCACCCTCCCCCCCCCCCCCCCCCCCCCCCCCCCCAGCTAGTCTTCTGATCTCCCATCGTGTTCCCACACATGGGGGGAGGGTTATCCATTCAGCTCTCTATTATCCAGCCATAGTTAAATAATGTGTCTTTTCTTTAGTGCATGTTCATTCAAGAAAGTGTATAGTTAGTTAACTAAGCAATTGAGAATATTGTGGCTTGCATGTTAATGCAGCAGCAATTCCAGGTATCTTACTTATTATCTGTTGTCTGCATTATTGTTAATGTAAGGTGTGCCCCCCCTTCCTTTTTAGTTCTTGTTTGGTGTTCTCATATATATGTTGAGTTCTATTAAGTGCCTCCTTGGTTACCAATTTTCAGAACATGTTCCTATAGCTATTAGAACAGAGTGTATAGATTGCAGATTAAATGTATGTTATATGGATTTATGTTTTAACATTCTTTAAGGTCCATATTTTAACTTTTTATTCCCCCTGTTTACTAAGCCACGCTAGTGGCTGCTATGCGCTAATGCCGACACATCCCATTCACTTTGAATGGGCTGTGTCGGCATTGCCACGCGGCAGCCACTAGCCTGGCTTGGTAAACAGGTGGGTACGTATGTTTCATGGTATTTTGTTAGCTATGTTTACATATGAAGTTTGATTATTTATTATTTATTTATTTGTTTTATTAATGATGAAATATGATTTTAATGTCTTTTATTTATGATATCTAAATTTATTATTTAATGTGTTTGACTATTTATACACCATTTTTTGTTTATTTATTATGTCAATTTGTTTAATGCATTCTGTTTATCCTGGTCAAATCATAGAGACTTTACAATATAAGATATTATATTATTAAAGCTTATGATGTTCTGTTGTCACTGTTTTAATTTTGTATTCATATATGTGTTTTAGAGTATGCACGTAGACTCCTGATGCAGGCCCCACAGCCAAAATACGGCTGTGTCGAGTCATTTGAAGATTTGGAATAAAGACTTTCTTGTTTTTTCTGTCGTCTTCTCTGTGATATTTTCTGGCTTTCACTATTTAAAATGCTTTAATGTGTTTTATTGTGCACTGTTTAATGCACGTTAATATGAGACCCTTAACTTTGAAACTGCATTATACAGATGTGATAAAATTTGAAGAATATGCAGTGTGGGTGCAATTCTATAACTGGGTGTCTCCATTTAGATGCCCCCAGGCCACGCCTGTAGGTGCCTGTTCTATAAAAGAACCTAGACACCTAGGTTCCATGATTAAATACTAGCATAACTTGATATATACATGGTGTCGGGGAAAAAAAGGAACCCCTAATATTTTCCAAATAACCCCAAAATGTCCTACTGTAGCAGAAATGGCTGACTGAAATTCGAGACATTTCTGAGTACTTTATTTTTCAACAGGGTGGAGCTCCATTACATCAAGCTCGTAAAACAGTTGAGCTCTTAATTAATGATACCCCATAATTCATTGAGCCAACAACTCAGTGGCATCAAAGGCTTTGTGAATGAGTCAAGGTTGAAGGAGGACACTTTGAACCCAAATTATGAATTACATTATTATAATGGGTTTTTTACTTAGTCATCTTCAAATGTCAAACTAAATGTTTAAACATCTGCAAAATATTTTGAAACTATGCAAGGGGTCCTGTTCTTTTCTGGTCACCATTTATGTGCCTGACATTTAGGCACCAGCCATAGTTCTGGAATAAGTACAAACACCTAAGGGGTCCTTTTACTAAGGTGTGACGAAAAGTGGCCTGTGTTGGTGTAGACGCATGTATTAGACGCGCACAGGTTCGTTTTTCAGTGCACCTGCAAAAAAAGGCCTTTTTTTGGCCGATAATGGACGTGCATCAAAATGAAAATTGCCGTGCGTCCATTTTGGGCCTGAGACCTTATCGCCACCCATTGACTTAGTGGTAAAGTGTCATGCTAACCAGTCGGTAATCAAAAAGGCCTTTTTTTGGCCGATAATGGACGTGCATCAAAATAAAAATTGCCGTGCGTCCATTTTGGGCCTGAGACCTTATCGCTACCCATTGACTTAGTGGTAAAGTGTCACGCTAGCCAGTCGGTAATCATCAACGCGCATACAATGCTGATTACCGCCCGGTTAGCGCCATGCAGTGGAAATTTTCCGGCGCGCATAGTGGGCACACGTAAAAAATGAAGTTACCACCTGGGCCACACGGTAGCTGGGCGTTAGTTCCTAATTGGCGTGCATTGGGCATGCGTAGGCGCTTATGCGGCTTAGTAAAAGGGCCCCTAAGTGCAGCAAAGATGCACATAACTTACATTATTCTGTAAGGCACGTGCATAAGTGGGAGCCCTGTCTGTGTCCCACACATGTTCTGCCTCTGTGTACACCCCCTTGCACTTGCAAATATATGCTATGGAAGTACTGTTTGGAGAATGGTACTTAGGCAGCATGCTAGCATATATGCACAAAGGTGCACACATACATGCATATATGCTAGACTTCTAAACATTTACATCCACGACATGCACTTAAATGTTAGCGCCTAGTTTATAGAATTGCCCTCTGTATGTGTTATTTATTCTTTAGACAGACATTTTCTAACCTATAGATTTTTATTGTACCTTTGTGTTTTTTTTTTCAGACTTTTATAGTATTGAATAGAGGGAAGGCAATCTTCCGCTTCAGTGCCACATCTGCCTTGTACATTTTAACTCCCTTCAATCCTCTTAGAAAAGTAGCTATTAAGGTTTTAGTACATGCATATCCTTTTCAACTGCGTCATGCAAATGCTGCTTCAGAACAGTCAATGTAATACAAATGATATTGTTTTTAAATATATTAATCTCATGATATTGATGTTTTTGAGGGGCATAATAGAACGGGGACGCCCATCTCTAAGGACGGCCCTGTAAAAGGGCGTCCCCGACTGTATTATCAAAACAAGATGGGCGCCCATCTTTCGTTTCAATAATGCGGTTGGAGATGGATAAATCTCAACATTTGGGTCGACCTTAGAGATGGCCGCCCTTAGAGATGGCCAACCTTGGTTTTCGCTGATAATGGGATCCAAAGACACCCATCTCAAAATCGGCCAAATCCAAGCCATTTGGTCGTGGGAGGAGCCAGCATTTGTAGTGCGCTGGTCCCCCTCACATGCCAGGACACCAACCGGGTACCCTAGGGGGCAGTGGACTTCACAAATTGCTCCCAGGTGCATAGCTCCATTTCCTTGGGTGCTGAGCCCCCCCCCCCAGGTCCGCCTGCCTGAAGTACACTGCACCAGGGACCTGTATACTGCTGCAATGGACCTGAGTATGGCATTTGAGGCTGGCAAAAAAGTATTTTTAACCTGTTTTTTATGGTGGGAGGGGGTTAGTGACTACTGGGGGAGTAAGGGTAGGTCATCCCCGATTTCCTCCGGTGGTCGTCTGCTCATTTCGGGCATCTTCTCACAGCTTGGTCATGAAAAAAAATGGACCAAGTAAAGTCGGCCAAGTGCTCGTCAGGGCCGCCCTTCTTTTTTCCATTATCGGCCGAGGATGCCCATCTCCTAATCACGCCCCAGTTCCGCCTTCACTACCCTGCCGACACCCCACGATAGAAAGCCGTCGAGGGTGACAAAAAAATCGGCTTTCAATTATGCTGATTTGGGCGGCCTTGTGAGAAGGGCGCCCATCTCCCGATTTGTGTCGACAGATGGGTGCCCTTCTCTTTCGAAAATGAGCTGGCAAGTTATCTTAAATATATGTTATGAATTTCATTTAATATATCTTCATTTTTTCTGCTTTGATTTGCTTTTAGCTCTAATTTTAGAAATTAAAATGTAGTTGAAGATATTTATTGGAAAAAAAATACTATGTAGATCTTAACTTAAATACTTTTGGAAGGCTGTTATATAACTACCCATGTTGCTACAAAGCCTGTGGGTATATTTTACCCATGGTCTGTGCTCCAGATTTCAAAGTGAAAGTAGCCAAGTATTTTTCTCTTTGAAAATTATCTAAGGTAGTGAAAGAAACCTGTGTCTGCTTTTTCTGTCAAATCCAAATTTATTTGCATGGTTTTCTCCCCAGCTAAATCCTGCCCTAGGGATGCCTCCACTATAATGCAGATAAATGTAGGAGCATCATATAACAAAATACATACTTTTACCTGGGTTTTTGATAATCAACTTTCAGACAGGTGATTTACATGGACAAATGCTTTTCACCCATTGGAATTTATGAAAACCGCACTTTGTTAAGATTTCATATGTAAAGGAGTTTTTCAATAGCCGGTTAAGAGTACTTAACTTATTTTATGGCTTATTAGCGTGATATACTGTACATAAATATCTATGCACCATCATTGAAATCTACATTTTTATCACCTTACTTTTAGATTACTGCAACTTGCTTCTAAAAGGTCTCCCACTAAATTATTTCTCTCAAACTTCTGCTTGCATGACTTATCTTCCTCAAATGTTGGTATACTAGCATAAGCCATCTCTTTAAGTCACTTCATTGGATCCCTTTCATGTACAGTTCAAACTTCTCTTACTGATTCTGCAGCTCTTCAGTATTTCTCCTCTCTTCTCTCCCTACACCCCTTCTTGGGAACTCCATTCATCTGGTAAGTCACTCTTGGTTATGCCATTCTCCACTTCCAACTCCAGGCTCCATTCCATTTATCTTGCTATACTGTATGTGTACCACGAACATCCTCATTAGCCGAAAAACCTCTGCATAATTTTTTAACTTTTTAATCCTTAGTAATGTCACTTTACTTCATTTTACTTAAAAGGTACACTTATCTTCTGCTGCTTTCTCATACAGGACTGGGAGTCCTGTATGAGAAAGCGTGCCGGGAGTCCTGTATGAGAAAGCAGCAGAAGATAAGTGTACCTTTTAAGTAAAATGAAGTAAAGTGACATTACTAAGGATTAAAAAGTTAAAAAATTATGCAGTGGTTTTTCGGCTAATGAGGATGTTTGTGGTAGGCAAAACTTTGCAGAGTAAAGTAATCAAAGTGCCGCCAAACGAGTCAGTGAGCCTATAAATTCAAAAGATTGGCTCACTGAGCTTTTGAAGCCTTTTCCTCTGTAGCAAGAAAATAGAGGGAAATTGTCTTGCTTTTCAATGATATTTTGATGAAAAGTGTGAGCAAGCTCCATATTGAGTATTAATTTGTATACTGTATGTGTGGAATAGACCTCCTGAGTTGGTACATCATGCTCCATCTCTGGCCCTATTCAGATCTATACTAAAAGCCCAGCTTTTTGAGTTTACTTTTAACTCAATGTTCTGTTCACCTGTTTAGCACCCATATTTGTTTTTATTGTTCCTGAAGACTGTGCTTCAGTTGCTGCCCTGTGTCATGGAGGTTAACTTTTCTTCAATATACCTTGCCCAGTTGGCCATGGCAGTGGTGTAGAGCTGCCATTCTCACATTCATATATATTTCAACCTTTTTTTCCACCTCAGTCTCACTGCTTTTCTTCCTTTGAAGTCCACTCCTACTACTACTTATCATTTGGAGCTTGATGTACTGACTCAGGAAGTCTGTTCCAGGTGTATGGTGCAGCAAGATAAAAAGAACGGAGTCTGGAGTGGAAGTGGAGGAGAAGTGTACAGATAAGAGAGATTTACCCATTGAATGGAGTTCCTGGGGAGGAGTCTAGGGAGAGGTAAGAGTGGAGAGGTACTGAAGAGCTGCACAGTGAGTGCACTTGTAAGTCAATAAGAGGAGTTTGAACTGTATGTGGAAATGGATAGGGAGCCAATGAAGTGACTTGAGAATGGGGCTAATATGAGCGTAGTGACACTGATGGAATATAAGTCATGCAGCAGAAGTTTGAACAAACTGAAGTGGAGAGAGATGGCTTAGTTGGAGACCTGTGAGAAGCAAGTTGCAGTATAAACGTGAGGTGACAAGAGTGTGGACAAGGGTTTTGGTAGTGTGCTCAGAAAGGAATGGGTGGGTTTTGGTAGTGTGCTCAGAAAGGAAGGGGTGAATTTTGGTGATATAGAGAAAGAAACTACTCCATTGACCTATTCACTCTATTACCTCTCTGGGTAGTGACAATTTATCCCCCTTCCCCCCCCCCCCCCCCATAAGTCCTTCTCTTTCTTTCTCACTAACTTCTGGATTTCATTCTTTCTCAAACATCCTCCCCTATCTTCATACTTGGGGTCTTTAACATTCATGCTAATGACCCTCTGACTCTTCTTACTCTAATTTTCTTGCTTTAATCTCTTCATTCAGTCTCCAGCTAGGCTCCACTACCCCTTCTCACCAGCATGGCCTCTGCCTCTATCTTGTCTAGCTTCTCTAATTTCTTCACCTCAGTTCTTTCACTCCCTGACCATCATCTGATAACATTCACACTAATTTACCCTCCTGTCTCATTCAATCAGCACCAACATATTTAGGAATCTTCAGCTGTTGACCTTTGTACTCTCTCCACCACTGTTTCACCTCTCCTCTCATCCACTTTGTTGTCCAAGTATGTTAATGAGGCTGTCTTTTCCTGTAATACTATTATCTCCTTTGCCCTGGACACTCTTCTTGTATTCCCTGTTCTGTAAGATGAAAAATCAACTACTAAGGTTCTTGTGCCCACTATACTGAGCACCTTAGGCTAAAATCCCATGCACATGCCAACTTCATACATTTCAACTTCTTGTTGACCTCCTTACCAAACAAAACTACTACATCTATTTCACAAACTATCTTGCTCCAACCCTTCCATCTTTTTGCCACACTGAACTGAACTGAAGTTCTTTCACCTCCTTCTCCCCTTCACTTTCTCCCCAGATTATGGCTGAGTACTTTTGTGACAGTGCTCCACTCTCCTCCCATGGTTTTTGCCATCATCTTTATGCTAATGATTCCTAGATCTACCTCTCCACACCAGAAATTTCACCAGGAATCCAGGTCCAAGTCTCAACCTGTTTGTCTGGTATTGCTGCCTGGATGTCTCACTGCCTTATGAAACTCAACATGGCAAGATTGAACTTCTTATTTCTCCCTAAACTCACCTCTCCTCTTCTTCCATTTCCTCTATTTCTATGATAACACTCTCATTCTCCCTGCTTCATCAGCTAGTAACCTTGAGGTCAACTTTGACTCCTCTTTCTCTGCATGTGACCATCAGTTTGATAAAACCTGTTTCTTTCTCTGTAACATCACCAAAATTCAACCCTTCCTTTATGAGCACACTACCAAAACCCTTATCCATACTCTCATCATCTCACATTTAGATTACTGCAACTTGCTTCTCACAGGACTCCCACTAAACCATCTCTCTCAAAATTCTGCTTGCATGACTTACCTCCCACCAGTGTTGCCACACTCACATAACCCCTCTCTTCAAGTCACTTCATTAGCTCCCTATCCTTTCTGTATACAGTTAAAACTCCTCCTTCTCACTTATGTGCATTCATTCTTACTTATAAGTGCATTCATTCTGCAGATCGCCATTATCTCTTCTCTCATCTCTCCTTACACCCCTTTCTGGGAACGCCATTCATTATTTGTATCCTTCTCATCCACCACCAACTCTAGACTCTTTCATACATCTTGCTTGTCATATGTGTAGAATGACTTCCTTACTTGGTATGTCATGCTCTGTCACTGGATCTATTCAAATCCAGACTGAAAGGTTTAAAATCTTAACCTGTTCAATTCCCATGTTAATTGTAATCATTTCTATAATTAATAAATTCCTTATTCCATATTTGTACTGTTTATCTGTCTTGATTGATTATAAGCTCTGTCAAGCAGGGACTGTCCTTTTGTGTTTTGTGTATAGCGCTGTATTCATGTAGTAGAGCTATAAAAATAAGTAGAAGTACTTAAGCCAGCCATAGAGCTGGTAGAAATATGTGCACCTGCGTGCACATCACGTACAGTATTTTGTAAGTTATATGCATGTGAGTGCTGCCTATGCTCCACCCAGACTCCGCTCATGTGTACAACTACCTGTTAAATATGCTCTGTGTACGATGTACACATATTTACAGAATAGCATGTGGACAGAATTGTGACGTTAAAACGTGCATGCGTATACATACATACATACATACATACATACATATATTGCATTATTCTAATGATTTGTGTGCCTACTTGGCATATACTTATTGGCACATACTTTACTGAATTACCCTCTAGGTGCTGATCTGCAGTATTAGGGATTAGTTTCTACAAATGGCGCAGGGAAATCAGCACTGAAAAATGTAAGCACTGAATGCTATTCTATAAAGGATCTGTGCTGGCATTTATAGGCACCATTTGTGCACTTAGCCGCTATTCTATAAAGGGCACAGATCCTTTATAGAATAGCACTTAGTGCTTACATTTTTCAGTGCTATTTATGCACTTAGGTGCTGTTAGGTGCTGATTGGGTATATTCTGTAACAATGTGTGTAAATTCTGGGAACGCCCCTAGGATGCCAGTTAACACCAATAATTGGTTGTTAGCAGCCAATTATTGGTACTGATTTTCTCATTAATTAATTTGCACGCATATCAGTGGCATAGCCAGACCCAGTATTTTTGATGGGCCCAGAGCTAGCTTAGATGGGCCCTACCACGGCACGGCATGGCACTTCACATCCCCCCCCCCCCCCCCCCCAGAGATATAAAAAAATATATTGATTTTTTTCACCTACCCCAAATCAACATCTCTCCTTCTCCATGGCGTCACGCCATTTGCCCACCTGTCGCCGAATCCAGTCCCTCCCTGGTGTACCTACAGGCATCCCCAGCACCTGCATTGATTCAATTAATGCTGCCTGCACTGGCCCTGCAGGGTTCCATCGGCCGGGTCCCACCAAACAGGAGATGATGAAAGCGAGGGCAAGACCCGGCCGATGGAAGCCTGTAGGGCTGGCGCAGGCAGCAATAACTGAATCACTGGAGGTGCTGGGGATGCCTATAAGGTACACCAGGGAGGGACGGGGTTCAGCGATAGGCGGGCAGATGCCGAGGCATCGCAGAGGAGGGGAGATGTTGATGTGGGGTGCCACCGCTGGGAGGCCCTGTGCCCATCCAGGCCCACACATAACTATGCCACTGACCCATATTGTCAATGTGTGCTGATTTATGCATGCAAATTTAGAGTCAAAAGGATGGTGGGAAATGTAGTCACCATATATATAGAATCTGGGGGTAAGTGGATAATTCTATAACATAGGTGCTAACATTTATGCATCAATTATGTGTTTAATACATTTAGAATAATGACATTTATGCCTGTATGTGTACATATATGTGTGTAAAATACCCATGTAATGTACATAGCACATATTTGCAAGGAGAGTGTACACATGGCTGGAGCATGGGTGGGACCACACATGTAACTTATAGAATACTTCAGGGCTTCCCGAGCCTGTCCTGGGGACCCCACAGCCCTTTGGGTTTTCAGAATATCCACAATGATTATGCATGAGATTAATTTGTATATACTGGATCTCCGGTTTTTGCAAATATGCATGTTCATTGTGGATATTCTGAAAACCTGAATGTCTGCGGGGTGACAGGTTTGGGAAGCCCTGGAATACCATAAGTTGTGTGGCATTTAGACACTAATGCTTATATGTGATATAAGTGCTCACAATACCTTTTAAGACATAACCTGGTTAGACAAATTGCTATAATGGAAGTAGGCATCTAAGTTCCATTATAGAATAAGCTCCAGCCAGGCATCCTATTATAGGATTGTTCTCTAGGTGCTTAATTTGCATGGATAAAATTAGATTCAGAGAGAGCTTTCCAAAATCTAGACATTATCTCTTTGCATTTAACCAACAATCAGTTTTGTCCTCAGCTGCAAAGCATAGTCGTCTTCTTCCCTAAATCATAATGCTTTTAAGCTATCTTGACTCTCCGTTAGGAGCCTTCATAGCTGTGAATCCCCCAGGTTGCAATCTTTTCTCTCCCACCACCTGATTTAGGGCATCATTTAAATAAGCTGCACTAATGTTTTGCAGTTATTATGTGGTAATTGCCAAAATTGGCATGTGGTTACTGCAGAATTTCTGTGCTGGAAGCATTCCCAGCATTTAACATCAGTTTAGTTAGCTACATATCTTCGGGTGGTGTTAACTGTTTTCTGTTATTTGATGGTTTAACAGTTAGCTGTAAAGCATAGAACGCATTGAAATCATCTTGGATTGGGGCTGCAGGGTGGTAGGTTGCCAACAGACCTTTATTATAAGACCCATTTTAGTTAGAACTGGGATGTCCAGGTCGGGACATGTTCATTTCTACTAGTATTCAAAAAAAGGATCTGCCAATGCAGAGCCTTTTCTAAATTACATGCAAGGAATAAAGGTGTATGCGCTGACTACAGGCAACAGGAGTATCCATTTTTACAAGTATCAATGTCTAAAATGTCAATGGGGGCAACAAGGAAATATAATTATCTGTGCTGATGATGTGTGAGCTAGTCATACCCATTGAACCAAATCTACACACAGCTTTGAGTAAACTGACTGCCTGTCTAACAACAGCTCGGAAATGGGCAAAAATCAACGAACTCTGCCTGAACCCAAGCAAAACAGATTCTGTGGGTTTCTAACAAAAGTGGACAGGTACCAGAACTCCCCCTAAAATCATAGGTCAGAAATCTTTGAATATTGCTAGACACATCACTTACTTTGATCCTGCAAATTTAAACAACTTTTAAAAATTGTTTCTTTCACCTACGATAAATATTATATTTCTCTTCATGATAATGTCATGATTGTACTACTCTAATGCCCTCTACATTGATCAAACCAAAGAGTTTGCACCAGCTCCAACTCAGAATGTTGCTGCATGAATTACAGATGTGCTGCAAGCGGTGTGACCACATCACACCCATCTTACAAAAACTACACTGGTTACCAGTATCTTACAGGGCTAAATTTAAAGCTCTGTCTTTGATTTTCAAGGTCCTCAGACAAAATGGACCAGGGTACCTAAAGATTAAGTTAGCTCTCTACATGCCTTTGAGGTCTCTAAGGTCCTCTCAGGGAGCACAATGTGATACCCACCAGTGAACTCTCCTCGGGAGTAGCCCCCACGCTCTGGAACTCACTCCCAGAGGGACTATACTGAACTCATGACTATTTCTATTTCAAGAAGCAGGTGAAAGCCTGGCTCTTTTCCCAAGCCTTGGATACATGCAGCGGCTGATTATCCACTCACCCAAGGCCTGTTCTAGCTTACTGCATATTCTCACTTAGACTTCCTCATATCTTATTCAACTGTACAAATAAATTTGACTTAAGTTTGTCCTGTCTGTATGTCTCAACTGCATTTGTCCCCTTGTCTACCTATTAAGATGTTTCATTGCATTGTTCTAATGCGTGCCTACTAAAATACCTAGGGCCCTGTTTACTAAGCAGTGTTAATAGGTGCGTTATTGTTTTTAATGCGTGTTAACCATGTACACGCATTAACCATGTACGTGCCTACAATATCTCTATAGTCGCCTACATGGCTAGTGCGCACAATAAGTGTAGGCGCTCTAAAAAAACTAATGCACCTTAGTAAACAGGGCCCCTAATTTTTATTGTGATGACATCATGAGTGTCATATCTGATATGTAAATGTTTTTACAAGCTGTCTATTGTATCATTCATACTCGGATTATATTGATCATATTTCTGTTATATGATTAGTTTACAATGCTGTTAAATATTTGTATTTTTGATACTGTTTCATGTTAGTCCTGATACCAGGATTCAGTTTGCCATCCAAGTTTACCTCAATGGGTGTATTCATGTTTATTTTTGTTCTTTTTACTATTGTTTATACTGTTAGTGAAATTTAAGCTTTATGTCAAGCTGTACAGTGCTTTGGACGAATCTCTTCATAAAAAAAATCCTAATAAGTATACATCTAAGTGTCCACACTTGCACGTGTATATAGATATTTTAGAACACACATGTATGTGGGCCATTTGAGAAACCTACATGCCTATATGCATTTAATTAAGAACAGAGCTCGCAATCATTCAGAAAAATCAATTGTGATGGAGGGAAGGGTTAATGGGGATTAACAGGGCAACCTTCCCTAACGCTTCCAGTAGACCGCTGCCCAAAATGAGCATTTTCAAAAAACCTAGACATTCCCGGGAGCATCTCTAAATCCTGACATTCAGAATGGCGAGAACAGACATGCATTCTGTTTCTGAAATGGGAAATACACGTGTATATTTTGGCCATATCTTTGTCTCACCCTACTGTTGCCCTAGCCCTGATCAAGCCACACCCTTGCCACATGCATGTATTTGCAATTTGTACATGTAAATTCTGACTTTCTAAAATCAATGTTTTTACATTTAATATGCATTTGTAATTGGTGGTATTAACAGTTAGGATTTGTAAAATAACCACCTATATAGGAGAGAGAGGCTTGAATGGGGGAATGAGGAAGGAGACCCTGGCTCAAAGGACATCAAGACTTGGGGAGGAGAACCAGGGTAAATGTAAAGGTCATGGATTTGATATACCATCTTTTAGTGGTATATCCAAAGCAGTTTACATATAATATGTGCAGGTACTTTCTCTGTCCCTAGTGTAACTGGGGCAGAGAAGGGTTATGTGACTTGAACAGTGTCACAAGAAGCTGCAGTATGAATTGAACCTGGTTCCCTTGGTTCTCACCGCACTGCTCCTTTCCTCCTGTAATATCGGAAACCAAAGTTTAATCATCTGTATTCAGAAAAAGTTTAATTCAAAAATCTAAGCACCTAGCTTAGACACAATCCTCCTATAAATCTAGGAAACCAAATTTAGCTGTCTACATGACGTATTCAGCTTCAATTGAACACTGGCCTAAACGTTTTGTAGGAAATCTTGATAACATTCTTAAGATATAATAACATTTACTTTTTTTATTATTATTATTTATTGCATTTGTACCCCACATTTTCCCACCTCTTTGCAGGCTCAATGTGGCTTACATTACATTATGAATAGTGGAAATCTATAAGAAAATATACATTTAGTATTGCTTAAGGATCTTGGGTAACATGATAATAGAAATAGATAATCTAAAGAAAATATACATTTAGTGTTGCTTAAGGATCTTGGGTAACATGATAATAGTAGTAAGGCAAGGTAGTTTAGCGCAAACAGCAGGCCTCATGTCTCACATAATTCACAACTTCCAACTGGCTATTACATAAAATTCACTATTCAGTTGTATTGCATCGCCTCTTGAGGTCTGGATAGAAACTTGCCTCTTGATGTCTGTGATTTCTGAAACAAGTATGAAATCATGGTTCACCAGTAAGTGAGAGGTTACAAAATTGATGTGCTAATTGTTTTTTCTGTCTGATTGCTGTTATGATTGTATTTGCTATTAAGCATTGTACTAGGGGTCCATCTTGAGGTGTAAATAAAGGCAGAATACCAAATATGAGTAAATAAACTATTCTGCATAAATATAATAGTGGTTTATGTACTAAATCTTATAAATTAAAGGCTGTAGAATATCTCTGAAAGCTCAGATTAAAAACACAATTCAAAAGACCTTCTTTAAATTAAGATTAATAAGGAGGCTGAAAGATTTTTTACCATCTGCCAACTTCAGAATATCTTTTGTAATGCTTTTATTGGATTATTTTAACTCTTTATAGTTACGGTTTCCAAATTATATGCTCCGACCTCTTCAGACAATACAAAATACTGTTGCTCGCATGTTGTTTGGTTTATCAAGATCATCTCACATCTCACCCCAATACTGAAATGTCTTCATTGGTTACCGACCTTATGGTGTGTGAAATTTGAGTTCTTGTCTTTGATATGAAAGACTTTGAATAATGAAGCTTTCATTAGTCTAGCCTGTTGTTTAAGAATTTACTGACCGCCACAAAGTTTACACTCTGCTGATGTTATTGCTGGATGTGCCGATGTTTAAAGTTATTAGATTAAACATATACCACTCTTCCATTTTTATGTAGGAGGTGCAATGTTATGAAATATGCTCCCATTAGAGATCACACAATTGAGTTCTATTGTGCAGTTTAGAAAACAATTGAAAGCATATATTTTTTTCTAAACCTTTTGTAGCCTTTTGAGACTTTGTGCACTGATCAGTCATTGTGTTATTTTATTTTTGTCTAGTATGATTTGTTTTATGTGACTAATGTTGCTGTGTATGTTATGATTGTAACCCGCTTAGAATTATCAGATAGAGTGGGATAAAAACTTTTAATAAATAAATATGCACAAAAAATACAATGCTGTGTATAAAGGCAAAATTTGTTGCCAATGAAGTGAGTGGGTGCATACCAAAATTAGCATCTACTCACTTTAAATAAAGGAATATTACATGCTAATTAGCTTTTAAAGAGCACACAGAAATAGCATTGTATGCTTTCCCCTTCCACTATTTCCCACTTAATCACTAAAGCTTAAAATGTAACACTTGCCTGGGATTAGGTGTATACTCAAATCCCACATTCTAACTTGGCCTTTCACTTCATACAGTTTAGTCTATAATATTTCACCCCTAATCCCTTTAAAGTTGATTCCCCTAATATACAACCCTGGATCCCTCCATTCAGGTTCTATCCCCTTAAAGCAGGGGCCCTGAACCCAGTCCCCAGTACACACCTATGCAGCTAGTACAACATTTTGCTGCTAGGTAGATACATTACAGTTTAGAGAGTGTGAGGGGCATAATCGAACGCGAATGCCCATGTGTAAAAACGTCCATCTCCGAAGAGGCGGAGTGAATCGTAAAATCTAAACGAGAATGCCGTCCATCTTCGGTTTCGATTATACGGTTCGGCCCGCTGAAATCCCATCATTTGTGTCGACTCTAGAGATCCGACACAAATGGTGAGATTACTGGACCTAGAGTTGGGGCCGTCCAAATTCAGCTTTCGATTATACCTGTTTTTGAGACGGACGTCCATCTCCCGATTTGTGTC
Source organism: Microcaecilia unicolor (assembly GCF_901765095.1). Classification (NCBI taxonomy): domain Eukaryota; kingdom Metazoa; phylum Chordata; class Amphibia; order Gymnophiona; family Siphonopidae; genus Microcaecilia; species Microcaecilia unicolor. The sequence continues at coordinate 235,941,533 of NC_044037.1, forward strand.
GGAAGATGGGCGTCCGTCTCTTTCGAAAATAAGCTGGTGTGTCACCCCGTGCTGATGGCAGTTTAAAGTACTGGTTTGGGTTGTTAAGGTGTTGTCAGGGAAAACCCTGCTGTACTTGCTAGACTTGTTAGTTACGTGTATTTTGTGGGCTTTACTTTCTTTAGGAAGAGGAGATTATTGTTTTTAGGTGAGAAAGAGCCTGTCATTGACTCCAGGGTTAACATTCTTTTCCAGGACGTGAACTGATTTTCACTTATCTTTGCCATGCTCCTTATCCTTTTCTCTATGGTCTTCTATGACTCATTTTCTCTTTCATTCTTGGGGAATCACTTTGTTCTTGCCTTCATTCTTTTTATTCTTTTGTAAGGAGACACTTACAATGATGTGAAAAAGGTTTTCCCTCCTCTGACTTTCTTCTAGTATTGCATATGTGTCACACTGATTGGTGTCTGATCTTTGAACAAAATGTAATGTTAGACAAATGGAAGCAGAGTAAACATATAACAGTTTATAAATTATTACTTAATTTATTTATGGAGCAAAGTTATTCAGCACCCATATGATCTGTGTGAAAAAGTAACTGTCCCCCAAACTTATTAACTAGTTGCACCACTTTTAGCAGCAGCAATTGCAACCAGATGTTTCCTATAATTTGATATCAGTCTTTCACATCATGGTTGATGAATCTTAGACCATTCTTCTTTGCAGAACTGCTTTTTAATTTAGACACATTTGTAGCTTTTCAAGCATGAACTGTTTGTACAGGTCCGTCCACAACCCTAATGAGTTCAAGTCAAGATTTTGACCAAGCCAATCCAGAAGTTTAATTTTGTTTCTCCTCAGCCATTAAAATGTGGACTTGCTTTTGTGTTTTAGATTATTGTCTTGCTACATAATCCAATTACACTTCAGCTTACAGACAGATGATCGGCCATTCCACTTAAGAATTTTCTGGTATAGTGCAGAATCAATGGTTCCTTCAATAGTGGCAAGTTTTTCAGGTTTTGAGGCATCAAAGCGTCTCCACACCATCACACTACAACCACCATGTTTGACTGTTTGGTATGATGTTCATGCTGTGTTTGCTGTATCCCAGACATAACGGGACCTGTGTTGTCCAAAAAGTTTCATTTTTGACTTGTCTGTTCATAGAAGATTATCCCAAAAGGCTTGGGTATCATCTAGGTGTGTTTTGCAAATGTAAGATGAGCGTTGATGTGACTCTTGAATAGCAGCGGCTTTCATCTTGTTTCTCTCCCATGAATCCCATTTTTGCCCAGTTTCTTTCCTGTTGTGGAGGCATGAACACTGATCTTAGCTGAGGCTAGAGAGGTCTGCAGTTTTTTAGATGATGATATGGGATATTTTGTGATGAATGAATTGTCACTATGCCCTTGGAGTAATTTTGTCAGGCTGACTACTCCTGGGAAGCTTCACCAGTGTTTCAAGTCTTCTCCATTTGGAGGTAATGACTGTCACTGTGGTTCAGTAGAGTCCCAGAGCTTTAGAAATGGCTTTGTAACCTTTTCTAGACTGATATATTTCACAATTGTTTCCTTTGATCACAGCATAGCATTCTTATAGAAACTTTGTGGTGATTACTTCACTGTCATGGTAAGGTTCAGGTTTATATTCAATAAGGCTACTGTGTCCAATCAACTGAATCTACTGTAATTATCAATTAAATTTGGTCAACAGGGTAGTTACCTTTTCACATCAATGATATGGATGTTTAATAACTTTCTTCCTGTAATAAATGAAGTAATTTAAAAACTGTTATGTTTACTCAGGTTCCTTTTGTCTAATATTATATTTTGTGTAAATATCAGGAACCATTTAGTGTGGCATACAGGCAATAATCGGGGAAATCAGGAGGGGGAAGCAACTTTTTCACATGGATGTATTTGCTATTAGTAGTGTCTGTTTCTCTACTGAAGAGCAGCCTTGTTTGAATCTCACCATAAAGGCAATTAATGTATTCTAATGAATAAAGGAAGGCAGAAAGGAAGCATTATAATAGAGCAGGAGGGACCAAACCATTGCCTAGGATGCACTTCCACAGAATGACTACTGAAAATGGTACAGTCCTAATGATCTCTCTATATAAAACGCACCTCCAACGTTCGAATGAAGCCTCACTTACCCAACGTTCCAAAAGTGAAGGGGGTGAGATCGCTTTGTGTCTGCCCCGCCCACGCGTCAAACTTGACGTCGAGGGCGGAGCGTCAGGGAAGGAGGCGGCGCTCCTGACGTCTCTAGCCTTCCCTTCACTGTGTTCCGCCTTCTTCTGACGTCAAGGATGATGTCAGAAGAAGGCGGAACACAGCGAAGGGAAGGCTAGACGTCAGGAGCGCCACCTCCTTCCCTGATGCTGCGCTGCCGGAACCGCCACGGAGGTAAATTTAAAAAGAAAAAAAAAAACAAAAAGAGATGTTGGGGGGAGAGAAGAGGGTGGGCAGTAAAGTTGAACAATGGGAGCGGGAGGGCAGGGGAGAAACGACAGTATGGATGCGAAGGGGGGGGGGCATGGATGCGAAGGGGGGGGAGAAGAGGCCGGGCCAGGCTGGGACATGGGAGAGAGAGGAGCATGAATGCGAGGGGGGGACATGGAAGGGAGAGAGGGGAATTGCTGGAAAAGGATGAATGGAGGGGGCAGGGGACAGAGGAGCATGGATGGGTATGGATTGGGAGGGCAGGGCTCAGGGAGAGAGGGGAATTGCTGGAAAGGGATGAATGGAGGGGGCAGGGGACAGAGGAGCATGGATGGGCATGGATTGGGAGGGCAGAGCTCAGGGAGAGAGGGGAATTGCTGGATAGGGATGAATGGAGGGGACAGATGGGCATGGATGGATGGATATGGATTGCAGGGCAGGGCTCAGGGAGAGAGGGGAATTGCTGGATAGGGATGAATGGAGGGGACAGATGGGCATGGATGGATATGGATTGCAGGGAAGGGCTCAGGGAGAGAGGGGAATTGCTGGATAGGGATGAATGGAGGGGGCAGGTGACAGAGTAGCATGGATGGGCATGGATTGGGAGGGCAGGGCTCAGGGAGAGAGGGGAATTGCTGGAAAAGGATGAATGGAGGGGCAGGGGACAGATGGGCATGGATTGGGAGGGCAGGGCTCACACTCTCTCTCTTATACAATGTCTTTCTGACTCACACTCTCACACACTCTGTCTCACACTGTATCACATTCACTCTATGTGCCACACAGTCACTCACACACTCGCTTGGTCTCATACACTCACTCACAGAGAATCTGTGTCTCACACACACTCTCTCTCTCGCACACACACACACACACACACACACACACACACACACACACACACACACACACACACACTCTCTCTCTCACACTGTGTCTCACATACACACTTGCACACACTCTCATTCTCACACATACACACTCTCACAAACACACTCACACCCAGACTCACTCTCTCTCTCACACACACACACACTCACACTTTCACTCTGTCTCTCACACAGTCACTCTCACATACACTCTCCCAAACATACACACTCCGAGGAAAACCTTGCTAGCGCCCGTTTCATTTGTGTCAGAAACGGGCCTTTTTTACTAGTTTCTAATATTAGTCAGTGTTGTCCATGGGACATTTTATGAAGTCAGAAGTAGCCAGTTCCTGAGAGTTAAGGGAATGAAGGGGACAGATATTTGCTGTGTTATTTGTGAGTAAAGGGGCAAAGTATCAAGCTGTGTTAGGGCAATAACCCAAGTTATTATCCCCTTAACATGACAAAGGGCTCTAATATAGATTATTCTAACACAGACTGACCTAACACAGAAATATTTAGGTCACCGCAGGTTACATAGTAATGAGAAGCTAAACATGGATATGCATGTAAAGCTGTTCATTACTATGTAAAAATCTTAACACAACTTGTGGTGAAACACTGGATGCATGCTCAGTGGTGTGCTGGTAAATTTTTAACAACAGGCTCTCGCCCCAGTCCACCTCTGCGCCCCCCCCCCCCCCAAATTGCAGAGCTGGCTATACCCGGGGAGAGAGCCTGGGGGGGGCAATATATTACTCTCTCCAGTTAAAAAATTTTTTTAATGCTCCAAGGCTCCAATGTAATTCATATGGGATAAAATGCCATAAATAAGTAAATAAATAGATAGAAATTCTGAACATTGAGCACCTGATTCCCATAACATGATGTCTGTTTTAGAAGCCCTTTACCAGGAGAAAAAACATCTCTGCACCAATAACAGGGTTAGGTGTCCCTATAACCAGCCCCTCCAAATGACACACTGATTACGATTTATAACAATTTACTACTCTACCTATGAAAAGTTATTCCCTTATTACACTTCCTCTGTGTACATCCCTATACACAAGACGGCGGCATTTTTAAGAATTTAACTTTTTTTTTTACAGTATCCTCCCCTCACCAACCCACCTCACCTACCTTTTTACAGAACTCCTCCCCGATCCCCAGAGCTGAAGGGTCCCACTCCCAGCGCATACCTGAAGGCAGCGTCCCCGGTGGTCTAGTGGATCCTTCGGGGCAGGAAAGATCCCCAGTCTTTCCTGCCCGCTGCTGGCGCTGACCCTCCTCCTGCTGCATCTTCTTTAAAATGGCTGCCGAAACTTACAAGGGCGGCCTCGCAAGACATCTCCTTCCTCTTGATTCCCTCCCCTCCCCTCCATCCATATGCATCTCCTTCCTCTCCCTTCTCTCTCATCCATCCATGTCCAACTTTTTTCCTCTCCCCCCTCCATGTCCAGTATTTCTCCTCTCTCCTCCCCTCCATCCATGTTCATCTCACTTCCTCTGTCTTCCCTTCCCTCCATCCATGTCCAGAATTTCTCCACTCTCCCCTAAATCTATGTACATCGCCTCCTCTGTCTTCCCTCCCCTCCATTCATGTCCAACCTTTATACTACCTCTGTCTTCTCTCCCTTCCCTCCATCCATGTCCAGCATTTCTCCTCTCTGCCTTCCCCTCCATCCGTATGCATCTCCTTCCTCTGTCTTTCCTCCCCTCCAATATTTCTCCTCTCTTCCCTTCCCTCCACTCCATCCATGTCCAGCATTTCTCCTCTCTCCCCTCCCCTCCATCCATGTGCATCTCCTTCCTGTCTTCTCTCTTCTCCGTCCAGGTTCAGCATTTTTTCTGCCCTCCCTTCCATCCATCCATGTCCAGCAACTCTCCTTGCTCCCCTGTCCTTCCCTCCCATCCATGTCCAGCGATTCTCCTCTGCCCCTATCCTCATCTCCCATCCATGTCCAGCGATTCTCCTCTCTCCCTTGCCCTCTTCTCCCATGTCCAGTGATTCTCCTCTCTCCCCTGCCCTGTTCTCCCATCCATGTCCAGCGATTCTCTTCTGCCCTCTTCTAACCATCCATGTCCAGCGATTCTCCTCTGCCCCATCCTCTTCTCCCATCCATGTCCAGCGATTCTTCTCTCTCCCCTGCCCTCTTCTCTCGCCCATGTCCAGTGATTCTCTTCTGCCCTCTCGTAACCATCCATATCCAGCAATTTCTCCTCTCTCCTCTTCCCTCCATGTCCAGTGATTCTACTTTGCCCCCTATCCTCCCCTCTCATCCATGTGCAGTGACTCGCCCCAGGCTCCACCTGCCTCCCTTTTCAGCCCCTGAGACAAGTTCCAGTTCCAACCCCCAGCACCAGCTCACCTGACTGCCCTTGGCTCCCCGATAGCTCTCCTTTCCTTCCTGCCACTGCCTTGCCTTTAAATGTTTCATTTTACTTCGAGTCGCTGCACAGGGGCTGAAAGCAGCAGGCTCGGCTCGCCTCCAGCCTTCCCTTCCCTCTCAGTGTCCCGCCCTCTTCTGATGTATTTCCTGTTTCTGCGAGGGCTTTCATCCACTTCCTGAAGTAGAGATAGTCTTGTGTTAAGTGGAGCCTTTCAGGCAGTGCATTCCAGAGAGTGGGGGCTACTCCGGAGAAGGCTCGCTTGCGGTTATCACATTGTGTAATGTCTTTTTGAGAGGGGGTCTGGTTAGTAATAGCCCTTGAGAGGACCTTAGTGTCCTTGGCGGTGTGTAGAGGGCCATCCTATTCTTCAGTTACTCAGGGCCATTTCCTTTAAGGGCCTTGAAGATCAGACATAAATTTAGCCCTGTATTGTACTGGTAGCAAAAATGGTGTGATGTGGTCATGTCACTTGCAACCTTCTATGAGTCTTGCTGCAGCATTCTGAATCAATTGGAACTGGTGCATGCCCTTTGTAGTTAGACTGTTGTATAGTGCATTGCAATAATCCAGTCTTGATATTATCATGGCATGCGCAACTGGGATAAGATTTACCTTCTCGATGTAAGGAGAGAGGCAGCTTAGCTGTCACAAAAAGTAGAAGCAGCTCTTGAAGGTTCCTTGGATTTGGGGAATCAGAGTAAGTGTTGAATCTAACTGTATTCCAAGGTTCCTGATTTGTGATTTGAGGGGGAGTTCGTACTTTCCAAAAGAGAGTCTGATGTCAGGTATGTATCCACTTGTGTTAGGGACCCAGAGAACCTCAGTTTTACTTGGGTTCAGGCAAAGTTTGTTTTGTTTAGCCCATTCTTGAATTGATATTAGACAGGTAATCAGTTTATTCAAGGCTGTAGGTAAATCAGGTTCAATGGGTATGAGTAGCTGCACATCATCCGCGTAGATGTAGAACTGAGTGTCCATTGACCGAATCAGCTCAGCTAGTGGCTTGAGGTAGATATTGAACAGAATAGGTGACAGTATTGATCTTTGTGGTACCCCGCAGGTCAGTGCCCATGGTGGTGTTGAGTTGCTGACAAACATTATGGATTGTTGCCTGTCTGATAGGATCTCAACCAGGCAAGTACTGTTCCACTGATTCCTGTTTCTGTCAGTTATGCTAGTATGATATCATGATCCACAGTGTCAAAAGCTGCTGAGAAATCTAGCAGTACTAACACCGAGGCAAATCCCCTGTCTCGGTTTCTGTGAAGATCTAGTAGGGATACGAGGACTGTTTCTGTTCCATAACCAAGTCTGAATCCAGACTCACATGGATCTAGCCAGCTTCTCTCTTCTAGCTGATCATTAAGTTGAACACAGACTGTTTGTTCTATAAGTTTCCTTAGAAATGGGATGTTGGATACTGGCTGGTAACTTTCAAGTTTGTCCTGGTCATGGTTGTTTTTCTTTAGCAAAAGGTGAACCACTGCCCTTCTTAATGCTATTGGTAGTTGCCCATTAGAAAGAGAGGCGCTCACAATTTTTGTGGTGCCTTCTCTGAGGCCCATGCTTGTCTGCTGCAAAGGGTCAAGGGAGCAGGTAGCAGGTCAAGGGTCTCTTAGGATTTTGTCAAGTCTCTCCTCTGCCATTGGGTTAAAATTGTCCCATCAGCCTCTGTCAGGAGGGGGCAAGTTTGTGCACTCCTGGTTATATGATTGGAGACTGGGTGGAATTGCGTGTAAATTCTGTTGGAGTCTTAATTTTGTTGGCAAAGTATGCAGCAAAATCATTGCAGTTCAGTTTAGACTGGGCAGGCTGGTTCTGTTGTGGTGGTTGCAGTAGGCTGTTTACTATACTGAACAATTGCTTGGTTGAATTGGCAGCCTGTGCAATGCATTGAGAGAAATATTGTTTTTTTGGTTGCTGTTAAGGCTTGGCGGTACTTTGTCATGTGCTTCTTACAGTTTAGCCTGTCTTCATCCAGGCAAGATTTACGCCATCTCCTTTCCAGTTTCCGACCTTTGCGTTTAAGGATCTGAAGTTCTGGAGAAACCAAGGTGAGTGTTTGTGAGTGGGGCATGAGACCTTTTTTTTAGTGGTGCTGTTTTCTCTAAGGTCTTGGCTAAGTGTGTATTCCAAGTGTCAATCTGTTCTGACACTGTAGTTGTCTTTTAATCCACATGTGGATAGTCCAAGGCCTCTAGGAAATTCTCAATGGTCAGCTTTTTTTTTTGTCTCTGATCTCCTTCCAAACTCTGGGAGGTGCCATTTGTTTCAGTTGCTCACTTAGGGAAAATTTAATTAGAAAATGGTCTGACCATTATAGGGGTGTTATTTCAATACTGTTATCCCAGAATTCTGGGATATCCACACCTTTGTAGGGGTGGATATCCCAGTTTGTTATGTGAAACAGATCTATGATTGGCTGAAGGGCCCCACCTTTAGCACTCTGCTGTGTTTTGAACAAACTTTGGTTAAACCTCTTTCTTTGAACTATATACTTATGCCCCTGCTAAAAAAACTGTCAAAGCATCTCAAGAGTAGTTGTTTACTCTCCTCTGTTCAGAAAACATGGTTCTGGTGCTGTAAAAGAAAACAGATTGATCCACAGGAGACAGGGTGGTTTTCAGTGCAGGAACATGCGGATTTCTCTGTTGGCACCACCAGCTCCACATTTCAAGCCTGGGACGCTAGAAGCCTCCAGTTCCTTAAACAATTAGTGAACGATGATGGGCTGCCATTATCTTTTGGCGAGTTGAGGCACAACTTTCAGCTCCCTAGTACTGATCAATTTTCGTACCTTCAAATTACACATTATCCCTCGGATTCTATATAGTGCGACTTAAGTTGTGTACTCACATCTGGTTGATTCTGGATTTGCACGCACAGCTTAATTAGCTTAACAAGCCAATTAGTGCTGATAATTGAACTTAACAAGCAACTGACACTAATTGGCATTAGAATTTACATGCACAGCTGTCTAAGCGCATTCTATAAAGTGATGTGCGTAAATTCTAAGACGTGGATCTGAAAAGAGGGCATGGCTATGGGAAGGGCATAGGTGAGTTCTGAGTGTTCCTTTAATTAATGCGCAGTGTTATGGAGTATGCCCATTCTGTGCCCAACTTAGGTGTCAGCATTCACACCAGGTTTTCATTGCCATAAATGGCTGTGACTAAATCTAGTCACAGTAAACAGGCATTGGACATATTCTATAAACTGTACAAAGATTTAGTTATATTCTATAAACCGTGCCTAAATATTTATTTATTGCATTTGTATCCCACATTTTCCCACCTATTTGCAGGCTCAATGTGGCTTACATAATGCCGTAATGGCGATTGCCATTTCCGGATTGAGAAATACAAAATGGTTCTCAAGTGACAGAGTAGATTAAGCAATCAAGTGTAGCGGGTTCATTTCTGGCATGAGAAATAGAGTGGTATTGCTATAGAGTTCATGAGTGACAGGGAAAGTTAAGCAATCAAGTGTAGAGAGTTCGTTTCTGGAATGACAAGTAGAGTGGTATAATTATAAAGTTCATTAGTGCCAAAGTACAGTTAAGCAATCCAGTATCGCAAGTTTGGTTTTGTCCCGTTCTGGTATGGGTTTTGTTGTCTGGTATTTAAGATGGATCATTGTGGTATTCCTTTTCAAACAAGTTGGTTTTTAATAACTTTCGGAAGTTTGTTAGGTCGTGTATTCTTTTGATATCAGTCGGCAGGGCATTCCATAGTTGCGCGCTTATGTAGGAGAAGCTGGATGCATATGCTGATTTATATTTTAGTCCTTTGCAGCTAGGGTAGTGAAGATTCAGGAACGTGCGTGCTGATCTTTTTGCGTTTCTGGTTGGTAATTCTACGAGGTTTGTCATGTATGCCGGGGCCTCGCCGTTAATAATTTTATGAACCAGGGTACAGATTTTGAACGCAATACGTTCTTTAAGTGGGAGCCTGTGTAGCTTTTCTCTTAGGGGTTTGGCGCTTTCGTATTTCGTTTTTCCAAATATATGGAATCTAGCCCTATTTTCAAGTATTACAACTCCTAGCTCTTAGTGAAACATTTCTCTTGGGTGGTTACACAGAGTGTGGGTTTCTTGGCTTTATAAATGATTGTGTGCAGATCTACATAAGTACATGCATATTGCCATACTGGACAGACCCAAGGTCCATCAAGCCCAGCATCCTGTTTCCAACAGTGGCCAATCCAGGTCACAAGTACCTGCCAAGATCCCCAAAAAGTACAATACATTTTATGCTGCTTATCCTAGAAATAAGTTATACAAAGGTATTATAATGTCCTCATTTTTGTTTTCCATTCCTTTCCAAATAATAACTAACATTCTATTTGCTTTCTTAGCCACCACCGCACACTGACCAGAGGGTTTCAACATATCATCAATGATGACGCCTAGATCCCTTTCCTGGTTGGTGACTCTTAATGTGGAACATTGCATTACATAGCTATAATTCGGGTTCCTCTTTCCCACATGCATCACTTTGCACTTGCTCATTACACGTCATCTGCCATTTAGATGCCCAGTCTTGTTAGTAGCTCTTGCAATTTTTCACAATCCTCTTGCGATTTAACAATTTTGAATAACTTTGTGCCTTCAGCAAATTTAATTACCTCACTAGTTACTCCCATCTCTAGATCATTTACTCCCATCTCTAGATCATTTGTAAATATGTTAAAAAGCAGCGGTCCCAGCATAGACCCCTAGGGAACCCCACTATCTACCCTTCTCAGTTGAGAATACTGACCATTTAACCCGACTCTCTGCTTTCTATCGTTTAACTAGTTTTTAATCCACAATAGTACCCTACCTCCTATCTCATGACTCCATTTTCCTTTGGAGTCTTTCTTGAGGTACTTTGTCAAACCCCTTTTGAAAATCCAGATACACAATATCAACTGGCTCACCTTTATCTACATGTTTGTTCATCCCTTCAAAGAAATGTAATAGATTGATGAGGCAAGATTTCCCTTTTGAATATGCTCTGTAATTTTGTTCTTTATAATAGCCTCTACCATTTTGCCTGGCACCGACGTCAGGCTCACCGGTCTATAATTTCCCGGGCCCCCTCAAATTGGATTCAGAACCCCCCCCCCCCCCCCACACACACACACACAAGTTCTGCAAGTTTGACTGGTGTGGGTCTCCAAGCCCCGCAAGAAGGAGTCTTCCTTGCAGTTCATGTCTGTGCTGCCTGACCTGCTTCCCAACCCCCCCTGTGCATATGCTTAGTTTTAGTGAAATTGAGCATGCGTGCTGCAGGGAAGCAGGGCAGTCAGCTTGGGAGTGAACAGCGCTGGAGGAAAGCTTCTGATAGCGGGGCTTGGGAATTGCCACCAGCCCAGGTATGTGGAGTTGCATGGGGTTGGGGGAGGTAGGGCAAAATGTGCCACCCTACTGTGGGTTTAGGCCCACCCCCCAAAATTGAGATCTGGCTACGCTCCTGCTTCATTGTATGTGTGATCATTTACATCTGTCTCAGAGATGATGTGAAAGAAGGCACATACTGTACATTAAGTTATTTCATAATCTGTGCACATTTGTGTTAAGTCCGCCCATACTCTGCCCAAACTCTATCCCTGTACTTGCCCACCAACAAAGTATGTTCCATCATGTCATCACATATACTTTCATGTCAGCAGGGCTTTATTTCAGTGGGTACTAAGTACTGCCACCTTTTCCATTTCATGCTAAAATTGGCCCATTGCCCCTAAGTATTAATGAAAAAGCCAAGGCTCTACACACCAATGCTGCCTTTTCATAGATTCTGTGGTGAGGTGCATGGGGCCTGGCTGTTGTGGGGTAGGTCATTGAATGAACACTCCACCCCTGAAGGATAGCCTGCCATTTGAGTACCAGCACCTTTTTTTGCTAGAAAAAATGCACTTCATATCAGGCCAGTATTTTACGAGGCTATTTATGCGCTTTTATGGCCTTTTATGATGGGAATGGCTTAATAATCATGGAGGTAATTATATAAAAGGATGTAGTTATATTTTTGATGCATATTTTTTACTCATATGTATCTGCTAAAACTTTTTTTAGCACACGTTCAGATAAAGGTACTAAAAGTTACTAAAATAATGCATGTTTATCTGTTGCAAAAAGTGCATTTTTTGTGGCAAGTAATGCTTGATTTTTAAGGGAGAGGATGTGTTTTGAATCAAAATAGCACAAATGTTTTGCCCAAATACCATGCATTGCACTAAAAAAAAAACACATATCGCATGCTTTTAAAATATACTTCCAAATACCATGTTCAGTATTTCTTATTGTCAGTACAATCAAACCCACTTAATGTCAAATTTGTTTGACATTAAATGGAGTTGACATAAACAGGAGTTGCATCAAGTGATGCACAAGAGGGCAGCATACGATGTTTCATTAGGGCCTATTTGTAGTTCACCACATTATTTAACCACAATAGGCTGACCTGCAGCAGCAAAAAAAATGTGTGATTTTATAGGCCTCATCACTTTTGCGTTCTACATTCTTACACACCATAACATCCTGTTCAAGGTCACTGCAGGAGTTTGCCAATGTAGAAAAGTCATTTTATTATGCATTTAGAAGCAGCCACCTTATTTCTAATTGGAGTCTGTGTGACATCACACATATGAAACCACTGCTAAACTAGCAGCCATCATATGAAGAAATGGAACATATGATTTGATGTTTCAGCAGCAGAGACAGTGACTTTGGGGCTCATTTTCAAACCAATTAGATTTACAAAGTTCTGTAGGCTACCATGTAAGTTTGCAAGTCTAAGTGCTTTGAAAATACGCTTCTATGTGATATTATGTGGTGGATTTTAAACCACCTGGCAGCTACATTTGTTATCATTAATCAATTTGTGACATTACAAAGCATAAGATTAGGTGGAGTTCATCCTTGATATTTCCTGTGGACGCTAGCCGTGGATAAATAAATATTCTGTACCATTAAACAGGGTGTAGCATTAAGGACTAGATTCTATATATCATGCCTACAAATTCAGTTCCAAATGAAATTCGCTTAAGTGCATCATATAAAGTATGTCTTAATTTAGGTGTACTTTATAGAATAAGCCTAAATTTCCTCACGGTTTATAGAATATGCTGAGTGCTGGTCCACGCGACTAAATATAGTCGCAGCCAATTATGCCAAGTAAAACCTGGTGTAAATTCTGACACCTAAATTAGGCACGGAGCGTGTGTATTCTATAAGAATGTGCATTGATTTTAGATACGCTCATGACCTACCCATTCCACACCTCTGGCCTCGCCTTCTTTTCAACTATGTGGCTTAGAATGTACAAGCACCATGTTACAGAATTTGCTTAGCAATTAATCCACGTAAATTCTAATTAATGCCAATTATTGTTGATAACTGATTAGCTTGTTAACCAATTAGCTTATATGCATTGTTATGGAATATGCTTCGATTTCCATGCGCAAATCTTTGGCGCAATATATAAAATTCTGGGGTAAGTGTTGTGACATGAAGGATCCTTTTTACTAAAGTGTTATGTTTAGGGCTTAATGCATTTTAACGCAGGATTTTAATGTGCAGCAATTCCAAAACTAATCAAGAAGGAGCGTTCAAAGTATTTTCTGTTGCAGGTTGTGCATTAATGTTTTCATTATCGCATGGTACATACTGAGAGTTAGTGTGGGACTACTTATCCCCTCCTATTTAGGAGGTGCTACATGCTCCTGCATCAACTCTTCAGAAGCCAGTTACAATGCAATGTGCTGAGTAGCTAATGCTTCCATGCCCACTCTCTGCCCATGCCACGCCCCTGACAGAAAAATTCTGAAAAAATCAGTAACGTGTGGTTTAATGTGCGATAACAGGCAAGCTACCACAAAACTCAGTCATGTGGTAGCCTGATTCCAGGAATTAACTGTGCATTAAGGGAGAAGTTATCAAGCCGCTTTAGGGAGGACTTAAGCCATATTATTTGCCCCTTAACGTGACTTAAAGGACTGTAACACAGCTTGCTTTATTTTACCGTGGTGATATTTAAGTTGCTGCAGGTTATATAGTAATGTAATGCAGAACATGCAAATACATGTAAAGCAGCTCATTACTATGTAAAACAATAATGTGACTTGCAGTGTGCACTATCAGGCTTATTTTCGAAAGAGAAGAGCGGCCATCTTCTGACACAAATCGGGAGATGGGCGTCCTTCTCAGGATTGCCCAAATAGGCATAATCGAAAGCCCTCAACTGCTTTCCGTCGCGGGGACAACCAAAGTTCACGGGGGCATGTCAGCAGCGTAGCGAAGGCGGGACTGGGGTTTGCCTAACACATGGGTGTCCTCGGCTGATAATGGAAAAAAGAAGGGCGTCCCTGACAAGCACTTGGCCGAATTTACTTGGTCCGTTATTTCTTGCGACCAAGCCTCAAAAAGGTGCCCGAACTGACCAGATGACCACTGGAGGGAATCGGGGATGACCTCCCCCTTACTCCCCCAGTGGTCACCAACCCCCTCCCACCAAAAAAATAAAAATTAAAAAAAAACATTTTTTTTGCCAGCCTCTATGCCATCCTCAAATGTCATACCCAGCTCCATGACAGCAGTATGCAGGTCCCTGGAGCAGTTTTAGTGGGTGCAGTGCACTTCAGGCAGGCGGACCCAGCCCCATCCCTCCCACCTGTTACATTTGTGGTGGTAAATGTGAGCCCTCCAAAACCCACCAGAAACCCACTGTACCCATATGTAGGTGCCCCTCTTCACCCCTTAGGGCTATGGTAGTGTTGTACAGTTGTGGGGAGTGGGGTTTTTTTTTTGGGGGGGGGGGGGTTAGGGGGCTCAGCACACAAGGTAAGGGAGCTATGCACCTGGGAGCTTTTTCTGAAGTCCACTGCAGTGCCCCCTAGGGTGCCCGGTTGGTGTCCTGGCATGTGAGGGGGACCAGTGCACTATGAATGCTGGCTCTTCCCACGATCAAATGGCTTGGATTTGGTCGTTTCTGAGATGGGCGTCCTTGGTTTCCATTATCGTCGAAAACCAGGAACGCCCATCTCTAAGGACGACCTAAGGATGACCATCTCTAAGTTTGACCTAAATGTTGAGATTTTTGCGTCCTTGATCGTATTATCGAAATGAAAGATGGCCGCTCATCTTGTTCCGATAATACGGGTTTCCCCGCCCCTTCACGGAGCTGTTCTGCAAGAATGGCCCCAGGAAAACTTGGGCGCCCCGTTTGATTATGCCTCTCCATGTCTGCCAAGGACTGCAACGGACTCGAGGCAATCAGGTGTCTCTAAGCCTGGAAGAGAGGCTAATGCCGCCGATATGTGGAAGCAGTCTACCAGCTTTTGCTTTGCTTTCGTTGGGAAGAGAGTATGTGTTGTTCACCCCAGAGGCGTAACCAGACCTCGATTTGGGAGGGGGCATGAGCCCAAAGTGGGGGGGGGCACATTTTGCCTTGCCTCCCCGCTTCTCTAGACCACCGCCATAACCCCACATATCTAGGCTGCTGGGTGTCCCCAAGCCTCACCAGCAGAAGCTTTCCAATGGCGATGTTTGCTTCTGCCCTGCTTTCCCAACCCGGTGCGCGTTCTCGTATGTAGTGAAATTGAGCATGCACGAAGCTCTCGCATGCTCAATTTCACCAAAAACAAGCATGCGCATGGGAGAGGGGGAATGCTGGGCAGGCAGCGTAGTGGCAAATATCACTGCAGGAAAGCTTCTATTGGCAGGGCTTGAGGACCCCCGCCAGCCAAACCAGTAGACCTTGGGGGCCCCAAACCCAAATTGGGGGTTAGGCCCCCAAGGCCCCCTGTGGCAATGCCATTAATTCACCTAAGCAGTCAGTGTGGAAGACATCCTCCCAAAATTTTGAACAAGAGTGTTGGATTGGGAGATCTACCTTCGGAAGCTGCAGGGCCAGTTAAACTCGGCAATTTTTCAGCAGGTTAAAGAAACCAATGATAGCCAACTCTGATGCCCTTTGGGACACCATAAAAGCTTTGGATTCATCTCTCTAGCAAACAGTACAAGTATTTGTGACTAATTCTGGGGATATTCAAATTAAAGTAGAGGTTCAGAGTGTGGAGTTCCAAATAAAAAGAGCAGTCTGCTTATGTACAAGAACAAGAACGCATGGGTTACCACACAGTAAGTGCTAAGCACTTTAGTAAAATAGTCCCCATGTTTTGTTTGTTATTGTTATTAACATTTCAATTCTAGGCAATGTGTTGCAATTTTATTTCAGTGTTGTAATGTATAAAAAAGCTGACATTTTCTTTTGAATTCCTTGACTAAACGCTACCTTATTCAGCATGCTCATTATGTGCACTATTTTGACAAACTGTGTGTTTATGACCCTGAGTAACCCTCCAGATTGGACCAAGAATGTAGAGTAAGTAAACAGTATACATGTGTGTGTGTGTATGTATATATATATTTGACCTTTACATTTTCATCCATTCTTTGAAGGCATCTACAGTAAAACTGCATGGTAATAAAAATGAATTTCATCAAATGATACCTTCCAGTTTACTGCATGAAAATGTTCATTAATACTTATGTATATTCAGGGTACTGAAAATACTTAAAGCCACTGAACTATGTAGATAACAGTTGGTGGCTAAACTTACAGCTAAGTGTTTTTTTGGTCTCCTTCTCAAGTGATGGCATTCCTTTCCCTCCTTGTTTTTAGATTGTCAACCGCTTTAAGCATCCCTTCGTTTAGTGGTATTCTAAAAACTCTGTAAACAATAAATTAGGGCAACAATTTTTCTGTCCGTACTCCTCCCCCTCACATTTACAATGCCACACTAGCGGCTACCACGTGGTAATGCTGACACAGCCCATTCAAAGTGAATGGGCTGTGTCGGCATTGCCGTGCAACAAAGTGCTACAAAGTGTAGCTTTGTAAAAAAAAAAAAAGGAGGGGGGGGGTTTAAATGGCTTAGTTATATAGATATTTGTATACCTACATAAAAATGCCTTCTCTCTGCCCTCCTCAGCCTTGGCATTGTATAAATAGTTCGAAACTCCAAAACACAGCTTCACACTCACTATGTAACACAATGGATACAAGAAGAAGCTCTATTACAATTAGTTTCAATTTATGTAAATTTAAGTGGAGAAAAAAGGCTTCAGTATCGCCACCCAGCCAGCCAGAGATTATCCAACTATAAGGCTTGGGCCCGGCGCACATCATCTTGCAAAAAAAAACCAAAAAACTCCACAATAGTAAATGTCTTCAAAAGTTGCTAATGAGCAAATTCATGTATCCATAAAATACAGGATTTCTATATACAGTGGTGGAAATAAGTATTTGATCCCTTGCTGATTTTGTAAGTTTGCCCACTGACAAAGACATGAGCAGCCCATAATTGAAGGGTAGGTTATTGGTAACAGTGAGAGATAGCACATCACAAATTAAATCCGGAAAATCACATTGTGGAAAGTATATGAATTTATTTGCATTCTGCAGAGGGAAATAAGTATTTAATCCCTCTGGCAAACAAGACCTAATACTTGGTGGCAAAACCCTTGTTGGCAAGCACAGCGGTCAGACGTCTTCTGTAGTTGATGATGAGGTTTGCACACATGTCAGGAGGAATTTTGGTCCACTCCTCTTTGCAGATCATCTGTAAATCATTAAGAGTTCTGGGCTGTCGCTTGGCAACTCGCAGCTTCAGCTCCCTCCATAAGTTTTCAATGGGATTAAGGTCTGGTGACTGGCTAGGCCACTCCATGACCCTAATGTGCTTCTTCCTGAGCCACTCCTTTGTTGCCTTGGCTGTATGTTTTGGGTCATTGTCGTGCTGGAAGACCCAGCCACGACCCATTTTTAAGGCCCTGGCGGAGGGAAGGAGGTTGTCACTCAGAATTGTACGGTACATGGCCCCATCCATTCTCCCATTGATGCGGTGAAGTAGTCCTGTGCCCTTAGCAGAGAAACACCCCCAAAACATAACATTTCCACCTCCATGCTTGACAGTGGGGACGGTGTTCTTTGGGTCATAGGCAGCATTTCTCTTCCTCCAAACACGGCGAGTTGAGTTCATGCCAAAGAGCTCAATTTTTGTCTCATCTGACCACAGCACCTTCTCCCAATCACTCTCGGCATCATCCAGGTGTTCACTGGCAAACTTCAGACGGGCCGTCACATGTGCCTTCTGGAGCAGGGGGACCTTGCGGGCACTGCAGGATTGCAATCCGTTATGTCGTAATGTGTTACCAATGGTTTTCGTGGTGACAGTGGTCCCAGCTGCCTTGAGATCATTGACAAGTTCCCCCCTTGTAGTTGTAGGCTGATTTCTAACCTTCCTCATGATCAAGGATACCCCACGAGGTGAGATTTTGCGTGGAGCCCCAGATCTTTGTCGATTGACAGTCATTTTGTACTTCTTCCATTTTCTTACTATGGCACCAACAGTTGTCTCCTTCTCGCCCAGCGTCTTACTGATGGTTTTGTAGCCCATTCCAGCCTTGTGCAGGTGTATGATCTTGTCCCTGACATCCTTAGACAGCTCCTTGCTCTTGGCCATTTTGTAGAGGTTAGAGTCTGACTGATTCACTGAGTCTGTGGACAGGTGTCTTTCATACAGGTGACCATTGCCGACAGCTGTCTGTCATGCAGGTAATGAGTTGATTTGGAGCATCTACCTGGTCTGTAGGGGCCAGATCTCTTACTGGTTGGTGGGGGATCAAATACTTATTTCCCTCTGCAGAATGCAAATAAATTCATATACTTTCCACAATGTGATTTTCCGGATTTAATTTGTGATGTGCTATCTCTCACTGTTACCAATAACCTACCCTTCAATTATGGGCTGCTCCTGTCTTTGTCAGTGGGCAAACTTACAAAATCAGCAAGGGATCAAATACTTATTTCCACCACTGTATACAGTACTTTACAATCTAGTGATGTGTTAATACTGTCGGATACTTATCTTAATTCCAATAAAATTGGCTCCGTCACACCAATGTTAACCCAACAGGGAATCCCCGTTTCGCTGCTTCAGGGGTTCACTACTCTTGTAAAGATTCATTTCACATTTCTCATCTCTTGCCGCTCATGGACACGTATATAATCCTGTGTCGCATCTGCTGCACTCCGAAGACGAGGTCTGTTACTGACTATCACGCGCCTTCGTTTTTCAATCAATGAGTTCTACTCCTTCCCATCACTTGGCCAATCACAGGCATCTATCATCCCATACGTCATCATTTTGAATTATCCAGTCAAGTTCGCCACTGTCACACACACCCATCCTCGTGAGTCAAAAAAATGCTACCCACTCAACCCTAATGTTCAATCCTTCTGGTTCAGTTGTCTTAAAGTAGAAGATCCATTTTTGCTCTAATTGTCGCAATTGATGTCTCTGCTCTCCCCTTCTTTTCATGGGTCGTAAATGCTCCAAAACTGTACATCTTAAGTCATCAAACACATGGCCCGCTGTCTCACAATGAGTAACCATAGGGGCTTCCCTTTTTGAAAGCTTTAAACAAGAACGGTGTTCCATCAGTCGTGTCTTTAATGATCTTGTGGTTTGACCTATATACCACAGGGGCGTATAATTAAATACACCACCCCTGTGGTGTCACATGAGGTCAGGGATCGGAACCAACTTTATTGGAATTAAGATAAGTAACTGGCAGTATTAACACATCACTAGATTGTAAAGTACTGTATATATAGAAATCATGTAATTTATGGATACATGAATTTGCTCATTAGCAACTTTTGAAGACATTTACTATTGTGGAGTTTTTTTTTTGTGAGATGATGGTGCGCCGGACCCAAGCCTTATAGTCGGATAATCTCTGGCTGGCTGGGTGGCGATACTGAAGCCTTTTTTCTCCACTTAAATTTACATAAATTGATACTAATTATAATAGAGCTTCTTCTTGAATCCATTGTGTTACACAGTGAGTGTGAAGCTGTGTTTTGGAGTTTCAAATTAATAATGATATACGAACTTGATTGTATAAATAGTGCCAGGATGTTCAGTATGAATTTTTGATGACACTTTTCATATACTCAAATCACAAGAATTGGAAAGCAAAATATCTATACTCAACAATAATACTGATTTTGCTTCTACTTCAATCTTGCCAGACATCTCAGAAAAACTATATTTAAACAAAAACCTCAATTGAAATTATTGGTTTTTTTTTGGTGTAGTACTTTTTTCTCCTTGTTTAGGGGAGTTGTTTTCTACTGCTCCTTTTTCCTGGGTTTGATGAGAAACTGGTGATAGTTGTCTTTATATGTGGGTTTGGCTTGACGGTGAGCCTCCCTGTGGCAGTTGAGGTTTCATTTTATTTAAAAATAGTTTCCTTAGCGTCGCTCCGGACCGGCCCAGGATTGGACTGATGGGTTGTGCACGCCTTCCAGCAGGTGGAGTCTGAGAAACATCTAACTCTAGAGAGCCAATAAGAAGCCTGGCTATGTGACCCTAGCATCAGTATTTCTCAGTCTCCAGCAGGCAGAAAGTGAGCCCGTTAGTCTCTCTCTCTTTCTTTACTTGGAAAAAAAAGGGATTGTTACCTTCTGTACCTGGGGAATCTTGTTGAAAGGTCTTTTCTTCTCCCGCTTCTAGGGTGGTAAACTCGGGGGTTCCCGGTTCCCTTCCCCCTTCCTCCCCATCTCCCTTGGTTGTCAAGGAAGGGCCAACCCTTTTGGAGAAAAGGTGTTTTAGCCTTTGGGAGAGGCAGTTAATTCTTTAGTTGTAAAACAAACAAAAAACTCCCCGAGGCACAAATGAGCAGTCAGCTCCGTCTTGCTCTACTGGTTTTCTGTTGGCATTGATTGCTCTTCGATTCCTCCCGCCTCTTAGCAGCTCTTGAGAAAAAAAAAAAGTTCTAAGACGCTCTCTCTTCAGTCGTTCGGTGGCGGTTGTTTTAGTGGAAAAAAAACCGAAGGCAAAGAGGCGTAGAGAGCTGCAGATCAGCGCTATGGCAGAGAAATTCAAAAGATGTTCTGTTTGCCAGCACAGGGGAGTGGGAGCGCTCGGGTCTTGCAAGTTTTGCACCGCCGTTGATACTCCTGCAGCGTCTCTTTCTCCGCCTGTGTCGGCAGCCGCGCCCTCCTCAGCACCTGCCCGTTTAATTGTGGAGGTGGTTGGACCTTCAGTTTTGGTGGGGAAATCCACCATTTTTTCTCCCCAGGCAGGCCCTGCAGCCCGAGAGCTCTCTTCTCCTGCACAACCTTCTCTGCATTCAGAGGCAGTGTCCCTAGTACACTCTGTGGGCTCTCAGGAGGGGGGATTCCGCCCTGAGTTTGTCCTCCAGATGTACCAGGCTTTCTTGATGCATAAGTCAGGTGTTGGAGTCAGGGGTATGGGGTAGTCCACCTCCAGATCCTCAGCTCTTCCAAAAAGAGCTCAAGCTTGCTGGGATCCAGAAGAGGAACCAGCTTCAGACCATGAGGTCGAGATGCCCTTCCTGGAGGAGGAGGAAGGGTTGGCAGAGGGGCTTTGGGAGGACCAAGGTCCGTCAGAGGCAAGTGCCGACCCCTTACCTCCAGGAGAAGATCCCTCGGTAGTCAGGATCTTTCATAAAGAGGATCTACAGGAACTCATCGCCTTTGTCTCCTCAACTCTCCATTTTGAAGAGGAACAGACCCCTACCTCCGAGGTCCGCAAGGTGGACCTGTTAGTCAAAGGCACCATATCTTCTCGGAGAACCTTTCCCATGCATCAGGACATTCGAGATATTATTCAGGCCACAGTGGGATGTTCCTGATTCGTCCTTTCATCCAGCCAGATCGAGGTCCTGTCTTTACCCAGTGCCAGAGATGGACAGATCTCTCCTGAAGGTTCCTGTGGTTGACGCGGTGGTCTCGGCGGTTACCAAGCGTAATACGGTCCCGGTGGATGGCAGAACAGCTCTCTGGGATGTCCAGGATAGGAGGTTGGATGCTCTCCTTAAGATCAGTTTTGATGTCTCCTCTCTGGCGGTACAGGCGGCCATCTGCGGTTTCTTGGACAGAGAGAGTTCTAGATTGAACCTCGGATGATCTATCTTCTATTGATGCTGAGGTGTCCAAGATTGAGATGGGCTCTGCCTTTCTGGCAGATGCTTTGTATGATCTGCTCAGAGCATCCTCCAAGTCCTTGGCTTTGGGGATGCTGTCTCCAAATCTAAGTTGTCTAAGTTTCCTTTCCAGGATTCTCTTTTGTTTGGTGATGACTTGGATAAGTTGGTTCGTAGTTTAGGGGACACGAAGGTCCCTCGTCTCCTGGAGGATAGGCCTTATCTGGCTAGTCGGGGTTCTTTCTTTGGCTGTGGTCGGGCGAGGGATTTCTGTAGATTTTGCACCGGTTGGGGAGCTCAGACTCAGAGGTCCAGATTCTTTTCAAATAACTCAGTCCTTTCGAGGCATCCGTAGGGGAGGTCGGGACTCAGGTTCCTTTTTCCGGTCCCCTTCCCGTCCATTCCAATGAAGGTGCATGTGTCTCGCCTCTGATGCCTGTAGGAGCTTGTTTGTCCCAATTCTTTCAGAGGTGGGCCAAAGTCACCACCGACCAATGGGTCTTGGAGGTTATTCAAGACGGGTATGCCTTAGAATTTTCCAAGCTCTTTCACACTCCTTTCTAGAATCTCCCTGTCACTCTCGCCTCAAAGCGGGCGCTCTACGAGACCCGCTACGCAGGCTCTTGGATCTGCAGGCCATTTGTCCCATCCCTCCTTCGGAGTACAGACAAGGCCGGTATTCCATTTACTTTGTGGTTCCCAAGAAGGAGGGCTCCTTTCATCCTATTTTAGATCTTAAGGCCGTCGATTGGGCTATCAAAGTCTCAAGTTTTCGAATAGAGACCTTTCAATCAGTGATCGTGGCCGTCCGTACCAGAGAATTTCTAACTGCCTTGGATCTGACGGAAGCTTATCTTCACATTCCTATCCGGCCCGTTCACCAGAAGTTCCTGTGGTTTGCGATTCTGGGCCAGCACTTTCAGTTTCACGCTCTATCGTTTGGTTTGGTTACAGCTCCTCGGATGTTCTCCAAAATTATGGTTGTAGTGGCAGCAGCCCTCAGGTGGGAAGGTATCCTTGTCCACCCATATTTGGACGACTGGTTCATCAGGATGAAATCTTTTCAGGAGAGTGTGTAGGTCTCGGGTTGGGTGCTTTGTTTCCTGCAGTCCATTGTTTGGATGGTGAACTCAGCCAAGAGTCGTCTGGTTCCTGGAGTACTTAGAAGTTACCTTCGACACTGCACGGGGTTGTGTTTATCTTCCCCAGGGCAGAGTGCTCAAACTCCGGTTTCAAGTTCCTATGTGTCCTATGTGCTCAGGATTATCTTCAGGTTCTGGGCTCCATGGCAGCAACGATAGAGGTGGTCCCTTGGGCCAGGGCTCACATGCGGCCTCTTCAATCTTCTCTTCTATCCAGGTGGTCTCCTCAGACAGATTCCCTTCAGGTGAGGTTGCCTCTGCATTCTCCGGAGCGCAGCAGCCTCTTCTGGTGGCTGCAGGTGGACAATCTCACGGGGGGATGCCGCTGGAGTCTCACAGGGATCTTCTGTCTCAAGGCCGTTGTCTTCTTGTTCACTTAATGACTTAACTCTCAAGACCTTATTTTTGGTCGCCATTGCTTCAGTTAGGAGAGTCTCGGAACTCCAGGCCTTTTCCTGTACGTCTCTGTTTTTGGAGTTTTCTAAAGAGCATGTGGTTTTGCACCCAGGTACCTTCTTTCTTGCCTAAGGTAGTTTCAAGGTTTCATCTATCTCAATCAGTATTTCTACCTGTCCTTGGGTCTTCCTTGGGCACGGAGAGTCAGAGGAAGTTGCGTAAGTTGGACGTTAAAAGGGTTCTTAAGCACTGAGAGTGACTGCCGACTTTCGGCGCTTGGACCATCTGTTTGTACTCCTGACCGGTTCGCGGAAGGGCTTCGCCGCGCCCACTATATCTCGGTGGCTCAAGGAGATGTTAGCTTCTGCCTACATTCTCACCAGCAGATCAGTCCCTGAGGGGGTTAAGGCTCACTCCACAAGGGGACAAGCAGCTTCATGTGCGGAGCGGATCTTGGTCCCGCCCGCAGACATTTGTAAGGCAGCAACGTGTGCTTCTCTGCATTCCTTTTCTAAGCACTATAGACTGGATGTCCAGTGTTGTTAGGAGGCGATCTTTGCAACTCGAGTACTCACAGCAGGTTTACTGATGTCCCTCTCTTAAGACTACTGCTTTGTTACTTCCCATCAGTCCAATACTGGGCTGGTCCAGAGGGACACTAAGGAAGGAGAAATTAGACCTTACCTGCTAATTTGCTTTCCTTTAGTCCTTCTGGATTGGCCAAGGTCCCTCCCGTATTATTTGAACAGTGGTTACTTGTACATAGTTCCGGAGCACAGTTCTTTAAGAGTCCTACTCGTGTTATGCCATACCTCATCTCCTTTTGGAGTTGTGCATGAGCATTGTATTAAGGCTTTGCCATCCTTCAGTCACGTTTTATGAGTGTTTTGTGGCTGCTTAGATTCCAGGGGGCACAGAAGGTTCGTCTTTCTTTTCTTTCCTGCTCTGTTAGTCAAATACTGAGGCTAGGGTCACATGGCCAGGGCTCTTATTGGCTTTCTAGAGTCAGAAGTTTCTCAGTCTCCACCTGCTGGAAGGCATGCACAACCCATCAGTCCAATCCAGGGCTGGTCCAGAGGGACTAAAGAAAAGCAAATTAGCAGATAAGGTCTACTGCAGGCACAGGCAGCTCCTTGTGACTCTGGGCAAGCCACTTAACCCTCCGTTGCCCCAGGTACAAATAAGTACCTGTATATAATGTGTAAGCCGCATTGAACCTGCTATGAGTGGGAAAGCGCGGGGTACAAATGTAACAAGAAATTACAAAAAATAATAAAAATAATAATTTCTCCTTTTTTTGAGATGCCTGGCAAGATTGCTGCTCATTGACAGTATAAGCAAAATTAGTATTATTGTTGACGTTTCTGAAAGTTCACAGATAAGACACTTACAAATTTAGGGGCAGTTGCTATATGTTACTTATTAAGGGGCCCTTTATCTAAGCAGCGGTAAAAAGTGGCCTCCACTAGTGAGGACGCATGAAATTGGCGCATTCTGGGCCATTTTTTACTATGACTGACTGGTAAAAAGGTCTTTATTTAAATTGGGCGATAGATGGCCGTGTGCTAATATTAAAAGTAGTATGCGGCTATTTATTTCCGTAGCCCTTATTGCCATCTATTTACTTGGCGGTAACGGCTCACACGCTACTCGTGGTAATCAGGCATTGCGTGGCAATGTGGCTGTACTGCCGATTACCACTGGGAACACTCCATTATTTTCTACAGCAGGAAATAACGCACACCAACTTTGGAATTACCACCGGGTGCCCACCCTACCCTGGCAGAAGGGTCAATTTGGCACGCAGCACTACCCAGTGGTAGCCCTACCGTGGCTTAGTAAAAGGGCCTCAAAGTAACTCATTTATTGCTATGTGTCAGGTTTTAATTGCCTGAAAAAAATCAGAATCCACTAACCATCTAAAGGGTCCTTTTACCAAGCTGTGGGAAAAAGTGTCCTGCGCTAGTGGCGGGGGCAGTTTTTCCCGCACGCCAGGGCCCTTTTTGCCACAGCGGGTAAAAAGACCCCAGACAAACATGGCCGTTGAGGTGGCAATAAGGGCTCCCATGCTAACCTGGTGGTAACCGGGCAGCGCACGGCAATGCCCAGTTACCACTGGTTTACCGCCGTGCAAGCCATTACCGTGGGTTTTCTTTTCCTCCTGGAAATGGTATGCGCTCGGGGCAGGACTACTGCCGGCGGCTGCATTGGGCCAGTGATACTTCCGGAAGAGCAAGTGATAAGCCTGCATTGGGCTTACAACTGCTCTGTATATGATCCACTATGTTTTCAAGTATATATATCCTTGATAATGTAGATGGTATGCTATCCAGTAGATTTCTCCATCATGAATAAGACATGTTTGATATATATGTTGTGAAATTTTACTTTCACATTTATGCGAATATCATATTGGTAGCTCACCATTGCCCTTCAATGGTCACTTATGCTCTGTGTATTCTATCCTTTGTTTTTTCTTTTGCACACAGGGATGGTTTGTGTTTACAGTTGCGGTACGGAGATGGGAAAGGGTGGTGGTGGGGGGAGGTGGACTTTATACAGCATTGAGCCTGTTATTTGGTTGTATGTATTTTAATTTGTTCAATAAACATTGCTTAATCATAAATATAAAGGGGGGAAGGGTGGGATGGAATTCGATGGGTTAATGGCTGTTCTATGTCTTATTATAGGGGCCTATAAGAGCCAAAGCCCTCTACTTTGTTTAGCTTCTTTGTTTGTATATTGCAGTTAGGAAGCCAAGACTGAATTGTACACATTTTTTTCTTTTTCTACCTATATTGCTGTTATTGTTCATATTTGTATAATTCAACAACAAGATTTGAGCATGTTGTGAACTTTTATATCCAGTAACATTCTGTTGGACACTGTTCTTCAGGTACACATTCACTGGAATTTATACATTTGAATCTCTTATAAAAATTCTTGCAAGGGGCTTCTGCTTAGAGCCATTTACTTTTCTTCGTGATCCATGGAACTGGCTTGATTTTAGTGTCATTATGATGGCGTGAGTATTACATCGTAAAATTATTCTATACATGTTTAGAGACAGGCAAATACTAGTACTTATTAGCATATTTCCTATAGGGTTTTTTTTAATGGGGTGGGTTGTTAATGTAATACAGCGTTAGTGAAGGATGTGTTGAAGACAGCTGAACCCAATAGCCTGGTGTCTCTGGTCAGCAAAATTTAATATTCTGATAGGTTGTAAAGGGGTCCTCCACTTCTGTTTTGGGGTTGTAACCAAAAACCCCATTCAGGGCACAGGGTTGTGGTGCAGCACCACACCTTAATCCGGACTCAGTTCAAACACAACGTTTTAATGCAGACCCAGTTCCACATAACATAATCAACAAACCATATAAAAACACTTTCAGTTCTTTAGTTCAATTCAAGTTCTTCAGCTCACAAACGTAAGTAAAGCTCAGTTCGATAACTTAAGTAAAATTCATTTCAAAAGCTCAAGTAAAAATAAAAACATGAGCACTTCATCTTTCCTCCTGTAGTACTCCAGCAGCCCTGCAGCAAGCAGGGCTAACAGTTCACCTCTCACTCCACAGTAACAAACTCCTGTAGCCTCCCACAACTGCCTTTAAGTGCTGGAAAGGTTAGCTTTTGTATTTTCCCAGTCCATGCTGGCTTGCTCCTCTAAGCAAGGAAGTTCTGGAGGCAGGTCCTTTTCCTCTTCCAAATACTCCATAGGTTCAGTTAGCTCTCCACAGACTTTCTCCTCTCCCACACTTTTGAGAGCTTTCAGGAAATCACAGCTGGGAGGAATGATATATTGATTCTGCAACCACGGAAATTGGGCTTCTTCACTGCTGCTCCCTCTGCTGGTAGCTGGAGTAACTGGCTCCCATTTCCTGGAGTTGCTTCCATTCTTGCAAATATTAGAGGTCCCTTCCATGTTTTTGGGTCCACCCCTCTCTTTCAGTCTTCCAAGGGAATGTGGGTATGGTAGTTCTCGGGTTGGCTGCTTCTGTCTATGGTCATGTTTACCTGCCTTATCACAAGGTGCTGATGTGTTCAGACATTCCATAAGTTCTGCATGGGAATAGAGGCTTCCATGAACCTCATACATTCTTTTACCTGCATGTAACTTTTCAATGGACATGACTGAATACCACTTGTCCACTATATAAACACATTGGAAAGCAGAATGCATTTATTTATTTGCATGTATTTATAGCTTGAGTCCTAAAATGCTTGTTCATTACAAGTAGCAAAGTATAAACTTAAACAGTACATTTCATAAAATAACAAAAATCAAGAATTTTCTTGATGTATACATGTACTGTATAGAGCAAAATGCTGCTAAATATTTTGTATGGAGAGTAACATATTATAGTATATTTTATTTTATTATCAAGGAAATCTGTATGAAGACAGTATAGTGCATCAATGATTGCCATTATGATCAAAAGAAATTTATTTTACATCTTTTTCCTGTTTTCTAGTAAAAAAAAACAAACAAACCCTGTGCTGATTTCCTTCAAGCTTTCACAGGGTTTTAAAATGAATTTGACAAAAATATTCAGTGTAAATTTAGATCAAAAGTATAAATTTAATTTCCTGATCATGCATGAAACTGAAGTAGAAAATATACCCCCCCCCCTTTTAATTATGTGAATCACCTGTGCATATCACCAAAAAGGGTCTTGATGAACAACCAGCACTAGTAAAATCAGCTGTGCCTAGATTCTCAATAACTGTGATTTAATTCTACAGGTATGTAACAGAATTTGTAAACCTAGGCAATGTTTCAGCTCTTCGAACTTTCAGAGTATTGAGAGCTTTGAAAACTATTTCTGTAATCCCAGGTAAGAAGTAGTCACTGTAAGGCGTTAGGTCCCTTGTACATCCAACTGTTTCTTTGTGTCCTGTCATTGTGTTTGTGTGTGAACTCCCCTATTACAGATATGTGACAGAGTTTGTGGACCTGGGCAATGTCTCAGCGTTAAGAACATTCAGAGTTCTCCGAGCTTTGAAAACAATATCAGTCATTCCAGGTGAGAACTAATGTAGGTTAAACACTCAGGCTGAATTTTGTTCCATCGAAGCTGAGATCCCATCTTCGTGACATAAGCCTTGTTGCTTGCCACTCATGTTGCAAACAAAAAGCAGGAATCATTAGATTCTACATGACTGAAGAACAGTTTGATTCTTTGCTTTTTAACATGAAGCTTCTTTTTCTTTTTTGAAATCAGCCTTGGAGTTTAACAGATCTTTGCATGAGGCATTGCAATATCCAGCCTATGCGATTTGCATCTTATGATGTCAAGTTCATATTTCCGTTTCAGCCCAAAATAGTAATCCTCAGGTTTACTCATTGATCTGAATTTTACCAATATGGGACAAATGTATGAAGGGATTGCTTCCACTTTGTGCGTGTGGGAGAAATGTTTTTCACATCTGGCCCAGTAAAGGGATCTAGATTACATTTTAATGTGAAAATGACAATCAGATGAAAAAAAGTGATTTACTTACAAAGATACAAGCAAAAATAAAAACACGAACCTTGCACGAGGGTTTATTGTTAAGATTTTCTTCTTTAAATTGTTGTAGTTTTCTAACATCTTGTACTTAAAGTACGTCAAATATGATTTAAAAAAATATTTGAATCTAGTGCAGATTGTTATAAAACTGCCAAGAGGAAATGTTTGGGCAAGAAGCAGTTATAATAAGATGGAAATAAAAGTGCTGCTTTATGTAGGTTTTACATGTAGCATGAAAACAAGCAATGACTTGTTTTTTCCACAAAACAAGTGTTTTGGAATGTGTATCATTCATATCCATTCAGTTACAAACTGGCAAGAAATTTCACTTTTTTTTTTCAAGCTGTTGACTGTTCATTAAACTGTACTGTTCAATGACCATTAAATGAGTTCTGTGGGCTTCTGCATGGGATCTTCACTTTTAGACTGTTTTATAATATATTGGGTCTTATATACTACAGTATTTTCTCCGTATGGGGCCTATTCAGTCAAACATGTGACCTGGGTATAGGCCAGGGGTGGGCAACCTTGGTCTTTGAGGGCTGCAACCCAGTTAGGTTTTCAGGATTGCCCTAATGAATATGCGTGAGATCTCTTTGCATGCACTTCCTCCATTGTATGCAAATAGATCTCATGCATATTCATTGGAGAAATCCTGAAGACCTGGCTGGAATGTGGCCCAGGAGGACCTCGGTTGCCCACCACTAGACATATTTGAGGGAGGAGTTTAGGTAGAGCTTGGAATGAGTCATGAAGTATGCATGTAGGTTATAAAATATACACCTACTTGTGTACTTCAAAGGCATGCAGTAGATATAAATGTTTTTGCATATTTCATAAAATATGCACATGAACTGCGACTCTACCCACATACCCAAAACCCAGCCATGAAAATATCTACATCCAACTCATGTAAAAGTACATGCATTATAATTTTATAAGAGACCTTACACATAGTACATAAAACAGGGTTTCCACACAAAAAAATCCTTTATGAAATTGCCCTTTTAATGAGCATAGTAAAATAACCTCATTTTGTATTTGTTCACACTGGAGTCGGCGAACGCCTCTCCAATACTATGTAAGCCACATTGAGCCTGCAAATAGGTGGGAAAATGTGGGATACAAATGTAACAAATAAATAAAATAATAATGGTCTATGGACTTTTCCTTTAGGAAGCCATCCAAACCTTTTTTAAACCCTGCTAAGCTAACAACCTTTACCACATTCTCTGGCAATGAATTCCAGAGTTTAATTACATGTTGAGTGAAAAAACATTTTCTCCGAGTCGTATTAAATTTATTACTTTGTAGCTTCATCGCATGCCCCCTAGTCCTAGTATTTTTGGAAAGAGTAAACAAATAATTTAATATGCATTAACTTTTTTTTTATTAAACTCAATATGTGAATTAAATGGAAAAAAAGTCCAAAAATTGGAAAATTTCTGAAAATTCTGAACGCTTTTTGACTTTGCACATCCCAACTAGTGGTATGTAGAAACTCTTGCGCTAAGTGGTTCAAAATGAAAGAGATAGATAGCAAGGGTGTTCTACCCCAGTCACAATGCACAAGAGGCCTCTGAAGCCTAATGTCTTCCCGCCCCTTCTTTCTCCTTCCAGTGCCCAAAGTAAGAGGGCTCCAAGCCCTGATCTCTCCTGTGTATCCAGCACTATGGACAAGGATTTTCTAAGATCCAGACCTCTTTATTACCTGTCCTGCAGTAACATGGTCTGAGTGTGATTCCCCCTTATCTCCCTGAAGCTATGAATAAGGGATCTCCATGTTCTGACATCACACTTCCATTCATCAGTACCTGTAGTAAAAGGTTTCTGAACCATGGTTTCCCATTCATGTTTACCTGGACCCTTGAAAAGGTGTCCCTGATGCCCTGATACCCTTTCACCTCTCTGGATTTATGAAGAAGGGATCTTTGTGTCCTCATCCCCCACTTATTGAGCCCATGAAGAAGTGGAGATTGAACTCTATATCACCCTTTGCTTCCTACAGAAGGTCCCACCCATATTCTACTCATTTGATGATGGACAGGTGAACACTGAGGGAGGAGAGAGCTATACTGTTGCATCATTGCTAATAATTTTAAATATAACTCCATCTAAGATTGTTCTGTTCCAAGGCAGATGTTAAATTACTGGTGTTAATGAGCTCACAATAAATAGATTGTGAAAAGAGCATAGCACGCATATGTTACGGCCTCATTTTATGTGTGATGCTTCCTCAGTCCTATTTGGGTACATATTACATTTAGACCATAAATGCTAATGTATCAAGGGACCATATATCATCTTAAAACCCAATTTTTGCATTGGACATCTAGATAGGAGCTAGAATACCCATGTTGGACCATGTAAAGTTTCCTGAGCACTTTGAGGCTTCCTTATACATGTTTTTAAAAAAGGCTCTATGCATTTTGTAAAATACCTGAGCAATCTTGAATATCCCAGCCTGGTCATCCCTTTTCTGACCTAGCCGTCTTATGCAAAATAGGGGTTTATGCATAGAAGTGTCTGCAGTTACCTGGATAAATGCCAAATTTAAGAAAACCAAATGTCCAGGAAGAATCATTTAAGGATCCAAGCAAAGAAACCTCTTTTTTTTTTTTTAAGTTTTGAGGTGAGCATTGTAGCCCCTTCAGTCACTGTTGCAAAACCCAGGTCCAAACAATTAGCTGACACGTATGCCTCCTTATAGCAGGTGTAAATCCTGACAGACAGAATTTTAAAAGTATTTGTGTATTGGCATTGTAAAATCAGAAATACATGGATACTTTTCAGACCCATCTAACAACAAACCACCTTAAACTGTACATGATACAGATCTATACACATAAATAATGATTTCTAAAATATCTGTTTACACATATAAATGCTGTGCAAGCCATCTAAAATGACCTGTTCAAGGTGTAAGTTAAGGTTGTTTTGGACAGTGCACTATTATTAGCAAGTCTTCATTGTTCAGGATAAAAGTTTAATTGAATAGGCCCTTTGTGTCTATGGAAAAAAATACTTAGTACATAGACCATATTGAGTTCTAATGTTACCTTTAAAACTAACAAATGTTACTTATTTTTCCAGGCTTGAAGACTATTGTGGGAGCCCTCATTCAGTCCGTGAAGAAGCTCTCGGATGTTATGATTCTGACTGTGTTTTGTCTGAGTGTATTTGCACTGATAGGGCTGCAGCTGTTCATGGGCCACTTGAGGAATAAATGTCTGCAGTGGCCTCCAGATGACTCTGCTTATGAACTTAACATCACTACCTATTTCAACAATTCAGTTGGTGAAAATGGTACATTTGTAAACTTAACCAGTCTCTCATTTAATTGGAATGAGTACGTCAGCGATGAAAGTAAGAACCATCAATTTACTATTTTACTCTATATTCATAAGTACATAAGTGTTGCCATACTGGGACAGACCGAAGGTCCATCAAGCCCAGTATCCTGTTTCCAACAGTGGCCAATCCAGGTCACAAGTACCTGGCAAGTTCCCCCAAAAAATGGGGAATAAGAATTTGTCGTACTCAGTTAGACTGATGGTCCGTCTAAACCAGTGTATTGCTTCAAAAGTACATGAGGAATCTCAAAGAGTAGCCAGATTCAATGCTATCAAATCCAGAAATAAGTAGTGGCTTTCCCTGTGGCTTCTTTAATAGCAGTTTGTGGATTTTTCCTCCAGGAACTTGTCCAAATCTTTTTTAAACCCAGTTACTCTTACTCTATTTACCACATCCTCTGGCAAGTTAAGCAAACAGCGCTTAACTATTTGTTGAGGGGCCCTTTTACAAAGCGGCGGTAAGCCCAACGTGGGCTTAGCACACGCTAAATTGGAACGGCTGCCAGCAGTAGTTCTGGCTCAAGCATGTGCCATTTCCGGCACGCTGGAAATATTGTTTTTTTTCTAGCGTGGTGCATGCTGCCCAGTTACTGTGGGAGGTGGCGGGAAGTGCTCCCTGCTGCATGGCCACGCGGTAAGAGTTAACTTACCGCATGGCCATTTTGTTTTTTGGGCTTTTTACCTACTGCGGTAAAAAGGACCCTGGTGCATGGGAAAAACGGACCCCACCACTTACACAGGGCCCTTTTTCCCGCAACTTAGCAAAAGGATGAACAGACATTTTCTTCTATTT
Source organism: Microcaecilia unicolor (assembly GCF_901765095.1). Lineage (NCBI taxonomy): Eukaryota > Metazoa > Chordata > Amphibia > Gymnophiona > Siphonopidae > Microcaecilia > Microcaecilia unicolor. Next base: position 235,974,425 of record NC_044037.1, read on the forward strand.
GTTTTAAGAGTATTACTGTGTAGCTTCTTGGACTCTCCCCTAGTTTCTGTACTTTTTGAAAGAGTGAATAATCGATTTACATTTACTCATTCTACTCCACTCGGGTTTTGTAGACTTTTATCATATCCCCCCTCAGCTGTCTCAGCCTTTCCTCATTATGAGAGGAGTTACATCCCCTTAATCATTTTGATCGCCCTTCAATGAAACTTTTCTAATTGGGTTATATCTTTTTAAGATAGGGTGACTAGAATTGCACGCAGTACTCAAGGTGAGGTTGCAACATGGAGCAATAAAGAGGAATTATAACATTCTTTGTCTTATTTTTTATTCTTTTCTTAATAAATTCCTAACATTGTTTACTCGGTGGTGGTGAAAAAAACAAACAGAATGTCAGTATGTTACTTTTCTGATTAACATCAGGAACTAACTGAATTTGTCTTGATTTGGATATTTGGGCTGGTGAATGGATACTTTTTGGCTAGACATAGAAATTTCAGACAAAAGGAGGCATCACCAGGGGTGTTCTGGCACATAGCAACAAAATTCAACCTCTATCTGGTTAGCATTATCCAGGTATCTCAATTGTATTTAGAGCAGACCTAAAGTAGATATGCAAAGAGATCCAACTGTCTTTGACCCTCTATGTTCAGTGGTGTCAAGTTAGCCAAATATCTTGCTGAATATCCAGATAAAGATAATCACATACTATCAGAGTATGCATAACCAGCTGTAATGCCACGGAATAATTCCTTCCATATGTAGTAGCAAAACTGATTCAGAAACAGATACTGCCCTTTACTGTATATGGCCTCATAATCCAAAGTGCAAAAAGCTGGCCAGTACCTAGTTAAATTTTGATATATGATCAAAATTTATATGGCTATCTTGAGGTTGGGCCAGTGGTATTCTAGGGACCAGTCTTGCAGTTGTACAGTTAGCTGTGAAATTAGCCACTGTCATTATAACTTATCCGGATTAGACCACAGAAATAGCAGTGATGTTTAATATAAGGGGTGATTTTATAAATCTTTTTTTTTTGGGTGGCTAAATCCTCTTTCCCTGCAGAAAAAGACTTTTATATATTTACCTCAGATATGTGCATAAAAGCAGGCACAGAGAATATTCATGCTTGATTTTATGTGACTCAAGTTTAGACATGATCATGGGAAGAGTTTGGACCGAACATAGGTGTTGTGACATGCAAACATATTTTACAAATAATAATCATAATAAATAATAATAAACATTTTGTATACCATCTAATCACACTGAGCTCAAGATGGTTTCCAAATTATACATACAACTCTCGAGCAGGTGTCCATGTGCACAGTTGCAGGGATTTTTTTGAGGGGGTACTTGGGGGTACTGAGTACTGGCACCTTTTCCATTGTCTGCTAAAATTGACCCATGGTCCCCAAGGTTTAATGAAAGAGCTCAGGCCTTACACACCAATTCTGCCTTGTCATAGTTTCTGTGACTGGTTGCAAGGGGCCTGGCAATTGTGGGGTGGGTCCCTCAGTGATCACCTCACCCCTGAAGGGTGGCCTGGCATTTGAGTACCGACACCTTTTTTGCTAGAAAAAATGCACTGAGGTGCCAATGAATTTTTATAAAACAGCTCACTTCATGGGCTTCATAACTGGGCAACCTGTTATAAAATTATGCTGGCATATTCAGTGGTCTGACTTGGATGGGTGTCTTGGCTCACATTCTGTATAAAGATAGATGTCATTTTTTTTAATTGAAGTTTTCAAATTTTAATGCTACAAGGCATTATGGAAAAGAGAAGATAAGTTACTAGTATAAATAAAAGAAATTACTTTCAAGAAACAAATATACTCAAAATCCCTGTAGTCCACATAAATGCTGGGAGAGGAAAAAAGAAATTATAACAATATCAATTAACAATTCCAAATCCCAAACTATTATCCCAACATAATTAGACAACAACTAGCAATTGTATATCAGTTCTATAACCCTAAACTAAAGTTTCATTCAATAACAATCATTAAGATGAAACTTTTAAAAGAAGATAGATGTAAATTGTTTATGTTTATCTTAAGCAGTCACCAGATTATTGAATACCAGCACCACAATAATTTTATTTTCAGTTAAGTAAAATTTCATCCCCTTTTTAACTCATCAAACATTTTTAACTTTTGAGCTCACATTTCATACAAGGTTGTTGATTTTTTTTCTGGTAATAATTAGTAGTTTGGCAATTTTATAACTGGGTGCCTAGTTTAAGGCGGCCAGAACACACCTAGGGTTCTTGTAAATGCCCATATATAGATGGTAGAAAGAATGTACATAATTTATATGGTTGATGTTTGCTTTTTCCAACTCCGCCCATGTGCAATAGCCACAGTAAAAGTATACACCATGCAAACAAGATACATACAGTGGTCGGTATTCTGGAAGAGGTCGTTTATGCTCATATATACCCACTTAGGCAAGTAAATTATTAAAATACTGCCATTTGTGTGGTGTTCTTGCCGCCTAAAACTAGACAACTCCTTATAAAAATACCCCATAAATGTCTACTATATACTCAAGTACTATAGGTTGTACCTTTTTAGTTCAATTTTGTATTTGCGTGTTCAGTATTTACTATGTATACAATCCCAACTAGACCAGGTATCATTATTGCATTGGTTGCCAGTGGAATTTTGCATTTGCTGTAAAGTTTTGACGCTTATTTATCTATCAGTGTATGCGAACGTTCCTTGGTATTTGTCTCAGGTATTACTGTTTATATCATCCTTGTTGTTGCTTAAGATCTGAGACAGATATGTAGTTGTCTATTGATAACCACCATTTCTGTGGCAGGTCCAGTTCTCTGGACCATTATTAATGTTGAGTGGTGGATTTCAACAGTTTAAGACATCTTTGAAAATGCATTTATTTATGCATGCCTTCATGATTGGATGTGTATGTATGGTGACAATTATGTAAAGTCTTTGTGATGGTTTTATGCAGCATGTTTTAATATGGAAACTGCCTAGGTTTTTAACATAAATCAAATGATTGAAGTGCATAATATTGATTTTTTAAAAATTTGCTTCAGGTACGCATAATACTGATATGGCTACGCCAGGTTATTTTTCTAACACATATTTGGTTGTTTTTCTAAAACAGGTCACTTTTATAAACTGGAAGGGCAAAGGGATGCTTTACTATGTGGTAATAGCTCAGATACAGGGTAAGAAAATTCTCAAACTTCCTAAATTTGAAATGTATAGAAAGAATTCCATAGCTAGATGTGTAAATTAATGTTGTGGTATGTACAATATGTGACAGAATAACATGTATCAATCAGTGGTAGACATCTGTTGTGCTGCATAAATGTTTTAAAATGTACTTTTCAGAAGGAAAGAAGGCTATTGACCGTGGTCTTCATCCCAGGCTCTGACACACACCCAGCCAGTCTGGTTTTCAATCTATCCACAATGCATATGCATGAGAAGATTTGCTTGCAGCGTCTCTGCTGTATGCAAATCTAACTCATGCATATTCAGTGTAAATAGCATGAAAATCCAGTTGGCTGGATGTGTCCTGAGAACTGGGGTTGAGAACCACAGGCATATGAAATCACCATATTCATTTGTTTGCTTGAGTTCATGCCCCTCTGCAGTTCCTTTTCTGTTGACTTTCTTATGGAAATAGAGAGGTCCTTTTACAAAGGCACACTGAAAAATGGCTTGCGGTAGTGTAGGCGCGGGTTTTGGGCATGCGCCGATCGATTCTTTAGCGCGCCTGCAAAAAAGGCCTTTTTTCATTTTTGCTGAAAATGGATTTGCAGCAAAATGAAAATTGCCATTTGTCCATTTTGGGTCTGAGACTTTACTGCCAGTCATTAACCTAGTGGTAAAGACTCACGTGGTAACCGGACAGTAATGACCTACATGCGCCAAATGCCATATTTTTCAGATGCGCATATCGGACACGTGCCAAAAATGAAATTACTGCAAGAGCCACACAGTAGTCAGGTGGTAAGTCCATTTTGGCGCGCGTAGACACATGCGCGGCTTAGTAAAAGGACCCCAGAGGTTTGAGAATGTCATGGCGGGGTGGGGGTGGGGGGAAGATTCTCTGTATGTTTTTTTTTTCCATCCACACTTCCATGTGCCTGCTGGAAAGTAAGCTAGATTAGTTGTGGATGGGGCTTTTTATTATTAAGATACATACTGTAACACAAGGTACTGAAGGCCCCTTTTATCAAGCTGCGGAAAAAGGGGGCCTGTGCTGATGTCGGCGCGTGTTTTTTACGTCTGCCAAGGCCCCCTTTTACTGCAGCGGGTAAAATGGAAGTCTCTCTTTCCTGCAGGAAATGGCTGTATTGCAAGTAAAGCACTTGCCGCACGGTCATTTTTTTTTGGGGGGGAGCCCTTATTGCCACCCATTGAGGTGGTGGTAGGGGCTCCTGTGCTAACCCAGCAGTATGTGCTTTCCGATTACCGCCGGGTACATTCCAGTTCTCCAAAAATATATTTTTGTAGCGCCAGATATGACGGCGCACTAGGGATGGGAAGTACCGCCAGGCTGCTGTGGTAGCCCGGTGGTATGTTTAGCGAGCGGTAAGTCCACGTTGGGCTTACCGCCGCTTAGTAAAAAGGGCTGTAAGTTAATTTAAGTATGTTGATGACTGGGATAGAAAGCTTCCAATAGATAATCATTTGAAATATTTCAAGTATGATCTTTTACTATTTGGAGTCTAGTTGTTACTGTCAGTCATAATGACTGTTCTGCTCTATGCCACGTACTGATACTGAGATCAGTTCACCCTGTATACAATTTCTTAAGAAAGTGCATTTGTTAGAGTGCATTCAGTTCATTAATACACCTTAAAAAATGAGAGTTTGATATTCATAGCAATGTCTTCTGGCCATTTAAATCACTTGTGTGGTGCTATCTGAGGTATTCAACGGCACTTAACTGGATAGTGCCACTGAATATCCCCTCGAACTGCCTGTTCTGAAACTGCCCAGTTTGTGGCTGGTCCGGGGGAACAACAGACTGAAAATCGCTGCTAACCAGCTAAGTGAGGGGCCCTTTTACAAAGGCGTGCCAACAACTGGCCTGCGGCAGTGTAGGCATATGTTTTTGGCACATACTGGACCCTTATTATACTGTGTCTGGAAAAAAGGGATTATTTTAATGGGCCAGAAAATGGACGCGTGGTAAAATGAAAACCAACACATATCTATTTTTGACCCGAGACCTTACCACCACCCATTGACTTAATGGTAGGTCTCACGCGCTACCCAAGCGGTAAGTATGCAGCGCGCGCCAACTGCCGTTTACAGCCAGGTAGGCACCTCGCGGTAGAAAATAGAAAATATTTTCTACCACATGTTTTTGGAGCCTGCCAAATTCGGAATTACTGCCCTGTGCACGAGGTAGCTGGGTGGTAATGCCGATTTGCGCATACAGGATGCGCATAGGCCCTTACACACCTTTTAAAGGGACCCTAACTACATAAAGTTAGAACAACAAAACAACTGTCCTAACTTTATGTGTCATTAACAGGACACCGGCTGACTATCAGCTGGTACCTGGTTAACTTCCAGGTCAGCGGTCATACCCAGGTATTCAGTGCTGGGAGCCACGCATGCCCTGACATTGAATATTGGGGACACAGCCACATATAAAGCAACAGTCAAAACAAACAACTGATTGTAGGAGAATGTATAATGGCGAAGTGATCAAGATGTAAAAGCAGCATTTGCCTGGATTTGGAAATGGCTAAAGAAGGAGTATGATGCTGCTCCGATTTAGGAATCCTGTTTTAAACAAATGATGCAGCAAGGTTGAAAGAGCAGAAACAGGAGTTTGCCGTGAAGGATGGGCATAAATAAGAGTGTCTTTTCAGATGAATGGAGTTCATGAGGAAGTTTTTAGGGAGAGAGAAGATAAGAAATGAGGAGCTGCAGAGTGAATACATTTGTAGGTGAGCAATAGAAGTTTGGATTGTATGCATAAGCAGATGGGAAGCCAGCGTAATGATTTGAGGAGAGGCGTGACAGTGCCAGAGGAAGATAAGTCATGCAGTGACATTTTAAACAGATTGCAATAGGAAAGGATGACTTTGGGAAAATTTGTGAGCTGTAGTACTTTTAAGCGAGAGGTGGTGAGAAAGTAGATACTGTGATGGTATCATAATCAGAAAGAAAAGATTGAATTTTTGTCAGTGTTAAAAAAGAAGAAATGATGAGTTTTAAAAGTGTTCTGGATTTATGTAGAGAAAGAGAGAGAGTTATCAAGGTCACTCCAAGGTTATGAGTCAAGGAAACCAGAAGGATGAGTGCTTTTGCAGAGACGGAAAAGAAGGGAAACAGGGAAGTGGATTTGGGGGAAGATAAGGAGTTCCATCTTAGGAGCATTAAGTTTAAGGTGATATTGGGACATCTAGGCAGAAATGTCGAACAAGCAGCCTGAGATTTGGAACTGGATTTCTTGGTGAAATTGCTGGTGTAGATCCTGTGAATTAAAGTACATTAAGTTGATTGAGTGGTTAAAAAGTTACAACATGCGTTAAAACTTTATTAACATGAATGTGTGAAATGAACCCATAAGGTCCCACATTTGGGTAAAAAGATCAAAACTCTGAAAACTAACCAAAAGTTTGTTCCCCATGCACATCCCTACTGTTCTTAGATACACTCCAGTATTTTTCAGATCAGTTGCTTGTGGCATTTAGAATTGTGGAGTTGTCTTTTTTTATAATTTTCTGATTCTTCCTGAAGACTGATGTGGGACTTTCTCCTATTTGTAAGTTATTGTTCTTTGTTATTACTGGCAACTATCTAAAATCAACTCATCTTTTAATTTTTCTTAGTGAAAGGGGCAGGCTGTTTCTCTCAGGGTCCACATGACTCCCAAAGTTAGAAGGTATCCCTGCGAACATCCTTGCAGAATGTTCGTTGAACTCCAGGATCCTACATTTAGTGGTTATCTTCTCTCAGCAGTAACTCTTCACTTGCCTAAATGAAGTTAAATTTCAGTCCTGATTTGGTTGAAGTAAGGCCTTTACTAAGTGATAATTCAAAAATAGAGAACAATACTGTTTACATCCCAATAATGATTAGTGGTACAAAACTAGCTGAATCCTCTACTTATTCTTCTGAAGCTTAGGTCTATATCTTTTGCAATCCCTGAACTCCCTCCTCTGTGGTTGACACTCTGCACATCTATATCCACTGTTCAATCCTGATCATTCCTTCTGCTCTTTGGACCTGAAAGTCATCCTTTAATTCAAGACTCCTACTAGTCTTTACTGTACTCCTACTTCTCCTTGGGCTCTCTGTGGGTTGTCTGTGTGAATACTCTCCCAAGTTAACTCCTCTTCATATTTGGGAGGATTTGGATTTAGCTTCTGTCTTTTTATTAGAAGTTCAAGGTGAGTTACAATCAGGTACAGTAAGTATTTCCCTATTCCCAGAGGGCTTACAATCTGTTTAATTGAGACTATGGAGGGTTAAGTGACTTGTCCAAGATCACGTGGAGGGGCATAATCGAACGCGAACGCCCATCTCAATGGGCGTCTATCTCCGAGAACGGGCATGTGAAGGGGCGGGACAAACCGTATTATCAAAAAAAATGGGCGTTCATCTTTTTTCCGATAATATGGTTTGTGCCAGCCAAATGCATCGGATTTGTGCGGATTTGAGCTGGGCGGTATCATTTTTCAGCGATAATGGAAACCAAAGGCGCCCAGCTCAAAAACGACCAAATCCAAGGCATTGGGTTGTGGGAGGGGCCAGGATTCGTAGTGCACTGGTCCCCCTGACTTCCCAGGACACCAACCGGGCACCCTAGGGGGCACTTGTAACAATTTAAAAAATAAAGCAAACTACCTCTGAAGTCCATAGCTCCCTTCCCTTTGGTGCTGAGCCCCCCAACCCCCCCCCCCCAAAAACCCACTCCCCACAACTCTACACCATTACCATAGCACTAGATGTGGGTAAAGTGGGTTTTGGGGGCGGTTTGGAGCGCTCCCATTTACCACCACAAGTGTGACAGGTAGTGGGGGGATGGGCCTGGGTCCACCTGCCTGAAGTCCACTGCACCCACCACCAACTGCTCCAGGGACATGCATATTGCTGTGATAGAGCTGGGTATGACATTTGAGGCTGGCATACAGGCTGGAAAAAAAAGTTTTTAAAGTTGTTTTGTTTGGGTGGGAGGGGGTTAGTGACCACTGGGGGAGTCAGGGGTGGTAATCCCCGATTCCCTCCGGTGGTCATCTGGTCATTTAGGGCACTGTTTTGGGATTTGTTCGTGAAAAAAAGGGTCCAAAAAGTGACCCAAATTCGCACTAAAAACGCATTTTTTTTCGATTATCGGCTGAGGACGCCCATCTCTCCTCAGCTTATAAACACGCCCCATTCCCGCCTTCACCACACCTCCGACACGCCCATCAACTTTGTCCGTTTCCGCGACAGATTGCAGTTGAAGACGCCCAAAATCGGCTTTCGATTATACCGATTTGGGTGTCTTTCTCTTTCGAAAATAAGGCAGAAAGAGCAGCAGTGAGATTTGAACCATTGTTTCCTTGTGTCTCAGCCCACTGCTCTATCCATTAACCTACTTCTCCTCTGTGCTGAAATAGTCATCAGGTTACTTCTCCATTCATAGATCCAGCAGAGTCAGTGTACATTTACTCCCAAAAGTATAATTCTAAAAATTATCCAAAACTCTTAACTCTTCTATTCAGACCTGAAGTGCTAATCCCATTTAGGAAAGTCTAGAGCAAATGAAAACTTTTCATGTTCTGTGGACACAGGACTTCGCTCCAGAGAGTCTGATAACTCCAGCTCCAATCATCAGAAGAAAACTAGACACCCCCCCTTCCGGTTCTTAGTCTGGTTTGGTATAACAGGACCAGGGCCGTGCTAACCCGGTAAGCGGGGTAAGCACGGCAGGGGGGCGCCTCACCTTCAAGGGCGCCGCCGCCGCCACCTTCGCCGTATTTAATAAAATTAAAAAACACAAACCTCTCGAGTCGCGTTGGCGCCTATATGCGCATGCGCTTGCTGGCTCTGGCTGCTGCCTTCCCGTGCGCTGCAGCCTGCACTCGTTCTAGTTTAGGCTTAGCACCGCCCCAGCGTGACGCACGGCGTGACATCATCGAACCTGGAGCCTCGCAGGCAGTCCGACTCCGAAGGACGAGTGTTTGCCGACGCCGACGCCACGTTGGAGACTGCCACTGGAGTAGTGCTGGGACTCTGGGAGAGAGGAGAGCCGGCGCCCTTGGATCATTGGATGATCAGCTGCTGCGCCTGCTGCCCGCATTTTGTTTTTCGTTTTTGAGTCAGACAGAGACTGGTGAACTGTGGACATCATTCATCGGTAAGAACGGTTTCGCCTTCAATGCCTTGTTAACTTTTCATTATTGTAATGGCTGGCAGGCTGGCGCTGGCCTACATTATCGATAAAGAAAGTGAAGTTACATTTGAGGCTGCAGATTGGGGCGGGAACTGGAACCAACCAGGCCAGCTGGGGAAGAAAAGAAAGGTAAGGCAGGAAATTTCTGGGGGGGGGGGGGGGGAACAAGCTAGAATCAGGGAGGAACGAAGGAGGAGGGGAGAGTAAGGGCAAGAAAGGAAAATAAGAGCTGATGGAACACAAAGGCAAAGAGGAAGATAGGAAAAAGAAGGCAAGGAAATTTCTGTGTGTTGGGGGGGGGGGGGGGGGGGGGGGGGGGGGAAGAGAACAAGCTAGAATCAGGGAGGAAGGAGGGGAGGCAAAGGCATGAGGAAAGGAAGATAAGCTGATGAGTAATAAAATGGATTGTGACATAAGTATAACATAAGTATAACAGTCATATTTCCAGTTCTAGTAGTACTTAAGATCCAGCAACTATGTTGTAAAAAAACAAAGTAATTGACTTTAAAATGATGGCTGTGTTCTGCCTTCTTCTGATGTCATTTCCTTGACGTCAGAAGAAGGCAGAACACAGCGAAATGAAGGCTAGAGACGTCGGGAGCGCCGCCTCCTTCATGACGCTTCGCTGCTGGACCGCCACGGAGGTAAATTTAAAAAGAAAAAAAAAGAAAAGGGATGTTGGGGGGGGGGGGGGGGAGAAGAGGGCAGGCAGTTGAACAATGGGAGCGGGAGGGCAGGGGAGAGAGGAGCATGAATGCGAGGGGGGGTCATGGAAGGGAGAGAGGGGAATTGCTAGATAGGGATTAATGGAGGGGGACAGAGGAGCATGGATGGGAGGGGCAGGGCTCAGGGAGAGAGGGGAATTGCTGAATAGGGATGAATGGAGGGGACAGAGGAGCATGGATGGGAGGGCAGGGCTCATGGAGAGAGGGGAATTGCTGGATAGGGATTAATGGAGGGGGACAGAGGAGCATGGATGGGAGGGCATGGCTCAGGGAGAGAGGAGAAATTGCTGGACATAGAGGGGAGGGAAGAGAGATGAAGGAGATGAAATGAGGGAAAAGGAAGAGAAGAGAAAAACTGCACATGGATGAAGCAAATAGGCAGAAGCTGAGGACCAGAAATGAAGAAGAAAGGAGGAAAGGAAATAAATAAATGGAAAGGAAGCCCTGGAAACGGAGTTAAGAGAACAGATAGCAGCAGAATCAGATACTGGGCCAGCATGATCAGAAAAAGAAAGTCACCAGACAACAAAGGTAGAAAAAAATCATTTTATTTTCATTTTAGTGTTTGGAATATGTCCACTTTGAGAATTTACATCTGCTATCTTATTTTGCAATGTAAAGCAATTTGTTTCTAAGAATATTGCTGACAATTCCTGTCAGTGTGGCAAGTGGTGAGCGATCATTTTCACGGGGGGGGGGGGGGGGGGGGGGGGGGGGGGGGGGGGGGGGGAGGGGGGCGCCGTCGCCGCCACCGCCAACTGATAGTCTGCAGGGGGGCGCCAGAGACCCTAGGCACGGCCCTGAACAGGACCAGGTTCATTTAGGCTCTGAGTTCTATGCCTTTTGTAATTATAGCAGAAAAGTGCATAAAGTCCAAAATCCGTTCACCCTAAGAGTTTTTATACCTAGACATATAGTATCATTTTAGTGTTTCCTCTCATAGCACTCCAAGTAGGATAAGACATCAACTTATATATCCCCACTGTATATCACAATTTTACCAAAGTTAGAAGGTATCCCTGCAACACATGAAGTGATGGGAGTGATGCAATGTAGTAATATATGTGGGGCAGCAGTTTTTAGAGAGAACATCTACAGGTTTTGCCCTAGCTCTATATATCCCTCTGAGCTAAGCATGGGGATAACCTTTCCCATATGCGAAGTCCACCATATTTTCCCTCCTCTCACAAAGAATCAGAAAAATAGACTAAGTTTCTCAAGTGGATACAGTACAGAAACAGTTTTAGTGTAGCTTATAAATGAGTTGAAAAGTATTTTGGGGAGGTCACGTGATGCCACTTTGCTGAACAGATGCCTGTCAAATTTGCTCCTCTTTGACTGCATCGAAAATCATGGTTTACACCAGTAAGAAGCCCCCCCCCCAACCAGCTTGGAATAACACAAATGACGAACGGATCTCCTGGAGAATCTCAGGGGCGATTTTTTAGTGCTTTCTGTGTGAGTGGGGCTCGGAATGCCAGCGAAAACCCCATGGCCCAACAAAGAGTGCATTCAGAACATGAGTCCCAAAATGGCGTCACCACAGCCTAGCCCTCCTTTGGTAACCTTACAAGAGGAAGCAGTTTGGGAGTTTACGAAACAGCTTACTGCTGTGCTTGATGATCTCTTTTCTAAACTGCAGGTGTCTGTGGAAGAAATCAAAGAGAACCTGGAGCGTCAGGGTTCGCGATTGCAGCAAACTGAAAAGAGAATTGTGTGACAGGAGAACTGTGCTAACTCAGCAGAGGCGCGCATCACCTCTGTAAAGACCCAATATCTGCAACTGCTTCAGCAGGTTGATAATCAGGAAAACAGAGGAAGAAAGAATAATGTGCGTATCATCGGTTTACCTGAGTCCGGAAAGCATGGGAAGGTGTGGGACTTCATTGAAACATGGCTCCCTAGTCAGCTGGTCTCATTCTCCCAGACATTACATTTAGCGTAGAGCGCGTGTATCGCATTTGTGCCATTATAGAAGGTGAGCTGAGGCTGAGGCCCATGCTGACGAGATTGTTCAACTACGTCGAGAAAGGTAGACTTATGCAGTCCTTATGATCCCATCCTCAGGTGGAGTATAAGAGTGCCAAAATACTTCTATTCCAAGAGTCACCAAACAGCGTAAACAGATGAGACAACACTGTAAGCAGCTGCTCACAAAAGGGATGCGATTTGCTCTGTATTTCATAGATCTCAAGGATCTATGGGCCTTTGTGGACAAGCTGCAGTTCTTATGCCATCTGTGGACTACTTTATGGATTTATGCTACTGGCCCTGCCTGGTTTATTTATTTATTCATTTATTATTTATGGTTCATTTCTACCCCACATTGTCCCTCGGATGCAGGCACAATGTGGCTTCCATGAATTACAAAAGTTAAAAGATACAACACATGGTTTACTAGTTTACTTGTATTTGTGTGGACAGCATGGATTATTTGGTCTTCTGGTTTCCTTTGGTTCTTCAGTACTACATTTGGAATGCACTAGGAAATGGTAGGGGGCCCACAAGTCATATACATGGCTGCACAACCCTGGGGAGCTGTGGCCCTTGAGTCGTGCCATACTGCACAGGTTTCTGCCCCAGTGAGACTTTGCCTGGGTTGCAGGGCCGCCAAGAGACTGAGCCAGGCCCGGAGCAGGGCTGCTGCTGTCGGTCCCGGGGCAGAATCATCATCACTGCCGTCGCCCCTCCTCCCCCCCAAATGGTCATCTCTGCTACTGCCCGCCCGCCCGCCCGAAGTACCTTGGCTGGCCCCGCCAGCTGCAGGCAGCACGGCTCCTTCCTCTGCCCAGCATTGCCTGCCCCTGCGGCTGCTTTCCTCAGGTAACACATGCTCAGTCTCAAAACTGAGCATGCGCGGCCTGAGGGCCCAGCAGCTGCTAGGCAGGCAATGCAAGGAGGGCCCGGCGCCGGAGTTTTCTGTTTGTAGGGCTCTTTTTGTCCTGCAGCCTTTATGTCTGTGTCATCTGGCGGAGAGAGCTGGGCACCTATGATCAACCTTGCTCAGGACCTTGGCTGGAGATGAGGGGTCCAGTGTGGATCACCTAGTATCAGTCATGTGGGACTACTGCCTATACCATCTGTTGTTTCTGTTGACCACTCATATGTTGGTTACTCTTGATTGCTCAGCTGTTCTTTTTATCTAAATGTTTACTTGCGGGGGGGTCTGCTGTTTAGGGGTGTGTGGGGGAGTGGGAGTGGGGAAGGGTTAGTGATTAGAGTGGAGAGAGTTGTATGAATGGTATGGTGAGAAGGATGTGTGGTGTGTATGCAGGGTTTCTGTGGGGTTTTATTTCTTGTTTCATTCTAGTAGGGCTGGGTGGGTTGGGTGGGGCATTGGTACAATGTCTGCGACGTCAGACAGACTCCGAAACTGGATTCCACAGAGTTTGAACAGCAGCACGGAGGAGTGGGAGTGAGGACGAACAACTTAAAAGACCTCAGCTCAAGGAATATTTTTAGAGGAAGCGGACCTCGGCTGGCGGGGGTTGGGGTCCCCCGCCAGCAAAGGTAGATGTTGGCGGCGGTAGGGGGGTCCAGGGCGAAATCTGCGGGGGCCCAGGCCCCTGTGGCCCTACGCAGATACGCCCCTGGTGTGGAGGGGATAGGAGGGTTGGGAAAATCAGGTACCATCGTACTCTGTTTTTATAGTTCAGTGCTGTTTAACCAGTTGTTATGCAGGATGTGTGACCGGGCAGTGTTCACTCCAGAGTCACTTAAGATTCTTTATGGTGTGGGGGGCTTGAACTTCCCATTAGCAGTAAAATATAATCTGCAAGGAATTGGATCTGGGCATGGTTATCTGAGAAAAATCCTAATTGTAGCTTTTTTTCCTCCTCCAAGCTCTGAGTTTGGAGGATGTGGATAGTTTATTTGTCCTCACTTGTTTTAGAGGAGATAAAAAAAAATTAACCCCTTTAGGGGGTAACATATGACTGAGAAGCCAACAGAAAAGTGAAAGGAAGCTATAGTAGAGCATCATTTTCACAGTATCTGTATTTACATAGAGAGGACAGAGTTAAATTTGCAAGCGTGGAGAAAGTTTGCTAAATCCAAAACTCTACAAAAGATAGAGAATGTCTCATAACACAGACAGGGCTCAGAGAGAGAGAGAGAAAAAAAAAAAAAAATATATATATATATATATACAGTGGGGGAAATAAGTATTTGATCCCTTGCTGATTTTGTAAGTTTGCCCACTGACAAAGACATGAGCAGCCCATAATTGAAGGGTAGGTTATTGGTAACAGTGAGAGATAGCACATCACAAATTAAATCCGGAAAATCACATTGTGGAAAGTATATGAATTTATTTGCATTCTGCAGAGGGAAATAAGTATTTAATCCTCTGCAAACAAGGACCTAATACTTGGTGGCAAAACCCTTGTTGGCAAGCACAGCGGTCAGACGTCTTCTGTAGTTGATGATGAGGTTGCACACATGTCAGGAGGAATTTTGGTCCACTCCTCTTTGCAGATCATCTCTAAATCATTAAGAGTTCTGGGCTGTCGCTTGGCAACTCGCAGCTTCAGCTCCCTCCATAAGTTTTCAATGGGATTAAGGTCTGGTGACTGGCTAGGCCACTCCATGACCCTAATGTGCTTCTTCCTGAGCCACTCCTTTGTTGGCCTTGGCTGTATGTTTGGGTCATTGGTCGTGCTGGAAGACCCAGCCACGACCCATTTTTAAGGCCCTGGCGGAGGGAAGGAGGTTGTCACTCAGAATTGTACGGTACATGGCCCCATCCATTCTCCATTGATGCGGTGAAGTAGTCCTGTGCCCTTAGCAGAGAAACACCCCCAAAAACATAACATTTCCACCTCCATGCTTGACAGTGGGGGACGGTGTTCTTTGGGTCATAGGCAGCATTTCTCTTCCTCCAAACACTGCGAGTGAGTTCATGCCAAAGAGCTCAATTTTTTGTCTCATCTGACCACAGCACTTTCTCCCAATCACTCTCGGCATCATCCAGGTGTTCACTGGCAAACTTCAGACGGGCCGTCACATGTGCCTTCCGGAGCAGGGGACCTTGCGGGCACTGCAGGATTGCAATCCGTTATGTCGTATTTGTTACCAATGGTTTGCGTGGTGACAGTGGTCCCAGCTGCCTTGAGATCATTGACAAGTTCCCCCCTTGTAGTTGTAGGCTGATTTCTAACCTTCCTCATGATCAGGATACCCCACGAGGTGAGATTTTGCGTGGAGCCCCAGATCTTTGTCGATTGACAGTCATTTTGTACTTCTTCCATTTTCTTACTATGGCACAACAGTTGTCTCCTTCTCGCCCAGCGTCTTACTGATGGTTTTGTAGCCCATTCCAGCCTTGTGCAGGGGTATGATCTTGTCCCTGACATCCTTAGACAGCTCCTTGCTCTTGGCCATTTTGTAGAGGTTAGAGTCTGACTGATTCACTGAGTCTGTGGACAGGTGTCTTTCATACAGGTGACCATTGCCGACAGCTGTCTGTCATGCAGGTAACGAGTTGATTTGGAGCATCTACCTGGTCTGTAGGGGCCAGATCTCTTACTGGTTGGTGGGGGATCAAATATTTATTTCCCTCTGCAGAATGCAAATAAATTCATATACTTTCCACAATGTGATTTTCCGGATTTAATTTGTGATGTGCTATCTCTCACTGTTACCAATAACCTACCCTTCAATTATGGGCTGCTCATGTCTTTGTCAGTGGGCAAACTTACAAAATCAGCAAGGGATCAAATACTTATTTCCCCCACTGTATATATAAGGGAGAGAGAGAGCAGCAGTACTGGATCTAATATTCCACCCAGGAGGCCACTGTGGGGTCCTTTTACTAAGGTGCGCTGAAAAATGGCTTGCAGTGTAGGCAGGGGTTTTGGGTGTGCACCGATCCATTTTTCAGTGCGCCTGTAAAAAAGACCTTTTTAAAATTTTGACAAAAATGGATGTACGGCAAATGAAAACGGCTGCATGTCTATTTTGGGTCTGCAACCTTATTGCCAGCCATTGAACTAGCGGTAAAGTCTCACGCAGTAACCGGGTGGTAATGAACTACACGTGTCAAATGCCACTTGGCGCACGTCTGAAAATAAAAATAATTTTCGGCCGTGCATATTGGACGCGTGCAAAAATGAAATTACCGCAAGAGCCACGTGGTAGCCGAGCGGTAACTCCATTTTGGCACAAATTGGGCATGCATAGACACTTATGCGGCTTAGTAAAAGGGCCCCTGTATAAAAAGAAGTACCAGCACCAGAGGTTATACATATTTTCAATAGAACTATCTGATTATTTAGCACTGTTGAATATACCTGTACGTGATGACTGACTAGCATCTAATTTTAGGTCTGCTATTGAGAAAATTTAAAATTAAATGTAGATGGTATCTGGCTAGTTGTTCAATCTTGCTGATAAATGGATACCGCTAGCTCTGTCTTAGCTTTTAGTTAAGCCAGCCCAGTATCATGCAAGTTCACGTCTGACTGATTTAGCCCAACATTATTCATATAATTTTTAAAATATACAAGGTAAATAAGTTATATGTTGCCACCTGCTGGCAAACACAACTCATTTGGAGGTCCACTTATTTTTTCTTAGTATAAAAATCTTAGGTTGTCTGAGTTACATACTGAGCAGTGTAAGAGTGGGAGAAAAAAATACCCCACACAAGATAGGCAAAAAAAGACAGGAAAGCAGGCTGGTTTTAAAACGCTTAGCTCTGTGAGTCGAGCAGCTTTGTACAGACACACATGAGCTCAATAGAGCTTGCAATCTAGTCTAACTGAATCAAGTGCTTGGAGAAGTAGGTATGAAATGGTGGTTAAAAAAAAGCAAGAAATTCAGTTGATGTAGGGCCAGAAAAAATTATAATGGAGATTACAGAAAATCCACAGAAATCTACCAACGAAGCTGAGGAAAGATTTCTCGAAGAAGAAAATAGAAACAACTGCTGCTTTCTGTTAAAGACCAGTGTCTGCTTCTCATTTACATACAAGGGCAAATCAAATCAAACAAAAAGACAGAGGTAGTGCTAGATGGGAGGACAGGAGACCAGCAGCAGGTAAAGCCAATAGAGCAGAGTGCTCACGTGAAGGATTTCTATCAGAATCATTACACTGAAAATGTTGTTGCTAAGGAGGGCACTGAAAATCTAGCGGTTCACTTACTGCGAGAGTTGGCAAAAGAAGGGGTCCCATCAGTCTACACTATTCACAACCATGAGATGACAGCTGACATCATGACAACCGTCCCAAGAACATTGTGAATCTGGTATAAAGCTTGGACTTTGTAGAATAATAATTGCATGACCGTTATGCTAGAAGGGTTTTTGGATGTATGTATTTTTTACTGCATTGCCTGTCACCTATTTTCTCTGTGATTCCGCTGTACCTTGATGGAATTCTTATAGAGGTCACACAGCTAGCAACTTCCTGTGGGTTAATGCAGCAGATGCAGACATGCAGCAGGATGGAGCCGTGGGCCATGGATCTCATTCTCTCTCCTAACCTGAGAGGATCGCTGGTGTGTGGCATCCATTACCAGCTAAGCACATGAAGGAGCTGTAATAAATGTAAGTAATATGTATATATAGCCTGTCTGATTAAATTACTGCAAACCTGTGAGTAAACGATTTTTGTTACTCAACTTCACTTGATCAGCAGTGCTTATTAAGGGTGAATGAGAGAGAGATGAAGAAAGAAATTAACATTTCTAAAGCTGAAGCTGTGTGTACTAAAATCTGCTAATTATTTACTACAAATAATCCAACAAAATATTGCTCAGTGGGCAGGCTGTCAATATTCAGTGGCACTTAACTAGGCAGTATGGTTAAATATCATCTCTGACCAGCCATTTTTGAAGTGGGAGAGAGAGAGAGACTTTCCAAGGGTGGAGTCGAGGCAGAGCTGGCAGCTGTGCGAGTGCCGGCAATATGCTATGCCAGTACGCATATAATTAAACAGCCAAATAGAGCTGAATAAAAAGCAGTCTTAACTTTGTTTGCTTGGCTCTGCATGTGCTTGCACTGAATTTTAGCCAGCACCCACATAAATTTTGGCAGCCACTAGCAGTCTAGTCAGGCCCAGATATTCAGTGCTGGTACCCACATATGCTCAGCATTGAATATCCAGTGCTATTTTAGCCAGCAACGGCTGAATATTGATCGACTGATTGTTAGTGGTCTAAGTGGTGAGGAGGTAGAAAGTGAAGGAGGCTCTGGCCTTTCATCTTTTCTTCCATGCTCAGCCCCATTTCCAGCAGTAGCAGTATCAGTACTAGCAGCTCCTAAGTGAAGTATGCAGAGAAAACATTGCACAAAGCAGAGCTGTGGAAGCATTTTAAAGTGCTTCATGATCCATATACTGTGAAGGTCATTAATTCAGGAAAGATAACAGGCCCTCTGTTGAAAAGTGGCATACTAAAAAGTATTTGCAGAAACAAGACCCCTTCAAATTAGGTTCAAATGAGTGTGGACTCCAGCCGACACTGTAGATGGTCGCATCAGGAAAGCTACATAAAATAGGAAATCTATTTCTGAAGCTGAGCCTTCTCTCTCTTTGTCCAGTGAGATGGCAGGAGAACAGTCCCAACACCTGAATAAGCAAGTCACTGGCACCAATGTCCTGAAGCAAGAAGTAAGGAGCATCAAAGGTGGTGACCTTGTGTATTAGGGAAAAGATTTCCTGTGCTGACCAGCCTCTGAAGGTGATTGAGAACATGGGGTTTAAAAGAATACTCCAAAACAAAGGCAGTACAGTAAGCAGCCCAAATGTACAAATCTTTCTTCTCGCTAAATTAATAATTAAAAACGAATACAGCAGACCAGTGTCCAGTCTCTTTTCATGTAGCTTGACATGGACCCTCTGGCACTCTCTTTCTAGGATTTTGTTTTGTTTTTTTCATTTTATTATTATTTTATTTAATCTAAATAATTTTTATTGAACAAGCCAACATAGCAACAGCCAAAGCAACAAACTTTGAGTCGTTCAGTAATTTACAATATATGTTAACCTCCTTGCCCACCCTCCCCCTATTAATAATATCTGTTCATAAGCATGTCGATTAAATTACAAACATTAAACAAAGATTCAATCCTTAGAGCACTAATAGAATAAGCTTCGAGTCAGCTGAATTTGCAACCAATATCACAACCGTCTTTCTAGGAGTTTTATGAAATTTAGAGCCTTCTTGAATGAACCCTCTCCACATATCTCTTAATATTGAACATAAAAAAACAAAAAGTAGCGTGATCAATACGACACTTCCAAGACACCATGGAGGCAAGTAAGAGATAATAAAACTTTATTAAAAAGCAATGTAAAAAAACTCAAAAGACTTGACATGGAGACATGTTTCGGTGAAAAACGTCTGCTTCAGCAGTCTGTTCTGTAAGCCAATGGATGGGGCAGCTTAAGCGAGTAAGCCAAATCAACCCTTTAAAAAGACTAGTGATTAGTGAATGCACCAAGCATTAGCTTTAAAGTGACAATAGAGACTGTGAGAAGAGTCAATCTCAGTAGTGCTGAACAAAAATGCTGAGGCAGCAATGAACTACATTGAACTACATAATCTAGTGATCACTGGATGTCAGATGTTCACCCACTTTAATATCAGAAACACTCTCCTCAGTCATAAGCACCAGATTCAGTATAGCCCCATCCTGCATGGGTTCCATTATCAACTGCTGAAACAGTTCTCCCTGTAAAGAATCCAGGATCTCCCTACTTCTAGACAACCTCACAACAAGATACCCCGATCAACATTCAGCATATTAAAATCACCTCCACTTTCATAGTTATATTGTGAATGTCTTCAATCAAATCTCTTTCCATTTCTGCCTGTAAAGGAGACCTCTATATTACACCAATGAAAACAGAATTTCCATTCCCCCTTTCCAGATTAACCCATAGTGCTTCCTTACCCCATAAATCCTGCAATTCTGTTGTTGTAATATTACCTTGTATATATAACGCTACTCCTCCTCTCTTTCTTTCTATCTATCCTATCCTTCCTAAATAGATTATAGTCCAGTATAACAATACCATGGTTCCATGATTGCCACCAAATCCAAGTCAGTCTGTTCCTCACAACCTCTAGATCCAGAACCTTATTTGATGTAGTGTATCCAGATTTTCAGAAAGCTTTTGACGAAGTCCTTCATGAGAGATTCCTGAAGAAATTAAAAAGCCATGGGATAGGGAGCAATGCCCTGTTGTGGATTGAGAACTTGTTAAAAAAATTGAAAACAATGGGTAGGTATAAATGACCCATTCTCTTAATGGCATAAGGTGGATAGTGGCATGCACCAATCCGATCTGTGGGACTGGTGCTTTTTAATATATTTTTAAGTGATCTGGAAATGGGAATGTTGCGTGAGATGATCAGATTTGCAGGTGACACAAAACTGCTCAAACAGGTCGATATTCAAAACAATTACACAGAGCCTCCTGGCAATTTAAATTGCTTATACCTGCCCAGCTACCGATATTCAGCAGCATTCGCAGTCTATGTCCCAATTGGGTAGGTCATGGGTGTTACAGGGGGTGGAGCCAGGAGTTATGCAGGTACCGGCAATATTCAGTGCTGGCACTTGCATAGGTAAAGGGCATGTAAGACTGCATTAAAAGCAATCCTAACGTTGCCCAGTTAGCTATGTGGGTGCCAATCTGAATATTGGCCAACAGTCCCGGTACCGGCTGACACATGTTTCCGTTGTCCTCCCCTCCCTCCCAAGAAGTTTCAAATACTCCTTCCATCCTCCTACAAGTAACAGTAAATGACAGCAGATAAAGCCCTGAACGGTCCATCTAGTCTGCCCAACAGTCACACTCATCAATTCATGATTAAACCAGCAATGAATGTCATACAAAATACTTGCAGCAAAACAAAGCACCAAAAGGCCTCCAAGGTTGAAGCAATGGTACAATCTTTAATAAGAATGACCAAAATCTTTCTTTGGCATTTCTGAGACAGTCTGTAGAAGTCCGCCTTGCACTGTCCTTACGATCCAACTACGGGAGTTGCCATTGAAGCCCTCTCCAGCATAAGACAGGTGTGGATTTAGGGAACTAAGTTCTACCACCTCCTCCTCATCTCTGGATTATTTTAAATTGCCTAAATTCTTAAGTTGCCGTACACCCGAGGAAAGCTAAAGGTACAGTAGACCCCAAGAAAGCTGCCTCTTATCGCTGGAGGTAGGTGGCTTAGAATCTTTGCAAATTTTAGGGATTTTTTCTGGGTACTTGTAGTAACTTTGGGACTAATACAAATCCTTTAGCTTTACCCCTATCCTGAGAGTGACAACAATGTCTTCCTGAGCTATCTAAAAAATAAGATGGAGTTATATTAAAATTCTCCCAAGTGTTAGTAATCCCTCACCTTTTTCCAATTCAAATTACCCAATTTATCAAAAAAAGATGTCCCTGATTTTGAACTGGAGCATAGACATTGACAATTTTGAAGATAAATGCACCAGTGGAGACCTTCACCAAAACAAATCTCCCAGTGGGATCCCCCTTTGTATCTAGCATTGTTAAATTGTAAATACTACTACTACTACTACTTAACATTTCTAGAGCGCTACTAGAGTTACGCAGCGCTGTACAATTTAACAAAGAGAGACAGTCCCTGCTCAAAGAGCTTACAATCTAATAGGCAAGATCCCTAGAGAACATTATCACAACCCCCCTCCCTACCCCTTTCAATTTCTATGTCCTATTAGAAGCAAAATACATTCAGAGGAACTTAAGTAAATTGAGCAAATATTCTCCAGCAAATGAGTTTATTGAACAAAACATTCTGGTGCATTCCTTTAACAAGAACTGTCTTTTAATTGGTGAATTCAATCCCTTCATATTAATAGTCAGTATATTAATATCTGAACACCCTTTCATGTAAGTGGTTTAAGTAAGTTACCATAGAACACACTTATATCATTCATCACTCTGCAGTTTCACCACACATTTACACGCTGGCTGGTTCAGAGTGACTGTCACTTTTTATCAATGATGTCCTGCCTCCTTCAGCACATGGGTGCTTCCTCCCTAGTATGAACGTTAGCCAGTTTATCATTAATTGTAAAGGCTAATCCAAATAGGGAGAACCAGGGGTATTTGACATTCTCCCCTTTAAGTTTACTGATAACATATTTGAATTCTCACAGAGGAAAAGCCTGCAAATATACAAAAATGTTATGTGATTTCCTATTCAATCACCCCAACCACCCTACTCTCTGGGTAGTTTTCTCCTTTATAGAGTAGTCATGAAAGTATTTTACTATATCTTTAGGCATGTTAGGCCTTGGAACACCTAGGGCATTATGGCGTGTTCCAATTTGATTTGAACATTCTCAGATGAGCTGCCCTCATCTGTCAAGATTTCTTTAGAGATGCTCACCAGTCTCATGGTAGTCCATGTACTCTCCAGTTTCAGAGATTCCTCTAAATTGGAGATTACACCTGCTTGCTCTGTTTTACTATCCTCAACTTGTCTCAGAGATTGCCAGTTTGTTTAACAAAGCTTGCCACTTGGCTTTCCAAATGAGCTATGGCTTCTGCTTGTTCCTTGGCCTGGTTCTCAGCCTTCTCCACTTTCTTACCCAGTTCAGATATGTCCATGTGCAGCTGTACCATCATCAATGCAGTTTCCCCCTGAAAGACAGCCATATCCTTTCTAAGAACTTTGAACTTGGTGTAGTGTTCCTTGTGGGTCACTGGATGTTTCACTGCCACTTCTATGAGTGGATTTGGTTCACTGTCTTCTTGTTCTCCCTTGTGCAGTTCTCTGACATGATCTTTGTTTGCTCGCACTATTGCTGGGAACTGTCTGAGCAGGAGAATTTTCATAAGTCAAACCTTTCTTTTTTGCAGCCATCTTAGCACGACCAATGTCTAACAGGCTACGATGCTTACTGGGGGCACCAGCTAGCAGGATTCAGAGTGTTCAAATATATTACTATTTGTCTTGGGCCAAGCACAGCTTTGACCTTGACATTATTTTCTCTGTAAAAATAAACTAAAATCTGTTGAACTCAATGACGGTAACGCTATAAAAGTGTGTCTATTTTTAGGAGCCATGAATGCATAATAGCAGGCACCTTCTTTCTGTATAGAATACTAGCATAACCAGATAAACACATACATATTTCTTTATGCACAAGCACCTACATTATAGCATTCTATAATTTATGTGCAAGTGTGCATCCTGCCCTCTCTCTGCCCAGACTCCACCCATGCAAACACCAACCTGCATAGTATGCACCATCGAAGATTATTGTCATTTAAACATGTATGTATGTGTTTACATATACACGTAAATGCCTAGGGTTGCCAGCTTTTATGCTTGTACTTGCCATTAAAATCTGTGCAACTCCTTATAAAATTACCTGTTTTGTGTCCAGACTCAATAGTGAACAGAATCAGAAAGAAATAGGTTTAGTTATGTACTTTTCAAAGGGTAAAAGGCAAACAAACAAAAAAGCAGAGCAGCAGAGATATGGCTGTTACAGATAGGCACCCACCCTAGTACTAGATGTGGTATGTTCACTGTGCTCTACATACCACTAAAATCCCTACAAACAAGTCATGGCCAAAAGTTTGCAACCACCACTATTTTCATTATTATTTATCATACACATGAAACAAATCAGGTTTTAAATCTTCAACTGTCTATGTTGTATTTAGCATCTAAAATCATTGTCTGCAGACATTTTCTGCTTGATATCAGTATTTATAGTGATGTCCTTTGTTCTTAATAACTGTTTGCGTTCTGGCATTGATTTGGCCAGTTTTGGCAGTTTTGTCCTGAGTGCACACAGCTTTGATCCAGTGTATAAGGTCTGCTTCAGATGTTGCATTGTGCATGGCCATTCACTGCTTTATCATGGTCCACACATTTTCAATAATGTTAAATCTGGGCTGTCGTCCGGCCAAGATTCTATCAGTTGCATCTGTTCATGAGCCAGCCATTCTTAACAGCTTTTGTTCCATGGCAAGGTACACCATCCTGTTCGAAATGGGTTATGTTGTGAATTAACATAAAGTTTGGCATTTTCTCCTTTAAAACATCCAAATGAACAGTTTCATTGATTGTGGAATTTTTCGGCATAATCCACAGACCTTCTTGACCAGATCCTTATATTGCACCCCAACCATGATCTTCGGTGCTTATTTCACTGTGGGTATAACATACCTCAGGTTATGTTTCTGATTTGATGGTCTCCTTACATGTCTGTGGAAGCTGTAGAACTGAGTGAAAGTGCTCTCAATGGAAAACATAATTTACTGCCATTGATCAGCTGTCCACTGCTTGTATACTTATGACAGAAAGTGAGCCGATCTTTGATATTTTTGGTAGCCAACTTCAATTTTTCAGCAAGCCAATAAGATTGAAGTCCAGAATCGAATAATCTCCGGCATATTATTAAACTGTTGCTTGTTTTCTTCAGTGAACTACCTGCAATTCTGGCTTTGTTGGCAACTGGTGATGCTCTTTGGAAATGCTTAGCTGCCTTTATCATCGCATTGTCCATTCATACATCTGTAGCTGTTGGTCAACCTGAGTGTGCCCGAGACTGAAAACTGTTTAGCTCTTCATTTCATCTGACCGTTGCTATCATAGTTAAATGAGCAACTTTCAGCTTCTTTACAAGTTATCTTATTGGTATCTTTTCTTTGTACAGAATTATGATCTGTGCATGTTTCTCTGGGGTAAGCTCTTTCCCACATACCATGCTGCATATGCAAGTAAAAAACTTATGCAAATCAAACGAAAGACACCAAATATGTATAATATCTTATAAGCAGACATTGTATAGATGCTTTTGATTTTCATTTTGTTGCACATTCCTGCTTATAATCGAACGAGAAAAACGGCCAAGTTCCGACCTAAATCGGGAGATAGACTTTTATCTCACAAAAACAAATAACACGGTATAATCGAAAGCCGAACTTCAACGTTTTCAACTGCACTCCATCGCGGAAGCATACAAAGTTGATGGGGGCGTGTCAGAGGCGTGGTGAAGGCGGGACTGGGGCATGGTTATCACCCAAACAGAGATGGGCGCCTTTCGCCGATAATGGAAAAAAAGTATGCGTTTGTAGCTAGAATTTAGGGCACTTTTCCTGGACCCTGTTTTTTCACGAATAAGACCCCAAAAAGTGCCCTAAATGACCAGATTACCACCAGAGGGAATCGGGGATGACCTCCCCTGACTCCCCCAGTGGTCACTAACCCCCTCCCACCACAAAAAATGATGTTTCACAACTTTTTATTTTCACCCTCAAATGTCATACCCACCTCCCTGGCAGCAGTATGCAGGTCCCTGGAGCAGTTGTTAGGGGGTGCAGTGGACTTCAGGCAGGTGGACCCAGGCCCATCCCCCCCTACCTGTTACAATTGTGCTGCTTAATGCTTAGTCGTCCAACCCCCCCAAACCCACTGTACCCATATGTAGGTGCCCCCCTTCACCCCTTAGGGCTATAGTAATGGTGTAGACTTGTGGGCAGTGGATTTTGAGGGGGATTTGGGGGGCTCAACACACAAGGGAAGGGTGCTATGCACCTGGGAGCTCTTTTACCTTTTTTTTTGTTTTTGTAAAAGTGCCCCCTAGGGTGGCCGGTTGGTGTCCTAGCATGTGAGGGGGACCAGTGCACTACGAATCCTGGCCCCTTCCACGAACAAATGCCTTGGATTTATTCGTTTTTGAACCGGGCGCTTTCATTTCCCATTATCGCAGAAAAGCAAAAACGCCCAGCTCACAAATTGTCGAATAAAACATGGACGTCTATTTTTTTCGAAAATACGGTTCGGTCTGCCCCTTCATGGACCCGTTCTTGGAGATAAACGCCCATAGAGATAGACGTTTTCGTTCGATTATGCCCCTCATTGTAAACAAAATAATGTATATTCAGTTTGTTTCTTTAACACAACAGATCTTTTTACTCAACTCAGCACCAAATTTTAATGGATCTGATTCTTTGTTTCAGTCAAGTTAATCAAACACCACTAATGCAGTGGTTTGAGATCATTAAACCTCTATTATCACTCACAGTTATTACTGCTATCTATTATTACACTGACAAACAATAAAAGTTTGATTATACCAAAAATTATACAAATAGGAATATTGTAAGTTAACGCATACTTGTAATGCAGGAATTCAAAATCCAAAATGTAATTATGAAAAAAGCCCATCAAATTCATGCTTCTAAGTGAGATGTATTAAAAAGATGGTTGAAGCTATTAAAAATATAAATATTTAACTCCAAACAAATAAAGGCTATAGCCCAAAGTAGCTCAAAATAATATTAGTAATCAATAACCCAATGTGGTTCAGTTGGAAACTGCTTGGTTGCAAACTTTTGGCCATGACTTTGTATTAAACACAGGGCTTTTTTTGAGGGGGTACTAAGTAGTGGCACCTTTTCCATTGTCTGCTAATATTGACACATGCATGGTCTCCTAGTTTTAATGAAAAACACACCAATTCTGCCTTGTCATAGATTCTGTGACTGGTTGCAGAGGGCCTGGCTATTGTGGGGTGGGCCCTATAGTGATCACCTCACCGCTGAAGGGTGGCTTAGCATTTGATTACCGGCACCTTTTTTGCTAGAAAAAAACATACTGATTATACAATATATAGAAACTAGAAGTTGTCTAGTTCTCTCTCATTAAATCATATCAATGGTTAGAAAGGGTTGGATTGAGAACAGGAAAAGCAGAGGAAGAAAGGTAGCTGATCTTCTAAAGAGACCTAGGGCCAGAAGTAGCACTAGTAGTCTTCATCAGAGACTTAGGTCTTGGAACCCCTATAATCTACAAGCCAAGGCAGAGATATTTTAGAAAGAAAGTAGTATGGCAGCTGTCAGGGAAAAGTTTAAACAGCAGTTGTCTTCATACCGGGGAAAAAGAAGGCAGAGGCAGTAAAAGATTGTGGCATTAGCACTGGGGTAACAAGAAGCCACCTGAGAAGTGTACGGAGGAGGTTTGGTCAGAATTATCATTTGATAGATTTCCAGAATCAGAAGATCAGTGGCGTAGCCAGACCTGACATTTTGGCTGGGCCCAGAGCTAATATGGGTGGGCACTATATATATATATATACATACATACACACACATTTGACACTTCTTTCTCCATGTGACTATCTGTCCTTTCCAGGATCTCTCCTCTTTTGTCCTTGTTTCTATCCTCTCACATATGTTCAGCATCTGACGTCTTGGTGTCCTCTTTCCTCAATTTATGTTTAGCATCACCCCTCTCTCTCCCTATCCTATGCTTACTCCATGCCCAGTTTCTCTTCTCTGTGCTCTGTCTCTCCCTTTTCTCTTCCCTTCCTCCTGCACCCCTACCCTGGGTCCATCATTTCTCCCCTTCTGTCTCATATTCCTCCCCCTCCACACACACACACACACACATACATACACACACACATTGTGGCATATCTCCTGCTTTCTCTCCATGGATCTTGTGGCTCTCCTTCTGTGGTCTCTTCCCTCTGCCCCCTTCCCTGGATCTAGCATCTTTCCTCTCTCTTCCCCTCCCATTTAGTCCCAATGGCCAGCAGCACACCTCTCTCTCTCGCTCTCTCTCTCACCACACAAATGGATTCCCATCTCCACTCCTGAGTCCAGCGCCCTTCTCCCTCGAGCATCACCAGCGAGTTCACTCCACCTGTCACCTCCCTGGGTGCTCCCATCTGACCCGATCACTGGCAGCACTGCAGCTGTAACCATAGCAGACCACCCTCGCCGACATCAGGATTTTCCCTGTAGGATGTCCGTGTCCCGCCTGCGCAGAAACAGGAAGTCGCGTGTTAGGAGGTGGAGCACTGCAAAGGGAACACTAGTCTATTGGCAGCCACGGCACTGGAGGCAGTCTATCACAATCACACAGCCACTGACAGCGATCAAGCCAGGTGGGAGGATCCAGGGACTCGATACCGCCCCCCCGGGGGGGGGGGGCTGTGGAACAAGGCAATTTAAGAAGCATTGCTGGACTCGGGGAAAACGGAGGAGATGAAAAGGGAAGAGAGTTGCGAAGCTGAACGGAAGATGACTGCGAATTTCCCGATGAATGCGAGATAGTTGGTTTGATGTCGGGAGTCAGTAGCGCGGGGCCCCTGGGCGGGCCTGGGCCCACCCAGGCCCGCCCGTAGCTACACCCCTGCAGAAGATACTGATATTTTTGTAGCAGAGGAGGGTTTGAATAAAACAGTTGCTAACATGATAGACAGTGAACAGCTACAAGAGGTAGGAAGTGATACTGCCAGGGCCAAGAGCACCCAAGGAAGAGCAGGTAGTGGAAGGTGCAAGGGATTCACATGTCCTTTCATATTGTGGCTTGCCTTCAGCCCTGGTTTCAGGATCAGCCTTCAAGGATACAGAGAGTTCCTATAAAAACTTTAGAAGTATCAGAATTTTGCAAAAGACCATCAGTAGAGGATAACTTGGGCCATCATTGGATCCTCAGAAGCTTAGCCAAAATTGGGTGGCGGAGCAGGTGGGGGAAGAGAGGTTGGTAGTTGGGAGGCGAGGATAGTGGAGGGCAGACTTATACGGTCTGTGCCAGAGCCGGAGATGGGAGGCGGGACTGGTGGTTGGGAGGCGGGAAATACTGCTGGGCAGACTTGTACGGTCTGTGCCCTGAAAAAGGCAGGTACAAATCAAGGTAAGGTATACACATATGAGTTTATCTTGTTGGGCAGACTGGATGGACCATGCAGGTCTTTTTCTGCCGTCATCTACTACTATTCCAACAATTATAAAATCAACTCCCATTAGAACTGATTGAAAGGGGTAGATGGGTGCCAGTAACAGCCTGGAGACTGCCCTGTGCACCAGGTAGCAGCAGCAGGATAAGCTGCAGCAATGGGGAAGTCTGTCTCACAAGCTGAACCCCAGCCTCTTCCTTTAGTGAGGTGGAAGGTAAAAAGCTATGATAAACATGTAATCAGTTAACCATGGAGAAGATAACGTGGTGGTTTTTTTTTTGTTACATTTGTACCACGCGCTTTCCCACTCATGGCAGGCTCAATGCGCCTTACATGGGGCAATGGAGGGTTAAGTGACTTGCCCAGAGTCACAAGGAGCTGCCTGTGCCAGGAATCGAATTCAGTTCCTCAGTTCCCCCGGACCAAAGTCCACCACCCTAACCACTAGGCCACTCCTCCACTGCCCAAGGTCAAGAAACAAGCAGCTTTGAATTTGATGGCAACACATCGCCAGAATTCGCCCTTTCCTTTCTGAACACGCTATCAGAACCCTCATCCACACTCTCATCACCTCTCGCTTAGACTACTGCAACTTGCTTCTCACAGGTCTTCTGCTCAGCCATCTCTCTCCTCTTCAATCTGTTCAAAACTCTGCCGCATGACTAATATTTCGCCAAAGTCGTTATGCCCACATCAGCCCTCTCCTGAAATCGCTTCACTGGCTCCCTATCCGTTTCCGTATACAATTCAATCTCCTCTTATTGACCTCTGCAGCCCCTCACTACCTCTCCACCCTCATCTCTCCCTACACTCCTTCCCTAGAACTCCGTTCGCTAGGCAAAACTCTCCTAGTTGCACCCTTTTCCTCCATCGCTAACTCCAGACTCCGCTCCTTCTATCTCGCCGCACCTTATGCCTGGAATAGGCTTCCTGAGCCATTACGTCTAGCTCCATCCCTGGCTGCCTTCAAGTCCGGGCTAAAGGCCTACCTGTTTGATGCTGCTTTCGACTCCTGACTGTCACTTTTATCTTATCCTTGTGTCCTTCTGTCTGTCCTTCCCTTATCCTTATTGATCCTGTCTGTTTGTCCTGATTTAGATTGTAAGCTCTTTTGAGCAGGGACTCTCTTTCTTCATGTTCAATTGTAAAGCACTGCGTACGACTGGTAGCGCTATAGAAGTGATTTATAGTAGTAGTAGTATGGCAGCATATATTGAGTAAGTGATATATTCTGTTATTAACTGCTGATGAGGGCAGACATGAAGGCAGATTTTGCCTTGTGAGTCTCATCTAAGGAGCACATCCAAGGGGCATTAAACTCTTAGAATACACCTTGAGACATTTGTGGACACCCACAGATGTTTAATGTTCTATTTGAAATCAGTGGTTTGGAAATTATATTCTGGGCCAAGTGTGATCCTTCCAGTGGAAGATCATGGCGACTGTGCAGTTTGTGGCCTTAACAAAACCCAGAATGGAAGGAATGAATCCTCCCAAATACTGTTATCTTTGTAAACCTGCTTTTAAAGGCTGCAGTAACCATCTCTCCAATCAAACCAACCTGTTTGTTAATTATCATTCTATTCACAATAAATAGCATGTATAGTGATAGTTTATGGTAGGCACTTCTAATAACCCAGTCTACCACTGGGAAGTATACATTTTGATAAAAAAATAAGAAGTAGACCAGAAATGGATATTCTACTGGTTTATTCTCCATTTTATATCCCTCAAACTAGCTGGGATGCCTTGATAGAAATTATTATTTTGATTAGTTTATTAGATTTTAATAAGAACGTTTATCAAATAGAAGATAATGAGGCTAGTATCTTATTAGGTATGTTGGAATTCAGTGAGCTGTCCCAAGTGGTAAATTTTCCTACCTATTATGGAGGAAATAATCTTGACCTTACTTTTGGAAGAAGTAATTTTATTGAGGTGAGACATTTATTAGTAGATAGTCTGATCAAATTTGTTATATATTTTGTTATAACCTTATAAGAAAGTAGTCCCTCTATATAGCTCATTTGCCTACTAAAGAGGGTAGAAGATGTTAAAGTTTCTGTATCTGAAAGTTGGTCCACAGAGGGAAGAGTAGTTTAATTGGTGGAGTTATTGCATTGCAAATTTATGAAGTTTCTTGATTTTATAATCATTGTTAAAAAGTATCAAAATACATATGGGCCAATATTCAGAGTGTGGGAGGGAGCCCGGCTAACTCCCACAGTCGGCGGTCAGCTCGGATATTCAATTCCGGGCTGTTTCCTGTGACTGGCATTGAATATCTGGTTTATTTTTAGCCAGTTTAACGTTAACCGGTTAAGTCGATATTTGAAGATAACTGGTTAACTAAAGATATACCAGCTATTTAAGCAACTTGATGTAGCCGCTTAAAATAGCTGGATATGAATTGAATATTCAGGGATAGCTGGATATCTTCTAAGTGCTAACCGGGAATATTCAGCAAAGAATAACCGGCTATCCCCTGCTGAATATCGCCAGTTAAGTTGCATTTAACTGGTCAGGTGCTATTCCTGGCCGGTTAAATAGTTTTGAATATCAGGGGGGTAGTATTTGGCTAATCTGAGGGATATGAAATGTAGGGTCAGGTGCCTGGAGCAGCGATTGATGAAAACAAAGTCAATTCCTGATAGGATGCTATAGAGATAAAAGGTAGTAATAAAGCTGCTTGGAGCCTCACAATCCAAATTGTCCTTTGCCTGCTGGAACTATATCATGAAAGTATGAATTTGTCCACTGTTTATTTATTTATACATTCTTTTATCCTACTGTTATCCAAAAACAAGTTACCATTACCCCTGTTTTTATATGTGTGTGTTTATATAACACACACACACACACCCATATATATATATATATATATATATATATATATATATATATATATATATATATATATATATATATATTAGTAAAAAAGGCCCGTTTCTGGAACGAATGAAACGGGCGCTAGCAAGGTTTTACTGGGAGTATGTATGTTTGAGAGAGCCAGAGTGAATGTGCGGGTGTGTGACAGAGTGAGACTGTCTGTGTGACAGTGTGTGTGTGAGAATGAGAGTGTGTGGCAGGGCCCCCTTCCCTGTTCCTAATGCCCCTCACCCCATTCCCTCCCCTCCTTTTCCTCCTCCTTCCCACACTTTGGGTTCCTTAAGGCTTTCAAAAGTCTATGTACCCCCGTGGCCCTAACGCCCAGTATCCGGATACCCCACCGCTTTCCTCCTCACCCCTCCCCCAAGATGTAACACTTTCACGTCCTTCATTTTTTTTGTAAAGTGTCCTATCTACCCTGTGTCCAAATGCCCGGCATTCAGATTGTGTTCCTCTCGTAAATTTTCATTTCTTTCATTCATTCAGAACTTGTCTCCCCCAGCCCCGCCCCCAAACACTTTCGGTTCCTTCAGTCTTTTAAAACTCTGCTATGTACCCTGTGTGCTAATGGCCAGCATTGAGATTGTTTTCCTGTCCCAAATTTGCATATCTTTCAGTCGTTCACAACTCCCCCCCACCTTCTCCAGTTTAACACTTTCGTTTCCTTCAGTCTTTTAAAACTCTCCTATCTACCCTGTGTCCTAATGGCCAACATTCAGATTGTTTTCCTTTCCCAAATGTTCATGTCTTTCAGTCATTCAGAACTCCCCCCTCCCCCCATTTAACACTTTCAGTTCCTTCAGTCTTTTAAAACTCTCCTATCAACCCTGTGTCCTAATGGCCAGCACTCAGATTGTTTTGCTTTGCCAAATTGTCTGTCACTGACGTCAGTGCGTGCCTGCCTAGCAGACCACTTCCGGCAGGCACGGCAGTGGCGTAACCAGAAGTCAATTTTTGGGTGGGCCAACAGGTTGGATGGGTGGGCACTAGACAGTGGTGTGCTGGTAAATGTTTAACAACAGGCTCTCTCCCCGGTCCACCTCTGCACCCCCCCCCCCCCCCCGTCCACCTCCCCTCAAAATTGCAGAGCTGGCTATAGCCGGGGAGAGAGCCTGGGGGGGGGGGGGGGGGGGGCAATGCATTACTGTCTCCAGGAAAAAAAAATTAAATGATCCCAGGTTCCAATTTAATTCATGTTTAATGTGGGATAAAATGCCATAAATAAGTAAATAAATATAAACTTTTAATGTTGAGCACCTGATTCTCAAAGTGGACATATTCCAAACACTATAATGAAAATAAAATGATTTTTTTTCTACCTTTGTTGTCTGGTGACTGTTTTTCTGATCATGCTGGCCCAGTATCCGATTCTGCTGCTATCTGTCCTCTTAACTCCATTTCCAGGGCTTCCTTTCCATTTATTTCTTTACTTTCCTCCTTTCTTCTTCATTTCTTGCTCTATATCCATAAGTAAAAGCTGGGTCCTCTGCAGACTTGACTGTCTAGTGGATCCAGCTTCTGCCTATTTTCTTCATCCTTGTGCAGTTTTTCTCCTCTCTTCCTTTTCCCTCATCTCATCTCCTTCCTCATTCTTCCATCCCCTCCATCCATGTCCAGCATTTCTTCTCTCTCCCTTCCCTCTCTTCCATCCATGTCCAGCAACCCTCCTCTCCCCTTCCCTCCATCCAGCAACCCTCCTCTCCCCTTCTTCCACCATGTCCAGCAACCCTCCTCTCCCCTTCCCTTCATCCAGCAACCCTCCTCTCCCCTGCCCTCTCCTCTTCTTCCACCATGTCCAGCAACCCTCCTCTCCCCTTCCCTCCATCCAGCAACCCTCCTATCCCCTTCTTCCACCATGTCCAGCAACCCTCCTCTCCCCTTCCCTTCATCCAGCAACCCTCCTCTCCCTGCCCTCTCCTCGCCCCTTCTTCCACCATGTCCAGCAACCCTCCTCTCCCCTTCCCTCCATCCAGCAACCCTCCTCTCCCCTTCTTCCACCATGTCCAGCAACCCTCCTCTCCCCTTCCCTTCATCCATCAACCCTCCTCTCCCCTGCCCTCTCCTCTCCCCTTCTTCCACCATGTCCAGCAAACCTCCTCTCCCCTTCCCTCCATCCAGCAACCCTCCTCTCCCCTTCTTCCACCATGTCCAGCAACCCTCCTCTCCCCTTCCCTTCATCCAGCAACCCTCCTCTCCCCTGCCCTCTCCTCTCCCCTTCTTCCACCATGTCCAGCAACCCTCCTCTCCCCTTCCCTCCATCCAGCAACCCTCCTCTCCCCTTCTTCCACCATGTGCAGCAACCCTCCTCTCCTGTCTGCCCTGTTTCCTTCCGGTCCCCCCCCACCCCCGCCGTACCTTTAAATATTATAGTTTTGCTGGAGTCGCGGGCAGCCGGCATTGAAGACATCGGCAGGCTTACGCCGGTTCCAGCAGCCTTCCCTTCCCTCGTTGCAAGTCGGATGATGGCTCCGCCCTCGTAGAAACAGGAAATACGTCAGAAGAGGGCGGAGCCATCATCCGACTTGCAACGAGGGAAGGGAAGGCTGCTGGAACCGGCGTAAGCCTGCCGATGTCTTCATTGCCGGCTGCCCGCGACTCCAGCAAAACTGTAATATTTAAAGGTACGGCGGGCGGCGGCGGCGGGGGGCGGGGCAGTGGCGGGCTGGGGAGGCAGATGCGGGATCGGAGCTCAGCCTGCTCCCTCCGCTCCGCTGCCTCCACTGCTGGGTGGGCCTGAACCAAAACTGGGTGGGCCTGGGCCCACCCAGGCCCACCCGTGGCTACGCCCCTGAGGCACGGTCCCAGGCACATCCTTTTGGAGGTGAGAATTATTATATAATATGATGCTGGCTTCATATTTATTGTTTTAGTCTTGTGTGTGTGCTTTGAATAACTATAATGAATATGTATAAGATGTATATATGCAAATGAATATGCTAATGTGCCACACCCCACCCATTGCCCCCACAAATGAAACTGTCAAACTACGCTCATGATCATTAAGAAATATGTTAAATAGCACTGGTCCCAGTACAGATCCCTGCAGCACTCCACTACTCACCCTTCTCCACTGAGAGGATTGGCCATTTAAACCTATCCTCTGTTTTCTGTCCATCAACCAAGATATCTAGGTTTATATACTATAAAGCAGAAAATGGATGAGGAGTAGCACCCAGCTGTTAAAAATTTTCAAGCCCACCTCTCCATTTCATTAGACACTTTTTGTTCCTTTTACTTCTAAAACTTTTTCAATATGGTATACCCTATCCATATCAGGATTGATATTTTATAGTTATTTGGGGTAAATAGAACCTTCTGTAACTTTTCTGTCATAATTCTCTATCTTGTATAAAGTTTTCTGTCCCCAGTTTAATTCACTTTTTATTATAAACAGAAACTACATACTCCTACATCTACCCAACTGCAAAAACACCATCTACAAAACTATCTACACAGCAGGATTTAGCTACCTGGGTTCCAAATGGTGGAACTCGATACCAAAAACCATAAGAAGCATCACAAATCTCCTCCAATTCAGAAAAGAAATAAAAACCTACCTCTTCAAAAAAATTCTACAGCTAATTACAAAGATATTGTCATCTTCCTTTCAAATCTACCTCTTCAAAAACTATATGAATGAATATCACCAAAACTCTACAATTGAACACAAAAGCTAGTACTACCCTTGCCTCTTCAAATCTATCTCTTCAAAAACTCTATGAATAACCACATGAACTATAGATGCCCTCTCCGGATTGCACAACACTATTGTAAATTCACTACAGTGTAAATTGTAACCACTTTGAACCGAAATTTGTTTTTGAATAATAGTGGGATACAAGAAATGCATAAATAAATAAATACACTCAATTTCATTGGTGCATGTCTTTCCATACCTCTTTTGAATGGTACATGTACCTTTTGTTTTCAACAATCTTATCAGGTGATCTTTTCCACAATGTTTCTCGTCCACTCCTTATTTTGCATCCTCTATATAGACCGTTTTCCAGATCTGTGGAGAATTCAGAGACATGACATTGATTGGTCTGCCTCATATGGGTCTATGAAAACTGAGCCTACAGTATATCTAGTCAGTGCAAGGTATTGCAAGATTTGAAGTACTGCTTTTACATCAACCTTGGTCACAAAATAACAGATTCCTAATATATAAGCCATTGGCTACTTCGTGACTACTTTAGTTTGTAGACTCACAGCCCATGCATATATTGATAAAATGTTAGCATGTATTTATATCTGTCATTATAACGAGACAGTGCTGACATTGCAGGCTACTGTGTGTCCACTTTTTTGGCAGCAGCCTAATAGGGATGTACTTGTAGATTGTTTAGCTTCTGGTCTACGTTCTGTTAATATATGTCTGCATTAGAGAATGACATGGGGACGGAGACCCACAGTAATCGCGGGAATGGGGACAGGGCCAGAGCTTGCAGGAACGGGGCTGGGACAGAGCCCATGGGGACAGGGCGGGGATGGGGACAAACTTTGTCCCTGTGTCATTTTCTACTTTGAAGCCTGTTAATGAACTGGACCCTTATTTATTTATTTATTTATTTATTTATTTATGTTTGAGTGATGCTTTTCCCCCCTGCTAACTGGGTCAGAGTGTGCCCTGTTTTGTTTCCTGTTGTAGTCCATGCGGTAGTGGCCATTTTTGTAAGCCAGTTTTAGTTCTCTTTCCTGTGTTACCCACGTTAGAGAACGTAGTTCTTACCTTGAATGGTGCTGAAAGAGGGCATTGTACACCATTGTGCCAGCTCTGACCTACTGCTAATCTTAGTACCAGGGGACTCTTTGCTAGGGGGGCACAACCTCTGATCTGCAGTTAACTGTGAGTAAACGTGGTTATTTCAAGGAAGAACTTTTTCAGAGAGATTAGTCTTCAGGTGTGAACTGGTGTGCCAAAGTTATACAGCAGCAATAAGTCCTAGAGGCTGTGTGCGCAGGTCCCTGGAGCAATTTTAGTGGGTGCAGTACATTTGTGGGTAGTGGGTTTGGGGGGCTCAGCTCCCAAAGTAAGGGAGCTATGCACGTGGGAGCTTTTCTGAAGTCCACCGCAGTGACCCCTAGGGTGGCTGGTTAGTTCCTGGCATGTCAGGGGGGCCAGTGCACTAAAAATGCTGGCTCCTCCCACGGCCAAATGCCTTGAATTTGGCCGGGGTTTGAGATGGCTGACATAACTTTCCATTATCGCTGAAAAACAAACCCGGCCATCTCAAACCCGGCGAACTCCACAGCATTTGGCCGGGCTAAACCGTATTATCGAAAAAAAAGATGGCCGGCCATCTTTTTCAATAATACGGTTCCGGCCAGCTGTTGCGCTGCTGCCAACATAGATCGCCGGCGATCTATTTGGCCGGCGACGTTCGATTATGCCCCTCCTGGTTTCAATCAGAAAATGATCCTCTTCTTAACGATATTTGTCCAGCAGGATATAAAGTTTTACATATGAATCATCTCACTCGCAGAGGGGGAGTGTGGACTCTAATCTATAGGGATTTTTTAAAGGTATCTATATCTAATTCACCCAATTCCTCTGGGTTGGAAATTCTCTCACTTTGGATGACTTTTTCCTGCAGGGAACACTAAAATGTATTTTGTTCAATCGTCCCCCAGGAAATTTGGCTGATGTGGAACATTTCTTCTATGAGGGCACCTTTTACTATGCCGCATAGGCGCCTACTCGTGCCCAATGCCTGCCAAAATGGATTACCGCATGACTCTTGTGGTAATTTCATTTTTGGTGATGCGTCCAATACCCGTGTCCGAAAAATATTTTTTATTTTCGGACGCGAGTAACGTTTTAGATGTATTGGGTCATAGAATACATGTCTAACATTTTGAAATTTAACCAAACATTTTATTGGAAATCACAGAAAAAAATTCATCACCATTTTGTTGAACTCGCGGGCCGAGATCCAGAAAAGACTTGCGTCTCTGCTAGGTTTCTTTGCCCACATCAGGAAAACACCACAATTTCTGGCCCATATACAAAGTCACTCTGGGGCCCTTTGACTAAGGTGCGCCCAAAAGTGGACTGCGCTGGTGTAGTCACGTGTTTTGGATGCTTGCTGGTCCATTTCCGGAGCATGCCTGAAAAAAGGGGATTTTTTAAATGTGCTGGAAAATGGATATGTGTCAAAATGAAAACCAGCGCGCGTCCATTTTTGGCCTGAGACCTTAACACCACCCATTGACTTAGCAGTAAAGTCTCACGCGCTAACCGGGTGGTAAGTGTGCAGCGTGTGCCAACTGCCGATTTACCACCAGATAAGGGCCCCGTGGTAGAAAATAGAAAATATTTTGTACCGTGTGTTTTGGGCACGCGCCAAAAAAGGAATTACCGCCTGGGGCACACAGTAGCTGGGCGGTAGTGCCAATTTGATGTACATTGGACGCATGTAGGTGCCTACACGCCTTTGTAAAGGGGCCCCTCTATTCTTGAAAAAAACAGTTGCAAAATTAAATTTTTATCAGACTCAATCACGGACACTAGTAGTCTTCTTTTTTTGAAATATCTTTGTTAAATCAAAGGCAGGTACAACACCGCAGCCAATCAGGCAAAGAGTACAAACATAACCTTACAAAAATTAGATATGCAAGAGCACAACAAGGATATAAACATTAAAATGCAAATATGATTCATCTACCTCCAATCAATCTCCCCTTGTAACAGAACACATGTCCACTCCCCAGGTCTCCACTCCCAAGCATGGTAATGACATATACTCAAATGCCCCCCGAATCTCCAGTGGGCTCTGCTGGATTCAGCATGGCATATCTGTTCCAGAGGTCTCGATACAAGCAGTGTCCCATCAATACTGTGATGGAAAGTTGGAAGGACACCCACTCTGCCATTACCCTCATCATATACTTCTTAAACAGTTCTCTGGCTGATATCTGAATTTTAGAAAAATTCAGAAACCGAAGGTTACAAACTGTCATATTTTCTAATTGTTCTGACTTAAAAACTGGATAGCCTCTGAACATTTAACCGTTTTTTGCCCCTCAGATAGATTTTTAATACCTTCCTCCAAACCCTTCATTTTCCCATGGTAATCTTCATATGATGTTTCAACTTTAGCAATTCTTGATGTTACAGTCTCCAGCACATGCTGTACTTTGGCCATCCTGTTACGGTTTTAGTTAGTGAAGTTATTGCCCTCCAAATAGAAGTAAGGGTAATCTCAACTGGCTCTTCCTCCACCTCAGGTATTCTAAGCTCCCACGTCTCCTGTGATGGACATAAGTCCGACAGCTGCTTCCAGTGGGAGCAGTTCCTCCTGCTCCTTCTCCTCCTCCCATATCCTCCTGGAGATGCGGGGGGGGGGGGGGGGCAGATCCAGGCCTTGTCAGAGGTCCAGCCACTTCAAGGATGCTGACAACATCCTCTCCAATCACCTCCATTGGGGTCGGCGAACTGCTTGCCAGAGGTTGAGGCAGAACTCAGGCGTGCAGGCTGAGTGTTATGTCTTCAAGCAACGCCAGCTCTCCCTTCACCAGCGAAGCAGCAAGGATGCCTCCAATCTCAATCGCAGCATAACACAATATTGAAGTTTGCACCGGAGCAGGGGCACTATGTAAGGTTTCCCTTACTCTTCCCCTCCTCTTAGGCATCGCCAATGAAAAGTTCAAGGAAATAATCGGACATAGGAGCAGCCCGCAGCAATTTACATCATGTTGGCCATCTTGGATCTCGGATCCCCAAGTTAGCCCATAGTTTAATGAGAAATTGCTCACTTTAAAAAGATCATGTAGGAGATTAGAACATAGGTAGATTAAGAGTAAATCCCCTGATGAGAAACTTCATTGGAGAGACTTAAATAATTCCTATAAAAGTTATTGAGATTCATTAAAAAGCAATATTATTCCAAAATGATTGATTCAGAAGGGTTGAATCCAAAGATGTTGTTCACTGTAGTTGATCAATTATTAGATACTGAGGAGGTAATTTTTTTATTTTTATTTGTTACATTTGTATCTCACATTTTCCCACCTATTTGCAGGCTCAATGTGGCTTACATAGTACCGTAAGGCGTTCACCATCTCCGGTAGTGAAACAAATACAAAGAGGCATATTTTCAAAGCACTTTGGGAGGCTAAGTGCCATAGATTTCTATGGAACTTTGGGAGGCTAAGTGCTTTGAAAATAAGCCTCAAAGTGATGTTATGGTCGAATAAGGTTTGTGTGGCTATTATTAAAAACAAAATTACAGAGCACATCCGAGGACATGGATTACTGAGACCGAGTCAGCACGGCTTTTGTGTGGGGAAATCTTGCCTAACCAATTTACTTCAATTCTTTGAAGGAGTGAACAAACATGTGGACAAAGGGGAGCCGGTTGATATTGTATATCTGGATTTTAAAAAGGCGTTTGACAAGGTACCTCATGAAAAGCTACAGAGGAAATTGGAGGGTCATGGGGTAGGAGGAAATGTCCTATTGTGGATTAAAAACTGGTTGAAGGATAGGAAACAGAGAGTGGGGTTAAATGGGCAGTATTCACAATGGAGAAGGGTAGTTAGTGGGGTTCCTCAGGGGTCTGTGCTAGGACCGCTGCTTTTTAATATATTTATAAATGATTTAGAGATGGGAGTAACTAGCGAGGTAATTAAATTTGCTGATGACACAAAGTTATTCAAAGTCGTTAACTCGCGACAGGATTGTGAAAAATTACAAGAGGACCTTACGAGACTGGGAGACTGGGCGGCTAAATGGCAGATGACGTTTAATGTGAGCAAGTGCAAGGTGATGCATGTGGGAAAAAAGAACCCGAATTATAGCTACGTCATGCAAGGTTCCACGTTAGGAGTTACGGACCAAGAAAGGGATCTGGGTGTCGTCGTCGATAACACGCTGAAACCTTCTGCTCAGTGTGCTGCTGCGGCTAGGAAAGCGAATAGAATATTGGGTATTATTAGGAAAGGTATGGAAAACAGGTGTGAGGATGTTATAATGCCGTTGTATCGCTCCATGGTGCGACCGCACCTTGAGTATTGTGTTCAATTCTGGTCGCCGCATCTCAAGAAAGATATAGTAGAATTGGAAAAGGTGCAGCGAAGGGCGACTAAAATGATAGCGGGGATGGGACGACTTCCCTATGAAGAAAGACTAAGGAGGCTAGGGCTATTCAGCTTGGAGAAGAGACGGCTGAGGGGAGACATGATAGAGGTATATAAAATAATGAGTGGAGTGGAACAGGTGGATGTGAAGCGTCTGTTCACGCTTTCCAAAAATACTAGGACTAGGGGGCATGCGATTAAACTACAGTGTAGTACCGTGTTTCCCCGAAAATAGGGCATCCCCATAAAATAAGACCTACCGAGGTTTTTGGTGCCCTTAGAAAATATAAGGCCTCCCCCGAAAGTAAGGCCTAGCAAAGTTTTGTTTTTCCCGGTAAGTAGGGTCCCCCCCCCCTGAGATCGCCGGGCCCCCCTCCGTCGTTCTGAAACTAACCCCCCACCCGAGGTCGTCCCCCCCCACCCGGAATGGCGCCCCCACCCGAAGTCGCCGGACCCCAACCCCCTCTGTCGCTCCGAAACTAACCTGCACTTAAGCCTCCTTTCACTTTCCTTCCAGTTCGCAGCAAGCAGCAGCAGTAGGAGGGCAGGCCACTCCTTCCTTCCGTGTCCCGCCCTCGCCTGACGTAACGTAACGTCAGGCAAGGGTGGGGCTCGGAAGGAAGGAAAGGCCTGCCCTGCCCTGCTGCTCCTGCGAACTGGAAGGAAAGTGAAAGGAGGCTTAAGTTCAGGTTAGTTTCTGAGCGACGGAGGGGGGTGGGGTCCGGCGACTTCGGGTGGGAGCGCCATCTCGGGTGGGGGGGGGGCGACCTCGGGTGGGGGGTTACCGGTAGTTGCAGGAGCGACGGAGGGAAGGTGGGCGGGCCAACCGTGTTTCCCCGAAATATTAAGACATCCCCTGAAAATAAGACCTAGCGCCTTTTTGTGCGCAAAAATTAATATAAGGCAGTGTCTTATATTCGGGGAAACACGGTAAATTTAAAACAAATTGGAGACAATTTTTCTTCACCCAACATGTAATTAAACTCTGGAATTCATTGCCGGAAAATGTGGTGAAGGCAGTTAGCTTAGCAGAGTTTAAAAAGGGGTTGGACGGTTTCCTAAAGGACAAGTCCATAAACCGCTACTAAACGGACTTGGAAAAATCCAAAATCCCAGGAATAACATGTATAGAATGTTTGTACGTTTGGGAAGCTTGCCAGGTGCCCTTGGCCTGGATTGGCCGCTGTCGTGGACAAGATGCTGGGCTCGATGGACCCTTGGTCTTTTCCCAGTATGGCATTACTTATGTACTTATGTTATAGACACATTGGAGAATCGTATAGAGGAAGAGTTATGCAGTATTTATTACAAGCTTTGGTTTCGTTGTGTTGCAGTGTTTAGGCACTTAAGTTGGGTCGGTAAGGTATGTCTTTTTGAACAGGTTGGTTTTTAGTGATTTCCGGAAGTTTAGGTGGTCATACGTTGTTTTCACGGCTTTTGGTAGTGTGTTCCATAGTTGTGTGCTTATGTAGGAGAAGCTGGATGCATAAGTTGATTTGTATTTGAGTCCTTTGCAGCTTGGGTAGTGGAGGTTTAGGTATGTTCTTGTTGATCCGATTGTGTTTCTTATTGGTAGGTCTATGAGATCTGTCATGTATCCCGGGGCTTTGCCGTAGATAATTTTATGGACCAGGGTGCAGATCTTGAAAGCAATATGTTCTTTGATTGGGAGCCAGTGTAGATTTTCTCGGAGGGGTTTGACGCTTTTGAATCGCATTTTTCCAAATATAAGCCTGGCAGCTGTGTTTTGAATGGTCTGAAGTTTCATTATGAGTTGTTCTTTGCATCCTGCATAAATTCCATTGCAGTAGTCTGCATGGCTTAGTACCATTGATTGTATCAGATTGTGAAATATTTCCCTCGGGAAGAATGGTTTCACGCGTTTGAGTTTCCACATTGAGTGGAACATTTTCTTGGTTGTGGAGTTGACTTGGCTGTCAAGTGTTAGGTTATTGTCGATGGTAACGCCGAGGATTTTCAGGCTGTCTGAGATTAGAAGGGTGTAGACTGGGGTGTTTATTTTTGTGGGTTTGTTCGTATTTTGTTGGGATGAGAGGATGAGACAGTGTGTTTTTTTTCTGTATTGAGTTTTAGTTGAAATGCATTTGCCCATGAGTCCATGATGTTCAGGCTGAGCTTGATTTCATTGGTGATTTCTGTCAGATCATGTTTGTAAGGTGTGTATATTGTGATGTCGTCTGCATAGATGAATGGGTTGAGGCCTTGGTTGGATAAGGACTTGGCTAGTAGGGTCATCATTAGGTTGAAAAGGATCGATGATAGTGGTGATCCTTGAGGTACTCCACAGTCTGCTTTCCACGGTGATGATATGTTTGAATTTGATTTCACTTGGTATGTCCTATTGGTTAGGAAACCCTTGAACTAACCAAGTGTGTTTCCACCAATACCGAAATAAACTCTCCATCATTAGAGATATAGGCATATAATTCCAGAGGAAAGAAGCCAAGAAAGAAAAGGAGGCCTGCCTTGTAAAATCAAAATGAAACCTAGTGAAAGCAGGTACAATTTTTATTTTATTTTTATTTATTTGTTGCATTTGTATCCCACATGTTCCCACCTACTTGCAGGCTCAATGTGGCTTACATAGTACCGGAATGGCAATTGCTGTTTCTGGTGTGAACAAATACATTGTGCTGTAGTGTTAGAAAGAAGTTTATATGGCAATGCCATAGAATAGTCCTGATGGGAAGAGTATTGTTGTGAACGTACGTGCTTTGGTTTTCATGTGTAGGCAAGGTCAGTCTTTTAGGTTGGTTCGGGATGGTATGCCTTTTTGAACAGGTTGGTTTTTAGTATGTTCCGGAAGTTTAGGTGGTTGTATATGTTTTTCACTGCCTTTGGTAGCGCGTTCCACAGTTGTGTGTTTATGTAGGAAAAGCTGGATGTATAAGTAGATTTGTATTTAAGACCTTTGCAGCTTGGGTAGTGTAGGTAGAGATGTGATCGTGTTGAAATGGAGGCGTTTTAGGTTGGTAGGTCGATTAAGTCTATCATGTATCATGGCGCTTCGCCATAGAGTATTTTATGAACCATGGTGCAGATTTTAAAGGCAATGCGTTCTTTGATTGGGAGCCAGTGTAGTTTTTCTCGGAGGGGTTTTGCACTTTCGAATCGTGTTTTTCCAAATATGAGTCTGGCTTTAGTGTTTTGAGCGGTTTGAAGTTTCTTTAAGGTTTGTTCTTTGCAACCTGCATTGATTCCATTGCAGCAGTCTAGTTGACTTATTGACTTATTACCGTTGATTTTATCATGTTGCGAAAGGTATCCCTCAGGAAGTATTGTTTCATGAGTTTGAGCTTCCACATTGAGTGGAACATTTTCTTTGTGGTAGATTTTACTTGGCTCTCCAG
This sequence comes from Microcaecilia unicolor, assembly GCF_901765095.1. Classification (NCBI taxonomy): domain Eukaryota; kingdom Metazoa; phylum Chordata; class Amphibia; order Gymnophiona; family Siphonopidae; genus Microcaecilia; species Microcaecilia unicolor. Next base: position 236,018,566 of record NC_044037.1, read on the forward strand.
TGTTAGGTTGCGGTCTATTATGACGCCAAGGATTTTCAGGCTGTCTGATACGGGGAGGGTGTGACCTGGGGTGTCGATGCTTGTGGTGTTGTCCTTGCTGTGTTGGGACGAGAGGACAAGGCAGTGTGTTTTTTCTTCGTTAAGCTTTAGTTGAAATGCATTGGCTCATGATTCCATGATATTCAGACTTAGCTCGATTTTGTTTGCGATTTCCTGCAGTTTGGTTTTGTAAGGGATGTAAATTATTACATCATCTGCGTATATGAAAGGGTTGAGACCTTGATTGGCTAGGGACTTGGCTAGTGGGATCATCATTAAGTTAAAGAGGGTCGGTGATAGCGGTGATCCTTGTGATACTCCGCAGTTTGCTTTCCACAGTGATGATATGTTCGCGTTTGACTTTACTTGATATGATCTTGTGGTTAGGAAGCCTTTAATCCAGGTGAGTATGTTTCCACTGATCCTGAAATATTCTAGTATACTTATTAATATATTGTGGTTTACCATGTCAAACGCGCTCGACATGTCGAATTGGAGGAGGAGGATGCTTTTGCAGATTGCTATTTCTTGTCTGAATTTGGCTAGGAGAGTGAGTAATACTGTTTCGGTGCTATGGAGGGGGCAAAATCCTGATTGTGACTCATGTAATATTGAGAATTTATATAAGTAGTCTGTGAGTTGTTTGGTTACAATGCTTTCCATCAGTTTAACTGCCAATGGGATAAATGCTACTGGTCGGTAGTTGGTGATGTCGTCTGTTTTTTTCTTGGTGTCTTTTGGTATTGGGGTGACTAGAATGTTGCCATTTTCCTCGGGGAAGCGACCTTGTTGTAGCATGTGGTTTAGGTGGGATGTGAGGTCTGTTATGAAGCGTTCCGGGGCGGATTTCAGTAGGTAGCTGGGGCAGGTATCTAATTTGCAGTGAGAGTTGGAGAACTTTACTAATCCACTGCTGAAAACCTACCGCCTACTATACCAATAAATACCTTCCTTCTACTCTCCACTTCTTCCCTTAACTAATCTCTGTACAACAATAATTGTACCTGACATCCAGGACTAATTGTGTTAACAAAACTATGTAAGCCACTTTGAGCCTGCAAATAGGTGGGAAAAGGTGGAATACAAATGCAATAAATAATAATAATAATAACTTCCTGATGGCTTGGGTAACTGTTTCGACGGTCAATCTAACATAACAGTAGCCATACTGGGTCAGACCAATGGTCCATCTAGCCCAGCATCCAGTTTCCAACAGTGGCCAATCCAGATGTGAGGCCCTCAGATGAGGAATTAGCAGAGTTTTTATTCAAAAATTGAAAATATATATAAAGCATTATCAGCCTTATCTTTTGAGAAGTTAGTGGGCTACTCTGGTTGCACAAGTCTGCCTGACCTTGGTGTTTTAAGTGATGGAATATGGAACTTGGAAGAGACTAAAATATTAATGTTGAGATATTCTTCCTTCATTGTACCCTAGATAGTTGTCCCACTTACCTTTTTAAGTCACCATCTCTGGTGTTTTAAATTTGGTTTATGGCTTGGTTAAATTTGTGCTTGGAACAGGGCATTACCCTAATTATTTAGGGCACATTGTTCTTATGCCATTCTTAAAGAACTGATCTGGTCCATTATCACATGTTAGCAACTATAGGCCAGTAGCATCTATGCCGCTGTTTGTAAAGATATTACAAGCCGTAGTTACAAAACAATTTGTGGAGTTTCTTGATCAATATAATATTCTGTCTATTTTCCAATCAGGCTTCAGAAAGAACTTTAGCACTGAAATAGCTATAAGTGCCATAACAGCAGAAGTACAGTACTGGCTTAGTAAGGATCCAGTTTGATCTGTCAGCAGCATTTGGTGTGATAGATCATGAGTTGGTGTTATAGTTATTGGATGAAATCAGGGTAGTAGGTCCGGTCCTGGACTGGTTTAGGGGATTTCTAACTTTTAAGATCTTACCAGGTAAAAATAAGGAATGAATTTCCCCTTCTTGGGATTCAGTGTGACGTCCCTGAGGGATCTCTCCTGTCACCTCTTGTCGTTAATGTAGTAATGCCATTTTTAGGAAAAATCTTAGATAGTCATGCTGTAAAAATTTTCATCTATACAGATGACATCGCCTTAATTATCCCCCTGGATGTGAGCCTATCAAATGTTTATAATAAGGCTACATTTGGAGTTAAACTAGAGGAAGATTGGGCAGCTACTCATAAACTAAAATTATATTTGGACAAAACAAAATTTTTTGGGACTTCTAATTCAAGACAGATTATTTTATGTCATATGATTACTATAAACAATATTTGTTTTCCAATCGAATTGGAGTTAAAAATTTTGGGTGTAGTTTTGGATACTGGTTTTTCCTTTGAGAAACATGTGGCACAACTAACTAAAAAAAGTATTTGTTAGTCTGAGAATGCAAAGAAGGATTAGACGTGGCTTTGAATCTCTACAGTTTAGGTTGGTTGTTCAGGCCTTGATTTTAAGCCAGCTAGACTATCATAATGTATTTTTTATTGGATATATGCAACTAATTTAAAGAGGCTGCAAACTTTGCAAATTGTAGCAGTTCATTTGATCTGTTCTGCTAAGAAGTTTGATAGGGTGTCTCCCTTCTTGGTGAGGGCCCACTGGCTTCCCTTGAAAGCTAGGATACATTTTAAAGCTTGTACAGTCATTTTCAAAACATGGTCTCGCTCCTGAATATATGCTGTCATTATTTACTCTTCCTTGTTGGGATAACACTTTAAAACTATGGAATACTTTACTTTTACATCTCCTATCTTCAAAATTTGTCAGATTTAAGTAAGTTTTCCAGTCTTCATTTGTTTTTATGGGAATAAAATTCTGGAATGAGCTCCCAGGCGTTCTTAGATCTTTCAATAGTCTCTTGTTATTTAGAAAAACCCTCAAAACATGGCTATTTGATAAATTTTTGAAATACAGTACGTTTAATATTGGATTCTCTTTTATAATTTATTTGATTTTTGCCTTTTTTCTTGCTTACTACTTCCCAGGTATGCCTGCATAGAACCTGCAAGGTGGCTGCGGTATAAAATTACTGTTTAGTTTAGCTGCTATTAAGTTGTCTGAAGTGATGCTGAGGATGGCCTCACTCTGCCAGGGTGAGGCCTGAACTAAAAGTTTTTAAAACTCCAGGTTCCTCTTCAAGAGGTTAGACATGTTATTGCCTAAGGTACTATGATTTGCATGTATGGGAAAAGTGGCAGCTTGTCACTTTGTGTATGGTCTCTGTTTTCTCACAGTGCATAACCATCAATTTGAGGGGAAAGATGTTCATCCTCAATCCATAAGCTTGGCGTGCTCAGTATCAGATAGATGGGTCTCTTGTAGAAGTGCAATGTCCACCCTGTGCCACTGCAAGGCCAGCAAAAGTTTAGATCATTTAACAGGAGAGGAGATACCGCCTACATTCCAACTGACCAAACGGACCATTAAGTAACTCCTTCAGATAGGCCACCCAGAATAAGGCAAGTAAGCCTTTCAATCCCAGTGAGCTGTCCCAGCCACCAGCCCACTAAGAGAAAGTAACCCCAGAATAGCAGGGAGGTACCCCCATAGGACACTGCCCCACATTTGGGATTATAGAACCTCAACCTCCATCCAACACCTTCTAGCCCCCCACTCATCCAGGCCTCCTACCCTCCCAACCCCTACAGATCCCTTTCCCCACCCCCAAAACCACATCCCCCACAATCAGAAAACACAGGTAAAATCCCCACCACACAAACATACACCACTCCTTAAACCCACCTTACATCCAATCCCACCACAGCAAACACCAACTATCCCTCATTCCATTCTTTTGCACCCTTTTATACCAAGAATCCTCCTGCCACTAAAGTCAATATAGATGCTAATCAAGTATCCTAAGAACACATAGGCAATAAGTAATAGCAACAAACAGAAGAGCTGTGGAGGAGCTCTGGAAGCAACAGCAAGTGGACAACCTACTGAAGTGCCCAGAAATCCACCTAAGTGTCCACGAACTGGGCCCAGGCGTGCCGATCCAGTCCAAAGGCTACTTCCTGCTGTCACCTGCTGCTCTCTATCTGATAACGCCCAGGGTGGGGCTCCCCATACAACATCCAGCAAAGCCAAAGTTGCTGTCTCACAGAGCCATAAGGCCCCCCCTCCACCAACAGGCAAGCCAGTCATATCAGGTAAACAGGGTTAGGCTCCTGGTCAGGCCCCACTTAGATGAAACAGAGAGATGGAAAATGAAAAATAGGGGATGTCCCACTGAAAACAAACAAAACAAGAAGAAAAACCACACAAAATCCACTGCTGCAGATGGACCAAATCATCTTCGCATTTTTTCACAAAAGCTTGATGGTCATGCAGGTCTGTGAAAAACAAAGTCTTATTTTCATGGGTCACCCTGACCTTCACTGGGTATAACAGCACAAATCACACTCCCTTGTCAAATAGGAGTTTGCAATGCTGGCCCATTTGTTTGTGCTGCTCGGAGACCCAAGCCGAGTAGTCCTGAAATAAAAGAACTTTAGTCCATTCCGGCAGATTCTTTAGACCTGCAGCAGTCTGTCCTTCTTAGCATAGATGAACACTCTTGCCATCACTGGCCTCAGGTGATGTGCCCCCTCCCAAAGGGCACCCACTCAGTTCATGTGCTCCACACGCATGGCCGCACCTGGAAAATTGAGACCCAAATGAGAAGGGAGCTAGTTCTCAATTTCCACAGTTCCTTAACAGCAGCCAACTCAGGTAGACCAATTATGCAGATACTATTGCATCTGCCTCTGTTTTCTTGGTCATCCACTTGGTGAAGCAGCTGCTTGTATTGGGCCTCTACCGTGGTGAGCTGCACCTCCGCCGAGTCCACGTGATCCTTTTGAAACCTGATTCTCTTTTCAGCCTGCTGCAGTCTCGAGCCTTTCTGCTCCAAATTCTTCCAGATGTCATCGACTGACACTTGCAGTTTGGAAGGACAATCATATCAAACCACTATAAGCTGTTTAGTTAGCTCCCTCACCGCCTCGTCCTGCAAAGTGATTACAGGAGCACTGGGCGTCATCACCATCTTGGGGCTCACAGGCTGCATATGATCCTTTCCAGACCACGGGGTGTTAGCCAGCATGCTGTGCTGCAGCCGGTCACAGAGCTCCACCAAAGTCACCTTGAAGTAGTGGTGAGAGTCAATCCACCAGGAGAGAAATTGATGGGCTGCAAATGCTGATTTTGTTGCGGATGGAACAGAGCAGAGTTCACAGGCGTACACTCAACTCAACGGCATCATGTGACCCCTCCCAAACTTATCATTTTTATAAGCAAACTCCATGAAATTGTCTATGATGTCCAAGTTTAATATATGAACCAGAAATAACTTATCTTTAAATGTTACCAGCAATGAATCCATAAAGCATATAGATGGATATTAACATGACAATTCTTTATACTTTGGTTGCCAGCAAATGTAATAGCACATGATCTGATTGGGCTTAACTGACCATTTGATTAGTGTGTTCTAACAGATTTTTAAAGTGAGAATTCTTTATGCATTGGTTGCTAGCAAATATAACACCACATGATTTGATTAGGCTTAACTGACCATATAATTAGTGTGTTCTAACAGACTTTTAACAAAGAATCTTCTTCTGCATTTAGAAGGGTTAGCTGTAATACAGGAAAAGGGATACCACCACCAGAGCACAACCTGTTCAGTACCCATAGGGCTGCATATTGAAATATTAGCACAAAACCCCTTTTTTTTCAAGTGGGTCTCCCCACCTAACAAAGGGAGATCTGTGTTTGGCTGCTGTTCTGTGTTTATGCGCTAACATGCTGCTTTTTGTTTATAACTATTTCTCAGCGTCTTTAGATGTATGAGGACAGTGCACAGTTTTGGCTTTAAAATAACACAGGTTACACTTCCACTTTTGCTGTGTGAAAAGGGAGGGGGTAGTGTAGGTTTTTACCCTATTTATGAACTAATGTTTACAGAACTTATACCTTGTTCAGATAGTGCAGTGCCCAGTGGAATAATCTCCCTAACTGAGGTATCAGACTTTGAGCTCCAATGTGTCTGTAAGGGAGAGAAGCAAGGGAGCGGGTTATTATGGTAAACAGGTTTTGACAACAGCTGAAAAGAGGTGGGGTGGGAGAGTCTGATCCCACTTGCTGTGCTAAGAACCAAGGAAGAGGGAGGGGAGATTTCTTTGTTAGAGAAACAATTCATCTCCCAGGCAGATTCCTCTGTAAACTGTTTGCTATATGGAAAAGGGTGAAGGTGATGGAATAGGGAGGGGGAGTGGTAAATGAATTATTTCTCAAGAGTCTTTTCTGTGCTCTGTTTGGGTCAGAGCATCACAATTGCAAACTTGATAAAAATCAGTGTCTGTATGTAATTTGCTGTAAGTTGTAAAACACAGAGAGACAGATTCCATTAGAGAAAATGGCATGTCTGTAAGGGAGGGGAGGGGTTAGGATGTGGAGGATTCTTTCAGGATGAGAATAGGCTGACTTTGTAAGCAGAGATAAACAAACAGCGTGGGGACATTGTAAAATGTTAGGTATTTTCCCCAATGTTAAGGAGAGCACAAAAACCTGGAGAATTTTAGTTCATTTGCATATGTGCTGATAGTCCAGATAAATGGTCACACAGAGAGAGGCAAAGAGAGAGAGACAGACAGACAGACATAACACAGAGCGCAGAAAAAGATGCAGTTTGTAAGCTGTAAAACAAAGAGGCAAATTCCATTTGTAGACTGTAAAAACATAGAGAGCCAGACTTGGCACAAGAACAGAGAAAATAAAATGAATGGGTGGGCTATAAAAAGCAGTGAAGAAGTGTTTATTCATACCATGCATGCTCAGTGCCTGTAGGAAATTTCTGATGGCAGAAGTCTTGCTGATGTCACTTCCTGTTTATAAGGTGTCACTAGAGAATGACAGGGGGACAAAGTTTGTCCTCGCCCTATCCCTGTGGGTTCTGTCTCCGTCCCCACCCCATCCTCGCAGGTTCTGTCTCTGTTTCCACTCCATCCCATCCCCACCCCATTCCCATGGGCTCTATCCTCATCTGCAGAATCCTTGAACAATTATGATTTTATATTTAAATCTTTTTATTAAAGTATAAAAAGGAACAATATGCTGTGCAACTTTTGTATATAAATTTAAAAACATTAAATAATAATAACAGCGAGCAGCTATAATAACCTTCCTCACCACCACCCTCTACCCTTCTAACCCCAACAATAGCTAATTTCTACAACTCCAAGGAATCCTAATCTACCCTGTTAAAATGTCCAGGGGTACAAAATTCAACCTGTTTTGTATGCCCTAGTGGGGGAGAAATATGCCCTATGAAGCACTATTATGATTTTTTAAATCTGTGGATGAATAAGAAGTCATCAACAATCTCAGGATTCAGTCTAGCTCTCCTGTCTTCCACAGTCCTTCCTGCAATAGAACGTATCTTCTTAGAACTTATGAGGGAGAGGGAAGGAGAGCTGTTGAACTCGTGGGGAGCAGGAGAGATGTTGGATGTGCGGGGGGGGGGGGGGGGTGGGGTGGGAGGAAGGAGAGATGCTAGACCCATAGGGGGAGGTAGGAGAGATGCTGGATCTGCAGGAGGAGGAGGACAGGAGTAATGCCAGAGGATTGCAAGAGGAACAGGGAGAGAGGGGGGAGATTAACTACCAAGGGGGACCAAAGAGAGAGGGGGAGATGCCCGACTACTAGAGGGGAGCAGGGCAGAAAGGGAGCAGATGCCAGATTATAGTGTTGAGAGAATAAGAGAAAGAGAGGTGTGGGGCTGTGGGAGATGAAGGGAAGAGACAGGGAAAGATGCCGAATGTACAGAAATAGGGACACATGCTGCACGGGGGGGTGATAATGGAAGAGAGAGAGATGCCAGCCCATATGGGTTGGAGGGAAGAGGGGGTAGACATACTAGGCCTATCGAGGGAGGCAAAGATGCTGGATGGTGGGGGGAGGGAGGAGAACAAAGAAATGGAGAGATAAGTGGATCAGTGTGCGCTAACCCTAGAGATGCCCATAGGAATATATGGATATATCTAGCATTTAGTGTGCACTAATTTTAGTGTGTTAAAAATGCAAATGCACCTTAGTAAACAGGGCCCTAATATAGCTAACCAGAGAATTTTTAGGTGTACCTCTGCTCCTCCCTTAACTCAACCCATAGTTATACAGATAGTGGGATTTTTCTTCTACTTCTATCCCTCTGCCTGTCGGCGTACCTCAGGGTTCTGTTCTTGGTCCCCTCCTCTTTTCTATCTACACTTCTTCCCTTGGTTCATTAATCTCATCCCATGGCTTTTCCTACCATCTCTATGCTGATGACTCCCAAATCTACCTTTCTACCCCTGATATCTCACCTTGCATCCAAACCAAAGTTTGCTGCCTGGATGTCTCAACGCCACCTGAAATTAAATATGACCAAAACTGAGCTTCTCATTTTCCCCCCCAAACCCACCTCCCCGCTCCCCCCATTTTCTATTTCTGTTGATGGCTCTCTCATTCTCCCTGTCTCCTCAGCTCGAAACCTTGGGGTCATCTTTGACTCTTCTCTCTCCTTCTCTGCTCATATCCAGCAGACCGCCAAGACCTGTCGTTTCTTTCTTTACAACATCCGTAAAATCCGCCCCTTTCTTTCCAAGCACTCTACCAAAACCCTCATCCACACCCTTGTCACCTCTCGTTTAGACTACTGTAATCTGCTTCTTGCTGGCCTCCCACTTAGTCACCTCTCCCCTCTCCAGTCGGTTCAAAACTCTGCTGCCCGTCTCATCTTCCGCCAGGGTCGCTTTACTCATACTACCCCTCTCCTCAAGACCCTTCACTGGCTCCCTATCCATTTTCGCATCCTGTTCAAACTTCTTCTACTAACCTATAAATGTATTCACTCTGCTGCTCCCCAGTATCTCTCCCCACTCGTCCTTCCCTACACCCCTTCCCGTGCACTCCGCTCCATGGATAAATCCTTCTTATCTGTTCCCTTCTCCACTACTGCCAACTCCAGACTTTCGCGCCTTCTGTCTCGCTGCACCCTACGCCTGGAATAAACTTCCTGAGCCCCTACGTCTTGCCCCATCCTTGGCCACCTTTAAATCTAGACTGAAAGCCCACCTCTTTAACATTGCTTTTGACTCGTAACCACTCGCCTCCACCTACCCTCCTCTCTTCCTTCCCGTTCACATTAATTATTTGATTTGCTTACTTTATTTATTTTTTGTCTATTAGATTGTAAGCTCTTTGAGCAGGGACTGTCTTTCTTCTATGTTTGTGCAGCGCTGAGTATGCCTTGTAGCGCTATAGAAATGCTAAATAGTAGTAGTAGTAGTAGTAGAGTTTTCAAGGGTGAATGGGTTTGCTGCACACCGAGGCCTCCTTTTACTTCATCAGTTAAAAGGTTGTTTTTTCAAAGGGTTAGTAAATGGCCATGTGCTAAGTCAGCACATTGGCATACAGCCATTTGCTCCAGAGCTCTTACCGCCTGTAAGGGCTCCTGCACTAACCCGGTGGTACCTGGGCAGTGCCGCCCGATTTCCGCCGGTAAGCTCGCAGCACTAGGAAATAAATGTTCCTAGTACCGGAAATGGCGCGCTGTAGAAGTTGGAACATCGTCGGGCTCCTGAGCGAGCTTGGCGGTAGGGCCGATTTGTCATGCGCCGTTGCCGCGGTAGCCCTAGCATGGCTTGATAAAAAGGCCCCAAAGTTAGGACAGCTATTTTGTTGTCCTGTCCTTATGCAGTTACTTATCCAGTTAGCGGACTGAATATTGCTACTAACTGTCTAATTTGATGCTCTGCTCACACTCCACCCCTAGCCTGCCCCTAACCTAGCCGATTAGAGGATGATCAGTTAGCAGAGATGTTCAGAGGCACTAACCAGTTAAGTGCTGCAGAATATCCAGAATTGGCTAGCTCAGTGGGATTTTTACCAGACAGAAGCCTCTCCTGCCTGGTTAAACCCTTTGTATTTTCATTTTGCATGGATACTGATAAAAAAAAATGATTTCTCTATTTCATAGACATCAGTAAAAACAGTGCTTTAATGAGCTGAACATTTAAAATTATATTTATTTATTTTCTTGTGTATTGCTATGACTTCTAGCTTCCTAAACCAATCTTGAGATACTGACATTCTGTGGGATTTCAGGGTATCCAAAATGACTATGCACGAGATAAAAGTTTTATATCATTTATATCATTTAGTTTAGTTTATGTAGATATATGCTTAACTGCCTCTTCAATACAAAACCGCAAAGCGGTATAAAACAATGGGACAGAGAAAATTAATCAGGTAGAATAAAAACAGCACTGAAAAGAGGACAGTTAACAATTCATCAATTCATACAGTAGAAAGAGGAATGGAGGCACCGGGGGGGGGGGGGGGGGGGGGGGGGGGGGGAAGGGGGACAGAAATCTTGGAGTCCCGATTGAGTATGCAATGTATTCAAATTTATTTCATGCATATTCATTATGTAAATCCTGAAAACCCAAATGGCTGTGGAGTCCCAAGGACAGGTTTGGGAAGCCTGGTTCTTAATCAAGTTAATTTAAATGTATATTTTAACAGGTCTCGTTTAAAGCAATCAAAGGACTTGATTAATCACATGTGTGCTAATACTGAAGACACTTCTATTGTTGTCTACTATCTCTGTCCATCTATTACCAATGAAGCCTCCTCCTATATATTCATCAAAATAGTTTGGAAAATTTCAACAGCAGTATCATCTTGAATATGTATTATGATATATGTAAAATAGTAACACTTTACTGTAAAGGTAGTCTTTAGTCTACCATAGCACTTATATTAATTTTTTCTCTTTTTTGCCTTGTATAGTCGATGTCCAGGAGGATATGTGTGTGTTAAAGCTGGTAGAAACCCTAACTACGGTTACACAAGTTTTGACACGTTCAGCTGGGCATTCCTGTCACTGTTCCGGTTAATGACTCAGGACTTTTGGGAAAATCTTTATCAGCTGGTGAGAGCATATTGCAAAACTAAAGTTCTAAAGCAGAGAAAATTTCATGTAAGGTATGATTAGGTTTAAATCAATTGGTTAAGTTCCTGTCCTCTTGGCATATGTAAAACACTGATAGTTTCTGTTTCTTCTACCCTTCTCGCACTTCCATGACATATAGATTTGTTGAGATTGGAGATGAACAGAAATATATTACAGCCCATAATACATTTTTTCAGTGTAAACAGTAAGGGGAACAGAGGAACATTTTCTTGCTATTATTGCTGTAAATAAAGATTCAAGTAAACTGATAGCTACATTTGACAGGATGCCCTCCCCCCCATCAAGAGTCAAAAATCCCCTACCTCACTAGTAAACAAATTATATAGAACAAACATAACCAGGAAAATGTGTTAAATCTAATAATGAAAGAGGGGCACCCTCAGAGATTTAAGCACCCACGTGGTAGTCACTCAAGACCACTAACGGGTGAGACATTGCACTTCATTCAATGGGTCGCTCACTCATTATTGTGGTATTTTATGTGCAGTAATGTGCCATTTTGTGCTTATGCTTGTGTGCCCCATTAATTCTAACCGAACAAATGCACTACAATTGACCAACTCAGCCAGCATAAATGACAAGTCAAATAAAACATGAAAACTGATCACTTATCTTATCTGCCCTGTGTCGGTGAAACCAGATGCTGAGGGCTCTGATGATTCAATCGCTCAATACTCATGAAGGAAAGACTGCTCTCCTCTGAAATGTCAACTTTAAACGGACACACTCAAAGACACATCTCCTTCAAAAAGACAGGAGTAATTGTATGTCCAACATTCAAAAAAAAGATTGGCCCAGCTTCTTATAATTTTCTTAAGTTGGCAACCCATCTTAGGAACATTATAGTTATGGTGTTTAATGCATGGCCCGAACCCTGACGCAGCTTTACTGAAACATGCCGCATGTCGGCCAACGGTCCTTAAATTAAGTAATCAAGTTGAAGTCATTAAGTTGTATTTATGAAGTTTAGTCAAGGAGAAAATTGCTTTATATTTAAGATTCTTCAAGCAACTGCAAAATAAAGAAATTCTTTATAAATTATAAGACGCTGGCTCCTCTGAAATGAACAGTGCGCCCGACTCTGGGGGTTTCAGACTAACTTTCCTCAGGGACTTGGGTTAGGGCTGTCTCTCCCTTGAATTTGCCGCCAGCCATTTGTTTGGTTAGCATTAATGGGGCACATGATTGCACTAAGCACAAAATGGCACATTATTGCACATAAAATACCACAATAGTGAGTGAGCGACCCATTGAATGAAGTGCAATGTTTCACTCATTAGTGGTCTTGAGTGACTACCACCACATGGGTGCTTAGATCTCTGAGGGTGCTCCTCTCTTAGATTTAGTACATTTTCCTAGTTGTGTTTGTTCTTCCACCCCCATCAAGAGGCCTTTATTTATGCTATATAATCAGATGTTTTTTATTCTTCAAGTACAGTTGTTTCCGTCAGGTTTTCATGAAAGAACACACTTAAACAAATACGTTGATGTTCAGTAAAGCAAAGTTGCTTACCACTAGCAGGATGTCCTCCTATTCAATGGTCAATCATGCTTTCAGGATGTCTACAATGATTGTATGTAACAGCACTGTAGTACTGTGATCTGTGAGATTATTGTACCTAAAGAAATGTAATGTGTCACACAAAATGAAGTTAACAGACGTGAACACTAGATTTTTGAACAAATTATCATAAGCAATGAGCTTAGTGTTACCCCAGCGGCAATCTAAGTACAGAAGATTTAAAAAACAGGTTAAATTGAAAACCTTAGTGCAATCATATATGAGATTTAGGGGGGGGGGAGTTATCAGTATGGACTACTGTTAAGATGTGTTATAATGCCACAAGGTGTGCTATTTTACGTCAAATTAGGACCCTTCTAGCACAGCTTGTGGTAAAATAACCCGTCTTAACAGTCACGTTGATAATTCCCCCCCCCCCCCTTGAGCTCTGCTTACTAAGCTGTATTATGCCAATAGCACACATCAAGCAGTATCTAATGTCTGTTAAAATCCTATAATGTGTGTTGATTGCACCTAATAGGTGTTATTTCACTGTAGCATGTAAAAATCAACCCCAACACATGTTAAAAAATGAGATCTCATAATGCATACAGAGTATCTCATTATTATGCAACATGGGTAATGCAGTTTGCATTAAACTTGCATGCTGTGTTATTTATGGAACATTAACAACACTTCCAGAGGTGATGTTTACTTTTCTTCCCCTGGTCTTGTGCTCCTGAGAAACAACTTAAGGGGACCAGTGCTTAGTAATAAATACTCCCAGCTATGAATCCTTTTCAGATATTCCCCCAAGCTCCAATCTCTTTCAAACCTACCCACCTCCATGCACCTCCCCCCCCCCCCCCCCCCCCCCCCCAGCACCTACCAGGAGTCTTTGGATGAGTAGTGAGGGCAAAAGAATAATCTCTGGGGAATTCCTGTTGCAAGAGATACCTGACTCAAAATTGCTGTTCAGCCCTCTAGCAGTAGTCTTGCAATACTGCTGCTAGGAGGCTCAGCTGCTAAATAGGCAAGGGTAACTTTTGCATATATATGTCAGCAAGCATCTGCACATAGGCATGTATTTTATAAAATGCCATTTCCACCCCAGCTCTGCCCATTCTCGTCCCCTGATTTCAGCTTTACATATGTTGCATAAAAGTAGGTGCTATGGGCCTTATTCTCAGCTTGGTCAGCTCTGGTGCTTAATATGTATACTCAATGGCGCCATCTGTTTAAGGAATGCTGCTGAATATACGTATAAGCAGTGACAATGCTGGCCACTATCCTCTTTATTCTATAAATGGTGCACATATTTATAGAATAGTACCACTTATGTTTGAAACCTAATTACTTAATGGCAATAAGAAAAGAGCCAAAATCATCTGGGGCAGAATAACATGGACATGAGTGGCCTCCTTCCTCCTTTCAATAAATTTATCTGGGGAAGGTAGCGAGGAAAGGAGGCAGTGATTGGCGGGACTAGAGCCAATCGTGAGGGTGAAAGTTTTGGTGGCATTCTTCAGATTTGTGTGGTGGTGGGGTGGGAGGTTGTTGTTTGTTCTCCTCAGAAAAGTCCTTCTGCTAAAAAATGTGGAATTAGGGGTTTATTGCTTTAGGGACTTTTCTTACGCTGTTTTATCTTACCTTCTGGTAATAGTGCGGAGCGGCTTGGTTTGTCCGTGGAAGTGAAGCGTGGCTTTTGGGTCACGGTTTTATGACAGGGATACTTTTCATCAGTGCTTCCTGGGGTCTGGTAAAGGAGCCTTATTCCTCTTCTTCTTTACCCTCTTGGAATATTGATGATGGCGCCTAAGAGGAATAGAGGCGAGGAAGGAGCAATTTTTAATTGTGGGACTGGGAAAAAGGAGACAAAGCAGTCTGTGAAAGTTATGAGGAAGTTGAACAAGTCTGTTGGCAGAGCCTTGAAAAGTATTAATGATGTCAAGAATAAAAATAAAGATAGGAAAAACATGAAGTCTGCGAGTAGTAGTGCAAATAGAAGTAGGGCTGTGTGGAAGACTTATGCATCAGAACTAGGGACAACAAGGGAGCAGACGGTCCCGCAGAGGAAGAAACTGAAGGCAGATATTGAGGATGAAGATGAATTTTCTGAATCTCATGATGATGAGAATGAGGATGATGAGAATGCAAGGGGTGTTTTGAGAGGGGTGAAAGGGGGATATAATGGGAAGAAGAGTGACAAACAGGCTTATTTTCGAAAGAGAAGGGCGCCCATCTTTCAACACAGATCGGAAGATGGGTGTCCTTCTCCCAGGGTTGCCCAAATTGGCATAATCGAAAGCCGATTTTGGGCATCCTCAACTGCTTTCCGTCCTGGGGATGACCAAACTCCCGGGGCTGTGTCAAGCATAGCGAAGGCGGGACTGGGGTGTGCTTAACACATGGGCGTCCTCGGCCGATAATGGAAAAAAGAAGGGCGTCCCTGACGAGCACTTGACCGACTTTTTTACTTGCGACCAAATCTCAAAAAGCTCACCAAACTGACCAGATGACCACCGGAGGGAATCGGGGATGACCTCCCCATACTCCCCCAGTGGTCACTAACTTCCTCCCACCCTCAAAAAAAAAACTTTTAAAATATTTTTTGCCAGCCTTTATGCCAGCCTCAAATGTCATACCCAACTCCCTGACAGCAGTATGTAGGTCCCTGGAGCAATTTTTAAAAATCTTTATTTATTGGTTTAACTATAATTAACAAGGATATCCTTGTAACAGAAACACAGGCAAATGATAATACAGTAATACTCTCATCACTCATCTTTAAGCATTTATAAAGGAAAATTTAAAAGAAGAAAACTAATAATAAGACAAGAAGATTTAGAGTTTAACCATTCAGCAGGCAAAAATATATATCCTTTCTTAGACCCCAAATAAAAAGGGGGGGGGGGGTGATGAATTAGAGAAGTAATCAAACAAGTAATATTAAGCTGAAAGTAAAGGCTGCCTAATCTCCAAGTATTTCTATACATTATTTCAATTGTTTCAATTCTAGAAACGATTTCAGATGTTCCGGTGAAAAAAAAGTATATTTAGTTTGGCCCAATTTTACTACACATTTGCAAGGGTATGCTAGAAAAAAAGAACCCCCAATATCTATTGTCTTTTGTTTCAAAACAAGAAATGCTTTTCTTTTTTGTTGTGTTTGTTTAGTCACGTCAGGGTATATCCAAACTTTAGAACCACAAAATTGAGCTTTAGAATTGTATTATAGTCCTGCTCAAAAACAAGTGAAATAATCATTGTAGCTCTGTCCGTTATTATTTCAGAGGATTGCTCCAATATATCAGAAATGTTTTGCAAATCAGGAATATCATTTTCAGCACCTCGTAATTCTCCTTTAGGTTTAGGAATATAATAAATCTTGTTTACCGGGGGTATAGCCTCGGGAGGAATTTTCACAATTTCAGTCAGATATCTTCGAAATATATCTATCGGAGTTACCCCAGCTAACTTTGGAAAATTTAAAAGACGGAGGTTGAGGCATCTATTAAAATTCTCAATCTGCTCGATTTTTCTTCTTATATCTGTATTATCTTTGATAACCACATTTTTAAAGTCCTTAAATAGATCAACTTCTTTTTGCAACTTACTTGCTTTGTTAAATCTTCTTTGACAGAGTCTACAGTTGATTTTAATCCTTCAAATTTAGTATTAAGATTTTCAACATCACCTGACGTCTTTTGAAGCGTAGTATTAATCCGGTCTAACATCACCCACAACGTTTCCAGAGTCACCGCTGAGCTCTGCACTGAACAAAAGCAAAATTCCTTCAGCTTTCAGCGTCGATTGTTGCGTGCCTAGGTCCTCGCTGGTCGCCCCTTCTGACACACTTCCGGGGTCAGTGGGGTTTCCCACTAGGGCCGCTTTCAACGCTGGGCAGAGTGTTGGAGTGGAGGAGTGGCCTAGTGGTTAGAGCACTGGTCTTGCAATCCAGAGCTGGCCAGTTCAAATCCCACTGCTGCTACTTGTGATCCAAAATCCAAATAAATAAAGGGGGTGTCAGAGACATAGCAAAGGCATGGACATCCTTCTCACAGAAACATCCACATTTTGGATGTTCTCAACTGCCGTCGCAGGGACGGAGGCATAGGAAGGATGTCCTCAACTGCCATCGCAGGGACAGAGGCATAGTGAAGGACATCCTTCACCCATACTCCCCCCCCCAAAAAAGAGAACGTTTTTAAAGATTTTTTTTCGGGGTGGAGGTGGTTAGTGACCACTGGGGGAGTCAGGGGAGATCATCCCCGATTCCCTCCGGTGGTCATCTGGTCATTTAGGGCACATTTTTGTGGCTTCGTCGTAGAAAAAAAAGGACCAAGTAAAGTCAGCCAAGTGTTCGTCAGGGACGCCCTTATTTTTTCCATTATCGCTTGAGGACGCCCATCTGTTAGGCATGCCCCAGTCCCGCCTTCGCTATGCCTCCGACATGCCCTCGGGAACTTTGGTCGTCCCCGCGACGGAAAGCAGTTGGGGATGGCCCAAATCGGCTTTCGATTATGCTGATTTGGGCGACCCTGAGAGAAGGATGCCCATCTCCCGATTTGTGTCGAAAGATAGGCGCCCTTCTCTTTCAAAAATAAGCCTGATAGTAACATAGTAAATGACGGCAGATAAAGACCTGTACGGTCCATACAGTCTGCCCAACAAGATAAACTCATTTTACCTGGTATGTGATAGTTTATATGTATACCCAAGTTTGATTTGCCCTTGCCTTTCTTAGGGCACAGACCGTAGAAGTCTGCCCAGTACTGTTCTTGTACTGAGTTCTGAAGCTAACACCGAAGCCCCTTAAAATTTACACTCCAGCCCATCCCTATCTATTCAGTCACGATCAGGGCGTAGACCATAGAAGTCTGCCCAGCTCCAGTTTTGTTTCCAATTACCGGCGTCACTACCCAATCTCCGCTAAAATTCCACGGAACCATTCCTTCTAAACTGGATTCCTTTGTGTTTATCCCACGCATGTTTAAATTCCATTACTGTTTTCATCTCCACCACCTCCCGTGGGAGAGCATTCCTCAACACCTCCTTTCTTCTGCTGGTTATGCCCCTCTCTACGCAGCCTAGCATTCTTCTGGCCACGGTCACCTTGTTGCATGGGCATTCCTTTGGCTGAAGAAAAAATGTGAAGGTCCTTGTACAATGCTTACAGTGGGGGAAATAAGTATTTGATCCCTTGCTGATTTTGTAAGTTTGCCCACTGACAAAGACATGAGCAGCCCATAATTGAAGGGTAGGTTATTGGTAACAGTGAGAGATAGCACATCACAAATTAAATCCGGAAAATCACATTGTGGAAAGTATATGAATTTATTTGCATTCTGCAGAGGGAAATAAGTATTTAATCCCTCTGGCAAACAAGACCTAATACTTGGTGGCAAAACCCTTGTTGGCAAGCACAGCGGTCAGACGTCTTCTGTAGTTGATGATGAGGTTTGCACACATGTCAGGAGGAATTTTGGTCCACTCCTCTTTGCAGATCATCTCTAAATTATTAAGAGTTCTGGGCTGTCGCTTGGCAACTCGCAGCGTCAGCTCCCTCCATAAGTTTTCAATGGGATTAAGGTCTGGTGACTGGCTAGGCCACTCCATGACCCTAATGTGCTTCTTCCTGAGCCACTCCTTTGTTGCCTTGGCTGTATGTTTTGGGTCATTGTCGTGCTGGAAGACCCAGCCACGACCCATTTTTAAGGCCCTGGCAGAGGGAAGGAGGTTGTCACTCAGAATTGTACGGTACATGGCCCCATCCATTCTCCCATTGATGCGGTGAAGTAGTCCTGTGCCCTTAGCAGAGAAACACCCCCAAAACATAACATTTCCACCTCCATGCTTGACAGTGGGGACGGTGTTCTTTGGGTCATAGGCAGCATTTCTCTTCCTCCAAACACGGCGAGTTGAGTTCATGCCAAAGAGCTCAATTTTTGTCTCATCTGACCACAGCACCTTCTCCCAATCACTCTCGGCATCATCCAGGTGTTCACTGGCAAACTTCAGACGGGCCGTCACATGTGCCTTCCGGAGCAGGGGGACCTTGCGGGCACTGCAGGATTGCAATCCGTTATGTCGTAATGTGTTACCAATGGTTTTCGTGGTGACAGTGGTCCCAGCTGCCTTGAGATCATTGACAAGTTCCCCCCCTTGTAGTTGTAGGCTGATTTCTAACCTTCCTCATGATCAAGGATACCCCACGAGGTGAGATTTTGCGTGGAGCCCCAGATCTTTGTCGATTGACAGTCATTTTGTACTTCTTCCATTTTCTTACTATGGCACCAACAGTTGTCTCCTTCTCGCCCAGCGTCTTACTGATGGTTTTGTAGCCCATTCCAGCCTTGTGCAGGTGTATGATCTTGTCCCTGACATCCTTAGACAGCTCCTTGCTCTTGGCCATTTTGTAGAGGTTAGAGTCTGACTGATTCACTGAGTCTGTGGACAGGTGTCTTTCATACAGGTGACCATTGCCGACAGCTGTCTGTCATGCAGGTAACGAGTTGATTTGGAGCATCTACCTGGTCTGTAGGGGCCAGATCTCTTACTGGTTGGTGGGGGATCAAATACTTATTTCCCTCTGCAGAATGCAAATAAATTCATATACTTTCCACAATGTGATTTTCCGGATTTAATTTGTGATGTGCTATCTCTCACTGTTACCAATAACCTACCCTTCAATTATGGGCTGCTCATGTCTTTCTCAGTGGGCAAACTTACAAAATCAGCAAGGGATCAAATACTTATTTCCCCCACTGTATGTTTTTAGGAATTCAACTGAATTCTGTTCAGATGCAGTGTAGATTGCCTATTGAAAACATAAATAAATTTGTATAGGCTATTGATATTGCTCTTATAGCTAGTAAATTGACATTGAACCAAATGTAGTCACTAACTGGATTATTTAAATTTGCTTGCAGAGTAATTCCAGTGGGACAGATTTTTATTAGGAGACTGTCTTATATAACAAAAGGAGTATTGAAAGGTCATCATTTTATTAGAATCCCTTTGCAGGTTAAAATAGATTCAAAGTAATGGAAATCCTTTTTGTGGCAGTGAATGGAATTTCAGTTTGACAACAGCCCCCCCCCCCCCCCCCTCCACCCCAGGTGATGAATGATGATTTACAGTTGTTTTCTGATGCATCTGGAGGTTTAGGATTTGGCCTATATTTTGCTGGGTCTTGGTGTGCTGAAGCTTGGCCTTCATTGTGGTTTCAGAAGGGATGGACAAGGAATTTAGCCTTTTTTGAATTACTTCCTTTTTGCGTGGCATTGATTCTGTGGGGTGAGCAATTAAAAGCAGAAGAATAATTATAATATCTGATTATATGGCTGTAGGTTTTGCTATTAACTGTCAATCTGTCAGATGTCAGCTGTTGTTAGAAATTTTGCATATGATTATTCTTAGATGTTTCCAATATCATCTTTATGCTGACGACACCCAGCTTTATCTCTCCACACCAGACATCACTGCGGAAACCCAGGCCAAAGTATCGGCCTGCTTATCCGACATTGCTGCCTGGATGTCTAACCGCCACCTGAAACTGAACATGGCCAAGACAGAGCTTATTGTCTTCCCACCCAAGCCCACTTCTCCTCTCCCTCCACTCTCTATCTTAGTTGATAACGCCCTCGTCATCCCTGTCTCATCGGCCCGCAACCTCGGAGTCATCTTTGACTCTCCCTCTCCTTCTCTGCGCATATCCAGTAGATAGCAAAGACCTTCCGCTTCTTCCTATATAACATTAGCAAAATTCGCCCTTTCCTCTCTGAGCACACCACCCGAACTCTCATCCACTCTCTCATTACCTCTCGCCTTGACTACTGCAACCTTTTCCTCACTGGCCTCCCACTTAGCCATCTATCCCCCCTTCAGTCCGTTCAGAACTCTGCTGCACGTCTTATCTTCCGCCTGGACCGATATACTCATATCACCCCTCTCCTCAAGTCACTTCACTGGCTTCCGATCAGGTACCCCATACAGTTCAAGCTTCTCCTACTAACCTACAAATGCACTCGATCTGCAGCCCCTCCTTACCTCTCTACCCTCATCTCCCCTTACGTTCCTACCCGGAACCTCAGCTCTCAAGACAAAGCCCTCCTTTCAGTACCCTTCTCCACCACCGCCAACTCCAGGCTCTGCCCTTTCTGTCTCGCCTCACCCCATGCTTGGAATAAACTCCCTGAGCCCATACGCCAGGCCCCCTCCCTGCCCATCTTCAAATCCTTACTCAAAGGCCACCTCTTCAATGTCGCCTTCGGCACCTAACCACTTTATCTCTATTCAGGAAATCTAGACTGCCCCAACTTGACATTTCGTCCCTTAGATTATAATCTCCTTTGAGCAGGGACTGTCCTTCTTTGTTAAACTGTACAGTTCTGCGTAACCCTAGTAGCGCTCTAGAAATGTTAAGTAGTAGTAGTAGTAGATGTTGGATATTTAAATATATTATGACTACATGCAATATTCCTGGATATACCAATGATTTAGCAGAAGCATTGTCTCATTTCCAGTGGTCCCATTTTTGGTTGCTTTCTCCAGAGGTAGGAAAACAGCCTACAAGAATACCAGAACTTTGAACAGCTTTCCTGCCTAAGTTGAAGAGTTATTAGCTTCATCCTTAGAGATAATATATTGAAAGCATATTCTGGTGCTTGGAAGACATTTTGGCAAGTGTTACAGCGTGATAGTTGGGCTGTAGGTCGGCCTATTGGAAAGAGTTTAGTATTGGAATTCATTCTAAAAGTAATTGAAATGAGTTGGTCAAAATCAGCTGTTATGACTGCTTTAACAAGTGTTGCATTTTATTGAAAATGTATTGGTTTTAAGGATCCTACAAATTATTTCTTAATTTAGGAATTAATATGAGGTGCTTGTTCTAATATGTTTAAACTCAATAGCCTGACAGTTAAAGCGGTATAGCAAGTCCAGAATAAATAAATAAGTTGTATGCCTATTCACGATTTTTACAGTCAACATTTGTAGTCTTTCCTGATATTGTTTTTCATCATATGAATTGAAATTGTTTCAAATGGCATTTTCTTGGGCATTTAATGGAGCTTTCAGGGTGAGTAAGTTAGTTGCATCGTCAAAAACTGATATGAGTAGAAGATGCTTGTTTATAGATGATAAGGATGTTCTGTATGATAAGGTTATCTTTCGGCTTTGGAGATTAAAGACAGATCAATTGGGAAAAGGGCATGGGTAAGACTCGGAAGTGTCACAGGTTTCAATACTTGCTTAGTGATGGCTGCAGAGAATTTTATGGAAGTAAGGCATACTTGTGGTATTTATTGATTAATATATGCTAATCTGTTTTCTTTGACACGTTATCAGTTTGCTGCTGTTTTAAAGTCAGCTTTAAGGTTAGTTGGTTTTGATCCTGTGTCATTTGGGACTCACGCTTTTAGAATTGGGCAGCCTCATTTGCAGCTGCACAAGGGATGTCTGTGGAGAATGTAAGAAAAAAGATAGATAGATGGAGTTCATCCTGTTATAAAATGTATGTGCACTAGCATCAAGAGTGTTTATTATTTATTCATTGTTTCTTTGTAGTTTTATCTTCAATTCAGAGATAGGAAGAGATTGTGGTTTGGATTTGTGGAAATTCCTATGTATTCTGGGCACAGAAGCATTCAATGAAGTTGAAAATGAGCAAACACTTGGGACTGGCATTGCAAGGATTGTGGATTTATTGGTTAGGGTTTAGAGGAATGTAGTAAGATCAGATGTTACCGACTTTATTACAAGCAAAGCATTGGTTTGCTGAGCCTCATATTTTATTGTTGCATTTTGGGGGAAATGATTTATGTCAAGGGAGTGGACCTCATTAGGCAAATGAAAAAAGATATTTTAGGGATTTATGATTTTTTTTCAAAACTTCATGTGATTTGGTCTAACATTATTCTTAGAAGAGAATGGGAGGGTCTTCATAAAGGTAAAGGTATTGAGCATTTAAGAAAAAGGGTAAATTCTGAAATGAATGAGATGCTGTCAAAGGGTTGTATTGTTCAGCATGAATTAATAGCTATATATTGCCCTGTACTTTATCGGCCTGATAAGGTCCATCTCTCTGAGATTGGATCAAAAAACTTCTTGACAGTTTTACAAGAAGTTTGGGAGGGTCTTGGGAGAAACATCAGGGTCTTAGCATAGGTGGAGAGCTGTTAGCGGTAGAGAAGGTATGCTCTGGTATATTCCAGCCAATTTGACCATAATTTATTATTTTTTAGCATGAATATGCATCTTCTCTTGCATTGCCACTTCAGAATGATTTGAGTGCTGGGAAAACATATATCAAGGTCTTGATAAATGTGACCCTTTGCATCCCCACAAGGGCTTACAGAAGGCCGGAAGTCATTTAGTGATATCTGTATGACTGGGACATCACCGTCTAGTCAAATGATTAATGAAGTTTATTAGGTGTTTATTTATAGCTGGAAGGCCAAGAATGTGTTGATATGTTATTTATTTGTCAATTCTGTGAATAATAAAACTGCAGCCCTGTTTGTTTTCCAAAGATATTAGTTTTTGTGGCATTTTCAGTTGAAGGGGGAGGGCAGGTGACTGCGAAACTGCCCACATTCAGTAATTGTCCTTCTCACTAATTGACATTTATTTGCAGTTACATGCATAGGAGAATTATGCCCCTATTCTATAAAGCATGTGCATAAATTGTCCAGTGTGTAACTGCAAAGGGGTTGCTCACATAGAAGGAGCATGAATGAGACATGAGCATTCCGGCTATTCTCACACATGCTTTCTAGATTATTTATATTTGCAACTGCCACATATAGGCACTAACATTTATGCCTGCCATATAGTAGGCATAAGTGGAGGTGCCTAACTTTAGACATGTCATTTGCCAACTTACATTAGTGTTCTATAATGGCTTTGACGTGTAAATTTACCATTATAGAATACTAGCTTAGTGTTCAGATTTCTAGTGCCCAGACTTGGGTGACCTTGATAGTTTGCCCCATATCTGTTTAATTAAGGCCTTCTTTTTGGAATGTATTATTTCTCTGTCAAACTCCAAGTCATAAGGACAAAAGATTAGAGAGTGGGATAAAGTAATATTCCAACATTATCAATGCTAGAAAAATGTTTAACCCGATTGGTTCCCTTTTGTATAAATCCTGAAAGATGGGAAACCAAATCTCTCTTGGTCAAGAGGTGACTGAGAATCATAGTACCTCAGTATCCTCTGAGTTTTTCTCTGTGTAGGAATTGGAGAATACACATTTAGGAGTTGCTGCAGTTGTCTGCTTTCTGACTTCCTTCTGGAGCAAAAACTCAGAACCTTCCTTTTCTCAGCTGTTATGAACAGATCTATTTTGGGAGTTGCTCACTGTAAAAAGATACTTGGGGACATCTTATGAGATTCTAGCTGGAAATTCAGCCTATCTGTCAAAGCATTTTTGCTGTGCCAGATGAGTGGCTCTTAAGGTCATTCCATTTTTTACTACCCAGTCTCACAGTCTGACAGATTCCTGACACATGAGTAAAGCTCTCTAGCCAATAATGTTTGCATTCTTGAATAGAAAAGGAAAAGAAGAAATATTGGACCACTGGTTGAGGGGGGAGGAGAAATGCTGGACAGGGAGGAGATGACATAATGGGGACAAGGGAAGAGAAGAGACAGTGGGATTCTAGATATGAAGTGGGAAAGAGTGGGGAGATGCTGACTATTGGGGGGGGGGGAGGAGAAGAATGGGAAAGAGGGGGAGGGGATGGAGTGGAGAGAGAGAGGAGGAGATGCTAACTATGAGAAGGAGAAGAAATGGATAGAGAGGGGCATGCTGACTATGGGAAGAAGGAGAGAGAAAAAAAGGAGAAGCTACATTGTTGGCTAGAAAGGAGAGAAGCTGCACTATTGGGGTAGAGAATAAAGAGGGGACAGGGGATGATATGCTGCAAATGTTGGGGGGAGGGAGAGAGGGAAGATGTTTGGCAATAATATTATGGGGGTGGAAAGAAGGAGAGAGAGGGAAGATGTTGAGCTACATCAGTATGGGGGTGAAAAAAGGAGAGAGAGAGAGACGAGATGCTGAGCTACAAATGTGGAGGGTGGGGAAATGCTAAACAACGTGGGAGAGGCCATGAGGGTTTGTCAATGAGTGAGAGGAGAGTGGTGAGTACAGAGAGTAAAAATGTGGTAATGGGAGTGTGACAGAAGGGAATAGGAGAATGGGGAAGGAGTGAGATCGGAAATGGGAGAGCTAGGGACTGAGAGAAGGAGATGGAAAGTTGATAGGTATGTGAAAAGTAAAAAGAAGGAGTTGGAGAACTGGAGGGTGAGAAAGAGGGTGAAATATGAATGGACAGAAAGGCAGAAAAGAAAGGGAAAGATAAATATGTCAGAGACATATGTGAGAGAATAGAAGAAGACAGGAGGAGCGAGGAGAAAGAACAAATGGATTGGAGGAGTGGCCTAGTGGTTAGAGCACCAGTCTTGCAATCCAGAGGTGGCCAGTTCAAATCCCACTGCTACTCCTTGTGCTCTTGGGCAAGTCACTTAACCCTCCATTGCCTCAGGTACAAATTTAAATTGTGAGCCCTCCTGGGACAGAAAAATATTCAGAGTACCTGAATGTAACTCACCTTGAGCTACTACTAAAAAAGGTGTGAGCAAAATCTAAATAAATAAATAGAGAAAGCTGGCAGAAGACAGGCAGGAAAGCAGAAGAGAGAAACTCATTGGGACTGACAAGATTGGAAAAATAAAATGCCCAGACAACAAAAGTAGGAAAAAATGTTTTATTATGAACTGGAATATGTTAGTTTTGAGAAATGTGCTTTGTGGATATCTTTGTATTGTGTTCAATACAAGAGTAAATGAATTTGGTTTTATTTTTCCAGTGTTGAGTGCTGAGTTTTGAATTCTTGGGGGTTACCAGTTCAATTTTTTTTTTCATATTTCTGTTTCTAATTTGTGATCTCTATTTGATGAGGGTCTGTCTGTTACTGTGTTTTGCTTGTAACCAAGGTGCGGTATGTTGTTTGTATAGCTATCTATAGAAATCCCACTTGTTCTGTTTGACCAGTAGTAGGTGTATTAATGTTCTGTGGCCCAGTGTAATATTTGTAGTGTTGCCTATTTGTAGGTAGGGTTGTTGCTATTTGAATCGTAGGCATTAGTGCTACTGTTTTCTATCAGGTTTGCTACATGTATGGCGAGTTGTAATTTTTTTCAGGTTTTGTGGCCTGCTAGTGGAGAGTTTATGTTGCTGTTGCTCAGATGACATGAGAATCAAAATTTTGTGTGTGTGTGGCTTCCAAGGAGAAATGGCCTACCGGTTGTTGGGAAGAGGTTCGATTATTGTGGATACAGAGCATGTTTACATGTAACTCACCAAAGGTTTGTGGAAATTTAAGCATTCCTCTTCCCCAACCCAGCTACTCTGCCCTGCAATGGCAAAAGGAAGCAAGTGCTTCAGTAAAAATAGACACTTGCTTTTTTTTGCCATTGCAGGGCACTACTTCTTCATGCCACCTGGCTGCCAAAAATTTCTGAGGAGAACAATATGGTATCAAATGTGTAAATGTTGAGAAAAACACTGATTAGTTCAAGATTTTGTTGATAAGGTTGCAAATTTGTACTACTGTGGGTGATATTCCTTAATGACATTATTAAAATTAAATACATTAATTTTCCAAGTATACATACAGTGGGGGAAATAAGTATTTGATCCCTTGCTGATTTTGTAAGTTTGCCCACTGACAAAGACATGAGCAGCCCATAATTGAAGGGTAGGTTATTGGTAACAGTGAGAGATAGCACATCACAAATTAAATCCGGAAAATCACATTGTGGAAAGTATATGAATTTATTTGCATTCTGCAGAGGGAAATAAGTATTTGATCCCTCTGGCAAACAAGACCTAATACTTGGTGGCAAAACCCTTGTTGGCAAGCACAGCGGTCAGACGTCTTCTGTAGTTGATGATGAGGTTTGCACACATGTCAGGAGGAATTTTGGTCCACTCCTCTTTGCAGATCATCTCTAAATCATTAAGAGTTCTGGGCTGTCGCTTGGCAACTCGCAGCTTCAGCTCCCTCCATAAGTTTTCAATGGGATTAAGGTCTGGTGACTGGCTAGGCCACTCCATGACCCTAATGTGCTTCTTCCTGAGCCACTCCTTTGTTGCCTTGGCTGTATGTTTTGGGTCATTGTCGTGCTGGAAGACCCAGCCACGACCCATTTTTAAGGCCCTGGCGGAGGGAAGGAGGTTGTCACTCAGAATTGTACGGTACATGGCCCCATCCATTCTCCCATTGATGCGGTGAAGTAGTCCTGTGCCCTTAGCAGAGAAACACCCCCAAAACATAACATTTCCACCTCCATGCTTGACAGTGGGGACGGTGTTCTTTGGGTCATAGGCAGCATTTCTCTTCCTCCAAACACGGCGAGTTGAGTTCATGCCAAAGAGCTCAATTTTTGTCTCATCTGACCACAGCACCTTCTCCCAATCACTCTCGGCATCATCCAGGTGTTCACTGGCAAACTTCAGACGGGCCGTCACATGTGCCTTCCGGAGCAGGGGGACCTTGCGGGCACTGCAGGATTGCAATCTGTTATGTCGTAATGTGTTACCAATGGTTTTCGTGGTGACAGTGGTCCCAGCTGCCTTGAGATCATTGACAAGTTCCCCCCTTGTAGTTGTAGGCTGATTTCTAACCTTCCTCATGATCAAGGATACCCCACGAGGTGAGATTTTGCGTGGAGCCCCAGATCTTTGTCGATTGACAGTCATTTTGTACTTCTTCCATTTTCTTACTATGGCACCAACAGTTGTCTCCTTCTCGCCCAGCGTCTTACTGATGGTTTTGTAGCCCATTCCAGCCTTGTGCAGGTGTATGATCTTGTCCCTGACATCCTTAGACAGCTCCTTGCTCTTGGCCATTTTGTAGAGGTTAGAGTCTGACTGATTCACTGAGTCTGTGGACAGGTGTCTTTCATACAGGTGACCATTGCCGACAGCTGTCTGTCATGCAGGTAACGAGTTGATTTGGAGCATCTACCTGGTCTGTAGGGGCCAGATCTCTTACTGGTTGGTGGGGGATCAAATACTTATTTCCCTCTGCAGAATGCAAATAAATTCATATACTTTCCACAATGTGATTTTCCGGATTTAATTTGTGATGTGCTATCTCTCACTGTTACCAATAACCTACCCTTCAATTATGGGCTGCTCATGTCTTTGTCAGTGGGCAAACTTACAAAATCAGCAAGGGATCAAATACTTATTTCCCCCACTGTACATACCAGCTTCCTTTTAATCCACAAATGAAGTATTGTGTATGTAGGGGTAAGTTCATTTCTGGCCCTGGCCCCACCCACTTCTGGTCATGGTCCTGCCCCCAGTTCCACTTCCTTTTTGTCTACAAATTAAGTTCTGATTACCACTACTTATTGTTTCTGTATTGGTAGCAGACATATGCATTGTTGTACAGATACACATAAGACACAGTTCCTAACATCCTGCTACATGTAGCTTACAGTTTGAGCAAGGCATGCATACAATGTCCCAGCGGTAAGAATATTATAACAAAGATCTTATATGCTGCTTATGGCATTTGTGTAATGTACATACATGATGCACATTATATTTAAGCCCTCAGTGATGACTTGTTTCATATGAGCTTACTCTCAATAGCTCATAACTCATCTCACTCGTCATTGGGCTAGTATATGTTTGTCATTTATAACTTCCTCATCATATAAAAATGTCTTTAATAAATATATGTTAAGTGGGTATAAATATAATGTGCATCATGTATGTATATTTCACAAATCCCATAAGCAGTATATAAGGTCTTTGTTATAATATTCTTAGCACTGAGACATTGATGTAGTGATTTGTTATTTCCCCCGCTATTTGGACTTCTACAAGGGCTTCTTTTACAAAACGGTACTACTGATTAGCAGGTGCTGAATGGCCCATTGGAATTGAATGGGCTTCTTTGCATTCAGCGTACCACTAATTGGTAGTGTCGCTTTGTAAAAGGAGCCCCAATTGATTTATACAGAAGAAAAAAAAAACTCAAGGAAATTTATTATAGAAAAAAAGGGTTATATAAGAACATTAGAACAGCCATACTGAGTCAGACCAATGGTCCGTCCAGCTCAGTATCCTGCTTCCAGCAGTGGCCAATCCAGGTCACAAGTACCTAACAGAAACACAGTTAGTAGCACCATTCCACGATACCAATCCAAGCTATGATCATGGAGACTCAGGTTTTATTATTTAAATGCAGTCTGATAAAGAATACTATAATGCCTCTGTATCGCTCCATGGTGCGACCTCACCTTTAGTATTCTGTGCAATTCTGGTCACTGTATCTCAAAAGAAGATATGGCAAAATGAGAAAATGTTCAAAGAAAGGAGACCAAAATGATTAAGGGGATGGAACTCCTCTCAGATGAGGTGTAGAATGGGTAAATGTGAATCAATGGTTTATTCTTTCAAAAAGTACAAAGACTAGGAGACACTCAATGAAGTTACATGGTAATACTTTTAAAACAAATAGGAGGAAATATTTTTTTCACTCGACAAATAGTTAAGCTCTGGAACTCATTACCAGAGGATGTGGTAATAGTAGCTAGTTCATCTGGGTTTAAAAAAGGTTTGGACAAGTTCCTGGAGGAAACGCCCATAGTCTGCTATTTGGGTAGGAATGGGAAAAGCCACTGCTGTCCCTGGGATTGGTAGTATTGAATCTTGCTACTCTTTGGGATTTTGCCAGGTACTTGTGACCTGGATTGACCACTGCTGGAAGCAGGATGCTGTGTTAGATGCACCAGTGGTCTGACCCAGTATGGTTATTCTTATGTTCTTACGGGTTTTTGGCTAGATTTGAATATAAGCAAACAAAGAGCTTGATGTACCAACTCAGAAAATATATTTCAGTTACAGCAAAGTGGAAAATAAGGAGTAGGTATTTGGTAGTGAAGAAGAAATGTACATATAAGAGCGATTTACCTCATGTATGGAGTTTGCAAAGACAGGTATAGGGAGAGAGAAGATAGAAGTAAAGACTCAAAAATGAATGGACTTGTAGGGAGCAAGAGAAGTTTGAACTTTATGCATAAATGGTTGGGGAGCCAAAATTGTGATTGTAGAAGAGGATGATACATAGTTATAACAATATTGATGGAAGATACTGTAAGTCATGTCAGTTAGTTTAGAATAGACTATAGTAGAGAGAGAGAGAATTCAGTGTAAAACCTGTGAGGGACAGGTTGCAGTAGTCTAAGTGGGATGTGATAAGATAGTGGATAAGAGTTTTGATACTGTGCTCAGAAAGAAAGAACAAAATGTATAGAGAAAGAATATGACAAAATATACTTAGGCAATGCAACAATAAAATTAGACCCTAAACACAAAATTTTCAACAAAATGAGTCTACAGGTCAACATCCAAAATCTTCAGTTCATAATCCATTACATTAAAATGAGTGCAAAAGCTGAAAAATGAAAACAAAAAGTAGAAAAAGTATGTTCCTATATAATCCACAATGCTCTCTATTCAGTTTAAAAGGGATATGCCAAAAAGGCCAAGGATGGGTGAATGATAGCCTATCAGGATAAAGAATGACCGTAGTGTTTTTACAGTAGGGCAATTCCAAAACACCTTGAGATTCCAAAAAAAGATAGCATTATATAGTCACTGTAGTCTTAGTGCTCCCACTGATCAGGTTTCACCCCAAAAGCTTGCCTCACCCAGTTTACTGATTTAACTTAATAGTATATGTTCTCCCCCCACCCACACACACACTTCACCCCCTTCCTAAGAGGGGGCGGCAGGAGGGCCAGTGTCCTGCCTCGTCTGGCACCTAGCAGCTGACTTAAATATGCAGCACTTCAGTTCACATACAGAATATATGTTTCATGCTGTAGAGTCCAATAGAACTCTATTCAATTATGCTGATATTACTGACATGGAAGGTTTGTTGCATGTCATATGAAATATTGTATGCTTTGAGAATTTGCAGTAAGATAAACATGTGGCCTGGAGATGTTTCTAAACATTTCCTAGGAAGTTCAGGAAAGAGATTGGGTCAGTGTATGTATCTGACAGAGGGTGTTCTTGGCAATTGATGTCACTAAAATAACCAAAAGTATTGTATTGTCTCCAATACATTTGCTATGAATTCCTAATAAATTATTGTCATGACATCCAAGTTGTTATTATTATATGACACATACTACAAATATTATACCAGTTGAGATATTTTCAATCAAAAAATCATATATTTAAAAATTATATGATGTGCTCCAAAAAGATGTTGTGGCTTTATACAAATATCTAAAATTATGGCCATTGTTATCTGTCATCGCATAGCTTATGTTGCTTATTGTTGTTGCATATTAATATATATTGCATGTCAATGTATAATAATTGGAACACCCAGCACTTATCTTATTAATAGATCACTTCAAATCTTGAGCATGGAGATGTTTCATATAATCAGCAGTTTCAATCACAAGTCCATTCTTCTAGTTTTCACAAAGGATCCACAGTCAAAATGCGCTTTCAGTATCCAATAGTAACAGAGCCCAATTATCCTGACGGGTCCAGGCTTTGCCAAAATTGATATCCCCTGAAGAGGCCGAAGAACATGGTAGAAGGACAGGTCCTCACTTCAAAATGTCCTCCTACCATGTTCTGTGATACTCCCTGAAGAAGCCAGTCTTGGAGAAATCTGGATCTAAGTCGGGATATTGGGCTTTGTTACTATTGGATATTGAACACATGTTTTGACTGTGGAGAAGAATGGACTTGTGTTTGGAACTTTTGATTTTTTACAATATCTGTACTGATATAGCCACATCATCTTTTCTGAGCACATCACATAATTTTTAAACTCCTGTTGAGTTTATTTTTCCAATACTAAACATTGCTAGCAGCTGCCACTACACCATTCTGCCTACAGCAATGGACCAAAGACATGGTGAAGGAGATGGGATGTGAGATTCTGTATATGTAAATGGAATAGGGAGCTGAGGCTAGTGAGGAGGCTGAGGTTAAAGCTGTGATGAAGGAAGAAAGAGGCTGAAAGGAGGAGCATTGGGTCAACGTGGAAAGAAGGGACTGATGAGAGAGAATAGGGATGGAAAGATGAGAAGGGAAAAGAGGAGAAATATAAAACTGAAGGGAGGAAAGACCAGCAGGAATCAAAGGAGAGACAGAGGGAACATGAATCTTATTAGGAAGAAAGAAAAGAAAAGTGTGGAATTGTAGCGGCAGGTGAAAGAAAAGGCATCTTTTTGAGAAATTGTGATATTAAAAAAAAAGAAAATGAGAGAGAAAAGAAGCAGAAGAAAACTATGAAATATAACAAGGGATTAATTAATGAATAAAGGAAAGAAAGAATTAAAAAAGGAACAAAATAAACATACATATATACAGTATAAGATTGAAGAATACTACTATATTAAAAAAGGAAATATACCATGCCCCCAAATTCTATAAATGGTACTAAAAATTGCACATGCAACTTTGGGCAGATCAGGGGCATTCCCACAATTTATTCGCACTGTTACAGAATAAAGGGGATCTGTGCCTAATTTAGGTGCAGGGATTTATACCAGAGTTTTGTTGGTGTAAATGGTCACGCTTAAAAATAGTTATGGTTCCCAGTGCTAGTGCTTTGCTATAAATGACATCTAACTATGAGCGCCATTTATAGAATAGTGCTAAGCGCTATTTTTTTCAGCGCCGTTTTTTTGGGTGCTTTTTATTGGATTTAGTCCATGAAGTCATGACGCTTTTCTGGTACCTTGTTCTTTCTTTGTCTTTCACTTTCCTGTCATTTTTGTTAGAGTTCCTTTCCTTTAATTGATTTGATTGTAAACTGCCTTGATGTACTAATTGAAGGGCAGTGTAGGAAACAGAAATAAACACAAAGATATGAAATAATGTCATCGGTATGTGAATTTACTCAAATGTTCTAAAGATGGGACGTAGAATTTAACATGAGGCAGAACTTGCTAATGGTTTCCATATAATTTACATCTGGGCTGCTTTAGGAGACAGTGGATACATAGGAAATCACTGTAACTAATGAGAATGAAGTCATTCTTATGCATTTTATTTATTTTGAAATTTTGAAACATTTTTTTACCCCCAGACTCTGAGGGCTGCTGGCAAAACCTACATGATATTTTTTGTTCTGGTGATTTTCCTGGGTTCTTTCTATCTGATAAATTTGATCCTGGCTGTTGTTGCCATGGCCTATGAAGAACAGAACCAAGCAACCCTAGAAGAAGCAGAACAGAAAGAGGCAGAATTTCAGCAGATGATGGAACAATTAAAAAGACATCAAGAAGAAATTCAGGTACTGTGGTATTAACATGGGCATATTTTCATTAGTGTTTTATCATTGGTAACACATTTGGGAAGGTTCAAAAGAGTTCCCTCAATGGGTGGCGGTAAGGGCTCCTCCCCCCCCCCCCCACCTGAAATGACTTGCCTCTGCATGGCCATTTGCAGAAAAAAAAGAAAGACCTACCTTTTATCCGCTGCGGTTAAAGGGGGCGTCGGTGCATGTGGTGCAGGTCAAAAATACGCGTAAACGCCAGCCAGGACCCCCTTTGCTGCAGCTTAGTAAAAGGGGCCCTTTCACATTTGCACAGTGGTCCAGCTGCATTCCCTGAAGCAGTAGTAAGCTGGGATATACTGTGAAACGCTGGCCACCATTGGAGCTACAGCAGGTCCCTAAGAGCAGAGGCAGTTGGCTCTACTTCAATTGTCTGACACAAAATTTTAGAATTTTTGAATTGATAAGTAACTGTTAAAATAAGTTGTGGAAAGGATTTTTATACCAATGGTTATGCTTTAGCCATGGGCATCAGTACCCACTGAGCTATTTGTTTTTAATGAGGCTTTTTCCTTCCCATTTATTGAGCATTAGGACTATAATGTACCTTAATAACTACCTCCTCCCCCTCATAAAATTCACACTACATGATAAACTCGTAGGTTAGGGATCCCTAAAGCTATGTTATGGGAACCTGGTAGCATTAAGTACAAATATTTTCACTGCATAATTTTTACTGGAAATTTTATTTCTGTAATCTTTTTTTAAAGTTTTCTACCCCTTCCATTCTAAATATCAATAATTGAATTGGCATGCAATAGTGCAATCCTTTGGATCTTATGTTTGCAGAAGGGAGAACCTGATGAATCAGTGCTTTCTTTTACTCGTTATGAAGTTGCCCATGCCACTGAAGTTTTATTTTAAAAGATGTATATATGAAACGAATGCACTCTTCCAACATAATACCAAGAAGGTTATTATTTTTTATTATTATTATTTTTATTTGTATTGAAGTGGATTAAACGCTATCAAAAGCAGTTATTGCATGTTAATAGCTCTGTTAACATGTGGAAACCAGTTCTCGATGTAGTGCTGTAAAGAAACAAGAGACAGTCCCTGCACAACAGAGCCTACAGTCGATAAGATTAGGGAGTTTCATTTGTTAGGGAAACGATTAAATAAAATGGGTATTAAACAGATGAATAAGGAGTTAAGATTTAAAAGCCCTGGGCTTTTAGCCAACCTATACAAAATAGTCCATTATCTAGTAGTGTAATAAATGGTGCACGTGAAAAATGCTTCACAGATGCATTAACACAAAAAAAAATCTATATTTTAGTGAGATATGGGGGGGGGGGGGAGAAGTTATCAACATGGTCTTCTCCCCACCCCCACCACTACAATGTCTCACCAAAATATAGATTTTTTGGTGTTAATGCAGGGTCAGTTAGGTAGGTTATAAAATATACACAAATGTCTACGGCTTCAATCTAGTGGCACAACTTTCCAGTTTATTCCTAGTATGTTATAAAGACACAGAGACTCCTATGTTGTTTTATAAAGTAGGCTAGATATAGGCACCTTCTTAGTCTCTCAACTTAGGCACCCTCTTTAAAAATTACTCCCCTATTTATTCAGGTTAATAACGTTTTCTTTTACTTCATAATGTTGCTTTCTAATTTTTATGGCATCAGGAAGAAATTGAGACTTAATATAGGACCTCGATGAGAGGAAACATCTGAACTGCACTATGTATCTATATAGAAATACTAACGGGTCAGTGCTTTTTGTTTTAATCACTAAAAAGAGAGGTTCCAGTACTCAGATGTAGAACCATCAAGGGGATGGTGGGAGGAGGGGTAAACAAGGCAATCATCCAATGTCCTGCACCTCCATGCTATCCCCACTGCCATATATCCAACTCAGGTCTCAGCCACAACCCAATCCTCCCCCTTTCCCTCTTCTTTCCTTCTATAGGGAACTTTATTAACATGATAAAAGGTGAACATGCACTCCTAAATTAATATATAAAGAGGGTAATTTTATTAGCAACTTGTGCTCATAAAATAATGTTTCACACACTTAATTAGGAACTTATAAAATTGCCCATGAGGATATGTGTATACAAGTAGACATTCAGAAAACATAGGGGCCCTTTTACTAAGGTGCGCCCAAAAGTGGCCTGTGCTGGTGTATTCACATGTTTTGGATGCGTGCTGGTCCATTTCCGCCCCACGGTAGAAAATAGAAAATATTTTCTTCCGCGTGTTTTGGGTTTACGCCAAAAATGGAATTACCAGGGTATGCGGTAGCCGGGCGGTAGTGCCAATTTGACGTGCGTTGGACATGAGTAGCACCTACGCACCTTAGTAAAAGAGCCCCATAATGCCTACTTTTATGCAGTATATATCCATAGATATTCCCTGGGGCGGAGAGAGGGTGGAGTAGAAACAAGATTAGCATGTATTTGCATATTTTATATGCACCAGTTCATATGAGCCCACAAGGTTAGGCCTGCCTTAGGGCAAGTATAATTTTGTATGAGAACTTTCAGGTAGGTTATAATGGCACATAGTTGCAAAAGAAACATAGGAAATGCAGCTGTATAGGTGCCCTATTTCACTTTATCTTCAAAATGGTCAGGAGGAGGAAAAAAGACAAAAAATACATAACAGTGATAATAGCAATAATTCAAATTACAAGGTACAAAGTGATTGATAGTATGGACAGTTACTAGATTCTGGTGCTACTGTGTATTGTCCTTGATCCAAAATAAAGGCCTGGTGCCATCAGCTAGTAAAACATTGAGAAGCAATATCAGTAGTTGTGTGTTAGGTATTTACTGTGTTGACATTGTAAGTAGTATACCATTCTAATTCTAATGTTGTATTACCACGTGGTATTCAAAATATTCTGCTTCCTGTAAATCACACTTGTTTATTCTTACTTTTATTAAGAGGACCTCAGATCTTCCCGGCTTGGCTGTTCTATTCAGAACTCTTTTGCATGATATTTTCTTACATGCGCTCAAGCTGTTTTCTGGAAGTATTTATTATCACCGGTCCTATATTTGCTATCAAATTCTTTCAGAGGTCAGGATTCTAAATCACTGAAAAAAACTCCCACTCGGAGAAAAACCAGTGATTCCTGCCCTCTGAAACACAGTTTCCCCTTGTATCAAGCAGAATATTTTCTACAACTGATTCTGTCGTACATTTACATTTAAATAGGATTAAATGCAGTGCTCAATCTCACAGCTTTTAGTTTGTAGGATCTCTATTCTCCCCAACATAAACAGTCTGTACTTAGCTGTACTTTGGGGAGAAAACAGCTTGAGCGCATGTAAGAAAATATCATGCAAAAGAGTTCTGAATAGAACAGCCAAGCCGGGAAGATCTGAGGTCCTCTTAATAAAAGTAAGAATAAACAAGTGTGATTTACAGGAAGCAGAATATTTTGAATACCACGTGGTAATACAACATTAGAATTAGAATATTTCACCAGTGGTCCCTATCTAGGCATTAAAGTAGTATACCATGCCATACTTTGAATTGTTATTTGAATATTTTTACTGCTGTAATTTTCTGTAGCTTATGTTTGACTTAGTCTTGCTTTACACCGCCTTGAGTGAATGCCTTCAAAAAAGGTGGTAAATAAATCTTAATAAATAAATACTATGTCTGTGTTTTGTGGAATTACAGGCAGCGGCGGCGGCAGCAGCAGCAGCAGCGATGGACACAGGTGCATTGGCTGAGTCAAGGGAATTCAGTGGAGGGGTTGGGTTTGGTGGACTTTCAGAAAGCTCTTCTGAAGCATCAATGTTGAGCTCAAAAAGTGCCAAAGAGAGAAGAAACCGGAGGAAGAAAAGGAAACAGAAAGAAACTGATGGAGATGAGAAAGGTGATGATGAGAAGTTCCATAAATCTGAATCAGACACCAGCATCCGAAGAAAAGGTTTCCGTTTTTCCATTGAAGGTAGTCGTCTGACATATGAAAAGAAGTTTTCTTCACCACACCAGGTACAGAATATTTGAGCTGTTAAGAATCTGGAAACCGCTAGGAGCTAAGACTGTTTTAATAGTTATATGGTATGCCAGAGTCATAAGGAACTGTGATCCAATATACATATACACACATATATTTGTGTCAGAATTAACTGCATAGATATTGTGCTTCACATTGAAGCAAATGCACTGAAGCAATTGATTCATTGGAAGTCTACTTGGAAAGTGCTAAAGTAGAAACTTCACAGAAATATTTCAAGTACTTTATGGACAGTTACTTCATCACTGGCCAAAAACCTCCAATAATCTTTCCCATTTTTTCTTATAATTTTCTTGTGATTTCCTTTGCCTATACTTTAAAAGCAGTGTTCAGTGCAGATCGAACCTCTTATATAACCTTTTCATAATATAATCATTAGCTTCAGGCTCTCAACGGGGATCCGTTTTGCCCACTGGCTTTCTCAAGGGAGACTTAATAGCAAAACAAATGTAAAGTATCCAAAAGCCTCAGGGTCAAATGGTTTAGTTCTCAGAAAACTTACTTGCAGTTGTTCTTAGGACATATTTGCAGCAAACCCTTTTCAAAATGACGCTTAAATATAAATAAGACGCCATCTGGAAAACCCTCCAATCAGAGTGAGGATAATCCAACTACAGAAAAACACAAAGGACAAACCTAGAAAGTGTGCTAGGATCATCCAAAAAACTGTTGTAAAATGTGGCCCATTTCAAAACAGTATTTTAAACCCTTGGGTTCCATTGTTTGTAAACAATGAATCCAATTGATGGGTGTAGCTATGGGGGCAACTTTTGCCCCCACTATTGCCAACTTATTTATGGCTGATTTCGAAAAACAATGGCTAAGGAAATTACCTTTTCAAAGCTTGATTTTGTTTTGGAAAAGATTTATCGATGATGTTTTTATGGTGTGGGCGGATGATCAGAAAACTCTAACAGATTTTGTAGTTTGACTTAATCACTGCAATCCAGTTATTCAGTTTGCTTATGTTCAGACTCCAAGATTCATTTTCTGTATGTTGAGATATTATGGCAAAATGGCCAATTTAATACCAAGGTGTTTAAGACAGCTACGTATCGCAACACCCTTCTTCAATATGGTAGTTGTTATCCGAGAATTTTAAAAGACAGTCTGCCTTATTCTCAGGCACACAGTTTTTAAAGTAAAGGCAAAGAAAATCACAGGAAAATTATAAGAATAAATGTGAAGGATTATTGGAGGTTTTTGGCCAGTGATGAAATAACTGTCCATAAAGTGCTTGAAATGTTTCTGTGAAGTTTTCACTGTAGCACTAAGGACTTTGGAGGTCTTTTTCTCCATTTTTGAGTTTCATGCAGCTGTAAAATGATGTTTTAAGCACTTGCTATTTATATCACAGTATTTTTGTAAGAAGTGATTCATAAGGACTGTGGAAAGTTTCTTCTTTTGCAAGGTTGAATATCAAAACAGGTTTTCCATGATTAGTGTATAAGTGGCACAGTTTACTGTCATACACAGCGGCTATAACTGGAAGAAGAGATTTAAAAACTTCCAACTATAGTAACTTCAGAAAAGCTATAAACTCTCAGGTTTTCATATTTATATTTCTATGTGAAGTGGAAAAAGTCATCCATTACAGCAGAGTTATAATATGGTACACTGACTGCTCTGACTATTGGTATTGAACTCATTTTAAAACAGTCTGTATTAGGAGGGTCTTTTTTCTTGATTTAGCTTACACTTTTCTCAGTAGTTCAAGGTGAATTATTTTATTTGCATGAAAGTAAGGTTAATTTGCTAACCCACAATTTACTTGCAAACACCCTCTGCTTAGGGATTGGAATTGAGAGTTTCAACTTACAATGTATGGTAGACTGATTTAAGTTTTTCTGGTTCAACTCTTATATCTGTCTTATTTATAGTCATTGCTGAGTATCCGTGGTTCCCTGTTTTCACCAAGACGCAACAGCAGAGCGAGCCTTTTCAGCTTCAGAGGCCGAGGAAAGGATGTAGGATCAGAAAATGACTTTGCGGATGATGAGCACAGCATATTTGAAGACAACGAAAGCAGAAGGGGTTCTCTTTTTGTGCCAGGCAGACACAGGGAACGGCGTAACAGTAATATTAGCCAGACCAGTAAAACATCCAAGATCCTGCCAGTGCTTCCAGTGAATGGAAAGATGCACAGCACCGTGGACTGCAATGGAGTGGTTTCCTTAGTCGGTGGTCCATCAGCCCCTACATCGCCTGTTGGACTACTTCTACCAGAGGTGATAATAGATAAACCAGCTACTGATGACAATGTAAGGATTTTTTATATAGTTTAGGCATGGTGGCCGTTTCCTGCTGCATTGGCCAGCGCTTCTACAAACTAAGAGTCCTTAGGAATGATCCCTGGTGAATGAACCCGCTTCTTGCAATGCTTTTAACATACTAACAGCTTAAAGTAATGTACTGAATCTTATCCCTTAGTCTGCAAGAAAATATATTTGCTTACTAATATTTTTGATTAAGAAGGTACTTCTTGATGCGAAACTTATGGCTTTAATGTGCAAAAATACCTATATTAATTGCATAGCCTGTTACTTTTTATCTCACAATAGAAGCTCAAGGGGTCTTTTACAAAGCTGCGGTAAGCCCAGCAAGGGCTTACCACTCGCTAATCCGGAACTACTGCCGGCCCAGTGTGGCCGCTGGTGGTAATTCCAGCTGGAGTGAGTGTCATTTCCTGCGCTCTGGAAATGTTTTTTCTGTAGCGTGGTGCTAACCTGGCAGTAATTGGGCATCGCCACTCACTGCCAGGTTACAGTGGGAGCCCTTAACGCCACCTCAGTGGGTGGCGTTAAGTGATTCCTGTTGCATGGCCATGCGGTAAGGGTTATCTTTCCTCGTGACCATTTTTGGGGGGGCATTTTACCTCCGGTAAAAAGGACCCTGGCGCGCGCAAAAAAAATGGCCCCCACCACTACTGCAGATCCCTTTTTCCCGCAGCTTAGTAAAAGGACCCCTAATTTTGTTTTGTTGGTAATTGTACAAATAATTATAGAATGACAAAAGTTTATTTAATAAGTATATTAAGGAGTAGTTCTATTGTTATGGGTATGCCCTAGTCACAGGTGGGTTTTGATAGAATCATTCTGAAAAGAGTATTTAAAACATCCTGAAAATGTAATTAGCAGCATGCTCAAAGCAGCATTTCCATTAAGCCAGAAATATTTTCAAAATAAAAATAGTACAGAATAAATTAACATCATGCAAATACAATTCTAACACCAGCATAGACATTGTTTAGGCTGGCAATTCCTCAATCTCCTGAAAACAGGATTAAACCTTACTGGGAATGACCATGCTCTTCCCCTCTGCCACCTCATTGCCTCTGTGCTTGGATGTCTGATGCAGCTTTTTCAGATTTTTTCAGCAAGAGTTGGAAAAGAGGGAGAAATAACTAAGGGTGCAGCGCTACGCTATCTCTCGGTAAAACATAAATCTTCATTTTAAGACTTGTGAAAAACCTTCTAGTAAATCTTCTTTGTTACAGTGTAACAGTGATAGAGTAACAGAAGTGTTGCATAGTTTCTT
The DNA here is from genome assembly GCF_901765095.1 of Microcaecilia unicolor. Taxonomy (NCBI): domain Eukaryota; kingdom Metazoa; phylum Chordata; class Amphibia; order Gymnophiona; family Siphonopidae; genus Microcaecilia; species Microcaecilia unicolor. The sequence goes on from NC_044037.1 coordinate 236,059,024, forward strand.
TCTTTAATTCTTCCAAAAAGATACGAAGCATTTTTACCACTGAACTTCAAATTTTATTAAACAAAAAATTATTCCGAGCAAACCACATAAATGTGCAGCATTTGAGCAAATGTGGGCTGTGTTATATGCAATGGAAGGTAACGATATATTTGGGTATATTCCAAATGCTGCAGTTCAACTTTAAAATGCCTTTCTACTGTAAAAAATATCAGCATGCTAAAGCACCATTAAGTCAGACTTTTATTATTTGTTGACCGTTGTGAAGATATAGGTCAGTCCATGTGAGATACCTAAACAATCTAGCAATGAAAGTAAAAGGCCATCATGAAAACACAGGGAATATTTGTTAAGACACAACACCAGACAGTCTAGCACATAGAATAATATTATTGCTGAAATTTATTACCGTCATCAAGGACTTTTATGTTCTATCCCCAGTGCAGCACACTAAAACCATACTGATTTTTTTGGAAAACTGTGGCACTTTCACAGTGACTCTTGGCGATTCCATGTTAAGCAGTATTGCTGTTAGCTGATCATGAGTGCCTACCACTGTATACAGATTGCCACATAGATTTATAGGGGCCCTTTTACTAAGCCGTGTAGGCACCTACATGTGCCCAATGTGCATCAGTTTTGAGTTACCGCCTGGCTGTCATGTGGCCCTTGCGGTAATTTCATTTTTGACGCGTGCCCGCTAGTCACGTCGAAAAATATTTTTATTTTCTGGTGCATGGGTGGTAATTGGGCGGTAATAGTCTATTACCGCCCAGTTACCGCGTGAGACCCTACTGCTAGGTCAATGGCTGGCGGTAAGGTCTCAGACCCAAAATGGACGTGCGGCAATATTCATTTTGCTACACGTCCATTTTTGACAAAAATGTTAAAAAGGCATTTTTTTACAGGTGCGCTGAAAAATGATTCTGCGCACACCCAAAACACGCGTCTACACTACCGCAGGCCATTTTTCAGCGCGCCTTTATAAAAGGGCCCCTTGATAGTCTTCTTGCAGTCTCGCCTCTCTACCAAGAGTTCCGGTTTTCAGTTGATATTTTTAATTTTGCTCATTAGGAGGTCCTTTTGCTAAGGTGCACTAACATGATAAGACGCCTATAGGAATATAATGGGCATCGTATCATTTAGCACACGCTAAATCCATTAGCGGACCTTAGTAAAAGGACTGCTAGATGTTAGATATGACACGTTGAGAAACACACTTAGCACCATCAGAGCTATCATAGTCCTAGCAGTTTAATAATGCAATAAGTAAGAAAAGTCTGGCATAATAAACTGAGAAGACTGAAGACTGCATGAAGCATGCTACTCCTTATCATAAATTCTAGGCTAGTACAGTAGAGTCGTTCCATGTTATATTGATGGAAATGGTGATTTATTTAAATATTGAATTTACAGGGCACAACCCCGGAAACGGAAATGAGAAAAAGAAGGTTAAGTTCTTATCCAGTATCTATGGATTTCTTAGAAGATCCTGCTATGAGACAAAGAGCATTGAGTATAGCCAGCATAATAACAAACACAATGGAAGGTATGTTATGAGTTGTTGTTGCATGTTTCGGTTCCTGTATTGTATGATGATGATCAGATATGTCACAGCTCTTCAGACTTGGCTGGTTCAGTCTTTAAAGTGAAAATTAGATCAGTACTTAGATGCAAGTCAATGAGTTCAGGCTTAAAAAGTATGTGATAATTTTCCCCCTTCTTATGAGGCTTAGCTTAACTTGAGTGGATATGCTGGTGTGTTAACATAGTGCTGTGATCTCTGATATAAAGGTTAATAGATGTAACTTTGTTGTCTTTCTGCTTGTTTGTTAGCAGTAAGCGCATTCACCTGTTCACTATAGTGTCAAGATAATAGGGAGATGTCTTATAAAAAGAAACCGAATACCAAAGGACTGCTCAGCATAGATCTAGTTTAATTTTTCAGGTGGATATTTGTGCTATCATTAATTTATAGTGAAATGTTATCAAGGCTAACATAGGGAGTAGGGAAATAGATCTACAGAACTGCTTGATTCAAACTAAACTAGTATTTTATAGCATGAGGATGGAATCAAAATAATAAAGCATGCCAATAAAAGTAAAATTTAGGATCTTGCATGGGACAGAAGGTATTACCCTAAACAAAGGCATAACCTACACAGTACAGCAATTACAAACCTAAACAAAGGCATGGGAGGGTGGGGGTTACCTGCTTGGAGCAGCAGGTGCAACCCTAGCCACCTTCCTGGGCAGGTTAGATTGGCCATGCCGCTCTTTATCTGGCCACAAATAAGGAGAAAACAAAATGATGGGAAGTAATCACACAAACATAACTGCAATAAATCCTACAGATCATGTATGTAAAATAATTAAAGATTTGCTCATATCATTTGAGACTTACTGAAACTCCTTCAGTTTCATGGACCTAATGGGGTAAATATTCAGCTGGTGGCAGGGAGCATTTTGCTGACCTCTACCAGTGTTATTCCTGGATATTCAGTGCTGGACCATGCACAGGCTTCAGCACTGAATATCTGGCTTATGTGGCCGCTTTTTGATATTCAGAAGGACTGTGTTTTATGCTGTCCCATTTATGCAGTTGCCATAGAAACATAGAGAAATGTAGGCAGATAAAGACCATATGGCCTATCCAGTCTGCCCATCCATGCCATCTAATCTCCCCATCACTCCCTCAGAGATCCTATGTACTTGTCCCAAGTTCTCTTCAATTCAGATACTGTTTTCATCTCCACCACTTCTACCGGGAAGCCATTCCATGAATTCACTACCCTTTCTGTGAAGAAGTGTTTCCTCAGGTTACTTCTGAGTCTATTCCCCTTTCACCTTAATCCTATGCCACCTCATTGTTGGAAGAGACTTGCCTGCTGTGCATTTATGCCGTGTAGATATTTAAATGTGTCCATCATATTTCCCCTGTCCCACCTTTCTTTCAAAGAATACATATTAGTATTTTTAGGTCTGTCCCCATACGCTTTATAACAAAGATCACTGACCATTTTAGTAGCTGCCATCTGGACCAACTCTCCAGATGGCATGTTTATATCGTTTTGAAAGTGCGGTCTCCAGATTTCTACATAATATTCTAATTGAGGTCTCACTAGAGTCTTATACAGGGACATCATCACCTCCTTTATCCTGCTGGCCGTTCCTCTCCCTGTGTACCCAAGCATCCTTCTAGCTTTTGTTATTGCCTTTTCTACCTGTTTGGCCATCGTAAGATCATCACATACGATCACACCCAAATCCTGCTCTTCTTTTGTGCAAAAGGTTCTTCACCCCCTAAACTGTACTGTTCCCTTAGGGTTCTGCAGCCCAAATGCATGACCCTGCATTTTTGTTTAGCATTAAATCTAAGCTGCCAAATTCCAGACCATTCATCTAGCTTCATTAAGTCCTTCCTCATTTTATCCATATTATCAGGGGTGTTTACCCTATTGAAGATTTTGGTATCATCTGCAAAGAGGCAAACCTCAGCAGACAGCCCTTCAGCAATATTACTTACAAAAATGTTAAAAAGAACTGGCCCAGCTACCGAACCTTGTGGCATGCCACTGGTAATATCCTTTTCCTCAGAATGAGCTCTTTTTACCACTTCTATTGGATTTTGGACCTTATACCCAGTGACATAGCTACAAGGGGCTTTGGGGGCATAGGCTCCCCAATTCCAGCCTCAGGCCCCCCAACCTAGGTGGCCAGTCAAATACCTGTGTTTTGGGCAGTACTGGCTACCCTCCTGCTCCCTGCACTGCTGTCCTTCAATATTTCAAGCCGCTGGCAGTGTCAGTGAGGTGAGCACTTCTTTCAGTGGCCCAGAAGTTTTCCTTCTGCTACAGTTCCCTGTCCTGCAGAGGCTGGATGCTGCAACAGAAGGAGAGCTTCCGGGGCCGCCGAGGGCAGTGTGCTTATGTTACTGATGCTGCCAGCTGCCCAGAAAATTTTGTGTTGCTCTGCTGAGAAGTGGACGCAGAGTGTGAGAGAGAAAGAATGGGCACACGGCAGCATCTCGTGTTCTCAGCGCTTTTCTCGCTGGGTCAGGGTGGGAGTCGGTGAATCCTCAGTTCACCACTATTTTGTCCCATTCTTCTTCGACCTCTTATTTCCTCCCCCCTCAGGAAGCCCAGAAGAGGACTAGTTCTCCCTCCAGGCCCCTGCATTTAACTTAAGTTCTTTTAAACTTCTTTTGTTAATGTAACTCCCAAAGCTGAGAGATCTATTTGTGGGGGGGGGGGGGGGGGTCGCGTTTTATTAAATGTCTGTTGATTTGTGCCCACATTACTTGTTTTCTTTTACTTAGTGTGTTTCTTTTATTAATTGTGTAACTGAACTTTTCTTTTCTCAAATCTCACAGGGGTTTTGTAGCTTTTTTTCCCCTTGGGAAGGGGGAGGTGCAGTTGTTTACTTTCTTTCATTTCATTTCATTTCTACAGGTGGAAGCTCCATGTTTGATGGAAATGTAATAAATAGTGAGGGGGGGCTTCATCTATTACATGACATATGGGTGATTGTGTGAGTCCAGGAAAAATTCTGTACTGTAGCCCATTCGATGAATACCACATTTGTATGGAGAGTATTATTTTCCCATCTGTGTTTGTTTATTAGACCACCTTTCTATAGTACAACCAAAAGTGTTCACATATTAGTTTTGTTTTATGCTGGTATAGGATTAAATTCTACATATGGTGCCCTTTTGTTTTGTGGAATGCAGTGTTATATAAATAAAAAAAAAAGGCAAGTGCATTTTTATGCTGGTGTTTCACAGGGAGGTATTGAATAATGAGGGATCGGCTTCCTTCATGCAGACGTTCTGTCCAGAGTCAGTCTAAATGTGGCAACATTGTCCAGTTCAGCACACTATTAGCCACCAAGTTCATACCTAATTAATTATGTTCAGTGGAAAATAAATCTGTTGGCTCAGGCTGATTGCTATGTGAATATTCCATCACTTTTATTATTGCTACCAAGCATTACATATTAAGGGCATTTGTTTTAAACTTTGTTTTAATTCGTGTATTCAGTTCTTACTTGCACAGGGTTTTGTTTTTTAAACCTAAAGGTGAATCCTAAGGTTGGTTGAACAATTATGTATAAACTGTGTTGTTTCTGACTTCACTTGTTTTGGACTGCTTTGGGTCCTACTGATCTGTACATCTGCTGTCTAGAATTTTGGAAGATGAAAATGAGAATATAAAAATTAAGTTTTGGATATACTCTGTATTGGATATACTCTGTAGAAGTTGTTGTTTACTTTTATAGTGTGTGTATAGATGCCTGTTCTGGTGTGTGCATGTCCATACATATAGCTATGATTCCTGAACATGCAGTATCATTAAAGGACAGACTTTTAAACGCCCAGTTGAGTATATATGCTAATCTCAACTTTGTTAAATGTTTCAGACATATCCATTTATTTGCTCCCATGATATAACTGAATTCTATTATTCTGTCTTGCTGTATTTTCAAATGAAAGCCACATTGAACCTGAGTTTGCTTGGGATAATATGGGATATAAATGTAAACAAAAGATGTATATATATCCTTTATCCTCCCCTTTTTAAGACATTGCCTATCCAGCTGGATGGTGATGGCACAAGGAAAGCAAGTTTGGTCCATTGAAGACTAACTCAAAATAACCTGTTCCTTAACTGGGCTCGAATATTACCATACGATACTCCATAGGTTACTACAGGCTTCTTTTACAAAGCTGCGCTAGCAATTCCCGCGTGGCAAATGAGCTGAAGCCCATAGGAATTGAATGGGTTTCCTCTCAATTGCCACACCGGGAATCGGTAGCGAGGCATTGTAATAGAGGCACTAGGTAACGTGAGTATGTCTAAGTGCTTTGAAAATACAGCTCACTGTAGTCCCATAAGTTTTTACTTTTTATGGGTATCAGATACACAGGGGTGTAGCCAGACCTGATATTTTGTTTATGGGAGGGGGGCAGAGTTAACATGGGAGGGCACTAGGCATATAGATGTGAGTAGTGCTTGATATACTCCTAAATAATGCCTTAGAGTGCACTTAATAACAGGATTTCTAAGTAAACAGTCTGTCCCGCATCAACATAAACCACATGCACACTTATGGAAACCCTGGAAACACTGACATTTTTAAATGAAGTTGCATTACCCCATAACTTAAACTTTGCAATTATAGTAGACTTGAGTCTGGTGAACCTCTCAAAACACATCACAGTGTCCTGGAAAATAATTACTGAAGTAGCACATATCCCTCAACTTTACTTTATAACAAATATTTTATTAATACAGCTTAATAAAGTGTTTTATAAGTATTCTTGTTCGTTCCTCTGGTTCTACTGCTTTCTCTCCTTTCTGAAGCTCACATTAACCATTTCAAGTCCCTGGAATTCCTGACAGTGTTTCTTCTATTTCCTTCTCCTTACGAAGGACCAGACAAATAGAGGATTGTCTGCCAAATTATTTTGGGGCCCTTTTACGAAGTGGAGGTAAGCCCAACGCGGGCTTACCGTATGCTATTCCGGGACTACCGCCGGCCCAACGCAGCCGCCGGTCATAGTTTGGATCAACTGTGTGCCATTTCTGGGTAAAAATAAAAACTTTTACTAACAACTAGACTCCAGTGTATTCATCATATCAAGAATATCTTTATTAACAAACACGTGCCTTTGTAAATTGACACATATACTAAATGAAACACTCTATACCCCCATACTCACACCAATCACTCTTAGTACCTGCCTAAATTTTCATCCTACTGAAACGCACTAAAACATACATTAAATATTGCCATTCACAGGTATTGCGGTATTAAAGTCCTTTACATTGCTGTTATAACTTCAAATTTGGCTTGTTGCCCCAGTCTTCCACATGGGTGTTGTGTTCAAACCAAGCTGTACTGGCTTCACCTCCAATCCACTTAGTTATTATTACACAATAGTCCACTTTAGCCAATGTAATGTCTTTTAAATCCCGTATGCAGGTACACAGTGAAAGGTGACCTCTCTACTGTTCACAATAAGCTGTTCCTCATACGCATGCCGGTTCCCCAATGCTGGACCGCATTTCGTTCACTTCATCAGGAGGAACCACCACCACATTTTCTCAACTCTAACCAGCTACACGCCGAACTGGTGCACGCTAAAGCACCACACCGGGAATCGGTAGCGAGGCATTTTAATAGAGGCACTAGGTAACGTGAGAATGTCTAAGTGCTTTGAAAATACAGCTCACTGTAGTCCCATAAGATTTTACTTTTTATGGGTATCCAGATACACAGGGGTGCAGCCAGATCTGATATTTTTTTATGGGAGGGGGGCAGAGTAAATATTGCACCCAATGCTCTCAGTTCATCTCTCAAAGCTAAAAATTGTTTTCGCCTCTGCTGCGTTGTTTTCGTTTCATCGGGGTAAACCCATATTTTCTGCCCACAAAATAGGGAAGAAGAATATTTAAAATACAGTTTCATGATCATATTCAAATCCTGTTCAAATACCATAGATACTATAAGGGTCCCTCTTGATGTTATCTCTATCATTGAGGAGACTTGTTCAAAAGACATAATGTACAGCCCAAAGGATGAGCCAAAAGAAATAACACTCTGCTTTACACAAAGACCATAGGGCAGAGGTTTTCAACCCAGTCCTCGGGACACACCACCAATCGAGGTTTTCAGGAAAGGGCAACCACATTGCCACCCAGGAGTCACTGGCTTATTTATATGGATTTAGGATGAACCATTGTAGCTATCCCAGATGGGAGTTCTGTAGCAGAATGGTTTACATCTCCTTGTTACAGTAAGAGGCCATTTTACTAAAGTGTGGTTAGTTTTTGCACTTACTGCTGTTTACGTGCAAAAATTTTAATGAGGTTCAGATCCTCCTGACTGAAAGCCATGGTAACTGTTAATGTTTAAAGCAAAATAGCATCTGCACATATCATGATGATAATTGCTAGGTGGTGGCGACATCGTTTAGATGAGGTTGCCGACACGAGTATAGGCTTATTGCAGGTTTATTCAGGATGGTATACCCCAAATGTTATTGAGATTGGTCAAGTTTTGACAGAGATATGCAGAAAACAAGCTTTGTATAGTTTTATTTTTTGAAACCTAGTGTAGAATTAATAAGATCTAAAAACATTGGCAAAAGAGAGGATCCACAATCCTTAACAAACATGCAAGAGCACCATCCTACAGATAACCAGATGGTCTAATAAAAGCTAGCAACTTCTGAAGACTCAGAGAAAATAGGGAAACAACATGAAATAAGGGTACTGCATTTCTGAAATTAAGAGCCATTCAGTAGAAGAACTAAGTGGTGGAGGAGGAGACAGTGAAGGAAACAGATTAAACTGTGTCAGTGGTATACCCTGAAGATCAGCTAATTTCTGAAGCATGAAATCAGCAAAAGAATCAGGGGTGAACTGTGGGGTAGTATTTGAGGCAAATTCTTAAAACTGAACAATGATGAGTGACAGTAAGGAATGGGTTTCGAGAGTAAGACCCAGACCAGTGGATCCCCTTGTTTTTATAACTGGCTTTTGCTTTCTTAAGAAGTTGTTTATATTGTGTCTGAGTATTTTTACACTGTTGAAGATTATAGAGGGCTTTATCCCTTCTCCAAGTGTGCTCTGCTGTACAGGCAAGTGATTTTTGAATTCTAAGTTTGACAGTAGACCATGGGTTAGGCAAACTGATGAGGGTCCCAAATTGATTCTTACACAAATAAGCAATTCTGAACAAAAGTCACTATAGGGCCCTTCTAGTAAAATGCATTACGTTTTGGGCTTAACATGCCATAATGCAGAATTTTAATGTGCAGTAAGCCTAAGACTAATGCTGTATGACTAAAACTGAAACTAAGACTAAAACTGAACTCCTTATCTTCCCTCCTAACCCAACCTCTCCCCTTCCCCCCATTCTCTATTTTTTTTAAATTATTTATTTATTAATTTTCACAATAATACAAACAAATCCAGTTTGTAAGGCAATACAGAGAAATTTGTAAGAGGAAAAATATTTTGTTTAAACATACATATTAAACATATTAATCTTTTCACTCTTCCTTAGACCACCAAAAGTAGGGGAGAGGAGACCAAACAAATTTAAGGAGAAATATCACTCAAAGGAAAAAAAAATCCTGTTTTTACATTCTACTTTACTTCCTGATGTTGTTCATTTTTTCTATTCAGCTAGATGGGTTTTTAGGTCTAAAAAGGCTTTTAACTGAGGTGGCTCAAAAAAATACATACTTAATTCCAGACATACGAATTATACATTTACACGGATAGGCAAAAGTAAATATTGCACCCAATGCTCTCACTTCATCTCTCAGAGCTAAAAATTGTTTTCGCCTCTGCTTCGTTGTCTTCGTTACATCAGGGTAAACCCATATTTTCTGCCCACAAAATAGGGAAGAAGAATATTTAAAATACAGTTTCATGATCATATTCAAATCGCGTTCAAATACCATAGATACTATAAGGGTCCCTCTTGATGTTATCTCTATCATTGAATCTTCCAATAATGCTGTTAAGTTCTGTGTGTCTATAGCAGGAGGTTCAGGTATCTCTCCACGCTTTTGCAAATTAGGTAAATAGTAAACCTTGTTACAAGGAGGGATATCCGATAAAGATAACTTCAGAATCTCCTGCAGGTATTTCTTAAGGAAATCACGAGGGGACAAAGCTGGTGAAATAGGAAAATTCAGCATTCTGAGCGTGAGGCATCGGTTGTAGTTTTCTATCTGTTCTAATTTACGAGCAGTAAAGAGTTTGTCTTTCACAAGAGAATCAACAGTTAACTTAACAATATTAATCTCTTCTTTTATAGTGGCAAATTGAGTTGCAGATTCTCTTTTAACTTCCTCATAGGCTGCAGACATTGAAGTCAACTTACTTGCAATCGTGGAAACTTCTCTAGTAGATTTAGCCACCTCAATAGTCAGTCTTTGAAGCGCAATCCATATAGCTTCCATAGTCACCTCCTGGGGCTTTTCTTGCTCCAGTGTGTTCTCAACCGCTGTTCCAGAGGATAAACCGCCAAATGGGGCCAAGTCAGCGACCACATCGGAATCCGCTTGATCCCCTGACTCCGCTCTAGTTCCGGCGGGACAAGGAGGAGGATTCAGCATCGGCGGTGATAGCGTGGTATCTAGGCCCCTGATCGACGTCGCTCCTTCGTCGTCGATCAATGTGGGGCTCACCAGACCGGGATCGAATGGTAAGCTTCTCACGAATCGGTTCAGTGTCTGCTGGATTGGGGATGACGTTAGTGCAGTTGGCGGTTGCACTTTTGTCATCCCCTTTCTTTTAGTATGGGGCATAGTGGAATTAGCGGAAAAATCTTGAGGGTTACCAGCAAACAGTTAGAGAACGTCCGTGAGCACAGCTAGGACGCCATCTTGCTCTGCCCCCCCCCCCCCCCCCCCCCCCCGCCCCCATTCTCTATTTCTGTCAACAACACGTTCATTCTTCCTGTCTCGTCTGCTCGCAACCTTGGGGTCATCTTTGATTCCTCCCTCTCCTTCTCGGCCCATATTCAACAGATTGCTAAAACCTGTCGTTTCTTCCTTTATAACATCGCCAGAATTTGCCCTTTCTGAACACGCTATCAAAACCCTCATCCGTCACCTCTCGCTTAGACTACTGCAACTTGCTTCTCTCAGGTCTTTCACTCAGCCATCTCTCTCCTCTTCAATCTGTTCAAAACTCTGCCGCACAACTAATATTTCGCCAAAGTCATTATGCCCATATCAGCCCTCTCCTGAAATCACTTCACTGGCTCCCTATCCTTTTCAGTATACAATTCAAGCTCCTCTTATTGACCTATAAGTGCATTCACTCTGCAGCCCCTCACTACCTCTCCACCCTCATCTCTCCCTACACTCCTACCCTAGAACTCCGTTCGCTAGGCAAATCTCTCCTAGTTGCGCCCTTCTCGTCCATCGCTAACTCCAGACTCCGCTCCTTCTGTCTCGTCGCACCTTATGCCTGGAATAGGCTTCCTGAGCCATTACGTCTAGCTCCATCCCTGGCTGCCTTCAAATCCGGGCTAAAGGCCTACCTGTTTGATGCTGCTTTCGACTCCTGACTTGTAACTTTTATCTTCCTTATGTGTCCTTCTGTCCTTCCCTTATCCTTTTTGGCCCTTTCTGTTTGTCCTGATTTAGATTGTAAGCTCTTTTGAGCAGGGACTGTCTTTCTTCTTCACGTTCAATTGTAAAGCGCTGCGTACGACTGGTAGCGCAATAGAAATGATTTATAGTAGTAGTAGTAGTGTATGAAGAAAAGGCAATCCCAGTATTTATTATTTCAGGTCATGTGTTTAACATTCAGATTAACGTACAGTATTGGCTCCTGTTTAACACAGAAGCACTTAGCACCCCCTATTTAAGAGGTGATAAGTGATCTTTGTGATAGCCAGTTAGTATGTAGTAAGTGTAATTCGCTAGCTGGCTAACGCTTCCACACATATTCTCCGCCCATGCTATGCCCTCGGAACAGAAAAATTCAGTAATGCGTGGCTTAACATACGGAAACAGGCAAAATACTGCAAAACCCCTTAACACGGTCACATTATAGCCTGTTTCTACATGTTAAGTGCTTATTGCCCTTTAGTAAAAGGGCCACTTTATTAATTATTCATATTTAAAATTCCTTATTGTCCCCATGAAGAAGGGAAATGAGAGAAACAACACTCCTATCAGCTCTTCAAAATGGTTTCTTTAATTACTGTTCATCTGTTTAAGTCTTGCTTGTTTAATGTCTAATCTGTAACTTCTGTCCGTCTGTCTGTCTCCCTCCTCCCCCCACTCCTTATTTGCGGCTTTTATGGATTTTCTTTATTACCTTTTCCTAGTCCTGAGAGATTAAAGGCTTTGTGTTGCCTGCCTAATGTGCAGTGGCATAGCCAGACCCAGTATTTTGGATGGGCCCAGAGCTAACTTAGATGGACCCTTCCACGGCAAGGCACTCCACAGCCCCCCTCCCCCTGGGATATAAAAAAAAATTATAGATTTTTTTCACCTACCCCACATCAATATCTGTCCTCCTCCGCGGAGTCCCGGCATCTGCCCACCCATCGCTGAACTCCATCCCTTCCCGGTGTACTTTACAGGTGTCCCCGACATCTGCAGTGATTCAATTATCATTGCCTGCTCTCGCCCTGCAGGCTTCCCTCAGCCGGGTCCCACCAAGTTCCCTTAGGAACTTCTTTTTTATCCATGCAAGTGTTTTGTTCAGTATTCTGTATCTAAATATTTGTTTTTCATTCCTGAATGGCTGAGGATCTTCTTGGATTCTATGAAGGTTCCCTTATCAGCTTCTTCTAACTAAACAATATTGAATTGCTGTGATTGGTTAAGGGGGAATGCCACTATGTTTTTCATTCAGATTTTTTGTGATATCTCTGATTAGTTTGGATCTTCTCCCCCTTTCCTCCTGGCTGTTTAGGTTACTTCTCCTCCACCTTTTTTATATTGTGTAAACATTGAGTTTATATGATATATTGCTGTCCAAATTTTTAAATTAATATATAATAAAAAAAAGAAAGAAAGGAATCTCTAGCACTTGTGCATTGGCTGCATGGTTCAGGAAATACATTTAATCCTTCTGAGGCAAAAATAAATATTCTTGACACAGTACCATGCTATTGTATATTGATTTTTTTTTTCACTTTTAATACTGATGGTTTGAATATCAAAAAACCTGCAAAGTTTATACTGATGTAATAGTAGTGGTGAATGCATTAATCAATAAAATGTATTAATTCAAAAAGTATGCAATAGATGGTTACATGAAAAACAACCATCCTGCCTGCTCAATTATTGCTGCCCACAGTCAGGAGTATTGTGAAGATTTGTGGCACCCTGGAGGGTGGGATAATGCTGAGAGCCAGAAAGTGTCCCCTCTAATGTTGCATGCTTTGGGGGAGAGGAAGTCCCCTGCTGATGACCTGGCCACCAGCTGACGCCTTCATGCTGCACAGAAGCAGCTCTAAGAGCAGCGCTTCACATCACCACTGTTATGAGAAGAGGGGTAGGGGTATGTCTTCTCTGAGCCTGGCACCCCATCTCATCTGCCTCTCCTATCATTCCTGTCCACACTGCTAAGAAAGAATCACAGCTGCCAGTCATAGATGTGTCCTTATCTTGAACAGTTTATTCTCTTCCTCCTTTTTAGTCTTGAGCAGATAAGCATGCAAGAAACGTGCAAGATCCCCCAGTTAGTACTTAACCAACAACCTTGTTTTCCATGTCAACTGCAAGGCTTTATTATGAATATGCACAGCTGCAAGTTAATTCTGTCATTACAGCTTAATGGGCCCTTTTACTAAGGCGTGCTGAAAAAAGGCCTGTGGTAGCGTAGACGCGTGTTTTGGGCGAGTGCAGAATCATTTTTCAGCGCACCTGTAAAAAATGCCTTAAAAAATCTTTTACGAAAATGGACGTGCGGCAAAATGAAAATTGCCGCGCATCCATTTTGGGTCTGAGACCTTACCGCCAGCCATTGACCTAGCAGTAAAGTTTCACTTGGTAACCGGGTGGTAATGACCTATGCGTGTCAAATGCCACTTGACGTGTGCCCAATACCTGCGTCCGAAAGGATGCACACCAAAAATTAAATTCGCGCAAGAGCCAAGCGGTAGCTGGGCAGTAACTCCATTTTGGTGTGCGTAGACACTTACGCGGCTTAGTAAAATGGCCCCTAACTTAGTAGTTGCCAGTACTAGGGTGGCTATTCACTGAGCATCCAGCCTCCTAGATCCCCTGTGGAGATTGCCAAACAGACCCAGCTATGTTAACACTTGCATTTCTACTAGGAATTCTAGTTATTATTGTACTCATAGTTTGTCAGACAGACAGTAGGTAGTTAATTGAATCATTATGGCCTGCTAAAATATCTAATGTATTTATAGAAAACGTAGTAAATATTGAAGTTAAAGTAATTTTAACAGGGCATTTTAAGTTTGTTTTGCTTTGTCAAATTTACAATGTCTGTTTTTCTATTTAACACATTTTCCAGAACTTGAAGAATCCAGAGAGAAATGCCCACCTCGCTGGTATAAATTTGCCAACACGTTCTTGATCTGGGATTGTAGCGAACAATGGTTAAAATTAAAGCATGTTGTTAAATTGTTTGTGATGGATCCATTTGTGGACCTTGCTATTACCATCTGCATTGTCTTAAACACATTGTTTATGGCCATGGAACATTATCCAATGACCGACGAATTCAACAGTGTGCTTAATGTAGGAAACCTGGTAAGTAAGTTCATAAAATTTATCTTTTTAGACTGACAGCCAACTTACTTCTTTAATACATTAGACAAAAGTCATGAATCATAAAATAAAATCTGCAATATTGGCAAACAGAGCCCATATATCCATAATGGGACTGATTTTATAACAGGACAACAATGTGAGAAATCCATAAAAACACCTATTTTATAAAGACAATATAGGTGCCTTCATAAAATAGGCTCTGAAAATCAGCCCCAACAATGTGCAAATCATGCTCATGCACAAATCTACACCTGTTCTGAAAAAGCTGTAAATATTCACATGTACTCTGCACGAGTATGTGTATTTTATAATATATGTGTGTACATTGCAATTCCGCCCCTGAGCCACCAAAATTACATCCCTGAACATGCTTACACAGAGATTGCATAAAAGAAGATGCACACTTTCTGTGTGTGCAGATTGTATGCGTGAATGTTGTCACATAATTGTTTTTTTTTTACCTTGAACCCCCCCTTTGCCCACACTCCTAAAAGCACCTGCCAGCTTCCACAATGCATGTACTCTTAGCCAAGCTACAAAAGGACATTCCTTTGAGCGCTTCTATTGGTCTGGGGAGGATAGCAGCACATCTACATCTCTTAAAAAATGTGCATTCTTCCCCCCTCCCCCCCATTTGAGTGCTCACACAATCAGCAGATGTGAAGTATATGGGTGCTTAAGTTAATGAGCCTGTTTTATTGTGCCAATATATTTCTTGAAATAAAGTTTCTTACATGCTCACAGTGGGTCCTGAACCAGGGTCAGGGGGAGAAATTTTGCACATAACAATTTCTTTATGATTGATCAAATAATACGCAATTTTCTGAACCCTATTCTACAACATTTCTAAACCTATTAGCCAAATATCTGAATGTATTTAGCATGTAACTTTTTTCCTTACAGAAAGCGATATTTGGACTAGGTGATAGTGTACTTGAGTCTCTGCCTCAGTGATTTGCTCTGTGCATAATTCTTTGCACCCTTTTAATTTTCTACGAATAGAAGATTATTAGGTAGAATTACTAAATTGCATTAAGTCAGTCACTTTAAGATAAGTCGTGCTGTCCCTGTAACATGCTTCATCTTAATACTCCACATGTTATTTGACTGTTAGCACAAATGAGAAGGAAATTGTTATAGAAATCAGAAGGGGCTCTCTGACATTCTAATGTAGGGTGTAGGCCATGCAGAGCACATTAAGGGAGGAAGTTATCAAGATGCATTAAGAGTTGGAATTTTATTGTACCTTAATTTCCTGAGAGAGTGACCAATGGTGGTAGTTCAGTACTACAGGTTAATGACTTCCATGATATATGAATAATGCTGCTTGTGAGCAACCTTGTAAGCAGCAACATTCTACCATCCCAGCAATATTGGGCCACAGCTCCTGGCATGTCCTAAAAGACCAGACAAAGTCCCATTGAGTTTTCCCCAAGCCCACCTCCTCAAGTCAGGAACTCTCCTCTCAATGGCCTCCAATTTCATGCTTCCACAACTAGAAGGAAAGGCAGGGCCAATGAATAATGGAGTATCAATCTTCAGCACTTAACCAACCAGGGTAACAGCAAAAATGGGACCGCATAAAACATAGTCCTATCTTTACACCACAGCCCATGGCCAGTTAAGTTCTGAATATCAACTTAACTAGCCATGTGTTAGTTATAAACTGAATATTCAGTGTTGAAATCCGGACGTGGCCCAGTATTGAATATTTATTTTTGTTACATTTGTACCCCGCGCTTTCCCACTCATGGCAGGCTCAATGTGGCTTACATGGGGCAATGGAGGGTTAAGTGACTTGCCCAGAGTCACAAGGAGCTGCCTGTGCCTGAAGTGGGAATCGAACTCAGTTCCTCAGGACCAAAGTCCACCACCCTAACCACTAGGCTACTCCAATATCAGGAATAATGTCCCTGGTGGTCAGCAATATGCTTACCGCCACCTAGTCTTCTGGGCCAAAATATTAAACTGTAATAAAGACCAAAGGACTATCCTAGTACCACAAGAAGTTTGAAAATTTGAAATATTTAAATAAGTTTCAAAGCAATTTTCCTGCACTAATATCTGGACAAAAGCTTAAACTTTACAAAAAAAAAAAACTTAATTATATCTTCCTAAAGTGTAGTTAAGTTTTGCTCGGAAACATTTTCTCATTAAATTGTGCACATTTTAATAAACATGCAGAATTTAACTTTCAGACTATAGATAATGAGGTGATTTGCATGACTACAGTTTGTTATATTTTGCACAAATTTTATATTTCAGTTCACTTTTGTTAACTTCTGTTTGCAAAATACCAAATAATATTTGGTGCTGTAGTTGTGATATTTTAGCACAGAGTTTCATTGCATAAAATGGGACCCTGTGCTAATATAGTATGACTTCTGGCAAAATAACCCAATAGCCCACATTGATAAATTCTTCCCTTTGTTGCCTAAGGGTTATGATTTTAGGCAGAATTTCTTGGATTAGGTGGGGGTATATAGTTTTACTGTGTGTTTTTAATGTATGTATTATTATGTAAGTCAATTTGTAACTTGCTTAGACGTGTTATAATAGATGAGACACAAATATATTAACAATAATTTAATAATATTAGTAATGCATACAATTTCTTGTTAATGCAGGTTCATGCTGTGTCTTTTTACACACATTATCATGTTTAGGCATCACAACATGGCATTGTACATCAGCCAGACAAGAAGTGGCAGGCCCAAAAACCAACAATACACAGGATACACCAATTAAAGGTCACAAAGACGTCACATTTATTTAGAAAAATCGTAAATAATATGTCTATTCAAATAGCTGAAATGTTCTGGCCGACATCTGTATCAGAGATACCATTACAATAAAATGAGAATTCAAAAGGACATATTTTATACCAGCTATCCCACAAAATTCACATAGGGGCCCTTCTACTAAGCGGTGGTAAGCCCAACACAGGATGCGGGATTCTGGTGCTAGCGGAAATATTAGAAAAATATTTCCACAGGGGGTTGCCGGGTGATAATTGGGCAGCGCCACGTACTGCCCAGTTACCGCTGGGTTAGCATAGGGGACCTTACTGCCACCTCAGTGGGTGGTGGCAAGTGCTACCCCCACATAGCCACATGGTAAGAGCAATCTTACCGCATGGCCTTGTCTTTTTTTGGCCTTTTTACCCACTGTGGTAAAAAGGGCCTCAGCATGTGGCAAAAACAGCCCCCGTCGCTAGCTCAGGGCCCTTTTTATCGCAGCTTAGTTAAAGGGCCCCATAGTAAATCTTATAAAATCCTCTTGAAGGAGCTATATTTAAGAAGGGATCAATACCACTGGTGAATGACCTGCACACAAATGGACAAAATTACCTAAAAATAGAAAATAAAAGAGGAATGGAAGTAAAAGAAGTGGACAGAGTAATTGAAAATAATGTAATTTTTAAATGAAAAAGAAAAATATTTATTATATTTACTAATTGCTTACTCTTTGACACATTGCATTCAAGGTGGATTACAAAACAATAGGAACACTCATTTTTACGATTTTACAACATATATCATACATTAAAATAATTACTAACAAGAACATTTTTTTAAAAAACATAGTTTTCTACTCACAATTTATTTATTTATTTATTTATTTATTTGTAGCATTTGTATCCCACATTTTCCCAACAATTTGCAGGCTCAATGTGGCTTACATTTGCCGTAATGGCGGTTGCCATTTCTGGGTAATAGAATTACAAATGATAATGTGTTAAGTTGTATACATACATGGTAACATACATGTAACGTATCATACGTGAACAGATCATGGTATAGATATATATCATGTGCATATACAGTGGGGGAAATAAGTATTTGATCCCTTGCTGATTTTGTAAGTTTGCCCACTGACAAAGACATGAGCAGCCCATAATTGAAGGGTAGGTTATTGGTAACAGTGAGAGATAGCACATCACAAATTAAATCCGGAAAATCACATTGTGGAAAGAATATGAATTTATTTGCATTCTGCAGAGGGAAATAAGTATTTAATCCCTCTGGCAAACAAGACCTAATACTTGGTGGCAAAACCCTTGTTGGCAAGCACAGCGGTCAGACGTCTTCTGTAGTTGATGATGAGGTTTGCACACATGTCAGGAGGAATTTTGGTCCACTCCTCTTTGCAGATCATCTCTAAATCATTAAGAGTTCTGGGCTGTCGCTTGGCAACTCGCAGCTTCAGCTCCCTCCATAAGTTTTCAATGGGATTAAGGTCTGGTGACTGGCTAGGCCACTCCATGACCCTAATGTGCTTCTTCCTGAGCCACTCCTTTGTTGCCTTGGCTGTATGTTTTGGGTCATTGTCGTGCTGGAAGACCCAGCCACGACCCATTTTTAAGGCCCTGGCGGAGGGAAGGAGGTTGTCACTCAGAATTGTACGGTACATGGCCCCATCCATTCTCCCATTGATGCGGTGAAGTAGTCCTGTGCCCTTAGCAGAGAAACACCCCCAAAACATAACATTTCCACCTCCATGCTTGACAGTGGGGACGGTGTTCTTTGGGTCATAGGCAGCATTTCTCTTCCTCCAAACACGGCGAGTTGAGTTCATGCCAAAGAGCTCAATTTTTGTCTCATCTGACCACAGCACCTTCTCCCAATCACTCTCGGCATCATCCAGGTGTTCACTGGCAAACTTCAGACGGGCCGTCACATGTGCCTTCCGGAGCAGGGGGACCTTGCGGGCACTGCAGGATTGCAATCCGTTATGTCGTAATGTGTTACCAATGGTTTTCGTGGTGACAGTGGTCCCAGCTGCCTTGAGATCATTGACAAGTTCCCCCCTTGTAGTTGTAGGCTGATTTCTAACCTTCCTCATGATCAAGGATACCCCACGAGGTGAGATTTTGCGTGGAGCCCCAGATCTTTGTCGATTGACAGTCATTTTGTACTTCTTCCATTTTCTTACTATGGCACCAACAGTTGTCTCCTTCTCGCCCAGCGTCTTACTGATGGTTTTGTAGCCCATTCCAGCCTTGTGCAGGTGTATGATCTTGTCCCTGACATCCTTAGACAGCTCCTTGCTCTTGGCCATTTTGTAGAGGTTAGAGTCTGACTGATTCACTGAGTCTGTGGACAGGTGTCTTTCATACAGGTGACCATTGCCGACAGCTGTCTGTCATGCAGGTAACGAGTTGATTTGGAGCATCTACCTGGTCTGTAGGGGCCAGATCTCTTACTGGTTGGTGGGGGATCAAATACTTATTTCCCTCTGCAGAATGCAAATAAATTCATATACTTTCCACAATGTGATTTTCCGGATTTAATTTGTGATGTGCTATCTCTCACTGTTACCAATAACCTACCCTTCAATTATGGGCTGCTCATGTCTTTGTCAGTGGGCAAACTTACAAAATCAGCAAGGGATCAAATACTTATTTCCCCCACTGTATATGTTAAGGAAGAATAAATTATGGTAATACATGAAAGTTCCTGAGTAAGAAATTGGAAGAATAAATTATAGTAATACATGAACGTTACTGAGTACGAAATAATAAATAAGGGGCCTTTCTACAAATAACTGTAAGGGCCCTGTTTACTAAGGTGCGCAATCATTTTTAGCGTGCGCTAAACGCTAGAGACACCCATATATTCTTAGCGCGGCGTGGTAAACAAGGCCCTAAAAGTTTGGGCTTAACATGCTGTAATGCAGGATTTTAATGCGTAGTAAGCCCAAAGCTACTACTGCTGCATCAAAAATGGCCATTCCCACTATTTTTTATTTCAGGTTGTGTATTAACATTCAGATAAATCCCTCCTCTCAGTACCCTTCTCCCCACCGCCAACTCCAGGCTCCACTCATTCTGCCTCGCCTCACCCTATGCTTGGAACAACCTTCCTGAGCCCTTACGCCAAGCCCCCTCCCTGCCCGTCTTCAAGTCTTTGCTTAAAGCCCACCTCTTCAATGCTGCGTTCGGCACCTAACCCTTACCGTTCAGTGAATCCAGACTGCCCCAATTTGACTGCCCCTATCGGACCGACCGTTCACTTGTCTATTAGATTAACGTGGAGGGGCATAATCGAACGATAACGCCTATCTCCATGGGCGTTTATCTCCGAGAACGGGTCCGTGAAGGGGCGGAGCCAACCGTATTTTCGATAAAAATAGACGCCCATATGTTATTCGCTACTTTGTGAGCTGAGCGTTTTTGTTATTCAGTGATAATGGAAAATGAAAGCGCCCAGCTCAAAAACGAATACATCCAAGGCATTTGTTCGTGGGAGGGGCCATGATTCGTAGTGCACTAGTCCCCCTCACATGCCAGAACACCAACCGGGCACCCTAGGGGGCACTTTTACAAAACAAAAAAAAAAGGTAAAAGAGCTCCCAGGTGCATAGCACCCTTCCCTTGTGTGTTGAGCCTCCCAAATCCCCCTCAAAACTCACTGCCCACAAGTCTACACCATTACTATAGCTCTAAGGGGTGAAGGGGGGGCACCTACATGTGGGTACAGTGGGTTTGGGGGGGTTGGACGACTAACGCATTAAGCAGCACAATTGTAACAGGTAGGGGGGGGATGGGCCTGGGTCCACCTGCCTGAAGTCCACTGCACCCCCTAATAAGTGCTCCAGTAACCTGCATACTGCTGCCAGGGAGGTGGGTATGACATTTGAGGGTGAAAAGAAAAAGTTGTGAAACGTCATATTTTGTGCTGGGAGGGGGTTTGTGACCACTGGGGAAGTCAGGGGCGGTCATCCCCGATTCCCTCCAGTGGTCATCTGGTCATTTAGGGCACTTTTTGGGGCCTTATTCGTGGAAAAACAGGGTCCAGGAAAAGTGCCCTAAATTCTCGCTAAAATCGCATATTTTTCTTCCATTATCGGCGAAAGGGCGCCCATCTCTGTTCGCCCGATAACCACGCCCCAGTTCCGCCTTCGACACGCCTTCGACACGCCCCCGTCAACTTTGTCCGCATCCGCGACGGAGTGCAGTTGAAAGCGTCCCAAATTCGGCTTTTGATTATACCGCGTTATTCGTTTTTGTGAGATAAACGCCCATCTCCCGATTTAGGTCGGAACTTGGGCGTTTTTCTCGTTCGATTATAAGCTGGATAGTAACATAGTAGATGACGGCAGAAAAAGACCTGCACGGTCCATCCAGTCTGCCCACGATAAACTCGTGTATACCTTACCTTGATTTGCACCCGTCCCCCCCAGGGCACAGACCGTACAAGTCTGTGCAGCAGTATTTCCCGCCTCCCAACCACCAGTCCCGCCTCCCATCACCGGCTCCGGCACAGACCCCGTATAAGTCTGCCCTCCCCCATCCTAGCCTCTCAACCACCAACCCCTCTTCCCCCCGCCACCCAATTTCAGCTAAGCTTCTGTGGATCCATTCCTTCTACACAGGATTCCTTTATGCCTGTACCACGCATGCTTGAATTCCGTTACCGTTTTCATCTCCACCACCTCCCGCGGGAGGGCATTCCAAGCGTTCACCACCCTCTCCGTGAAGAAATACTTCCTGACATCTTTCCTGAGTCTGCCCCCCTTCAATCTCATTTCATGTCCTCTCGTTCTACCGCCTTCCCCTCTCCGGAAAAGATTCGTTTGCGGATTAATACCTTTCAAATATTTGAACGTCTGTATCATATCACCCCTGTTCCTCCTTTCCTCCAGAGTATACATGTTCAGGTCAGCAAGTCTCTCTTCATACGTCTTGGAACGCAACTCCCATACCATCCTCGTAGCTTTTCTTTGTACCGCTTCCATTTTTTTAACATCCTTCGCAAGGTACGGCCTCCAAAACTGAACACAATACTCCAGGTGGGGCCTCACCAACGTCTTATACAGGGGCATTAAAACCTCCTTTTTTCTGCTGGTCACACCTCTCTCTATACAGCCTAGCAACCTTCTCGCTACGGCCACCGCCTTGTCGCACTGTTTCATCGCCTTTAGGTCCTCAGATACTATCACCCCAAGATCCCTCTCCCCGTCCGTGTCTATCAGGCTCTCCCCACCTAACACATTGTAAGCTCTTTGAGCAGGGACTGTCTCTCTTCGTTAAATTGTACAGCGCTGCGTGACCCTAGTAGCGCTCTAGAAATGTTAAGTAGTAGTAGTAGTAGTAGATTAACACATGGTACTTGCTTCCTGATTAGGAGGTGGTAAGTACATAAGTGTTGCCATACTGGGACAGATTGAAGGTCCATTAAGCCCAGTATCCTGTTTCCAACAGTGGTCAATCTAGTTCACAAGTACCTGGCAAGATCCCAAAACAGTACATTTTATGCTGCTTATCCTAGAAATAAGCAGTTTTATGATTATGATTTCTATATTTATATATGTATGTCTATTTATGAATATGTTTAATATACATGCATCTGTTTATGTTTTGATTTGCATTTTCTATAATTATTTCATTATTTCAAAACCAATTTTGTTACATTAATATTTTTTACAAGTTTAAATATCTCTCTACTATTGATCATTGAGATGAAAGTTACATTTATACTTATATATATATACATATGATTCACAGTGATACTCCTTTTCTATTATATTTTATATATGTTTTTTATCAACATGATATTGTTTCAAATATTTATATATGTTTTTATGGCTATTTATATGTATATATTTGTTTTATTTAATGGACCCCTGAGGCAGGCGTTACTTAATGCCGAAACACAGCCCATGTTGGGTCATTTTTTAATAAAATACTCCTGTTGTCCCAGCGTTGAAGGCCCAGTATTGCTTTTTTTGTGTGTATACTTTCTATGTATGCTGTATACCCGCTCTGTTTGTTTTGTTTTGCACTGTACAGGAGGAAACTTGTTTCCTTCTGTTTTTCTGGTATTGTGTTGCATGCAGAGTCTGGCTTCTTGGTAATTCAGGTTCATTTTTGCCTGTATTTGAAGAGGGGCTATCTCTGTTCTGAATGTGTGACTGCAAGTCCAAGTGTCTGAATAGGCATCTTTCTGTTACATATTATATTTCAGATTTGGCAAGACTGTTCTCTTAATTTCTGGTCTGTAATAATTTGGTTTCTGTCCTTTTGGGTGTACTGGGTCTGTAACAGCTTACAGAAATTATTTATAATGAAAAAAAATCACGTTATTTTTCTTCTCCTATACTGGTGTAATATTTTCAATGAGGCCTTTTTATATGCTCCATGGCTAGTAGAAAGGGTGTGGCTACCATAGTGACCCTGCCCCTAAGGTTACCCATAATGAGTACCGGTACCTATTTTCCTACAAAAAAAGCACTGAAAATAACACATATATCTAGAATTTTCAGGGTTGATTCACAAGGAAGTATGATCTTGTCAAAAACAAATAGAACAATGTCTAAGTAGCTTTATTCATTTCTTTACTCTAAAAAAGTTAAAATATGGATCAATGAGGATTTGCTCGATGCTGCTTAAGTTATGAACTACAGCATCTGTGTCAGCATACCTGAAGATCCTACATGTTTAAGAATATATACGAGTATACGAATTAGCTTAAATTGATTGAATGCTTGGTGACAGATATATGTTTGTGCTGCTGGGAGTTTTCTCTATGAAACTTTGATTGCCCCTGCATGGAAAATATTTGTGTCCTGTTTATTTGATTGCTGTGGTAGTAGGCATGTGAGACCCGGTGTCTACAATGCAACTAGTCTCAATTCTTTCAACTGTTACCATCAAAACTGGTCTCTTGCCAATAACCTTATATCTCCATTCATCTTTACTGAAGTGGTCAGACTACTGGATCTGAATTTTGGTTCCAAGAATGGCATCAATCTCCTGATTTGGAGGTGTATTTTCTGGTACTTTGATTTATGGCCTAACTGCTGGTTCAGAGTCAACTTGTAGGCAGTCTGTATCACTGGGCTCTCAACTTCCCAAGTGATATATCCCAGATCATCATATAGGTAACATTGATATGTCCCAGATCATCATATAGGTAACAGAAAAATCTGTTCTTATTACGCAATGGAGTTTGCCTCTGTCCAGATAACACTTGATCTAGGGTAACCAGTTTGTCTAGATTGGCTGAAACTCTACAGTGGCCTGGAGGAAGTGTAGGCTGATTCAGTTCTTCTCGCTTTCTGCCATCTATTCTATGCTTTTGATCAACTCTAGGCTAGCAAATGCTAAAGGAGCTGCTGCTGCTATGGCAGCCCTCAGTACTTCAGTGCACAATTGTCATTGGTCCAGTTTACCTCCAGAGCTTCTCTTCCTCTTCCACCCAGGAAATGAATCCGTGCAGAATTTCTGCAAAGGAAATTCTGGGATTCTAGTTCACTTATCTTCATTTATTAATGAAAGATGTCACCTCTCAACCTGAGTACGGACTGTTCTTTTGGTATGATTTCTACATTCCTGCCTTTGGGAAGCATTTCTGACTATTCTTGCTAGCTTCTCCTGTAGCTGATAAACAAATGCTGTAGAGACTCACCTGTGACTTGACCTTACTTGTGGAACCTTCAGATCTGGGATATTTAAGGGAAATTTGTCAACATAGACTTTCATTAGGAGATCAAAAATTGTTTCTACAAAACCAATGGATTTTGTAAATTACTTCACCATGTCCTTTGCTTAACCTCTGAAATGGTCTTTTACTATCCCTGCTTGATCTTCATGTGCTGTTCTCATATGGCTGATCCACTATTCCATGGACAGTTTATCTGCCCTAGCAGAAAATCCATAGAAATCTGGGATGTTCTTCTTCATGGGTACTATTACTGCTGGCGTGCTCTGTCTTGTACTCAATCTGTGGAGTTTGTTCTGTTTTGCTTTGTGCACAATCTGTACATTTATTTTTGTGGATCTGTCAGTTTTTCTTCCATGGCTTGCATGCAAGTGATAATTTTTCCATCTGCACCGTGATAGCTGGTATTGGACTCTATCATGGACAACAGAACTTAGTAGTATTCCCTTCAGGGCCTTTCAGAGGATTATATAGGCCTAAGCAAGTGCAAATTAGGAGGTCCCAGAGTTCTGGAACTCATAGTTAAAAAAAACTGAAATAGAAGTAGCTGAGGCAGATTTTTAGCTGTAGAACTAATAATGTACCAAATGTATTTACATTAAAATCTTATTCGTTTACTTAAAGGTTGCAAACTGTAATCTTTGGAATTATTTGCACTAAAAATTGTTTATTGTAAAATGATGCAGGGATGAGGGATTTAGATTTGTTAGGAACTAGGTGACATTCTGGAAAAGGGAGAGACAGTTCCGAAAGGATGGGCTCCACCTTAACCTGGATGGAACCAGGCTGCTGGCGCTAACTTTTAAAAAGGAGATAGAGCAGCTTTTAAACTAGAATAGGGGAGGAAAGCTGACAGTAGCCCAGGAGCGCATGGTTCGATGTGGAGTATCCTTGAAGGATACTATTGAAACAGAGCATTTAGAGAATCCCAATAGAGAGGTTTCAACGATGCTGAAAGTAAGCTAGGTGTGCTTAATGAGAGAGCAGGATAAAGGATGCAAATTATCCCCTTCAACTTCTAAGCAGCTTGTATATCCAAGGAAAAAACACAATCTTATAGAAATTCTAGAAGCCTAAGAAATAAGATCGGAGAGTATATAGCACTAAATGATATGAGCTAGATATAATAGGCATCTCAGAGACTTGGTGGAAAAAGGACAATCAATGGGACACTGTGTTAACAGGTTACAAATTGTATCGCAATGATAGAGAGAATCAAATTGAGGGGCGGGTTGCGCTATATGTTAAAGAGGTGATTGAGTCAAATAAAATAAACATTCCACATGAAACAAATAGCAGAGTGGAATCATTATGGACAGAAATTCCATGTGTGAAGGGAAGGAGTATTCTTGTATGGCTGTACTACTGTCCACCGGGACAGAACAAACAGACAGATGAAGAAATGTTTACAGAGATTAGGAAAGCTGGCAAATTGGGCAACACTATAATAATGGGTGATTTCAATTATCCCAATATTGACTGGATAAATGTTACAAATCAAAGAAAAACCACACTGAGTGTGGAGGTGCACTTGATCCCCACAGGACAATAGGGAGAAAACAGAAAAGGGGGTGGGGAAAATAGGCTCTATTCAAACAATGGGGGAGACATATGGATTAGTTAAAACAATGATATTTATTATGAATAGGTGACTCAACACAGCCGTGTTTCGGCGCCGTAGCAAGCAAGTGGCGATGCAAAAATCTCGAGAATATTTTTGCTCGCTCTTAAGGAGGAACTGTGCATTCCTTTATGCTATTATCTTCCTGAGTGTTATCCATCTAACCATTGAATACTCCTTTGGAAGAAAGGATTGTGTATTCCTTAGTGTTTTTTTTCCCAGTGTGCCAACCACCTTAAATACTGAAACACTTCCGGAAGACTCCTGAGGAAGGTGCTACGGCGCCAAAACACGGCTGTGTTGAGTCACCTATTCATAATAAATATCATTGTTTTAACTAATCCATACGTCTCCCCCATTGTTTGAATAGAGCCTATTTTCCCCACCCCTTTTCTGTTTTCTGGATAAATGTTACATCAGGGAGTACCAGGGAGATAAAATTTCTAGATGTATTAAACAACTGCTTCTTGGAGCAGCTGGTCCAGGACCCAACAAGATGGGGAGCCATTTTGGATTTGGTCCTTGGTGATGTGCAGGGCGTAGTGTGAGAGGTGGCAGTGTTGGGTCCCCTGGGAAACAGTGATAATGACATGATCCAAGTTTGAGCCCACAATGGAAATCTACTGTTGCTGCATTTAATTTTCGAAAGAGCGACTATAATAGAAAGAAGAAAATGGTTAAAAAGAAGCTAAAAGTATCAACTGCTAAGGTTCCGACACTAAATCAGGCATGGATGTTATTAAAAAATGCCATCTTGGAAGCCCAGACCAGATGCATTCCATGTATTTGCAAAGGTGGAAAGAAGAGAAAATGACAGCCAGTGTGGTTAAAAGGTGAAGTAAAAGAGGCTATTACAGCCAAAAGATTGTCCTTCAAAGAATGGAAAAAGGACCCAAATGAAGAAAATAAGCAACATAAGCACAGGCAAGTCAGATGCAAAGCATTAATAAAGAAGTCTAAAAGAGAATATGAAGAGAAACTTGGCGCAGAGGCTAAAACTCACAGTAACAACTTCAGGTACATCAGAAGCAGAAAGCCTGCGAGGAAATCTGTGGGACCATTAGATCACGAAGGAGCAAAAGGGGCACTCAAGGAGGACAAGGCCATAGCGGACAAACTGAATGAATTCTTTGCTTCAGTCTTTATGGAAGAAGATGTAAGAGATCTGCCTGTACCGGAAATGGTTTTCAAGGGTGATGATGCAGAGGAACTGAAAGAAATCTTGGTGAACCTGGAAGATGCACTGAGCCAAATCACCTGGACTGGATGGCATACATCCAAGGGTACTGAAAGAACTCAAGCATGACATTTCTTATCTGCTATTAGTAATAACTTTAAAATCGTCCATAGGACCTGAAGATTGGAGGGTGACCAATGTGACACCAATTTTTTAAAAGGGTTTCAGGGGTGATCCAGGAAATTACAGACCAGTAAGCCTGATGTCGATGCCGGGCAAAATAGTGGAAACTATTATAAAGAATAAAATTACTGAACACGTAGACAAACATGATTTAATGGAACAGAGCTAGCACGGGTTCAGCCAAGGGAAGTCTTGCCTCACCAACTTACTTCTTTTCTTTGAAGGTGTAAATAAACATGTGGATAAAGGTGAGCTGGTTGATGTAGTGTATCTAGATTTCAAGAAAGCTTTTGATAAAGTTCCTCATGAGAGACTCCTGAGAAAATTAAAGAGTCATGGGATAGGAGGCAAGGTTCTGGTGTGGATTAGGAATCGGTTATTGGACAGAAAACAGAGGGTAGTGTTAAATGGTCATTTCTTTCAATGGAGGAGGATGTACAGTGGAGTGCCACAGAGATCAGTACTGGGACCGGTGCTATTTAACATATTTATAAATGATACGGAAATTGGAACAACGAGTGAGGTGATTAAATTTGCAGATGACACAAAACTATTCAAGATTGTTAAAACACGTGCGGACTGTGAAATATTACAGTAAGACCTTAGGAAATTGAAGACTGGGCATCCAAATGGCAAATGAAATTTAATGTGATAAATAGTTTTGTCTTGGCTGAAGTTATGTATCCTTCTTTAGTTAAGTGTTTGGTTTTGGGTTATATAGATATTTGCAAAAGAAAAAAAGGGAGGGGTTTAGTTAAGGAGATGCTGACAGAATGAGAAATTCTTTGTGAAGTAGAACAAGAGTGGGCTACATTAAAATAAGCTTTTTTTTCAAATATACATTATTACAATTCTTATAGTTTGCTACATCCTTGATGAGCTAGACATAATGGGGCCAGGGCAGATGTTAGGGAGGGGGCCCAAAGCTTGCTTGCAGATTGTCCCTCTTTCAACTTCAGGTGGGTTTGAGGCCCTCAATGACATGGGGGCACAGGGCAATTGCCTTGTTTGCCCACCCCTAACGCCAGCCCTGTTGCTGAGGTTCAGTGAGGATTACACACAAGAAGGTCTGGACAAACCCAGGGAAATACATGTTAAATATATATTAATCCCTTGTCCCCATTACCCGTTAAAATCCTTAGTTATAAGGAATTAACCTTTACTAGTCAGGAAATTACAAAACAAATATGTCTCTGAAAGCACGATAATCAAGGGATTACTTGAATATAGGAAGTTAATGAGTTCTAGATCCTGACCCCTTGGTATGATATAAATGAAGAAAAAGGTTGATTTTTGACGAACTAGGAAAACTTAACATCATTTGATTTTGAAGACTATGGGCTCTGTTTACTAAGCTGCGCTATAGGCACGTTAGTGTTTTTAGTGCACGCTAAACGTTAAAGAAACCCATAGGAATATATGGGTGTCTCTAGCGCACAGTAAAAACGCTAGCACACCTTAGTAAACAGGGCTCTATATTTATTGTTCCTTGATAAGTCTTGTATCATAGACTTTGTGTATTCTGGGGCAACACTATATAGAATTTTAAATGTAATCATGCAAAATTTAAACTCCAAATGATACTAAAATCTGTGCAGAGAGGCAGTAAATACCAACTAGCAAAGAGACTCTCTGAAATTAAAGTACCAGTGACCACCAGTTGAACTGGGTTGCTATTGTATAAATTAATATTTAGTAAAAACCCCTCAGTGGCACGTGTCAGCCAGCACTCATCGGTGCTTATCGATGATCACACGGTCATATGGCGCCCATAACAGGCTTATGTGCACTTCCTTAATGCTTCAGCTCCACATCCTTGTGGTTCTTTAAAGAACTGTAATAACAGACAACCCGGTTCAAACCCAGTCTAAAGGTGCTTGAACTCAAACTGTGCCACTCAAAATAGTGTGAACTCTGATATAAAATACAAAAAATATGTAATGTAGCAAACAATATGAAATATTAAAGTTCAAAAACGTTTGCCAAAAAATTCATTTATCTTAAATTTGCCAAATAATTCACTTATCTTGGGTCCACCCATGCCTCCAGTGTCAACCTATGTAACCTACCAAAAGAGAACTAATACTATCATACCTGTGACATGTAAAACGTTTTCCAGAGTGGGAAACTACCCCAGGATGCTCAGCACGTCCCACAGTAGTGCTCTTGTAGCATGCGATAGGCCCGCATTAGGCCTACCTTAGGAAAAGGGCCCCTGTCTTCCCAGAGAGTGCAGTAAAATATTATTATAGGAGACAGTGGGGATCTCTGAGGAACCTCACATTTAGCATGCCATGGTGCAAAAAGGATTCCTTGCATCCTTACCCTATATTAGAAGAAAAAACACAAAACCAATCTAAAACCTTTCCAGTTGTTCCAGTCAGTGTAAAGATCATAATGTCATGATCAACGAAATTGAATGCATTCAACAAGTTGAACTGCATTATTAGCTTACAGTCCCTTGCTTAGTAAAAATCTACCTTGATTGATGATGGAACCTAATATTGTTTCTGTACTGAATTCTTTACGGAAGACAGATTAGGCAGGATTTAAAATATTAAGGGCCCCGTTTACTAAGGTGAGCTAGCATTTTTAACACGTTCTAAAAATTAGCAAGCGCTAACCATGTAGATGCTCATATAAATATTATGAACATCTACATGGTTAGCATGTGCTACTGCTTAGCTCTCACTAAAAATGCTAATGTGCATCTAGTGTGGCTTAGTAAGTAGGGCCTTAAATGTCCAGCTATTTCTCTAGCTGTCCTGCCACCCATCCCTCTATGATCTTCGTAAAAGTGGAATAGAGGCTACTGGTCGATAGTTTGCAGCCTCTGACATGTCATCTTAGGAATTTTTAGATATTAGTGTTAAAATTATATTTTACCACAAGTCCTGGGGAACTGACCTATCTGAAACTTTTGATTTACTCAGTCCCTTAAGATGAGAGTAAATGAGACCTGGCTTTCATTAAATTATTTGAGCAGACATCTAATATACATGAGGTTCTGAGAAGTTTCTTTAGCAATAATTCTACTTCTATTTCCATTATTTATTTATTGGTATTTATGTCCAGTGGCATGCCTACCTTGCTTATCACCTGGGACAGGTTGCCGCTGCCACCACCCTTCCTCCTAGCAAGGGTGTGCACAGAGGTGCCGGTCCCCTGCCCCAGAACAGGAAGTAACATCAGAGTGGGGGAGGACTGGAGGAGCACGATAGCCCCCACTGCCCTGCCCTTGGTTTGCTACTGTTTATATCCCATATTTGCCGAAAAGTAATATCAGTTCAATGTGGTTTACATATATAAGTAAGAAGTTACATTACAAATAAACATAGTCAACAAAAAAGTGAAGTTATTTAAATTCATTTAGAACATTTTGTAAGTTATTTAAATTCATTTCTCTCATTGATTTTTGTAATGCATTGTACTTGAGTTTGTCAAAATCCAGGATGCATACATTGCAAATAATACAGAATGCTTCTGCCAGGTTATTGGCGGGTGTGTCTCGATATGATCATGTATCTCATATTCTTCGTTCCTTCCACTGGTTACCCATCCATTCCAGAGTACAGTAAGTTATATGTTTAATTCATCTGGCATTGTACTCAAGCTGTATGCCGCAATATTTAAAACGTGATTCAGGAGTGTCAGCCATCTGGATCTTTGCAATCTGAGAATGTGAAACTTTTGGCATGTGTCCTACAGCATTCTTGGCAATATGCCAACACATGGAAATCAGCTTTTTCAATAGCAGGACCTCAAATTTGGAACAGATTGCCAGAGTACTTGAGACTGTGCAGTAGTAGGGTTCAATTTGTTACATTTTACCTATTTGAACACACATGGAATTGATATTATTTGCTGATCAACTGGAATGCTGTATTATTTTGTCTATTTATTTGTTTTATTTTAATTGTGTATGTTGATTTTGTTACCTGCCTAGTTGTAGGGGTGTTAGAAATGTTTTAATTAAAAGAAAATTATTAGAAGAACTGTATTTCAGTTTTAGAGAGTTGATTGGCATCCTGTGATAGGAACTTTTTGAATAAAAAGGCTTTTAAAGATTTCCAGAATAGTAGGTAATTATTTATGGGGCCCTTTTACAAAGTGTTGGTAAGCCCAACGGGGGCTTACCGCACACTACCTTGGAACTACCGCAGGCCCAACACAGCTGCTGATGGTAGTTCTGTCTTGAGCACATGCCATTTGCAGCATTCCACCTTCATTCTAAAGTAATTCGCTAATTGATCAGCTGTAGGTATAATCAGCTCCACAGGAGATATCAGATCATTTACTTTCGTTAAAGCATCAATAAACCTGAACAATTTTTTCATATCATCTTTATCCTTTCCTATTAATTCTGTGTAAAATTCTTGTTTCCTAAGGACTATTTGAACTTTATTTATTCTATTTATTTATTAATTTATTTATTCATGATATTTATACCCCACAGTAGCCTGAAATAGACTCAAGTTCAGTGTGGCTTACAAACAAACAATAAAGTGAATAAAATATAATCAACAGAATATAACACAAATTACAATAACTTCAAGAAGCAAATTAATACATGTGCAGTAAGTAACCTGGGATTTAGACTGTCTTAAGGACAAACACATAATTAAGGGTGGATAGGTGAGAGCATATTTAGGCAGGACTAGATGAGAAACGAGATTAAGAAAAGGGCGTGGGTAAAATTCAAATAGAGTTCTTTGTATTCAGAGAGGCCAGACTGAAGAAATGTGTTTTTTTGTAAAAGTTAGGTAATCATCTGTAAACTTGATTGATTTAGGAAGATAATTCAAAATTTTAGTGCCTTGATAGGAGAAATTAGCAGAGTGAATTATTTTATATATCACATTCTTACAGATAGGGAAATGTACGACAAGATATTCTCTAGATGATGAAACAGCATTACGAGGGGATAATTCAATAAGATTATCCATATATGATGGGGCTTGACCAAACAGGATTTGGTGAATGAAAACACATAATTTAAAAGATGTTCTGTCTCTTATTGGTAACCAATATAGCTCATATAAAAGAGAAGTGACTTTGGCGAAGTGAGGAGATCTACATATAAAACAAGCAGCAGCATTTTGAGCTGTTTGTAATTTTTTGAGAAGACCACCTTTAAGTCCAGCATAGATGGAATTGCAATAGTCGAATTTGGTGAGGACAAGGGATCGAACCAAAGTACGAAAGACAGATTTAGAGAAAAATGGCCTCAATTTCTTTAGCTTCCAAAGTGAGTGAAAGACACTCAAGGTCAATTTTGTTCTTAATAGTAAAGTTACTAAGATTCATAGGATGGTGAGAGTTAGTTATAATTAGAAACTTAGTTTTATCCATGTTAAGTTTTAGTTTGAAATTATAGCTCACGATTCTGTAAGTATCCCTGGACTTATCATGTGAATTATGTCAAGTATTTCCTTAGAGAATGTGATATAAATGGTGACACCATCAGCATATATGTATGTATGTTGAAAGACCATGTTTTTCTAAAAGATGACCAAGAGGCATCATCATAATGTTAAACAAGATGGAGGAAAGAGGTGAACCCTGAGGGACCCCACGGCCAGGAGACCAAGTGGAAGAAAGTACACTTGATTGTTTGACTTGATATGACCTAGATCTTAAGAAACTAGAAAGTCATTTCAGGACAACTCCACAGATTCTATAGAAGTCAAGAATATTTAAAAGAATATTATGATCAACAGTATCAAAGGCAGTGGATAGATCAAATTGAAGTATCAATATTTTGTTGCCAAAACTTAATTCTCTCCTAAAGTTAGCTAAGAGTGGTAAGCACAGTTTCTGTACTGTAAGAGGACCTAAAACCAGATTAAGAACTATGCAAAATGGCATGAAGAAGTTGCCGCATGACAAGTCCTTCCATTACTTTAACAAGAAGAGGAATTGAGGCTACTGGTCTATAGTTGTAAACTAAACTTAGGCAAGTTTGGGTATTTTTAAGTATAGGAGTCAAAATAATATTGCCATTTTCAGACGGAAAGAAACCTTGAGACAACATCAAAGTAATATTTGAGTGCAAATGATGTAAGAATAAATCAGGAGCTGACGAGATGATAAGTAGGGCACGTATCAAGCAGACGTGGTGAATTTACGTATTTTCATAATACGTGATTAACCTGATCAGTAGTGATTGAGTGAAAAACAGAGCAGATTCTATCTGCTTGAGAATGAGGCAGTAAAGGATCATGTGAATAGAGGAAATAGTATATAGATGAAGGGGTATTGTTAAGTTCTAGTCTGATTTTAGCTATTTTCTGTTTAAAATAAGTAGCCAAGTGGTCGACAATAGGTGTGGGATCGATTGAAGTGGTGTCCAATAACTATTAAGTAATGAGTAAAGGTTTCTGGGGTTGACTACTGTATCACCAATGAATTTGGGATAGTAGTCGGTTTTCACTTTGGAGATCATACCTTTGTAGATTTTCAAAAGTTTTTTCCAAGCGATCCATAGTTCAGTGGATTTGTCCTTAGCCCAAATTCTCTGCTGTCTCCTGTGTTTACGTTTCATTTGGAAAAGATCATCATGAACCAAGGAGATAATCTTTTTGGATGAGATTTGACAGTCACAGGTGCAATAACATCAAGGACTGCTTTATAAGTATCATTCCATTGCTGAATTAAATTCAGGGAAGGGTTTGAGGTAAGTAATTCATTGAATGACTCATTTTATATTCCTTGATTAGATTTTTCCATTTCATCTTATCCTCTGGTAAGTGAATTTTTCTCCATTCCCTTTCCAATTTACTTCATGCTTATTTAATAATAATTCTTTAGTATACCATTTAGCAGAATCCCTCTTAATTTTTGTTTTCCTTATTAATGTGATAATTCATCTAACATTTCTGTGCTATGCAAGGGCAACAAATCGTCATTTTAGGAAAGTACCTAAGACAAAAAAGAAACCTTTATGATGGCTGAAAAAATATGGACAAAAACATTTGTATTCATAGAGGATAAATGTCATTTGTATGGCAATGAGAACATACAGATGTGCCCTGGTAAAAATAGGCAAGTTTATTTTACAGAAGTAACATATAAAATATACTGTCTCTGCCCCTGAAAGAATGCATAGAGAGAAAAAATACATCAAAACTTATAAGTGGCACCGTGGAAATACTACTGCTGAAATGCACTAGTTGCACTGATGCAGCGTGGAACCAGAAATATGTTATCTTTTGTCCTACAGGTTACAGCGCTCTCTATAGAGGAAGGAAATATTCAACAAATATGATAGCCAAAGGCAACTACATTTTTTCGAAGAGGGCTGCCTCCTGATGGCTAACCTTGTTCTCATCACATGCTATCCACTTTGAAGATAGGGGAAGTGGCTCTTATACCTGCAGGCTACTATTGCCTGGAGATATATTTAGACCCTGCAAAGGTAGGCATGCTGTTTACAATGGCCTACCTTGACACATCCTGAGGGAGATTAAGGTCTAGAACTAGTAAGGCTGTACAGTAAAACTTCACTGCTATTATACAAGAGCCCCAATATGATTTGGTTGTATGATTCTCAGGATGAGACTGGGTTTTAAAGCAGAGATGCTGTATTAGTACCAAAGCCCTGGATGGTGCTTGTTTATTTTCATCTAACAGCTTCTCCCTCTCATGTGTGTTTCTGCTACATTCATACGCACTTATGAGAAGAGATAAGAAGTCCATCATCACCTGCCAGTTTTTACCTGGCCACAGAGCATATTCTGACTCACTTCATGCAGTTGGTCCATCCTCAGAACAAGTCAATTCATAAAAATGGGATAAGGGAGGAAGGTACAGAAACTACTTTAACACTTGTACCTCTTCCTCTATCGTTCAGACCAATAGTTCACCTAGGAGGCTACATAACATGTTGAAACTCATACTAGCTGGGGAATTATGAAGAGCAGAAAGCATGGAAAACATGACCTGGCAGCAGTTTCAGATACAATGAGGAAGAGGCGCATTGCTATGGATGTTTGAGTTGAGGGATGGGGACTGTGTAATGCAAGCCTGATATAACAACATCTCTTTCTTACAAATGTTTCCCTAGGAATTGATGTTGAGGCATTAATTAAGATTTATGCGCACAACTCACTAAGTATATTCTGTAACCTTGTGTGCCTAAATTCTCGTGTAGTTGAAAAGGGGTCATGGCCATGGACAGGGCATTGGCATTTCTAAAATGTATGCGTGTTGTTATAGAATACATCCACTCTGTGCCTAATTTAGGTGTCAGGATTTACCCCAAGTAAAACATAGTGTAAATGGCCACGACTACATTTGGTTGCGCAGAGAGGAGCTCTGCGTTATTCTATTTACTGCGCAAAAATTTAAGCCTATTCTATAAATTTAGACATACTTTACAGAATAAGCCTAGGCGTTTTTTGTGTCCGCATGGAATTTGCAGGCTCCATATATAGAATCTAGCCCTATATGGTCGTAAATGTTTGGAATCCTAGCATTTACACATGTATTTATTTATTTATTGACATGTATATTTATTTATTGTACTTATTTGTTTGTATTTAGCTCACACCTTATTCAGTAGTAGCTTATGGTGAGTTACATTCGGGTACACTAGGTATTTCCCTATTTCTGGAGCCATAGATCTCGTGTAACTGCGGGCGCCCAAACTCAGCAAGGGTGCACGCGGCTTGTAAGTGGCTGTGTACTTAGGAGGCCTGTTCATGCTCTGCCCATGAGCATACCCTCCCCTTGCAGTTGCACACTCACAGCACTTACACATTCTCTTACAGAATAGTGCTTATGCATGTAAATGTTCATATTTGGTGCATTTGAGCGTAAAGAGTGCATTTCCAAGCCATCTAGTTATAAAATTGCCCATAATGTCTGTACCTGAGGCAATGGAGGGTTAAGTGACTTGCCTAAGATAACAAGGAGCAGCAGTGGGATTGGAAGCAGGTGTCTGTCAGCTCTAGTGTTCTAACCACTAGGCTACTCCTTGATTCCATTTATACATGTAAATACTAGTATTCTGCCTAGGAGCTATGCTACAAATAGCCACTTAAGTTACATAGCATATATTTGCAAGGGGGAGTGAACACAAAAGTGGAGCATGGCTAGGTGAGGCAGGACTCCCTCTTATACACACTTCTGTTGCACTTATGTGCTTGAACTTATGCCAGCTCCACAGCTGGTGTAAGTTTCCATGCCTAAATTGTAGGTGCATTGATTGCCGGTTATGCTAGCATTCTATAATGGAACTTAGACACCTAGATTCTGTTATAGAATAGTCTCCTACTCCATACCCTCCAGCCATCTTAATGGAGGCACCCAGTTCTAGAATTTACATACACCCCCATGCTTGGTTTCCATCCTCTTGCTCTTTAGGGATCCAGTGTGTATATACCATTCCTTTTTTAATTCCACCAGTTCTTTCAAGAGGACATTACAGGTTTCTGTGAAAAATATATTTCCTGATTTTGCTGTTGATTCTGCCTCCTTACAGTTTCATATATTCTCCACTTCTACAGCTTCTCTCTCCCCCCTTTTTTTGGAAAAGATGTATTTGTTCATTAATACCTTTCAAGTATTCCTGTATCATATATCCTCCATCCATCCCCTCCTTCAGGGTATGCATATTTAGGATCTCTATTCTTCCTCTAGTCTGTTTATATTCATACTGAGATATGGCCCCCAAATTTGAGTACAGTAGTTGAAGTGAAGATTCACCTTTTTTTTCTGCTGGCTATACCTCATGATGCATTTGGTAGGTTGCTTGCCTACTGCACCCATGACCTGAGTTCAAAGCACATACTTTAATTTCTGTCAGGTGGCCAGCATATGGCCAATTCAGTCATCCATCCACTTTTAGTTGGTAACAGGGGTTTAGCTAGATGACTGATTTTGGCTAGACCTGAGCCCAAGGTGATCAGGCAAGGAATTCGTCCCCAACCCCGCTCTCTTTTCCCCTCCCAACCCAACATATTAAATACCTGAGCTGGCGGGAATCCCCAAGCCCTGCCAGCTGAAGACCTCCTCCTCGGGCAGCCAGCACTCTTGCAAGTGATAGTCAGTCACACTGTACCCAGGTTATTGCTGCCGCTGGCAAGCTGTGCATGTGTAAAAACTGAGCGTGTGCAAAGGGGGCCGGTGTCAACGTCAGCTCGAAGCCAGTGATACCGTTTGAAAGAGCGCTGGCTGCCCAAAGAGGAGAGATGAAGAAGTTTTCAGCTGGCGGGTTTTAGGGATCCCTGGCAGCCACAGCAAGAGTGCCACCATTTTGAGTGGGCCTGAGTCCAAATTGGGTGGGCTGTGGTCCACCCAGGCTCTACAATGGCTATGCCATAGGTTGGTAAATGAGTACCTGGCTTTGGCCAGGGGGGTTAAGATGACTGGGAAAGGCAACAGCAAACCATCTTGCTAATAGTCTGCCAAGAAAGTGTCACACAAATGGTGACCACCATAAGTGATGTACAGTTTGGTGCTTGTGTACAAGGGACTGCCTTTACTGTTTATGCCTCTCTTTATCACCCCTGTTTGGCTACCTCCATATCACATTGTTTCACCATGCTGAAACACCATTACCTCAAAATATCTCTCCTGGTCTAAACACATGATCCTCTCCCTTCCTTTAATATATAACTCTTAGATTTCTGCATCCCAAATGCATCATTCTATGCTTTTTCATGTTGAAGTTTCATTGCCGGGCTTTCAACCAATCCTGTGGTTTTTGTAGATCTCCTCTCATGTTGTCTGCTATCTTAGGGGTGTCCACTCTGTTGCAGATTTTTGTGTCATCTGGAAAAAAGGCAAATTTTCCCTTCTAACCATTTAGTAATATTGCTCACAAATGTATTGAACAGATTGGTATCAGAACTGATCCCTGAAGCACTCCACTACTCATCTTTCTTTCTATACAATGAATTCAATTTACTGCTGCGTTCTGTCATGTGTAAGTCAACTAATGTTTAATCCAGTATATCACTTTGGGACCCACCTCCTGGCTGTTCAGTGTATCCATGATCCTCCTATGAGGAACTGTATCAAATCCTTTGATGAAATTGAGATGGGCCACATTCATCACATGCCTTCAATTTAGCGCTGCAGTCACCAAGCAGATAAATTAATCAATTCAGTTGGTACAATCTGCCTTTGGTAAAACCATGTTGCCTCAAATCTTGCAACCTACTACACCCATGACCTGAGTTCACTCTCCTAATGTCTCCATTACTTTCCCCACTAGCAAGTTAAGGCTTACTAGCCTGTAATTTCTCACTTCTCTGTTTACCACCTCTCCATTCATCCATGCTTCTCCAATCCTGTGGAATCTCTTCCCTCTCCAAAGATCTGTTAAACACATCTTTCAGTTGATATGCCAGGACTTCATTGAGCGCCCTTAGTATTCTGGCATGTATCTCATCTGGTCCCTTGGCTTTGTCTACTTTCAGCCCTGCAAGTTGTTCACAAATAGTGCGATATCTACTCCATTCTCATGTATGCTTTTGCTAGTTATACACAATGCTTCTCCAGGGTCTTCCTCCATGAACATGGAACAGAAGCATTTGTTTAGCATGACAGCTTTTCCATCATCATTCTCCACATATTAGTCTTCTATACCTGTTCAGTCTTACAGTTTCAACTTTGGCTTGAAAGAATGAATGTTCATTGCTTTACTGTATACCTGCTGTGGCGATATATGTATGCAAGCAGCAACCATGTACTTTTAGACCAATTAGTTTGCTGAGGCCGAATATTCTCTGATTCCTTTCATCTCTGTTTCTACTGTACTGGTGATGGCCCTACTTTTAAATATGCAAAATGATGCTGGCCTAGTGTAACTAGGATGATCTTCTTAGTATCCATGGAGATCACTAATTTAGCAGTGACACTGTATTCTAGACCAGCAGACCTACTGCATTCTTTACAACTCTACACTCAGACTCTGAAACTTGACTCCCTGGAAGCTTTATATCATTCTCTGGGATGCATTGCAATAGCCATTAGATGGGTCAAGGCAACATACAGTATAAGTCTACAGGATTGGTATACTCAGTAGGTAATGCCTGTACCTGAATGTAACTCACCTTTATCTACTGCTGATAAAAGGCATGAATAAATCCAAAATCCTTTCCCTGCCCCTTCTCTCCTTTATTATGCTGACACTTACCTATCATGTGGTCCCTATCCAGTGATTTATGAGCTGTATATAGTAGCCTCACATGAACCCTCTAATGTAACCACACGTTTGCCTTACACACCTAGTAAAGCTAGCTTGTATGCTCTCTTTGCATGGCAGGGCCCCTTTATAAGTACTGAAAAGCTTTTTGTTAATCCAAAAATGCATCTACTTTGATGTCTTATAATCATTTGTGTTCTTCCCTCTATACAGCTGGTCTGGCCCTGGCTCCTGCTGCTCAGCCACTGTGTTAGCAGGACAAGAAGGAAAAAGAGAAGAACAAGGAGTGAAAAGGTAGATATAGGCAAGGAAGAAGGACCAGAATGCCCCAGAGAAGGCCTGGAGGAGGAGGAGGAAAAGAAGACCTAGAGGCCCTAATGTAGGAGGAAAAAAAGACAAGGCTGGACCTGTATCGATTGTGCTGACTTTGTACAATAAAAGCTTATCAGTTTTCCTTGACTCGTTGCTTTAGTCATTCCCACCCCTTTGTGTGGACTTTTTGTGGCATTGCTTGTCTTTTGCTTCTTTTTTAATTTCCTTCAACCTGTAGCCCCTTAGGCCCTGCAATCCATGCAGGATATTCTGCATGGCCCGATGGAGTGCCAGGGTACTGTAGCCACCGTTGTGATAGAGCTGCAAGGTGTGAGGTCAGAGATGCATTCTTTTACTGCAGCACTGCTGCAGCTGGAGGCATGTAGCTCTACACACTGAGAGACAAGGATCTGATTTTTGTTTTGCTTTTTTTTTTTAA
Organism: Microcaecilia unicolor; assembly: GCF_901765095.1. Lineage (NCBI taxonomy): Eukaryota > Metazoa > Chordata > Amphibia > Gymnophiona > Siphonopidae > Microcaecilia > Microcaecilia unicolor. The sequence goes on from NC_044037.1 coordinate 236,099,639, forward strand.
CATATTTTTGTTCGTTTTCTGTATGTAGGTTTGAATATTTTAAATAAATATACTGATACCATCATTTGTCCTGCCTTGATTTTCTGATCATCAGATGTGATGGTTCCAGATATGCTCCCATCTCCGTGGAGGTGCCTTGAATGGTTGAGGGGTGTTGCGTGGGGGGTGGGTTCTATGGATGAGGACCGAAGTACTTTGTGGGACTGTTTGCTGTTTATTTTATTTTATTTTGCTTTGCTTTGTTTGGGGTTTTTTCCTTAATTACTTGAGTGTTGGCAATTAAATGGTGTAGTTATCATGTTAAGGGTCTCAATTCCCCTTATAAACGCTGTTCTCTATTTTGGGAATTGTTGAGAGTACAACCTCATGTTGTGTGTTTGCAGGAAACTCACCTTTTGAAACAGCATGAGGGTTTGCTGACACACTCTCGCTACCCGTTTGCTTATTTTGCCTCTGATGTACATGGGCATAAGAAGCGAGGGGTAGCCATTTTATTCCATGATTCTTTGTTCAGTTTGTTAAGGTGAGATGGGATCCTGATGGTCGTTTTCTTTTAATACATGTGTTGTTAAATCAGATGCCGGTCAAGGGTGCATCAGTGTATGCTCCTAATGAACATCAGGATCTCTTTTTTGCATAGCTTCAGTCAGCCCTTCAAAATTTTGTCCAGGACAGATTACTATTAGCTGGTGATTTTAATGCAACCATGCAGCCTGCTCTGGATAGGACAGGTTCCCTGTCTGCAGGGGATTTAAAAATATCATGGGCACTGAGGAACGACCTTTTGGGGTTGTATGATGTTTGGCGATTAGTGCATCCGGTAACCCAGGATTACACCTTCTTTTCTTCTCCCCATGGGGTCTGTTCTCGCTTAGACTATATTTTTCTTGATAAGACCTTGCAGCATACAGACTGTTCCCCTGCTATTGGACCAGCTCCGATGTGGGCTAATATACCTACTCTTTTATATGAAGCTTGTGGTAGATGATGGACACTGAATAATTTATTGTTACGGGATCCAGTCATATGTCAATCTTTTCAAAATTCATTGAGGAATTATTTTACTATTAATATGGATTCGGGGCCTTCTATTGGAATGGTATGGGATGCCTTTACAGCAGTGGCAAGGGGTTTTTTCCTTCAGAAAGCTAGTAATCGAATGAGACAGCAGAGGAACCGCTTATCCCAATGCATGACATGCCTGGGGTTCTTGGAAGAGTGACATAAGGCCTCTGGAGCTGTTGAGAACCTTTGAGAGCGGGTGGTTCAGTTAGAATTGGCTGCTATCAATGATGAAGATTTACAATTTCTTAACGCTAGTTTGAAGCAAACCTGAACATAGTAATAAGACCTGTAGGCTCTTGGCTGCTAAATTGAGGAGGACGAGGGCTGATTGGTATATCCAGCGGGTGAAGGATGGATGTGGGCAATTTTTGACAAAATCTTCTCAGATTAGGGTTCATTTTCAGCAGTTTTATGACGCTCTGTAAACAGGTGATTCCTCTATTGATTCACGGGAGATAGATGCTTACTTGCAATCTAGACAGCTCCCCACTCTTTCTGCTACTCAAACTGAGACCCTGGATACTCCGGTTTCAGTTCAGGAGGTTTTGTCATTGATTAAAAATTTGCCTACCGTTAAGACTCCTGGAAAGGATGGGTTTACCAACAAATTCCATAAGGCCTTTGGGTTAGATTTGGCGCCCTACTTGGCTTTTATTTTAAACTCCATTCGAGAGGGCGCACCCCTCCCCTCATCTATGATGGAGGCGTGGGTGGCTGTTATACCAAAGATTAACAAGGATAAGACTGAATATATGTCCTATCACCCTATCTCCATTCTTAATTTGGATGTTAAGATTTGGGCAAAAATTCTGGCCAACTGCCTGGCGGTGGTTCTTCCTGACTTGGTGTACCCTGATCAGGTTAGTTTTGTAGCTAAATGACGAGCTATGGATAATATGCATCATACTGATGATTTACTTCACTTCTCTCGGCGTGAGGGGCTACCGTTATGTCTCTTGAGCCTAGAGTTGGAGAAATCCTTTGACAGGGTTCATTGGGCATATCTTGATAAGGCATTAGCTAGATATGGGCTTGGACAGGTGTTTCGGCTTTGGATTCAGGCCTTTTATCCTTCCCTAAAGGCTTGTGTCCGTATTAATGGGGGTAACTCTGCTTTGTTCCCTCTTACCAGGGGGACGCGTCAGGGCTTTGTACATCGAGCTTTTGGCGGTGGCGATTAGGGATAATCCTGATATTGTTGAGGTGAGGTGTGGTGCTGCAGAATTTAAAGTAGCGCTTTTTGCAGATGATGTTTTGCTGTCCCTTATTCGTCCTCTGTTATCTCTTCCAAAATTACTTCAGGAACTTAGGTCTTTCTCAGAGTTTTGGGGTATAAATTGAACACTTCTAAATCAGAGGGTCTGACTTTCAGTTTTCCATTGGCGGTGGTGGAGACCTTGCAGTCTTCCTTTCCGTTTAAGTGAATGCCCAAGTCCATTCGCTACCTTGGTGTTAATTTGCCCAAAAAAACTTGACACTCTTTTTGAGGCTAATTATCTAGCCCTTCTTCGGGAGGTTATGAGGGACTCGAATAGGTGGTCTCCATTGGAGCTTTCCTGGTTTGGTCATATAACTACTATTAAGATGAACATTCTCCCTCGTTTTTTGTACTTCTTCACGTCTTACCCTTACATCTTTCTAGGTCATTTTTGAAGGGGATTCAGGATCGCCTGATTCAGTTTGTATGGAATAATAAAAGACCGAGACTTCCTTGGGCCTTTCTATATAAGGGTAAGCGTGGGGAAGGCTTGGCTGTCCCGAATTTGGTTTGGTATTATAGAGTGGCTCAGGCATGAGCGGCTGTTGAGTAGTTTCATGCATCCCCTTCAAAGCGATGGATTTTTCTTGAACAACATATGCTCGGGGCACATCTTTTGAATCATATTATTTGGTTATCTCGCAAATATCGCTTTTTGCCGCCAGATCTGTGTTCCTTGATTCTTTCCACCCTTTTTTATTGGGATTCTCTTTTTGCTCACCCTAGAGCAATGATCTCGTGCCACACACCCATCGCAGGAAATACTTTGTTTCCCCTGGGGGTCGGTAGTGGAGTTTTTTTCTCACTGGGCGCAACTGGGGCTGCAGACCTAGGGTCAATTTTTTGACGATGAAGAATGGGTCTCTTCTGAATCCTTAGTAGCCATGTATCAGCTCCCCCCCCCCCCCCCTCCGATCAGCATGCTTATGTGCAGTTGAATCATTTTTTGACTAGTCCCTTTATTCGCTCCTGCATAGCAAGGGATGACTCCTATTTAGAGGAGGCCTCATTACATTTGACTAAATCAGTTCCCCCCATATCACCTTCATAGGAGCAATTAGGAGTGGGAGCTGGGGATAGTAATATCACCTGATGAGTGGCTTAATGGAAAAAAGCTTTATTGAAGTCATCTATTGCTGTTACTATTAAAAAGAATGCTATTAAAGTGTTCAATTGTTGGTATCTTACTCCAGTTAGACTGCACCATATGTTTCCTAGAGTTTCACCATACTGTTGGAGGGGTTGTCTGTAGAAGGGCCTAAAGCGAGGGTTTACTGGAGGGCAAGCCTGGATGAGCTGTGCCATTCATTGGCACCCTGCGGTGTTTTTGTTTGGCAGAAGACCGCAGGGGCTCACCCGTAGCCAATCTAGCTTGGTCCGCTATGCTTCTCAAGCTGCTCGCCTGAACTTGGCTAGGCACTGGAAGCAAGTGTTGGTTCCTCCTTTGTTGAAGTGGATTTTTACATTATTGTATATCTGTGATATGGAACGCTTGACTGCGGTTAAAAGACAGGCTTATGCCAGGTGGGAAGATATTTGGGCTCCATTCTTACAGGCTTATGCCCTGTAGGGGTATCTGGTCTTTATACAGAGGATGAGAAAAGAGGGGGGAAGGGGAGCTGGGGTGGAATAGGAGGGGGGAGAGGGGGATAATAATTAAAT